>NC_134595.1:22162954-23362954 GCF_037038515.1 Microtus pennsylvanicus
ATTTGATTTTTAAACGCTTATTGAACATTTCTATACCTTCCTTTGAAAGTATCTGTTTTGGCTTATTCTTTTAAAATATGGATTCCTTGGTTTGGTTAAATACTGAGTAGCTTTCATGTCTCTATGTATTTGACAAGTTAATACTTGGTTTATTATAGTGCTCTCAAATATTTCATATGTTCTGTACTTTGTCATTTTACACTGTTGACTATTGCTTTTGTTATGTGAAAGCATTTGATAAATCATTACTTTTTGTATTAACTTGTTATTTTCATATATTACGGTCTATGGTATACGTTCATATTCTCATGAAATCCTCAGGAAATTTGTACTTATTTTTAGAACACAAATGAGAAGGCTGTATTTCTTTATATAACAAAACACAATCGTTTCTTAAATGTATCTCATCATTTAAAGGATGTAGAGCTACTGATGTTTAGAACCATCCCTAACTCATTTGACCCTACCCCAGTACTTATAAATTATAGATGATTATTTTTCCTTGTAGATATAAAACCAGCACAGATGAAAGTAAGTAACTTATTTAAGGTCAGTGAACCAGTGGTAGGAAGTAAACCAAGTCAATCTGGCTCCAACCATTCCTCTTTCTTACTAATCATTTTTCTCATGTACTGAGTTTATTTATTACAATGATGAATCAATTTAGTGCCTAATTTTCCTTAACTGCCTCAATCATATGCAGCAATTTTGAATCATTTGACAGACAATGAATCCTCATTTAGATAAATCAGTAAAACTGGAAAAGATGGGGAATATCAGACATATATATCTATCTTCTCAGTAAATTCTCAGTTATACCAAGGGGGCTAAGTGAGAGTGAAATACTAGAGCACTGAATTTCCTTAAAAGCAAAAATATGGAAGGAAATCATGTGTTTGCATGTTTGCACCAGTGCAAAACTGTAAGACAAATGCTGAAATGATTATAAACCAAACACTATGGATAAAATAATAATGTAAAAAAGAAGTTGAGACCTGGTGGGAAAATATAGTAAAAGACATATTAGAATTGAATAGAAAATGAAATAAAGAATGGTCTTCAAGGCTAGGGACTATATTGACTAAAATGAAAACTCTCATCAGTTAATCAGTACACAGTTATCTAGTAACTATCCATTGTAAGGAAAACAGATGGCGCACGCCTTTAATCCCAGCACTCGGGAGGCAGAGGCAGGCGGATCTCTGTGAGTTCAAGACCAGCCTGGTCTACAGAGCTAGTTCCAGGACAGGCTCCAAAGCCACAGAGAAAACCTGTCTCGAAAAACTAAAAAAAAAAAATAATAATAATAAAATAAAATAAAAAATATTACCATACCTTTCTTAAAACATATTTTACAAATGGCACCACTGACTTAGGAGGAAAGAATTATAAAACTAAACTATACTTTACATATTATTGATTGAGTTGATGATAGTACAAACATGGTTATGACTAACATTTTGCTGACGGCTACCTCTATGTTTAAAAGTTTAAAATTGCTGTGCTTAAGAGAACTATAAAGCAAAAAAAAAAAAAAAAAAAGACTTCCAAATGTTAAGGGTTGCTAAGGGTTAAATTTTGCAATTGCCTGGTCTTGTAGGAGGTTGACAAAACCTCTGTTTCTGCTTGTGCAAACAAAGGCATGCATGGCATGAGGCGACCTTGTGTTTGCTTTGAGACAAATGGATGGAACTACAAAACAAATCATCCTGAGTGTGGTAATCCAGACAAGCATGGTTATGCTCTCACTCATAAGTGGTTATTAGCTGTAAAGGAGAACCATACTGTAATCTACTGATGCAGAGACTAGGTAAAAAGGAGGGGCAAAGCAGGAATGCGTGGATGTCCCCAGGGAGACTAGAGGCAGGTAGACATGGGATCGTGAGGCATCCAGGTTTAGAGTGGATGAAGGGGGAGAGCACCGAAAAAGATGAAGGAAAGGGGTGGCATTTTTGGCTCATAACGAAACTGGTGTGAGGGAGGCTTCCATGAATCTGCAAGGAAGATCCCAGCTAAGACTCCTAGCAATGGTGGATATATAGTATGAACTGGACATCTCCTGTACGTAGATTAGTGACTACCCCAATTGTCATCAAGATCCTTTTTCCAGTAACTGAAGAACACAGATGCAGAGATTCGTAGCAAACATTAGGCCAAGCTCAGAGAATCCTGCTGAAGATAGGGAGGAAGGATTGTAAAAGCCAGAAGGGTCAAGGACATCAAAAGAAAACCTATGGAAACAACTACCTGAGCTCAAAGACACAGAGCCTGCATGGGGATGATCTAGGTCTCTACATATATCTGACAGTTGTGTAGCTTGGTCTGCTTTGTGAGACCTAACAGTGGGAGCAGGGCCTATCCCTAACACTTTGACTGACTCTTGGGAACCTATTCTTCATAATGGTTTCTTGTCCAGCCTTAAAGCAAGGGGAGGTGCTTAGTCTTACTGCAATTTGATATGACATGCTTTCGTGGTGCTTAGAGGAGGCAGACATACCCCTTTCTAAAGAGAAATGGAGGAGTGGATTGAGGGAGGTAGAGGAGTGGTGGGAGGAGGGGATGAGAGAAGGGCATAAAAGGAAACTGTGTTTGAAATGTAAAATGAATAATGATAGATTGTAAGAAGGGGCAACAGAAAACATAGGAGGTGTAGGTAAGAATACTGTTTGTCTGTATAGCACATTTTGGGACTTGTGGAAAATCTGAACACAGTGTTAATTCCCAGGGTAGAGGGATATTGGGACACTGCTTGCCCTTGTTGGAAAAGCTGAGATGGAAATTAGATTCAGGTGAATTAAAGAAGCTGCCAAATGCTTTTTGTTGTTGTTGTTGGGTTCTTTCCTTGCTGTAATGAATATTCTTGTTTTCTTTACATTCTTTCTGTCTTTCATTTTCTTTTCTTTCTTTCCTTTTTTTTTTTTGACAAGGTTTCTGTGTGTAGCTTTGGAGACCGTCCTGGCACTAGCACTGTAGACCAGGCTGGCCTCGAACTCACAGAGATCCGCCTGCCTCTGACTCCTAAGAGCTGGCATTAGAGGTGTGCACCACCACAGCATGGCAAATATTTTGTATTTTTAAGGTACTGTTTTATGGATCTGTGTTTCCTCGTGTATCCATAAGTTTGTTGCAATGTTGAAGCCAGGAGCCTGGTTGGAACAAAGAAATAGGCACAGCTGTTGTGCATATAAGCACCTCGCACATGGGGCGTGTCTCAGCTCCTTCCTGCAGCATTCTCAGTCTATAACCAGGGCTGAAAAAGATTTTGTTTTTGTTTTATTTTTATCTATCTATCTATCTATCTGTCTGTCTGTCTGTCTGTCTGTCTGTCTGTCTATATATCTATATCTATCTCTATCTCTATCTATCTATCTATCTATCTATCTATCTATCTATCTATCTTTCTATTCCTTCTTTGATCTCAGCTAACCCTTGTCCATCCCCTTCATCACTTGATTCAGTTTTACCAGAATTCAGGAGTCCTTTAGGTAATGATGATATTAAAATATTGTCTTAACTCTTCTATTTGAGTGAAAAGCTGGCTCTGGAGTTGGATTGTGGTTTCTTCTTCTATGGACCCAAACATGCTTGTTTAAAAGTTTTCTACAAAATCTATGTCCTGTGTCCTTCATGGCACCTGACTATGTAACAGGAAGGAGAGAAAAATCAAAACTAAGGAATAGACTGTTCTCTATGGGGGTTATTGTCACTCATCTTGTCCTTTTTTTTTTGCTTTCATTTAATTCTCTTAAACTTTTGAAGAATTGTGAATCATATTTCAAGATTTGTAAGACTATTATGTAAACTTTATGTACCTCAGGATTTGTAAGTTTACTGGGTATGGTTAACTATCTGTGAAATCTATAAAAATTTAACTCAAAACTTATAGCAAGACGGTTGATGGTTGAAAATCTAAACATAGCTAATCTTAACTTACTGCAGCATGCTGTATATGTGTCATGGATTCAACTACTGTTTTAAAAGGAATGCATGCTTTTAAATTTAAATAAAAATGTCTCCAAAATAATTTGGATTGGGACTGATTGCTTTGTGATGATTCTTGTTCTGTCAAGAAAAATAACAGATAAGGACAAAATCCTAAAAACAAAGTTTATTCAAAAATTGGGAAACAACTCTAAAAGAATATGATTATTAGAAATGTAATATTTTTATTCCTAAATCAAAACAACATAATTAGGTTTTGTTTACTTTGTTCAATTGCTGTTTTAAAAAATGGCTAAACAACATGTTCTTCTTCTGGGTATCAATTTTATCTCAGAATAAGGTCATGAGCTAACCCAAAATGTTTGTTTTTGAATGTTCTCAAAATTAATGAGTCTGCAAGTCTCATTTTTTTCAAGATTTTTTAGAGATTTTTTTGTAGTAATTTTTCCAATTCTAGTTTTCACTTTTAATAGAGGGCTTTGAAAGTTACCATTATATATATATATATATATATATATATATATATATATATATAACATCATATATGTATGCATGTATATATGTGTATATATAATATACCATATATATGGATAGTGGGAAATGTATTAATGCCTTTAATTCACAAAATAATTTTTTGATCCAAAAATTTTAATATGACTCAAAGGTGTGGGTCTATTACTTTTTCTACCATGTGGATTTCTATGATGATTGCAAACAGTGAGAATGCTAATATAGCTAAAACTTTTATCTCATTTTGCAAACTTTAAATTCATGTAAGTTCATAAAAATTCGGAGAATTATGACTTGGATTTGTCTGTCAGAGTTCAAATGGACTCCAGATAAGCAGTCTTGTCAATCGGCAGCCTAAACTTCTCCACTGCTGCTTATTCCTGAAGGGAAAGCTCTAAATATAAGATTTTCCTTTAAGTTCTTAAACTTTAACTTCTGTTCCTAGTCTGTAAATGTCCCAGTAGATTTCCACACAGCTGACAGACACTAAACATGAATCAGCTGTGAACTACAAACTATTCCATATGACTGTGAGACTTGGATTGGCTGACAGCTGATAGAAACCAGTCTACCTAATATGACTGTTCCCTATCTCTTCAGGCTCGGTCAGCAAACCATATGCTTCTTATGCATGCACCCCACACTTTAACCCCTAACCTTTGGCCTTTGACTAGCATCCCAGCCTTCCTGGGCCCTGAGGAAAACATCTTAGCTGACTAGCAGTTTCAGAGAGAGTACATTGTCCCTTAACTTCAACAAAAGACTGGAATCTTAGGTTAAAGGAAACTGGGATGCTACAGGAAGGACCCACACCTTGTCATGCCTGTCATACTGTCAATGTATACAAGATCACCACTGGATACATTGCTGTAGAAGTTAACTTGAGTTGGGAAATAATCAGGCTAGCTAAAAGATAAAACAATTATATTTTTATTCATTATGAGGGGAAAACTCATGAAACAGATGTGAGAAGTTCAAGTTCAGCTGTGCTACTAGGAAACAGAGAGAGCACACCTGGGTAGCACTGTTTTTCTGTGGGTCCCAGTAAACTACACCTTGACTTGGTCTCACCTCTTAAAGATAATTGGTTAACAAGGCTTCCCCATCACCTCCCCCTTTTGTTTAAACAAGAGTGATCCAAACTCAATACAAAACTATATACAATAGAAAAGATATCAAGTATAAAATTACCAACAACATAAACAATATTAAGCAAGGAACACATAATATATGTTTTAATAAACCTCTTAAAAATAATTGGTTAACAAGGCTTCCCCATCACATTACTCCAAGTTAAGTGTGTCAGAGGAGATGATAACCAGACTGCAGAAAAATGAACTACATCACCAAGGTCTGGGAAGAAGCACTAAAGATAAGACTGATGCAGGTTTTAAACAAATAAGGTTGCTTTCTCCTACTCTGCTCTGTTCTTTCAGAGGATATATAACTAGAATTTCCTTTAGGAGCAAACGCAAACTTGCAATAAATATCTCAGAGCTCCCAGACAACACTTCATCAGATGGACATTCATTCCTTCAACTCTTAGTTGAAACTGATTGGTTAGCAAATCCTGATGGGTTGCATGCTTTCTTGCCTATTTGGCAGGTGTAACATTCCCCCAAAATTCTGTATGTTGGCATACTATTGCAGTTGGTCTTCCATTTATGATGATCCAGCAGGGAGAAAACATATGTATTTATGAATCCAGGCCCTTCCAGCCTTCATGTTCAGGGAGAAATTGTAGTTCTCCTATACTTTTATAATAATATACTTATTATAATAACCTTAAAGTTAGGAACTGCATGAGCCACTCTTGGTGTCACTGCTACAGAAATGCCCAGATTAACTGCAAAATCCTAGAAGCCAACTAACCCAGGATCAATTGATATTTGAAAAAAATCTATTGACAAGCTAGATGAATAGGTGCATTCATTAGTCAAGGTGGTCTTACAGTGTTGGGGAACATTAGGCCTGCTCTTTGCAGAACAAGGAGATAATTGTATGACTTTAAAGGAAAGCTGTTGTTTCTATGAAAACATTCAGCAATCATTGGAGATTACATGGCTGTCCTCTGAAGAAACTGCCCATAAAGGAAGAAGTTCCCAAATCCAAACAAAATAAAATAAACAAACAAAAAATGGTTCCCATTCTCATTCTAGGCTCTTCCTGGCTAGTAACTGCTGTTAGATTAGCCTCCCTATCCCTGCATCATTAAGTCCTTAAACAGAGATATATAAATTCTCACTGATGAGCCATTAATGTGATGGTAATTAAGTCTCAACATAAACAGGTACCCCCCACAAAGCCAAGAATTCAAACTCAGGCTACACAGTTCAAGGGGGAAATGTGATGGCTAACATTTTGTTGATGACTAACTTTATGTTTATATTTTAACATTACTGTTCTTAACAGAACTATAAAGCAAAAACAGACTTACAAATGTTAAAGGCTGCAAAGAGTTAATTTTTATAACTTCTTAGTCTTGTGTAACTTTAAGGAAACTGATGCTTTTGCATATGTAAACAGAAGCTTTTTTTGTATATGATGACCTGCTTGCATACAGACAGAATGTAACTTTGTGTTCTTTGCCTTATAAAGCTCCTGACTAAGCTGTCTGGTGGCTGCATTTTAGAATCCCAAGTCCCAGGTGTAGAACTCCACCTGTATATAAATAAAAGTCTCTTGGTTTAATTTTTTTTTTCATGATCAGACTAGGGAATCTCTGTACTACTGCAGAGCAAATTTCAACATGAGGACCTGAGATCAAGTCCTAGAAATTCGTAGAAAAATGTGGTCAGGACAGTCTGTATTGGTAATCTTAGTAGAAGGTAGGAGGCAGCATGTAAGTCCCTAAGACTCCTTAGATAACCACTAGCCTGCTTGGAGAGTCCCAGCTAAGGAGAAAGTCTGTTTCAAAATGCAAGGTTATTTGAGGGTTGACACCTGAACCTGACATTCATTTTCCAGATAAATGCAAACACATTTACATGAGTACCCCATACATACCTGCACCAACACGTAAATGTTCACACACACACACACACACACACACACACATACACACACAAACACACAATATTTTTATGAAGATAAGACATTACAGTAAATCATTATTTAGAAAACAGGCCTGCTCTGCAATAGCACAATTTTTTCAAGATAGCAAACAGACACAGAGTATCCAAAATAAAAAAATAAGATGCAGATGAGCTAAATTGGGAAAGAAATAAATAATTTAAAATATTCAGTTAGTTAAGGCAAAATACCACAAGGAAAGGACATAAAATACTTAAGATTTATTGTCCGCTGATGTTCTAGAAACTTATTTTATCTTCATGGTACTCTTGTGATATAGCATACAACAGAACTTCTATTTTACGTGTGAAGAAACTACCCAGATTGTTAGGTAAATTATCTCAACTCCACACATTATCAGGGAATCCACTGTATTACCTATCTGGATCTATATTGCTGCTGCCATGGTAATGCAAAATGCAAAAGGAGTTCAGATTCATCAAGAGAGAAATAATTGTTATTGCTCTGGCAATAATCATGAGCAGTAAAATTCACAGTAACAAAGTCTATTATTACAGTATGTTAAAAAGCAGCAAGTACATAAAAATAAAGCTTTAAATAGTAATGTTATGTGTTTATACTCTATTCATTAGGATCATAAAGTTATTTGTAACAATTCTGATTTACTAAATCAGAATTTCCGCACTCTGATGTGAGGTGTTAGGAGGTCCATACCCAGTAAAAAGAAAGGCTGGTGATGGCTTTATTCTCATGATCTGAAGAGTGAATTAACTTCCTTCCTGGTAGGAACTCAAGAGACTTGTTTTCCTGTTAATAAAAGCCACATGAAAAGAAATAACTGCTAATTAGGAATAGGGTAAATACAGTTATTTTCTGCTAACTCCATGGGGTACAAGTTTTCAGGTAGAAATTCCAAGGGATTTAAGTGGCTAGAATCACATGAGGAGATGATTACATATCAAAAGGGAAGCAGATACTGAATTCTGGAGAATCCCCAGCATTGTAAATATTTTGTTGCTTTAAATGAAACTGGTTCAAAACACTACAACAAAGTAAAAGTTCTAATAAACAAATTGATATCATCTAGGTTAGATTGCAATATAAAGACCCTAGAGAATCTCTCACCAGAAAAGAAACTGCTGTCAGTGGTAATGACCTCAGACCTTGGCGAATACATTTGAGATGAGACTCAATTTTATTTACAGACTTTCACTAAGTAGTCCAAACTAGAATCCACTCTACCACTCAGGCTGATTTCAAACATGCACAATCCTCTATCATTCACTCTCTTAGTGCTGGGATTATCCAAATGCACCACGATGCCTGAAAAATAGCTAGTTTCGAAGATTCCTTTTGAACAAAAGTCTAGCTAAAGAGACAGAGGTAGACATGTCGTGTGATAACACCACATTTTAACTTCCTCTTTCTTCATTATTCTGCTTGAAGCATCATTGACAATGCTTGAGTGTCTGTTTGGGGTAAGATAAAGGCTACATTTACAATGATAATGCATGTGACAGGAAAGAGCTTGTGTCTCCAGAAATATTATGTTACAAATCTTCCATACCCATGCCAGATTGCTTCCCTTGAGAAGTATACATGAAGGACAAGTGAACATTCGTATCTCTTATGTGTTTGCATTTGCAAACATATATATTCATGCATTTAAAGGATAGATACTGAAACATGGTGCTTTCCTCAGTTATTCTCCTCCTTTCTTTCCTTTTTGCTTTTTGAAGAAGCTTCTCACTGAATCCCATGGTTGCCAACTAGCCACAGGATATATATACTCTCCTTGCATGCCCAGCACAGAGATTATAAGTACCTGTTGGGTACATAAATAGGTGCTCATGTTATGCAACAAGTACTTTACAGACTGAGCAATCTCCCAACACACACATTCATTTCAACCAGTTAGTTTGAGGTTTGTTTTTTTTTTTTTACCATATAACTTAATACTAATAGATACACATACATTGTGAATGTCTTTAACCATTATTGCAAAGAGATTTGATTGTCACTTGTATGTGTCTAAAATGTAGTCCATGAAAATAAACATAAAAATTAAAAAAAAACATTTAATATTTAAGAGTTAATATGAATGGTCAGGTCAAGGAGCCATTATAATACAGGACTAATTGCCTGATCATTTGAACTAAAGAAATTAAATTTAAGGAATATAACTTTTGCAATCCTTATATATATATATATGGCAGCCATTATCACTATGATCACACACAGTGGTTTTATAAACAATATGAGCAGATTATTCAAAACTGTATAAATGGTGTAAACATGATTATAAGTTTAATTTATAGAATATAAGATTGGTTTTGCTGTGGGACAATGGTCTGTATCCTCTCACTTTTACTATTTTTTAATAAAACGCTGATTGGCAAATAGCCAGGAAGGATGTAGAGGCATGGAAACCAAGCAGAAAGTAGAGGCAGGGCAATGAGAACAGAAGAACTTTGGGAAAAGGGAAGCTCAGTCTCCAGTCATGATCCAGATGCAAAGGACACAAGATGTGATTACTTGCCAAAAAAGGTACCAAACCACGTGGCTAACACAGACAAGAATTATCGGCTAAAATAAGTTATAAGAGTTAATAAGAAGGCCGAGATAATAGGCCCATCAGTTTATAATTAATAAAGACCTCTGTGTGACTTCTTTGGAACTAATGACTTTGGGAACCAGGCAGTACAAAAACCTCAGTCAACATGGTTTGTTATCAACAAATCATTAAATATATTCACCTATATTAACACAAGGAATTACAAAACTCTCTGACAATCTTGATCGATGTAAAAAAGGTAATTGGCTAAATGAAGCATCCTCTTATAATAAAGACACGCAGCAAATTAGTTTTAGATGAAAAATTTCTCATCCCAATAAAGATCATATACAGGAAGCCTAGAAGCCGTGGTCGTGGAGAGACAGAGGGAACAAGAAGAAAAGGATTCTCACTCCCAACCTTCTGAACCCCGACACGTATCCCAGGAAAGTAAATTAAAGGCATCAATCATGAGCACTAATTAAATTGAAGGAAAGAAAAAGTTAAATTGTCTCTGCAAATAAAGAGATATTAAATCTACACAGTTTAAAGGCAGAAGTGAAAAAATGCTAAAAAATGGCAAAGAAATACAGTGACATTTCAAAATACAAAAATCAAACAGCAAAAAAAAAGAGAAAAGAATTGCATTTAGTCATTATCAACACATACATCTTAGTTAGAGTTTCTAATGCTGTAAAGAGACAGCATGATCACCCAGACTCAGAGGAAGTGAGATGAGAATGCCATACTGAGAAAATGTACCAAATCACATGGCTAAATATAGATACAAATTATGGGTTTATTTAAGTTGTAAGAGCTAGTTAGTAACCAGCCTGAACAATAGGCCAAACAGTTTATAATCAACATAAACCTTTGTGTGTTTCTTTGGGACTGAATGAGTGTGGGACCAGGTAGGACAGAAACTTCTGGATAAAAAGTTGAGACAGCATATCCCTAAGTTTAAAATACATTAAAACGCCATAATACTACAAAGATTTCCATATGTTAATAAATCAAGATAGAGTCCTGAAATAAGCCTACACAGCTACAAAGAACTCACAGTTTTTACAAATCATATGTAAGATATAAGGATGATTTTATAAAGATATAAACAAAAATATAAGGATTTTGTTTTCCCCTATAACATATAACAGTGTAGATATAAGTGAATATTTGTGTGGAAATGAGAAATGCTGTTATATGATTTTTATATAAGAATCATTTCAATATATAGTGGTATGGGATTGTTGTCCCCAAACATGGGATGCTTATGGCAAAAATGTTTGAGCCAGGTTATTGGAGGCAGCCTATATAACATAGCAGCACAAGACATGAAAAATGGGCAGTGGTTGAAAAGTCAAGAGATTATAGAATATAAAGATGCACTGTGTAAAACCAACAAAACTTTAGTTTATCCAGATACATGGGGAACATCATCAGTCCTAGGTATGATGTTATTAAGGTTTCTATGTGTAACAAATGGTGGCTGTTAAGCCATTCCAGGAAATAAAAGAAGCCAGAAGCTGAGAACTCTTCAACATTGGTTAAAGGATGTAAATTGAATGGATGTTTAAGACATATTGAGTTTGAAGTGTGCATGAAATATTAAGGAGAACCTGTGTAATAGACAGACAGACATATGAATATAAAAATAGAAAAATCTGCCCTGGGAATATAAAGTTATGATGATTTAAATGTGCCAGTTTTCTTTTTCCTGGATCTTAATAACTTTAGCCACACTGAGACTTTCTTGACAAACCCAGACTTCCTCACAGTTATTGTGTAATTTTGTTCCACTTTCTACTTCTTAAATACCAGGGTGACTTAATATTTTACCTCCAAATGGAGTGTCACTCCCCACTCTCTTCAAACACTAAAGTATATTTATCATTTTAAAATTAACATTAAAGGGGCATTATTAGGTTGATATTGTTCTTATTGGATGTTTTATCCTGGAAATGGAAGTATATCAGATTATTTAATATATACATAAATTAATTTAAAAACATTTAAAAATACATAAAATAGACACAATTATGCATAATTCTACATATTTTTAAGTGAATAATATTTTCAAAGTTTCAAATGTTAGTATACCCATTTTAAAAAGTGGTATAATTCTATACATACAACATGAGTTAATTTTATCACCCAGCATATTATAGTCATTTTCCTTTATTAGGAACTATCTTTGAATATTTATATACACATAGAAAATTTTGTTCTAAAATACAGAAAATTAATTGGATAAATTTGTAACGTATATTTGGATATATTATGCAAGTGTGTACTTGCCTAACTTTTCTCCATTGAAATAACCTACAGTGAGAAAGTTCATCAAATAAACATGCTAAATCCAACTAACAAATGTGTTTGTTCCAAATACTCAATGTTTTTCTATTTCTTTCATTTCATTTCTGAGAAGTTTTAATTTCATTGTGCCTCAAATAGGCCTATTTTCCTTGTTTTTCTCATCACCCTATTTGTCAATATGGCTGAAATTTTGCTTATTTCAAAATATAGTCCTTCATTATTCATGACATTGGTATGTTCTGAGAAATTTAACTGTAATTGATGCATATAGTGTAACTCTATGTCTTAGCTATAGTTGCTGTTGTTGTGGAGACAACTTTGGAAGGATAGGGTTTATTTGGTTAATGTGTTCACATTACTGTCCATTGTCTTCATCATTGAAGGAAGCCAGGATAGGATCCTGAAAGCGGGAGCTGATGTAGAAGCCATGGATGAGTGCTGATTATTGCCTTGTCCCTTAATGCTTGTTTTGGCTGCTTTCTTCTAGAACATAGGACCACCATCCCAGGGGAACCCACATGTAGGAAGGTTTAGGAACTCCCACATCGATCACCAATTAATAAAATGTTCTATAGAATTGTATGCTTACAGGTTGATCTTGTAGAGAAATTCCTCACTTGATGCTATCTCCACTCAGGTGATAATAACTTTCCTAAAGTTACCATAAAACTAGCTAGCATAATATCAGATTGTAAGCATGTAAGTATTGTTTTTTTTTCTTTTGCAGTTTCATATCACCTGTACCTCATTATTCTATTCTCAGTTCTGATGTGTTCTTTCCCAATTCTGTTCTGTTCTTCCACAAAACTTCAGCTGTGTTCTTTGTACTTTCTTGGTTCTGTGTTTACTCCTCATTAGCACAGGTGGCAGAGAATAAGTAGTGTTGGTCATTCTGAGTCTGAGTCCAGGTTACCTCAACCTGTATAATTTTTTGGCTGTTATTTTCTCTATCATCTATCTATCTATCTATCTATCTATCTATCTATCTATCTATCTATCTATTTATATTTGCCCATTTATTCATTCATTTACCTGTAACTTTAGGCCCAACCTCAGGAGTGCTCTTTAGTTTTGAGACAGAGTCTTTCTAAACAACAGCAACTAACCTCCATATGTGTCCTAAATTGGTCTCGAACTCACAGAACTCTACCCGCCCTTGCCTCTTAATTGCTGGGTTTAAAAGCATGTGCCACCAAAGACAGCTCAGAAGTACATTTCTAATAATATTTTCATTTATAACAAAACAAAGTTTTTTATCACCATCAAAGTAAAACACTTAGAAATGCCTAAATATTCACTGATTTTATAAGATATATTGAAATCTATAAAATTTAAAACAAGATCTGATAGCCTGATTGTTTTTTTGTTTGTTTGTTTGTTTGTTGAGACTGGGTTTCTCTACAGCTTTGAGAGCCTTTCCTGGAACTCACTGTGTAGTCCAGGCTGAACTCAAGTTCACAGAGACCTACCTGTCTCTGCATCCCGAGTACTGGGATTAAAGATGTGCACCACCTCTGCCTGATGATTTATTATATAAAAGTAGAAACCAGCTGCTATTATACTGAAAAAGGGCATTGTTACTATGAAACACAGTTGTGGTGATTATGAGGTTTCTATTTGCTTGAAGTATAATAATCTGACAGTCAATCGGACTTGTCCTTTTTATCTAGAATGAGCTTAGAAATGCTTCACTTGAAACAGGTGTGTGAAATATATACGTAGATGATGAACTATTTTCTTTCCTCTTTGTTTTATGATCTCATATTTATGTTTATATCGTTTTTATATTCAGTGACTTTGAGTCATTTTAATAGAAAGATCAAAACTTTTAGGAGTTAAAAAATAATAAATTGTATGTACTGCATGTAATTGTTAGTGCTATAGACAGTTGTGAACTAAAGTGGTAATAGAATTGTTTATACCAGCATTCCACATCCACATAAATAATGCCTTATGTTACAGTTTAATATATGGTAGAAGTTGTTCAAATAGAAGATCATCTCTTGAGAATGTCATCATCTATTTGGTGTGTATTGACCAAAGTATTATTTTAACAATGTGTTACTGAAGCTATAAATAAGATATATTTAGGAATTATCTTAGAATATTCTATTTTTGCTAATCACCTCACCTCCAAACTAAGCCCATGCTTTACTCTTTTGGAGTTTTGTTGTTTGTTTCCTGACCTTACTGTATTCTATGATGCTGCATTATTACTCATTTGCCACCAGATCACTCTTTTTCAGTTTTTATCAAAGCAATGTTTATAAAATTAAAATAATTGTTTATATTTAATGCTTCCAAGTCTCACATTCAACCATTTATTCCCTTGTTATAGACATTGACTACCTTTCTTTACTATCATTTGCTTCATGACTCTATTCTTCCACATTTCTTATGGGTAATGAGATACTTTCTTTTATATTGTTTGTCTATTCCACATTTGTTTTTGTAAAACTAGCATCCCATTTCGGACATCTAATTCTCCTATGTAGATATCATTCACAATCAAGCATGATTTTTTATCTGAATCTAACCATTATTCATTTTTGTTTCCTTGAAAAAAAAAACACTTCTTTCTTAACTAACATTAATTCTCTCCACTATTTTCTCCAATTATTTCATAAATACTGACTATAACTCTACTCTTGTTAAATTTGTCTCTTTAATTGTGAATTAAATACATCATCTACTACTTGTAGATGGACAACATAGAATAGTCCCACACTAGCTCAGAATTGAGTATAATAGGGGGTTCTTTACTTAGAGATAGACTCACACATCACAGTCCTCTGCAAAAGAAGGGAAAAGAAACCAAATCCATCAGCCAAGAGAGAGAGGCTATACAAGCTTTACATCTGCATTTATAGTATGAGAGTCCATGCCCCAGTGGACTGATATCTTAAACGCTATTGGCTGAAGGAGTTCCCAAAGCAACTACTGCTATCCAACATATTCCATGACAAACAGTAGATACTGGATAATTATAATCAGTAGCTAATAGACAGAAGAAAAAATTGTGGAAGATGAAAATGAAAATGATGAGAATTATGTGGAGAGTACCTCGAAAAGTACAAGAGCAAATGTGTTGAAACTCATTAACAACATTTGCAAAAATATAAAGGAGAAAACTCAAACAAAAATACTATATTATAGAAAGGAGAAAGATACTTTTAAAAGATAAAATTATCACCATTTAGATTGTTTCATAAAGTCAATAAGGATAAAAAATAAACTTTTCTAAGAGATTTAAAAAAGTAATTAGACATTCATGATGAATGCATATTCTATGATTAGTCAATGACTAATGTAACACAGAGTAGCCTATTAAAATTTACAATTGTGGTTTGAGAAACACATTACCAGGTATGTTTAATATTTTTAAGCCTATGCATCCTAATTAAAATAATGATTAAATTTTAACTCTAATGGACATTGCTAGCATCTACAAAAACAAAAACTAAACAACTCAAATGAGGACATATAGATGGGGAGGACCAATCTTAGTCAAAATTATTTATTATACTTTATTTTCAATTTTGCTATAAAACAAAAGTGATCTAAAACTTGTGTATATGTGTGTGGGTATGCATTGAAATGACACTTACATGTTATTAATTTTTAAAATCTCCAGGCCGTTTTATAATAAGGTAACTTCCAATTTAGTTAAAATTAACTACAAGTTCCTCAAATATTGCAGTATTAGGGTCTACCTGTTAGATAATAAAATATGTTATTTTTGTATTTGCCTTCATGTTTTTAAGAAACACAGCTTTTCATTAGTCATGTTTGTTGCTAATGATATTGCATAGAACAGGTAGTTTTGGTGTAGCTTATGCCTAATGGCCTACACAATAAACAATGAACTCCATCAAATTAAACTTTATACAATAAACAAGATTGCTCCCACTGATAAATGTACCTAGATACCAGTATTGTGCTGTTTGTAAGAAAGCACACTGTCACCTAGGAGATATGACTGTTCATAGCTGAAAATTGGACTCAGGACAGTGGGGCTTATTTATTCATGCCTGCTACCTAAACTATCAAACCCCAAGGAATTATTCCACAAAGTAGTACTGCATAATAAATCAAGGAATGAACATTATTAATTCAGGAATTTAAAAGAGAGAAATGGAACAATGCTTTCAGTTACCATGTCTATAATACCCACATGACATGGAAATTGACAGTGGCCTACAGAAGGGTGTATGTCTAGGTTCCAGTCTTAGCTTCTGTGGTGCCAAATATCATCAACTTCTTTGAGACAGATGTAATTGATATCAAAGATTGTTATGATGTTATTGTCTGGGCTAATGCCTCATTGACAATCCCCTTGGCAAATGAGGATCAAGATTAATTTGATTTCACTTGTAACATTCTATAGTCTATTTTTCCCATGCTTCTTCAGAAATTAGTCAGTTGCCCTGCATTTTGCCACTAGTATCTAGGGCCTGACCTTGAATAACCCCATGTTCCCACAATACCTTTGGTTATCTGTTAATGAACAACTTTATAAAGTAGAGCATACTGAAAAACTAAGTTTAGTTCCTATGGGACAATGGTCTTTTATCCTATCACTTGTATTATTGTAATAAAATGCTGATTGGCCAGTAGCCAGACAGGAAGTAGAGGCTGGGCATCCAGGCAGAAAGTAGAGGTGGGGTGACGAGGAGAACACAAGAATTCTGGGAGGTGAAATGGTCAATCTGTAGTTGTCACTCAGCCACAGAGGAAGCAAGATGAGAATCCCTCGCTGACAAAGGTACCAAGCCACATGACTAACTCAGACAAGAATAATGGGATAATGTAAGGTGTAAGAATTAGTTAATAAGAAGCCTGAGCTAATAGGCCAACCAGCTTATAACTAATGTAGTAGACCTTTGTGTATTTCGTTTTTTTTTCCATTCAATTATTTACACTTCCTTCCCTCCTCCCAATCCCCTTCCGCTACCCCATACTTCCTCCTCCCTCTCCCACCCTGCTTGAGACAGGGCAGGGAACCCTGCCCTGTGAGAAGTCCATGGCCCTCCCCGCTACATCCAGGTCTAGGGAGCTGTGCATCCATATAGACTAGTGTCCCCAAAAGCCAGAACATGCTGTAAAAACAAGTCCCAGTGCCTTTATCAATGGCTTCTCAGTCAGCCCCCATTGTCAGCCACAATCAGAGTCCAGTTTGATCACATGTTCATTCAGACCCGGTCCAGCTGGATTTGGTGAGCTCCCATTAGAACAGGCACACTGCCTCAGTTGGTGGACCAACCACCTTTATGTATTTCTTTGGGACTGAACAGCCACAAGACGGAGCAATACAGAAACCCCTGTCAACACTTAGTTATTGAAATTATAACTAGTTCTCATCTTATGAAGTGAAATCTATTCAATAATAAAGTGGTGGACATGGCTGCCTTCTAGGAAATGTTGCACTTATGGGAGTAGTAAAAATACCAGAGTACTAGAGATCCACTTGTGACATTAGAAATGTGTGATCTTAATATTTATGTAGATAGCATTATTATAAATATCAAGCTATTATAAAATGTGTCTTCTTAAATTGGGTTGGATAACCACAGTGAAATTTCTGGATCACTCAACAAAGATAACAGTTGACCACCAAGGTATGAACTCAGAAACAAAGCAAACATCCCAGTACCATATAGCTAATACCACAACTAGTAGGAAAAAAAAAAAACCTGAAACCACAGAATTACAGTAAGCAAGCAAAGTTGAATAATTTTTTTTCCTCTCTTGATGCTTAGAATGTGGAGTGTGAGTGTGAATTGGTAGCAGATTGATGCGAATATAAAAATAACAACAGGTAATGTTTCAGAGTATTACTTTATTCACAGCGTTTTCTCCCAAACAAGAAGATCCTTTGTGTAGCTTGATGTCAATTCCAAGAGTCATTCATTGAACTTAGGAAAATGATACCTTTAGTGCATATTCACATAAATAATTACCTAAAAATACATTATATATGAAGAACACAAAATCTAGGTAAGACTTTAAAACTGACTCATCGTATAAAAAAGTTGTATTATACAGCTTAAGCCTACCACCTGGTTCATAGCTAAGCCAGATATTAGCTTCATAAAATTGTTCTACAGATTTTTAGTTACTGCTTCCTGGCCAGAAGGACAATATAATGTTTCTGTATTCGTTGTAGCGTATAATGGGCTATGGATCACCAGCCACTTAGATGAGGAATCCTGTCTGTGGAAAAGAGTCACTCTGCTGTTAGTGTTCTGACAGTCAAGATAAGTGCACATGCCCTGGAAAAAGATGACAAGCAGCTTCTCATTGGCTTTGGCAGAGAAAGCTTACAGTCCTATCTTAGTCATTCGGAGCCACTGAGATATGGCTCTTATTAGCCAAAAGATGTATACTTCAGATCTTTTGGATGAAACAGTGAAAAGGATTTATGAGCGGTTCCATTTGCTGCATGAATTGGAAAGAGTTCAGTTATTTCTACATTACTGAAACAAAGGATAAGACTCTTTTCCAGGAAAGTTTGTGGTAGCAGACATCTAGATATAATGAAATACATTTTGATTATGGCTCAAGGAGGTCACACAGGCACATCTCATGCCCATTAATTATACATATGTGATTAAATAGATCTCTTAATGTGTATCTGAAGAGATGGATGAGCATCTTAAATCAAATAACTTTGCTAATTGGTACTGCATTAGTCACTTTTATATTGCTTTGATAAAACATTGTGGACAAAAGCATTTTATGGAAGGAATAGTTTACACTTACATAGTTTCGTATAGATAAGAGATGGAGAGGGATGCTAGTAGGTAGCAAATATGACAAAAGGAGCAGAAAGCTGAGATATCGTTTCTCAAACTCAAGTATGTGAAAGAGTAAATTGGAAGTGGTTGGAGCTTAAATTTTCAATGCCCTTCCCTAGTAACATATTTCTTCCTTCCAAGTCACCCATAAGCCTCTTCAAACAATGTTACCTAGTTAGAACCAAGTATTCAGTTACCTTAGCCTATCGAAAACATTCTCATAATGTTTTGCTACCTGTATTTCATAAACTTCATATCCAACTCACAGTTCAAACATCACATAGACCCACACTGGAGCACTGGACTGAGCTTCCAAGGTCCCAATGAGGAGCAGAAGGAGGGAGAACATGAGCAAAGAAGTCAGGACCACAAGGGGTGCACCCACCCACGGAGACAGTGGGGCTGATCTATTGGGAGCTCACCAAGGCCAGCTGGACTGTGACTGAAAGAGCATGGGATAAAACTGGACTCTCTGAATATGGTGGACAATGAGGGCTGCTGAGAAGCCAAGGACAATGGCACTGGGTTTTGATCCTACTTCATGTTCTGGTGTAAAGGCGTAAACGAATGCAGACAGATTGTAAAAATATATATACAGCTTTAATGACGAAATAGACTTACAGAACCACCGTTCCCGCGGAGACCAGGAAAGCAGAAGCAACGACTGGGAGCACGCTCGCCAAATTTATTGGCAAACATTAGCCGGAGGAGAACACGCCCCCCAAGGGGCGGGACTTATCCCTACATTTTGGCTTTGTGGGAGCTTAGCCAGTTTGGATGTTCACCTTCCTAGACCAGGATGGAAGGGGGAGGACTTTGGACATTCCACAGGGCAGGGAACCCTGACTGCTCTTCAGACTGGAGAGGGAGGGGGAGAGGAGTGGGGAGAGGGGGAAAGGAGTGGGAGGAGGGGGAGGGAAATGGGAGGCTGGGAGGAGGCAGAAATTTTTTTTTCAATAAAAAAAAGAAGACTCCCCTTCTCCAGTTTTGCTACATACTTCGTACATCTCCTTTTCAGGCTTGCTTTACTCCTAGTCTGCAGCTCTCCTTGGCGGGTATATCATGGACTTTGGCATCCACAACACTTGGAGGCTTCATTGAAATGTAGGCTTTACTTTCACAGCTTCATACAATGGCCTCTCACAGACTCTTGTCATATCTTATCATTCACATAGATTCCTCTGACACAATTCACTTGTGTCACAATTCAGAGGATTGAAGAACTACAGAGTAAGAATCCATGATCTCTTCCTCATTCTTGCATCCCACACTCCTTTAAAGCTAGAACCGTTTGTGTAGCACTAAGTCTGCCTATCAAGTTAGGATGAATCCCTTTGAATCACATTAGTTATATATATATATATATATATATATATATATATATATATATATATATATATGCAGTTACTTTATGCTCTCTTTCTCTATGTCTCTCCCCCTTCTCCAGCTGTCTCTCTGTCTCTAGTCTTTCTGTCTCTATCTCTGTCTCTCTCTGTGTCTCTCTCTCTATCTTTCTCTTCTGTTGCTCCTGTCTTCAGAGACCGGTCTCTTCTTTCCCCTCCCCATTTTCCCATCAAAAGAAAAAAGAAAAAAAATAATATAAGCAGTTACTTTATAAGAAGGAGTGACTTAGGCTTTCTTTCAGAAGTTGGAAGCTTAGCTGGTAGTATCTTGCCTCAAATTCACCCTTCCGTTTGACCTACTGCAGAGGGGGCTTCTTCTTAATAGTTCTGATCTCCAAGCAATGACAGAAAAGCACAGGCTTTGACTGTAAAGTTAAGGTTCCTGGAGATATTTTTCTCTCCAAACTCTACATTTCATAATTCTTTCTGTTCTATTTGCACTTTATATCGCATATCTATATAAGTATTATCAATTATCATCATGCCAAAGACTCAATTATATGTACTCCGGACATTTTCTATAACAGAAATTTAGACATTACATTTTAAAATTCAAATGCAAGCAAGTTCTAATGACACAGGCATTAAACATCCAGATTCTTCATCAAAATATTAGACAGATGCCTCTACTCCACTTGCTTATATTATTCTCAGAAACCTCGAGATCGGAAACTCCACATTCCATGTTGCTCACATCACTACTATCCTCAGGCTACAACTGAAATGCCTCATGAATTTCTGCTTACACTTTTCAACAACTATTATAGTTCAAAGACTTCAAAATTCTTCCAAAATCTTCCATGGTTGGGTTCTTCACAACAACTTCTTGGTATCAAACCCACTACTGGTACTACAATCTTTATTTATCAGTGTCTCTAAAGGAACAGAAGTGATAGAATGCATGTGTATATTGAAAAGTAATTTATTCGGTTGACTTACAGAATGTGGTCTGGGTTAGTCTTTCCTCTATGTCCTGTTCTCTGACATGACAAGAAGACATGCTATCCAAGTTTAGAGTGGGACTTCCTGTTCCAATAGTCTCCATAAAAAACTGTAAATTTGCAAAACACAATATACTGAGATAAGAAAGGGTCCAGAACATCCCAGGCCATGTCTTCTTTTGTCATGGAACAAGGTAATCAACAATGCTTTAACCCAGCACTCCATGAGACATCAATCGTGTAAAGCAGTAATGGGGTCCCTCGGGATCCCTAAGATGCAGTGGTTCTTGGACACATGGAGATGATTCTATTCACTGTGGCTGAATTTCTTACCTTTTGGGGGACAATTGGCCATGGATCCCTTGCTTTCTGCTTTTTCTTGTTGTCTTTCTGTGAGTAATAAACCAGATTTGTCTGATTTATTAGTTGGTTCAATTTTATAGGTTTGTTTCAAAATGTAAGAGACTATAAAATAACTCAGATTTGAAAATGCAGTATTTATACCATAATTTTTATTATTGTGTGTGTGTGTGTGTGTGTGTGTGTGTGTGTGTGTACATACTATTCTCAGTACTTTAGCTTTCTATTAAATAATCACTGAGTTTCTGGTATCTATCAATATTTTGAAAAAAGTATTACGTTACTTATTACACAGGTTTTGGTGTATTCTGGGGAAATTTTGTCTTACCAGAACATCTTATATTATTTTGAATCCACTGAATCTCAACACTACATAATTGTATTTATACTATGACAACTTTGAGGTCTTTATTTATGGAAATTCTCTCCTTTTAATGTCTATAGATGTTCAAACCAGGGAAATAAATATTCAAATAATGTATGTAAATTCATCAGAATTCTGTCTTCATATATAAATATGTTGCTAAAGATTTTCAAATTAAGTTGAAGGGAAATGACATTTATAATTGCAAATATAGCTTTTTTATAATACATTATATAGCTAATTATTAAGTTGTTTTTATTTTAGAAACTAACCAAAATTCCTAAAGGAATATATACAGAATATCTTTGCTGGTAACACTTTACAGAAGCATAATTTCATAGAAGAGCCACTTTCTTACTTGTTTCATGAAATTTTTTTGTATTTATAAACTCATGCTTTACATATCATTTCACTCAACTAAGTATTATAAAGTACTTACAGAGTATGTATGTATGTAATATGATAATAGACATGTTATATTTGGAGATAAGGAGGGAGAGAAAAAGAAAGCTTTAGAGTCAGAGAAAGTGCGAAAGAGAACACTGAAAATGTTGCTTGACTGTATGCTCAAGACAATTAACAATTCCTTTTTCCAGGGTGCCAAGTTAGAGTTTTTCTAGGGTTCATCTTTAGACTTTTAAAGTGAACTTCAATGAAATTTATCTCTATTTCTATTGCAAGTTTATTCACAGAGACACAGCATCACAATGCGAAAGAAAGGAAAGATAACTTATCATTTCCCTTTGCTTGTTTTCTCTGAAATAGGTTAACTCTTCACTCTGATATTCCTAAATGGCCTCAATTCAGCAATTGTGGTCATGCTGAGGGGATAAAGGGATTCATATGCATTGCTCTACTTTATGCTCACCTGTGGACTTATGCATCATTGTCATTCTGACTACAAGATCTCAGAGAATTTATCTCAGCTGCCTCTGAGTTTCCATCTTTCATCTTATCTGTTTTTCCTGACCTATAAACAAATGGATATTAGAAAAATATTAGAATAGTACTCATATATCGAGGCTTCAATAAAGAAGGAGCACAACATATTTTCACATAGTTTTTTGACTTTCCAAATATGAAGTTTTATACATACAGCTTCAAGAATGACATAACAATGGGACACATTCTGAGACTCCCAGTGTTTGGTGACTTCATAATTCTGTGAGCCACCATATTATCAATCGTTTTTCATAACTATGGATGATATAGTCCATCACTCAAAACAGTCCATTTATGCAATCAAGGAAAATGTTAAACAGAAGAAAAAAGGGGCTTCTGACAGCCAGCACAACTCGACACACAATTGGGTACTTATTTTATATAGAGAAGGAATACATCACAAAATAACAAAAATGTATAGTAAGGAAAATACATAAACCAGTATTGTCATGACTAATTACTATGTACTATATACCATGTGTATATATTATACTTGTATATGGTAGCAAAACAGTAAGTTGGTTTATTTTGAGATTACGAGAAAAATCAATACTTCCTTATGCTGTGATTTTATGCTGGCTATATAACAAAACAAAAATATTTTAGGTATATTTATATAACTACTATTGTGTGCCAATTTTACTGCAGCAGATACGTCTCCAAGAAGCCCAACAAACATCCTAAGCCTTGGTACATAAATTTTCATAAGAAGACATCTTTTTTAACGATAGATGATAGATAGATAGATAGATAGATAGATAGATAGATAGATAGATAGATAGAAAGAATTTATTGGACATCTTATGATCACAGATATTCACGGAAGAATTCTTACAAGTGTTTTTACTATTTAGCACACAGCACTTCACTCAGAGGCTTTCTAATATTTATAATTCAAATTAACAAAGCAACCCTACCCAGAATGCCACAATTCCTTCCACACACCACCTGCTTCCTGCGGGACCAGCTGCATCGATTCCACCTGCTAAGTCTGCGCCCCTTGATGGGTAATTCCATTTTCACAGAGCTTTCTTCTGATGTTAGGTGATGAGAAGCCCATCCTCACCCATTTAATGGTAAAGCAACATCAAGGAGAGCAAGGCCACGGTTCTTTCCTCACCCCTGCACAAAGCCAAATGGCAGTTCCTCTTCTGTGAGTTTTCTAAAATAGTGATCCCCATTGGCTTTCGTGGACTTTTGGACTCGGGCTCGTGGGCTCCAGTACAGCCTGGGTCTGGCCTCCCAGGTGCTCTAGCGTCCGATGTCTTCAAAGCCAGTCTGCTCACACCTGTGCTGCACCAACGAAGAGGCTGACCTATGCTGAGGGTGGCTGAGAAATCTCCAGCCTGCAAGTCTGGGCCTTTCCTTTACATTCTATTTGCAGATTGAAGATCCTTCTATCTTTGTGGTATGGCTGTGTTCTCTCCTAGGTGGGGCAACTCTTGTTCCCCAGAGGTGACCCTTAGAGTTCCACTCTGCTCCAGTGGGGAAGTTCAGTCATGGAAAGTTTTAGGCCAGACAATGTAACTGAAACGTTGAAGTGGAGTTTTAGAGATTTTACCTAAGTTCTTACCAAAGTTCTCACCTGAGAAATCGACTTGATTTGGTTCTGGCTTGCAGACCCAAAGCAAACTCCCATGTTTATGATCAATTGAATCTCAACAAAATGCTGCAAAATCATTCTTAAGAACAATATTTTTAGCTGTGGTGGTACACACCTTTAATCCCAGCACTCAGAGGCGGGCAGATCTCAGTGAGTTCGAGGCTAGCCTGGTCTATAAGAGCTAGTTCCAGGACAATTTTTTTCCAACAAGAAATGATTCTGGGGCAATTTGGTATCCACGCTGGTGACTATGAAACACCACCAATTAAATTCACTCAGAATGCAACATTAAAAGTATGAAATGAGATGTGCAAATTCTAAGAAAAGGACATGGGCACACGTCGTTGTGACTGGATCAGGCGAAACTTTGTGTTAGGACATTAAAGCCTAACAGTTCATCACCATGTGCCAGCTTGCTTCAGAGACACCGCCAAGGAAAGCAAGGCAAGATGGCTAGAAGAAGAAAATACTGGCGCGTTCATGTGCCTGATGAAGAACTCACATCCAAGACATACAAGGGACCACAAACACCAGCAAAAGGTTAATCCAGTTTAAAGCCAGAGAAACAATCTATATAGACCTCCTCTATGGGGTACACTAACAGCCAATAGGTCCATGGAGACCCCTGTGTTAGGGGAATGCAGACGTGACCCACACACCACATCGAGGAAGCCTGGTTTAGTTAAGGGTGGAAAAGGGGGCTGGAGAGATGGCTCAGTGGTTAAGAGCATTGCCTGCTCTTCCAAATATACTGTTTTCAATTCCTGGCAACCACATAATGGCTCACAACCATCTGTAATGAGGTCTGGTGCCCTCTTCTGGCAACAGAAAGAAGGAGCTGGAGAGATGGCTCAGTGGTTAAGAGCATTGCCTGCTATTCCAAAGGTGCTGAGTTTGATTCCTGGCTACCATATAATGGCTCACAAACATCTGTAATGAGGTCTAGTGCAGACAAACACGCAGAGAGGGCTTAGAAAGAAATCAGAGAAACATCAGCCGCCATAGGGCCATAGGGGTGTTGTGAAACTCCTTCAGCCAATAGCCTTTAAGATCCTGGCCCACTTTTGGCATGGTACTACAAATGCAGATGAAGAGGATTTCTGGATTTGGTTCCAATTCCAAGCAAACACAGAACTGCAGATCAATACTCTCTCTTTGAGTTTATCCCTACATAAGTAAAGGTTTGTTATACTCCATTCTGGACTTTTGTGGAACTCTTTTGTGTGCTAACACATGTTATTACAATGAAATATGAAATTTAGCTACTTGATAAATATATTATAAAAAATAAAATAATAGTCACTGTGAGAACAGAGTTGAATTTTCAGCACTGTGAAAATAGACTTGAGTTTTTAGAATCATAAAAGAAAATTGTGATATAACATAAATTAATACACTCAACAATGTTCTCTTATAATTGTCTTTGTTTAGCCAACATGTTAAGGATAGATTTTTACTTTAAGCTTAAAACCAATGATTAAATGACTCCATTATTGTTTGTGCATATTTGTCATAATGGTTTTACTGTTTATCTTTAGTTTGGACCAAAAATAATTTTTTTTTTGGTTTTCCAAAAATAATTTTTTAGAATATACTCAAAGGACTGTATGCTATGGGAGCTCCTTCTGCTCCTTCAGCCAATAGCCACTGAGATACCAGCCCATTGGGGTGTGGTCTCTCTCTCTCTTTTAAAAAAAAAGCAGCAGCTGTCCTCTGCTTTTTCTCTGGATTCTGGGGCTCTGCTTCTGACTCCTAGATTCCTTTCCTAATCATGCAGTTGGCTGTTGTCTGGGACAGTGATCTGTAAGTTTTTCCCCTTTAAATAAATAACCATTCTATTAATCATAAGTCCAAACTGGTGTGAGATTGTTTGTGACTTACACTTCCAACTGTACATCCTACTACTGAGATACTTGCCCATTCACCCTCATTCCTGTGCTATTCATAACAGCCAGGAACTGGAGACAGCCTTAATACCCACCAAGAGATGAATAGGCAATGAAAACGTGGTAAACTTAAAACAGTACAAATATTATACAGCTGTTTGAACTTACAAAATTTTGATGTTCATGGGTAACTGGATGGAGCTAGAAAAAAAAAACATCCTCAGGTGATGGAGAAGGGTCATCTGTCTATTGGTTAAGGTCCTTTGTCTATCTGTTGCTTTCATTGGTTAATTAATAAAGAAACTGCTTGGCCTTTAATAGGACAGAAAATTAGGTAGGCGGAGTAAACAGAACAGAATGCTGGGAGAAAGAAGCCAAGTCAGGCAGTTGCCATGATTCTCCTACTCCAGACAGACGCAGGTTAAGATCTTTCCTGGTAAGCCAGCTCGTGGTGCTACACAAAATATTAGAAATGGGTTAGATCAATATGTAAGAGCTAGCCAATAAGAGGCTGAAACTAATGGGCCAGGCAGTGTTGAAAAGAATATAGTTTCCGTGTAATTATTCTGGGGCTAAGCTAGCCATGTGGGAGCCAGGTGGGAACGCAGCCCCGCTGCCGCTCATATTACAACACTCAAGTAATTTAGCCTTGCCCCCACCACAAAAAAAAAAAATACTGTATGTTTTTCAGAAAGTAGGTGTTTGCTTTTAAGGCTTTGGTGTGCATATAACCACAAAACTTAGGTATGTACTAAGGAAATAGGGGTGAGAGATGATTTTTCAAGGAAAGCAAATAAAATATATAATTATGGAGAGAAGTCCAGTGGATACTGGAGTAGGAGGTTTAAATGGATGGAAGGATGGGAGAGGAGATTAAAGGAGGGAATAGAGAGAAGGATAATTAACACAAAGGGTCATTTGAGAAGCTGTATGAGGAGTTACTACTTTAGAAACGTTTAAAATATACATACATGAGAAAAATAAATGGAGCCTCAAAATAACAGGTCAGATAGTTCCCCACGTAGACATCCTATATTACCAAGCAAAACCTCCATGCCAGGAATGGGTTGCATCTAGTTCAGTTATTGTCCAAAGAAATCCCCATTGGAAACACCAAAATGTCTTAGGCTAATGCCAATGCTGTTCTTTATCTTTAGAAACTGATGACAAGACCCTGGTTTTGAAGAAAACGCTTGAATACCTCTTTGGAAATGAATAAGGTGAGCTGGTACCTAGCTAGAGACTCCATGCCAAATGACTAGTGTTCATAGCTAAGAAGCTGAACTGGCACCTAGCTAAAGATATCATGTCTACTAAACTAGTGTTCACAGTTAAGAAGTTGAGCTGGTACCTATCTAGTGGCTCCATGCCTGTTCATTACTGTTTGTGGTTATGGAAAGTACTCTGCACATTAACAGGGAAAAGGCAAGTACCAATCTAACTGCAAATCTTATAATTTAAAATAGTGACCTGATGGTCTGACTTGCTGATACAATAGGGGCGCAAGAATTATGTGATTAACCAATTATTCTTTGATTGGATTTCAGGTCCACTCAATGAGATAGAAGCCATGTACGTCACTTTTTGGTTGCCAAGAACCTGAGAAAAGCTGGGCCATGGGAGGAAAACCAAATACTATTGTTATGATGAAGAACCCTACCAATAAACTTACCCCTAACAACATTCTGTTCTACGCAAAGACTGGAACATTTTAAGCATCATCAGAGAAGCTTCCTTCTAAAGTAGATGGAAACTCACACAGGAACCCACAACTAGACAATGTACAAATAATGAGAAATTATTTTTTTTTCTGTTTTTGAGAAATTATTTCAACATAGAAGCATCTGTTTAGATAAATCATTGTTTCATTCCTTTTTCTTGAATATCAATCATTTTGTCATTTGTCTTTAAATTTAGTATTATATCTCATGCTTCATCTTCTTAGAGAGTTTCTTTATGTTACCTAGGGTTGCTTTGAACTGAGTTTGTACTTCTGTGCTAAACCTGAGCAAGTGAAACTGTTGCATTGCTTACTCAGCACTAATTGCAGACTAGCACTATTAGGATAAGATTTAATAGACATATCTTTTAAGAATAGAAGAGAATAAGTAAAGTACATTCTAGATTTAAAGTTTATATAATATATCTTAAAGCATTTATAAAACACATAAGTGCTCATGAAACAATTTATACTAACAGAATGTACTTTAACTAGACTTTTCTTTAATACAGCAAAATTTTGAAGAATTTTTTTTTGTAATCATTACTTAATGAACGTTTTGATAAATTGTGAGTTCTAGTTTTTTTGCCTGTTTTTTGGAGGTAGTTTTTGTTTGTTTTTCTTTCTTTTGTATACTTAAATTTGTATAATTAAAGGGACTACTATGAGTTAACGTTTATTTACAGAACTAGAGTCAAACCTGCCTTTACCATTTTTTATAATATTTCTTTGGTTATTGTTATGAATATATTAAATTTTATTTGTATTTTTCCTTTTTCAATAATTTTTAATAATATATTTTTACTTCATGATAACACACACACACATATATATATATATATATAATTTTTATTGCCTAAGTTTATCTTTTCAATTCTGCTATCATGTATTTTGTTTATTCCTCAAATTGATAGATTTTATTGTATTGTCTTTTGCACAAAATTTTAATTATTTGACATTTTTATCAAATTACTTTTGCTATTAATGATTTTATCCAATTTTAAATATAAGGACTAAATGTCCAACATATATATATGTGTGTGTGTGTGTGTGTGTGTGTGTATTTATATATATAGTAAAGTATGATTATATTATATTTAAAATATATATTAAATTTAAATATATTATATTTAAAGCATTCCTTCTGATTCTCCTTTGTAAATTATTTATATATTTATACTATACTTATCTTTATAAGCAAATGTCTTTAAATTTTTATTTTGTCTTACTAGTTTCATCAACTACTTGATGACTGCTTATATCAACTTTCCCTGTAGAATTTTACTGAGTTAGGCTCTTAAACTGATATCTAAAGGGTGGCGCTCTTAAACAATATTTTCACAAGAGTAGATGACCTTCCTGTGTACTTGTATGTCTACTAAATATCCTTGCTATTTCTGAATAAAAGAATAATTGTATGACAAAAAGCCACTTCTTGGGTAAAATTATATGTCACAGGAGGGAAGCCACTATTGTTATTTTGCTAACTATTCTGTCATATTATCAAGTTGCTTCTAAATCTTTATGTTTAAGCTGCTCTTAGCCTTGTCAGAGGAGCTTCTTTTTGTGGCAATCTGTGACCAATGTGGAATCTCATTACTAGTGGAAGTGCAGAAAATCAGTAGCTATGAGTTCTAAATGGGACACCTATGAGAATGGCATCTCTTCCCTGATGCTCGGGTCTCATCAGAGAAGAGCTGGAAGGAATGTCAGAGCTAAAGGGTGGAAAGGAGGTTTGAGTTGCTATCTTGAGAATACAGCAAAGCTTTTGAAATAATAAACTCATAGATGTTGTGGTGAAAATCTTTCAATAAAGCACTTAATTGAAATAACCTGTATATACAATATTATTTTGGCAATGAGAGAATTGACAACTTCTAAGTTATATTCATATGTTTTCTAAGAAGTTATTTTATAAAGCCTATCTATAAAAAGCTGATAAGGTGAAGAAACAAACTAGTGATTTGTTGTTAGATGACCCTAACATTTTGCTAATGTTGGATTAAACTAGGATTCACATGGCAAACTGGAAGAAGATCTATGTGTATCATTTTCTAAAAAACTGATTGAATGAATACTTCTGCTTCACTCTACTCAGAATTTTTGGTAGTTTATTTTCAGTCAGGTGTAATGCAATACATTCTTTATATATTTCCATAATTCCATTATCTAATCTATATTCAAAAGAATAATCCTTCTTCTTGTACTAGCCAGTGGTTAATATATACACTCATAACTAGTCCAATTTTGAGAATAAGTTGCTGTGAGCACTCCACCCTAAATGGAAAGTCATTCCACCAATCCTAAGGCTCCAGTAGTATAATAACAAGAGGAAAGAAAGAGAGAGATGAAAGGGAATGCTATAAAATGCTCTCTTCTGGAAATTATGTAACCACTGCATTCATGAAATTACAACAACTGTGATTAACTGCCAAAGACCTCAGAGGATCAAGCAAGTCAATATTCCAACTTGAATTTCTACTGTGGGTCACAAGTTCAGAGCTGAAGAGAGAGTGACAATTTATGACTACTACTGCAGTCATAAGCATTTTGTTAGGTGAAGATGTGGCTACAGTTATTACTGGGGGATGACTCCACATCAACACACGCATGCAAAACACTAATTGGGCACTGAGACACATGAAAAAAATAGTAAGACATTGAAAAAGAAAAAGTTGGTAGGGAAAAGTACTTGGGGATTTGGCAATTGTGAAGAGGTGGAAATGGAGGGATGAAAATGATCATAGTATATTATATATACATATGATATTCTCTAAAAATACATATAGTAGCTGAAAGACAGTTAAAGAAATGCTCAATATCCTTAGCCTGTTAAATTCCATCTTATACCTATCAGAATGGCCAAGATTAAAAACACTCTTGACAGCTTTTGCTGGAGAGGATGTGGGGTAAGTGAAACACTTTTTCATTGTTGGTAGGAGGGCCTGCTGGTACAGCCACTTTGGAAATTAGCATGGTGATTTCTCAGAATATTAGGAAACAATCTACCTAAAGACCTAGCATTACCACTTTTGGATATATACTCAAAGCCTGCTCCATAATACCAAAAGGATATGTGCTCAATTATGTACATAGTAGCATTATTCATTATAACCAGAACCTAGAAACAATCTAGATGTCCCTCAATCAAAGAATGAATAAAGATAAATGTAGCACATTTTACAATGGAGTATACCCAGCTGTAAAGAGAAATGACATTGCAATGTGCAAATACATGGATATAGAAAAAGTCATGTTGAGTGAGGTATCTCAGATGCAGAATGACACATGCAATATGTACTCTCTCATAAGTGGCTTTTAGACATAAAGCAAAGAAAAACCATCCAAAATTTATAACCCCAGAGAAACTAGACAACAAAAAGGACCCTAAGAGAGGCATACATGGATCTACATAGAAAGGAGAAAAGGAAAAGATTTCCTGAGTAAGTTGAGAGTTTGGGGGTCATGGAAGAAGGCAGAAGGTAAGAGGGGAGGAAGGGATAGGAACAGAGAAAAACATGTATAGCTTAATAAAAACAATAAAAAAGAATAAAATTAAGAAAAATTGAAAAATATATTGAATGAATAAGTAAATATTAATAAATTCAATATGAAGAACATTAGAGAGAATGCTCTTAATATTTTAAAATTTATATATGAGTTTTGTAGAAAGCTAAATTTCATTTCTCAAGATTAGTTGTCCAGAATAGCAGTGGTGAATCATTATACACTTATTATATGCTTATAATTATATGCAATTATATGCTTAAAAATAAGATGCACATTTTTAAGTAGGGTGTATTTCTGGAATCTTTTGTCTTTTCTATTGATCTGTCCTATCCTTTCTCAGTGCCTCATTGTCTTGACCTCTGGAAGAGCTTATTAAGACTTAATTCCTTCATTTAATCACTTTTTGTATAAGATTGCTCTAGGATTCATGTCTTACCATATGCATTTTAGAATAAAACTGTTGTCATTTATAATTTCAGGTAACTAATTAATATAAAATCCTTGAGTTTATATTTTATAAAGCAATGAGCTGTATTTGAATTTCTAAAACTATAACTATGAAATATAGCATAAGATCATGTTTCAGTTTATATATTCAATGTATTCCATGTATAATATTTATAAAATGCCTATTTTTCACTCCATTGGAAATTAAATATATTGGATGTGAATATATTTGACCACTGTGACTAGCTTTCTGTTCTGAAACCTTTCTGACTCTGAAGCCTGAAAAACATAAATGTCCATGTTCCTAAAATTAAAACTAATTTGTTTAATTTTCTTATATTTTACTTGGAGAAAGAAATTTTCTTTCTTTAGTGCATGCTCATCAAAACATAACTTATACTTTATTTCTGTGAATCACTTTCCTTTGTCAAAATCCAAGAAAATGGGCCTCTGACTAAATTATGTTATTATGATTAATTACCTTGGCTAGTGTTCTTTGTGCTTCACTGTGGAAATAACTAAATATTATCAGAACTTACCCCTCATTTTCGGTAGTGCCAGAATTTAAAAGTGACTCACACAATTTTACTAATGTTTGATTGTGTGTGAGAGCTCACAGTTTCGTATCAGTTCCATCTTGACTAAGGGTCAGAGAATTCAAACCTATTCTTGCTCCTCAAGAACAAATAAGATGTTTGGCAAAAGATGTGGTTCCTGGATATCTTGCTACTCAAAGATCAGACAAGAGGATATTTGACGTAGGGGCTGGGTACTGGGTATTTTGAGATGTAAGGAGGTAATTATGCTTGTTTGTTCTTTGTATCATGGGAGATACAAATACCTGTATCAAGGTTTTTGGCTTCCCCTTTTGATTGGGGTATATAAGGACTACGGATAATAAGCTTGAGGCTGTTACAGTATTCACTGAAAGCCCTCCTGTCTCTACCTTCTGTTTCTTGTCTCTTTCTTTCCTCAGTGCTCACTTCTGTTTTCATGAACAAGCTAACCAATTGGCCTGTGCTGTCAACTGTGTACATAATCCTGTAGAGAATATGGGGACACCAGCTAACATCTTCATTTGAAATCACTCTCTATAGTAACAAATGCCTGGTATCTACGGACTTTGTTATGTCAACAGTTATTTTATTTTTAAATAACATAGTTTCTATTAGGAATATTTCTTAATATTAGCTCCCTGATGATGCAAAAATTCCCAATCAAGCCAAATCAAAACAAGCCAAATTAAGAAATATTCATGTATAATGGGAGATCTGCGCTCTCGGGTGGCCCCTAGGGGGAAACCAGGAAGCTGCAGAAATGAGACCCCCAGGAGGAAGAAAAGGAGACCACTTGTTCTTTTTGGGGATCACGTAAGTACCCTGGGAAGTGGGGTCAGAATCTGGCCTGCTGGGATTTGAAGTCCAGACCAGGCCTGGGGGCTGGGATAGATGCGAGGGACTGGAACGTACGTTCCAAACTTAACATTACAGACTCTTTGGATATAGGGGTGACAGAAAATTGGAATGGTAATTATAACAAACATTTAGTCTCTCTTTGGAAAAAGGGTGTAGACTCAAATCTGGCTAATTCCTGTGGAAAAGGGGTGGCGTGGGGAAAGGGAGAGACAGGTGTCCACGTTTAGCGAGAGATGTGGCTGGAAAGGCATCCCGTGAACTGTCATCCCAGAGAAGGCAGGCAGCTGTTCCTTGAGAGAGATGAGAAGGCAGGTGTCTGGGGAAAAAAATTGTTATCGATAAAGATGAGTGTGCCAGAATGAGGAGCAGGTAGTCTCTTCATTGCAGCATCCTGGAAAACCAGAGGGCGGAAGGTCCTGTCTGCTGGACAGACCAAGTGTCTAGAGTAGGTGCCCCCTGAGCCTGGATAGATGGTACCAGCATGGGTATCCCACGAGCTTGGCAGCCGACGGTGTGGTGAGGATTACCATGTGAGGTCCTGTCCATCGAGGCTCAAGAGACCTAGGAGTTAACTGTTTAAGGAGTACTCTGTGCCCTGGGGAGAGTGGGGCAGGTTTAGGGGCATTAGGGTCCACTGGTGTGGTTGCAGGAAGTCAACTGTCAGCATGTGAATTGAGAAGGGACCTGAAGAGGGAGAGGTAGGGTAGGTATTCCACCAGTGGAGGAGTTTGAACTGGGAGGTGGTTAAGGAGAAAGGGTTTGTCATAAAGTAACTCAAAAGGGCTCAGGCACGTAAGGGAACATGGGATGGCCCTGAGGCGAGGGCCAAGATAACCTGAGAGCTTGGTTAGTTGTTGTTTGATGAGTCCCATTGTCCAGGAGATGTTGAGAGCTTCTGACACGAGTTCCATGACCCTGAGCCATCACATCTACTGTTTTCCATATAATTTATAAGAATAAACTCTTACAGTTTTATGAGTTGACTGTAATTCATTTGCAGTAAACTAGACAAATATTGCACTGATAATATTAATGTCCTTTCATCCACATCAATCAGGTTGAAATTGGGCAGAAATTTTTAAAATTACTACTTAATGCAAAGTTCTGAATGGCTAATACTCGTGTAGTTTAGCTGTCCAAACAGCTGTGTGTCTATGCTTCAATTAGTCATGTTTACAGATATTTTTGTAAACCACTTAATATCGTTTCAAAACTTGTTCAAGATAAATATATTTTAAGTGTAATCCATTGCCAGTAATTACAATTATTTCAAATCTAAATGTAACTTTTGCATTTGAAAAACTTGTATTGCTTTCAAATATACATAAAATTGTACCTTCATAAACAACTACTACACTTGTTGGAACAACAATTGCCACATATAATGTAGCTGCATAACAATAAACAAAATAACCTGGAAATTTCATCTTAAAAGGATGCTCAACAGCAAAGCAAGGTAACCTGACAGAGCATGTGTCACTGAAACTTTGAGTCTAATGAATTAGGTGCATTTTCAGCATTTTGTGTGTGTCTTCAAAAATTAGCTTTACTAAAATTTTTGGAAGGAACTTATATGTTACACATTCGAAGAGTTTCAGAAGGAAAATGTGAAAACCAAATCAAATCTACTTAGAAAAGATTTGAAATCCAAGTAATTGGAATCCCAAAATAATCAGTGGTTCACATCCTGCTCTGAATGCGAAGTCTTCTTTCCAGCCAATTGCTTCTGTAATATTCAGTGATCTCACTGTCAGACCATCAGTGTATATTTTTTGCTACAACTCAAATAGGTTCAGCTTATGAGCATAGCATCAGAGAAAAATTAAAAGTATTGAAAGAGTGGACTTATGAATAACTTGAAACACTATATCTCTTGTAATACACTGACTTAAAAATGATTGGAATAAAATATTTTCCTGTCCTTTATGAACACAGTGAGCTTATGAAAATTAAATAATCTTGACTCTGGTTTCTCCTCTGGAAAGTAGTGATAAAAATTATCTTTCAGAATTGTGTGAATAATGAGATGTCATAGTTGATATGAAGCACAGAGTGGGTAATATTATGGTTAGATTACCACCATGTGAATGACTTTCCATTCAGCTCTGTCTGCATTCTGTTGTCCTGTACCAATGATATCCAAGATGAGATTTGAGAAGCATGGATGCTTGTAACTTCTAATCATCATTTGAAATATCTAAAGTATATGCCCTTGGGAGATTAAATGACCAAAATACTGAAGTTTTCTTATATGGAGAATAATAATATTTTAAAATTTGTTATCACTATTTTTTATCCTCAAGTAACCAATTATATCATTCGTAATCCTCTACAAAATTTTTCCCTAGAACATTGCTCCAGACGTGCTTTGAGAAATCTCTGTATCGTATTGACCCATTCCCACTTACTGCTTGCTAACTATTATCGCGTGGTTGTATTTGGGAAAGAGCATTCTCAGCCTACTTTTCATATTTGAGAATGATGTTCATTGGATTGGATTTGCTCTCAACAATATTCTAAGAAAATTTTCTCTTTAGAATACGTTGTCGCTCCAAAGCTACAGAGAAACCCTGTCTCAAAAAAACTAAAGCTAATACTAAAAATATAAAATTTTTGGAACATATACCAAAGATATAAGCTGCTATGAGATAAAGTGTGTCACAGATTTTCTTGAATACTGCTGCTCTCGAGCCCTTTGTGACCTCTGAATTTTATGATCCCTAATCCCTTCTCTATGACCACCCATGAGCCCTGGAGGGAAAGATTCGTAGATGTGCTCCTTGTGCCTGGGCTTTCTGCTCACACTTGTTCTCTGCACATCAGCAAACTGTGTTTCAGAATTAATTACCACTCAGTGCAATAAGAAACTTCTCTGATGAAGACTAAGAATTATGTGAATCTATCAAAACAGGAACAAAAATTTGGACAATATTTTGAAATTATGTCCATGAGTGAGAGTAATAAGGTGACCTCTGGGGTCTAAGAATTCCCCATTCATGAGATTTGAGATAGATTTACAGTATCAGACATGAGTTTCCTCCTTCAAAGCAAACCTCAAATTCAATCAGAAAGCTACTTATTACCCCTTTAGCATGTTTTATTTCTGTACATACATACATATCCTGCCTTGCTGGTCATTATTGTAAAGCACAGGTCTTGCAGCTGGGTAAGACTGCTGGATTGTGTTTGCTGCTGTTTCCCCCAGATATGAATGTAGTAGCATTTTATTATGAAAGATAGCCACCAAAAAGAAATTGTGTAAAGAGAACTTGGAGACTTGTAAAAACACAGCATGGAAACTTACTATTTTATAAGCATCTTACAAAAGAGTTTAACTGGAGTTATTCTACACAGAGTATAACATTCTTCTAAGAAGCCATAAGTTGCCAAATAAAAACCTTAGTGGCATATGCAGGGCAATTTCCATTGAATTTCTGATCAGGTGTTTCCTAGAGACTCCAAAGAATGCAGGTTACGAGCACTCCTCATGGTTGTCCATCAAAACTTTATGGTGATGTGCTAAGCTATTGCTGAAGACACCACACAGTTCGAGCAAAGGCCACTGAGAAATAAAGAAAGTTTTAGGCTGTTTAGCAAAAATAATCAGGTATGGTTTTCAACAAGTTGAACACTGGGGTATTTAAACTGTATTCATGAATTACATAATAACTTTGTAGTTTTAATATTAGAAGTCAAATTTTATAGTGGATGAATTTAGAAAGGTTTTTTTGTTTTCTTTCTATTAAGAGTGTCAAAAAGAAAGTGTGAACAGAGATCTTCTGAAAATCTTCATCTTAATGTTTTCTATCTCCTTCTCTCCCTTGTAATTTGACACTAAACTGTAGTAGAAGGTCTGGAAAATAGCACGGTTAGCATACTGGGAGATTCATGCTGCCAGTCCCGTAAGTTAACCTCTTTTCACATACGCTCACTTAACAGTGAAGTCTTTGAATGCTTTGTGTAAGTCCCCCGTCTTCTTTTCTGTAATAAGGAAGTTTCGTGAGTGTCTCTAACATTTTGCAGTCTTTAATCTCTTTGAAAGTAATATGACCCACTGTGTGGTTTCCCTCTTGTCAAAGCAAATGTTCCTTAAATGTCTTGCATTAAACATTGTCTGTCAATTTCAGAAGAATTTTAGTTCAAATAATGAGCACACTACTACAAACCTTGCTTTAATTGCTGCATTATAATCTCCAGACTTGAAATACCCTGGAGACCCAGATACATAAAATGTCTTGTGTTTTAAGTAGGAATGTATTTGAAACTCACTGAAAGACTATCACAGTCCTCTGGGTGTTTGATAACTTGAACTATTATTTAATATATATCAAGTTTAATATATTAAAAGAGTGTAAAATGAGGAATGTATATAATTACAAATTGGAAGACTCATTGTCTTTTAGGAACTAAATAATATTAACAGACCTCTTTTTTATTAGAAGCAAGGAAAAATCAAATCACTCTTACTTGCCAAAAATTATTCTATTATTATTGTGTTTTACATGTGGTGATAAAAATAGAAAGTTTAAAATTTAGTGTCTTCCTAGTGTAACATTTGTTCAGTTAATTATATGTTTGTGTTTCTGATGGAAATACCAGACAAATTAAATTTTAATAATAAATCATTTAAGTCTTTAACAAAAAATTTCTGTTTAGCATAAAATCTTGGGGGTAGTTCTCATCTTCCAACAACCTTCCTATTAATCTAAAAATGTTGTCTCAATTCTGTGATCTATATTCCTTCACTTTATACCTAAGTTAATGGCAAACATGTCGGCACCACTCTGCAAAATGTAGAATAATGTTGTCACATTTCAATATCAAGAATACAATATTTATGCCGGGCGGTGGTGGCACACGCCTTTAATCCCAGCACTCGGGAGGCAGAGTCAGGCGGATCTCTGTGAGTTCGAGACCAGCCTTGTCTACAGAGCTAGTTCCAGGACAGGCTCCAAAGCCACAGAGAAACCCTGTCTCGAAAAACCAAAAAAAAGAATACAATATTTAGTCTAGTTTTCTTGTTCCATTGAATCATGCTGAAGATAATTTCTGAGTCTCACACGAGAACAGTCTGAGAATAGCACATTTCCCCATTCCTCTTATTCCCACTTAGTCACATAAAAATACACGCCATCTAAATTAACTACAAAGGTCAGGATAAAAGAAAGAAGAGTGGGGACACACCATGCTGGTGAATGCATTAATTGGCCTGTGTGCATTATTTTTCCTTTGATGTCTTAATTTAAAGTAATTTTTTTCCTGAGAAATCTTTTGAAAGAGAGCAAGCAATCTTCAAAGAAATTTCATGAGTTGTGCTGATCAAAGTGCCCATCAGCTAGAATAACATTTAACTGTGGGTGACCTGAAAATCCTCATAATGGAGCTTAATCCGGTAAAATGGACAAACAAAGCTAACAGCATGCACGAACATGGTGAGACAGCCCTCCTTTGCCAATCAAGCAAACAGGGCCTCTGTGCTTCGGAAAATAACACCGATCAGCTGCTGATGGAAAATCCAAGTAGGTAATGCTATTGACCTCCTTATCTCCTGTGGAGGAGAGGTATAGATATAAAGACAAGACACCTAAATAAAGCAACAGAAGAAATAATATTATCAAGGCTTATGTAAAGCTAACTAGTATGTCAACATAGAGGAACAAAAAAATGAAAACGTTCTGTTAGCTCTAACTCATAGGTGCAGAGCAGCAAGGCACGGATTTGAAGAGGCAGCCAAGGGTTAGTGTCTGTCTTTCATACACAGGGGCTGGTTATTTATCTTTGGAAGGGAAAAATAATAAAAATATAGCACAGCAAAAATATTTATGTCACAAATTGTTGCATGAGGAGAGTGGTCCTTTGTCTCAGCCGCCCGGCTAGCTTAGACCCAAAATAACCACATAGAAATTGTGGTTTTTTTTTTTTTTTTTTTTTTTTGGTTTTTCGAGACAGGGTTTCTCTGTGGTTTTTGGAGCCTGTCCTGGAACTAGCTCTTGTAGACCAGGCTGGTCTCGAACTGGTCACTGCCTGGCCCATTATCTATTAATCTGTATATCACTATGAGGCCATGGCTTACTGGGAAAGATTCAGCATGTCTGATTCTGGAGGTTCTATGGCATATCTTTCACTCGGCTTTCTTTCTCCCAGAATTCAGTTCTGTCTTCTTCACCTACCTAAGCTCTGCCTTGTCAACTAGGCCAAGGCAGTTTCTTTATTCATTATAATGAAAGCAACACACAAACAGAAGGAACTCCTACATCATTTCCCCTTTTCTGTTTAAACAAAAAGGAAGGCTTTAACTTTAACATAGTAAAATTACATATAATAAAACATCTATCCATTCTGTAATAGGAGGTGCAGGCTGCTTGTCATCCCAGCCACCCGGCTATCTTACACCTGAAATAATCACCCAGAAACTGTATTCATTTAAACACTGCTGGCCCATTAGCTATAACTTCTTACTGGCTAATTCTTACATCTTAATTTAACCCATTTCTATTAAATCTGTATATTGCCACATGACTGTGGTTTACTGGCAAGATTCTAACCAGTGTCCCTCTCAAAATTCCATGGCTTCTGCCATTCTGCCCTTCTTCCCAGCATTCAGTTCAGTCTACTCTGCCTACATAAGTTATTCCCTATCAGTTTCTTTATTGATTAACCAATGAAAGCAACACATAAACAGAAGGACCTCCAACACCAACAATGTAATTAAAAAATTGATAATCAACCCATTCCACTTTTCTTTCCATTATAATATTTCTAAAAGAATTCATGTCACACCTGGAATATATAATTTTCCTTTTTTGTGTTTTTTAATAAAAATAATTTCAAATTTAAAAGCATTCATTGTAGAAAAATCAGTTTTTCTTTAAATACTATACTAAATTTCAAGTGTGTAGCATGACTCTATCCCCACAAGAGGATCCTGTATAAACTGAGATGATATTAAATGGTTTCTTCGAGAAAGCTACTGACAAATCTTTATGCTCATACTAAGTCGCTCAATCAAAAATCCACAAATGTATTTGATTGATAAACTTATATAATACATGTATATGCAGTATCACATGAGTGAAATGAGGTTGTCTAAACAAAGCTAGATGGAGGGCATTTCACAAAGAATCAAATGACTTATGCAGTCTTACAGAGGCCACATGCCCCATTGGAGTCCTTTACTCTATATTTCACTGATGCATTTGTCAGAGTCATAAAGAAAAATCTATCTGATTATCATGTGGGTATTTAGCATGGACAGACATGAATTAAAATTTTAACTGTATAACAAAATTATAGCTTAACAAAGTTATAAAAACAAAAATGTTTTCAGTACATGCTATGATGTTTGTGGGATTCTAGATTTAATTCGATTTAGAAGGCTAGGGATTTTCAAAGGTGTGGGATCATTTTTGCAGTAAGTATTAGTATGTCTTATGTATTAGAATGCAAAGAAATACTATAGAGTGGAACTTGTTTTAAAAGAAGTGAAATACTACTTTTCATTTTCTTTCATTTAAAGGATAGATTAGGTTTCTAAAATACAATTTGAGAATAGTAATTGATAGGGCAAAGATTTAAATGCCTATCACAAACAAACTACATTGCATATTTAAGAAAAAGAAAAGAAAATAATAGGGAAAAACATTCTTTTGAGTCATCCTTCAGGGGCAGTGTGACCTTCTCAAACATAGTTGATAGATCCAAGCCGTGGTGCCTTATTCTTATTCAATGCTGCATTTCCTCCTTCAGGAAAAGGGTCTGTTTTATATTTCAGGATCACAGACTGGAGAAAGCATACTTGTGGTTAAAGTCCTAACAGTGGGAAAAGGATGTGTTCTGTACATATTCAGGGTTAACAAATCAAAACCAGACATATGTTTGGTTTCAAAAGCTGGTTTTGTTATAGAGGATTTATCTAATGTTGGCTCTACATAAGAGTTATTATACTGAGGTTTGGATAAGAGTGAAGAAAAGCTAACGGATTACATTTTCCCCAAAATATTGATTTACATTCCATGGAAAACCTTTTATTCATTTTATATTTTTTCTATATTCATAGAAACAGAAATATGTGCTTGGTATAAATATCCACATAGAACAAATGATGGATATGGGATATTGAGTGAATGAATTTTCAAGAAATTTTTAATTTTATTTATTTACAAAACTTAGCTCTTGTGACACAGATATTTTTATTGATTTGATTAAAACTCACAAGTGTTAGCTATAAGGTCATCTCTATCCTTAGGTCAAATTCACATAGAGCTACAAATTTTATATTACTGTCTTTGATATAAGGCAAATCCCAGAATAACTTTCCTCTATGAATTACAAACATGGCTAACTGCAGAAATGCCCTCCCTATCTTCTCAAGAGAAACAATTGAGCTATAGGTTAAATCAGAAAATCACCTCTGCTCTTTTTTTGGTACTCCCTTTTGTTTTTAGAAATGGTGTCAAAACAAATTAGGCAAACCAACATTTCTAAAATATCTACTCTTTTCTTTTCATTTTTGTATAAATTCTGCCACTTATGATCTATTTTTCACACGAGAATAGTATGTAAGATTTCCGTCTTTCCCTGCAGGAGATACTGGGATCTGTCAAGGTAAAATTATGTGGCAAAATGTTTGCCTCATTTTGATTCAGTGAAAAAATATCATAATCACATTTTCCCTTTTGTAGACCACTTCCGGATACAGCACCTGCTTTGTCTAGTAGGTTGAACTGAAAATATAAATGAACATGAAACTTCGGCCTTTGATTCATTGTCTTTTTCCACTATAAACAATCTGTCAATACTTATTCTCTATGTATAGTTACATATTCTCCTTTGAATAGGTAATGGACTCAGTAGCCTTTCTGTAAAAATTTACATCACTGAGGCTTTAATATTGACAGACTCATCTAGTCATACATGGGTAGGGTTTAGACTTGATGGTAGAGAGCTCACTTAGCAAACATGACGCAAATCCCAGTACTACACACACTCAAAAAGTCATCCTACTTCCAAGTAAACTTTCACAATATAATTTAACAATGCTAATAAACATGGTCTGAATTTCAGTGTAATACTAAACTTTTAGTTAATCAGACAAATTTTTCTAATAATTTAAATGCTTTCAAACTGACACAAAAAGAGCACTGGAAGCAGTAATAATAGTTAAAGGAAAGCCTTACCTTATATGTCAGGATAATGTAGTAACAAATATATGTAGTAAGAAACCATGCAATACAAATTACATAAAATGAGAGAAAAATTATTTTGAGTTTATGCTTGCACTTAAAAGCAGAACTCTTGCTGGGTGTGGTAGTCTCAGCATTCTGGAGTTTGTGACCAAAGGATTACAAGACAGCAAGGCCGTGCAACATAATACTAAGATCTAAACTCTATTGTTGTCAATGTTTTTATGGAAACAACTAGCAGTTAAAAGAAATGCAGAAAAGCTCTCTGATATTTAGATTAAGGGTGAAGGTTTGTGCTTACTCCTTCTTCCAACTCTTGTACACCATCTTGTTCAGATCTCTGCAGGCCCTAGAGATGGTGCACAGTCTGTGAGCTCATATGTGCCACAACCCTGCCATGTCTAGAAGTACTTGCTTCCTTGATGTCCTCCATCAGCTCTAGTTCTTACTCTTTTCTCCTCTTCCACAGAGTTGCCTGAGTCATGAGGGGATGGATTTGCATGAGAAATCCTGTTTAGGACTGAGTGTTCCAAGATCTCTCACTCTCTGCCTATTGGTTGAGATACCATTGATCAATAGTTGAAAAGCTGTAACTCATACTTGCCCCTATGATTTCTGTTTGATACTCTGATAGTTTGGTGACATCTCAGACATGCATTATAACTCCATATAGAAGAACTCTATGAGTTATTTTATGTTCTCTGAATATTTTATAAAATTGTTGTTGCTTCTTATAGTTTGGAGATTGGTATGACAGGTGGAGACACAGTATGAAGATATAGGTAGTGACAGTTCATTTTGTACAAAATTAAGATGGAGGCATGTGTAGCAATACTCACAAATCTTTAGTGTTAGCATGGTGGATATTGTAGCCATAACAAAGTATCTTATGGCAACAAGGCAAACATTACTTCACTTTTAATATTATGATGTCTTAAAAATAAGATATCAAATAGTTCCAAAATAGTGTGATGATAATTAGCATTCCAATAAATTTAAGATTTAAAAGATATGGGTAAAGACATCTGGGAAACTAACATAGAAGAAAGTTTATTCAGGTACAATGCAAGTGTTAATTAAGGCCATGATTGGCACAATAGCCATTATACAATGTGATTTCTCAAAAGATCAGCAACTATTGAGTCAGCTGAGAAGGTGATCTCTACTGTTTTCAAATAAAACCTCCAAAACGATAAATCATATAAAAACTAAGTAATCAGGAGGATGGAATCTAGAAACACTTTGGAAATCTGAATGCAGGAAAGAGTATTAAGAATGAAGTAAACATTCTGAATGAAGCTATGGGGAACATTTATTTAGGAAGCCATTGTTTCCATATTTTTTAACTTAATCTTTTGCAGAAGTCTTCATTACCTAATCTCATTTAAATTCACAATGGAAATTCTGAGAAAAAAAATGAGTTTCTGTGAGAGATGCAATGTGAATCAAATAAGCCTACAGACAAGTAGGGGGTAAAAAGGAAGTGAATTAGTTAGGGCATGCGATAGAAATTTTCCTGAGAAGTAATAGTGAATGCTTTTATACTCATAAAGTCATTGATAGAAGTTCAATAACTGGAAGAAAATCACACTCACAAAAAAACTAAAAGCAAGACCATGCTCACAGTATTTTCACAATACTGATAAAGACAACAGGGCAGCTGTATAATATTTTAATTTGACTTAAACAAAATAATCTTGGAAAATCAAACAAAGCCAAAATCTGTACATCTCCCTTGTCTGAGTTTGTTACTTAAAGTTTAAAACAAAAACACCTAGAAAAAAGAATGTTAATATCAAGAAGATCATGAAGGAAAATTATGCTGCTAAAGAGTAAAAGGTTTCAACTTTATAGACTTAAAACATGAATTATATCTTTTTTTAAAGTGACATTTTAGCATCTATCTTTAAGTATAGAAAATGCTGTTATTTAGACATCACAACATATTCTCAAGAAACTGAGCAAGTGCAGCAGGCTTAAATAACATTTGAGAAGGATTTATACTATAAAAAATGAGATTTCCGGTAGTGGGGGTTGTTAAATCCAAGAATAAGGGATAGAAGGAAGCTGTACTTTCCTTTGAAGGGGTAGAGAATTAAGGTACCTCCCCATCTGTCAGAAAAGTTTAAGGCAAGGTGAATGGATTAGGTGACCTTTCAAAATTACTTCCATCCCAGAATTTATGATGTCAATATAAACCAGCAGGCCTTGATGGAATCCTGGGAAGAAAACACTAATTCTTATGCTTGATTGTGCTATTTGTTGAATACAGACATAGCCCGGTGCCTTGTTTGAAGCTGTTGTGTCTAATATCATAAGCGTTGAAATAAAGTAGCTTGGATAACAATTATTTGTATCACTGGATTGTTCCGAAAATTAAAAGAGATAACATATTCTGAATACCCTCTCCCTATACTATATGCACAACACTTACTCCCAATAAACCTTATTCTTCAGCTGCACAAACTATTGTAGAGATTGAAGATGTGAACAACACTGACTGGAATTAGTGGATTATGAAAAATAAAAATAAAACACTTGTTTCAATTAGGATTGGACACCCCACAATTACTTATTCTCTAGGGCCAGCTGAAAATTTCCAAATCTCTTTATTGTTGCGAAATAAGCTTCTAAAATAGGATTAAGACTACACCTATCTGTGGCTATGAGGGTAAGTATTTAGAATGCAGTGAGAAACTGTTTTGATTTAGGAAAATGACACTAAGTGGTTCTGTTGTAGGATCAATGATATCTTCAGCCACTGGTAGTTTGGCTAGGTTTACGGGAGCAGCTGTGAATTTTCACCTTTTGAGGGGGCCTTAATTCTAGACAGCTGCTGTTTTCTTTTTCTTGTTGTTTGTTTAACCTGCTTCTTTGCTTAAAATAAATTTATTTATTTATTTATTTATTTATTTAAGATTTCTGCCTCCTCCCCGCAACCGCTGTTTACCTCCCACATAACAGTATCATGACTGCACCATAGGAGGCATCTTGCCTTTGACAAGTCTTGTTTGCTTGCTTATTTGTAGGCTTTACCAGCTGCTAAGACTACTGACTTATGACTTTGTTTCTCCCTCTCTAGCTTGCATAGCTCATTCTGATACTAGGAGAGCTAGTCATGACAATGGAGGTTTCCAGGCTAACACTAGCTTGGTTTCAAAAAATACCGTCTTTATGCAGTCTTTAGAAATTAAGTCTTATGCTCAAGTTCTGGGCAGTCACCAAAGGCAATGGCAAACACCTTAATGGGATGACTTTTTGACCTCCTGAGCAATAGCTCAAGGGCTATTTCCTGATACCAGGGGCTAGAGTTCTTAGTAGACAGTTACTGGCTCTTGGGGTAGCATTATAACTCCATGTGTTGCAACCCTGTTACACACACACATACACTCATATCTCTGTGTAATATATGTGTGTGTATATATATACTTTATTCTTCAACTACACAAAACATTGGGTGCTCACAATAACTTATTATCTACTTTATGCCCAGCTGTAAATTTTTAAATATCTGTATTGCTGCAAAATAAGGTTTTAAGACAGGGTTAAAGTGATACTTATCTGTGGATATAAGGACAAGTATTTAGAATGCAGTTGGAAACTTTTGATTTTCTAATATATAATAATACACATACATATATAATAGGGTATATGTTATAAATACTTATGTATATCAACACTAAAATTCATTGATTTTATTCTATACAGTGTTAAATATTCAGTCATTTAATTTAATGTTAAATAAACACGCATATCACCTTATTAATACATTAGCTTTTATCATTACTGACTGCAAATAAAATGATCCTTTTTTTTTTTGAGCCAGTCCTGGAACTAGCTCTTGTAGACCAGGCTAAAATGATCTTTAAGCCAAATAACTGCTTTAAAGTAATTTTATTTATGCTTTCCTATGAGAAAAACAAAACAAAACAAAGATGTAGTTAATTATTCAAGACAAAGACAACTCAATTACTCCTTTAACGGTCCCCTTCTTTGTCCTTAGCTAGTCTGATCTTCATTGCTATATTCACAGTTAAACCTAGTACAGGAAAGGGAGCCATATCAACCAAGCACCCAATACTAACTGAAACAAGTGGTTTTTCTCAGAACCCACTAATTCCAATTAGTGTTGCCCATGTGTACATGGGTATAGGTTCAAGCTGTATAGTATTTTCAAGCACTGCAATGTTTTGTGTAGCTGAAGAATAAAGTTTTATATATATATATATGTATATATATACATATATATCATATATATATATATATATATATATGTAATAGGATTGCACCACATGGAGATATAATGCTACTCTAATACCCAGTAACTGTCTACCAACCAAGTAATATTAAGGAAGTGAAAAATAAAACAAACAAACAAATAAAAAACTGCATGTCTCTTTAAAAAGTTTCATCTTCTAGGAAAATACATCTAAACATGAAACATCTACTGTACTTATCTGTCACTATCCCTTGAGGCATCACACACACACACACACACACACACACACACAAAGTCTTATTTATTCTTTTTACAGGTTAATTTACTGATGTTCTCTGTACCTCTTGACTGTCAGTACTTGCATTTGGGATGGAAAAGTAGTTATTTCTTTCTAAGCCTAAAGAAATGTGTGGACTTTATGTCTCCTTCCCCTCAGGTTATAAATGGAAAAAGGAATATTTCATATGAACAATTTTCTAAAAACCTCTGCCATAAAAACAGAAAGAGGACAAATGAGATGAATTACATTCAAATGATTGAGAATTGCTTAAGAAAATTAATTATTCAGTTTGCCTTTACCAAAATCATCTTTTCTTTTCTTCTTTTATGCTCTGACAGTGCTAAAGCATGCATGGGCAGCCTCATACGGAGTTCTGTTGAACTTGTCCATATTAGTTCTCATGGTCTAAGGTGATGAGGACAAACGACTAGATCTCTTCCCCAAGAGGGTGCCAGATCTCATAGATAGTTGTGACCGAGTCTTATTTGGCACAAAGGGTCAGTGGAGATGGGCCTTGACTCAAGCTCATGGTCAAACTTGGAAAGATTCAAAGTATTTAATTGCTTAATTAGTTACAATGCAATAGACCCGCTTTGATATCATTTATGTCTGTGCAATCCTCTAGAATCTTCAGTTTGAGCCTTTGTGGCTAGTTTCTGGCACTGTTGAGGGCTTCTGAAGACTTCAGGACATGGAAGTTAATGGAAGTTGCAGATGAACCTTGAAAGTTGTAGTTTTACGCCTATTCCCAGGGACTCTGGTTTTTCTCCTGCCATGATATTAGGAGCTTCTACCACAACCACCCACTATTTTGTACTCTGCTTTGTCTTCTCCGCCTTAATCTAATCATTACTCTGATTCCTCCGAAGTATAGATGAGAACTTGAATGAGGACTTTCTTGAAGATTCATGGCTTGCATTATTCTTAGCTTCTTCCATTTTGCTCACTTATCTGAAACCAACAAGATTATAGGAAAACCATTTATATTTCCAACAACTATCAATGCAGAGACATGCATATTAAAGATGCATATATAAAGCATACTAGATTATTTCTGATTTGTGTATATTACTTTGTTGTTTTAAAATCTCTATTGTAGATTATATCCCATTTTCTATAAATTTTACTTATAATAATGTATAATAGTGTATATAACTTTGCTGTTTACATTCAAATTGAGTTAACTAAAACTCATGACTTCTGATTGTGCTCCTTTTGGTCTCAGATATCTGAAGGTTAAAAATTATTCTGAAGAAACAGACATGCATCATCCATGCAGAATAAATAGGCATGCCTATGCTTCTGTTGTCTGGAACTGGCATGCTCTGTTAACCAACCAGAATTCCTTCTGTTACGCACACATACACTGTTTTGGACACCGCTGAATTCAAAATCTACCTTTCCCCACCTCTCATGGGTCTCTAAATGTTCGAAAGCTAGCAAGATTGAGAATAAAAATATTTCAGCGTGCCCTCTTTTTTTCAGCTCATGGTGTCAGGTGTCATAAAATTGCCTAAACCACAGAAGGAAATTGATTCATGTAAATGCTCCCTTGTTTTATGCAGATATGACCATAGGACAGTAAAAGCAAACCATATAGATTTCATTTTACAACACGCTGACTCAGGAAAAGGGATTTTATATTTCCATATTTTTGAATCTCATTGTTTACTCCCTAGCAAAAGTAAGTTTATATTGAGAAATGTTTAAATCGTAAAATAATGAAAACAGTTTTTAAAATGATGTCAGGTCATTTTAGAATAACATAGATTTAATTGAGATAGATTTAAATTACACCAGTTTCCACTTTCTTTCCTCTAGCCCCTTCCAGCTTCTCTGCAAAAAACCCATCCCTCAGCCCTCCATTCTCAAGCTGATAGCCTCAGTTCTTTGATTATTATTGTTACATATATGTATGTATATGTGTATGTATGCACAGATACACAAACACATAAAACCTGCTGAGTCCAATTTTGTTTGTAGCATGAACATGGTTTCAGGGCTAGGCACTAATACTATTCTTTTAATGGAACAAATGCAAATGCCAAATATTTATCTATCAATATTTCTTTAAATATTGGCATATCAATTTCAAGAATAATTTCAGATAATCAGAGGAAAATGGCAGCCCAATTTGGAATACATTTAAATTATTGTAGAGGGCAAAATTGCGAAGCAAAACAGTAACTGTAAAAAGCCTACATTAGTATAATTAGGAAGGACTTCCTGGAAACAAGCATGTTCATTTTTAGCACTTCCTTAGGATTCATTTGAAGAAATGAAGTAGAGTTCCACAGCTTATTTGAAAAAGTGGGTAACTGGGGAGAGCAATGCTTTCTTTTCCATGAGTATTATTATCATTATTATTATTATTATTATTATTATTATTATTATTATTATTATTATTTTGATTCTCTGAAGTGACTGCTAGGTTTGCATCTCATTAACTGATTCTCACAGAACCATTAGGGCTGAAGGCCTTACAGAAGCATCTCTCTTTCACAATACTTATTAAAGCAATCCCTGTATCTTTATGTAATGTAACTTCCAATTAAGTTTTTCAGGTCAGCCTGACACATTGCAATCAACAGTGATGTTGCCAACCACACCAACTTCTAAATAATATCTGGCCAATTTCAAATTTTGTAGTAGAATATAAAATCTAGTTGTTGTCTCAGATATCTCTGAAAATGTGCCTTGACATATTTTACTGCAAACTGGATTAGTAACTCTAAACTGTATACTTTATTATATTATTTCTCAAAAATGTTCCTATTCCTATTTCCGTCAATTTGTATGCAAAATTCAAGAAGTCATTGTTTTTTACTGCTGAGTAGTACTGTAATATGTATATATTCCATACTTTCTTCATCCATTCTTCCATTGAAGGGCATCTAGGTTTTTTCCAGGTTCTGGCTATTACAACCAATGCTTCTATGAACATAGTTGATCATATACTTTTGTTGTATGATAGGGCATCTCTTGGGTATATTCCCAAGAGTGGAATTGCTGGGTACAGGGGTAGGTTGATCCCAAATTTCCTGAGAAACCGCCACACCGCTTTCCAAAGTGGTTGCACAAATTTGCATTCCCACCAGCAATGGGTGAGTGTACCCCTTTCTCCACAACCTCTCCAGCAAAGACTATCACTATCCTGAGTGAGGTAAGCCAGACCCAAACAGAGGAACATGGGATTTACTCACTCATATTTGGTTTCTAGCCATAAATAAAGGACATTGAGCCTATAATTCGTGATCCTAGAGAAGCTAAATAAGAAGGTGAACCCAAACAAAAACATATAGGCATCCTCCTGAATATTAACCTTCATCAGGTGATGGAAAGAGACAGAGACAGAGATTCACATTGGAGCACCAGACTGAAATCTCAAGGTCCAACTCAGGAGCAGAAGGAGAGAGAGCATGAGCAAGGAACTCAGGACCGCGAGGGGTGCACACACACACTGAGACAATGGGGATATTCTATGGGGAACTCACCAAGGTCAGCTGGCCCGGGTCTGAAAAAGCATGGGATAAAAGCGGACTTGCTGAACATAGCGGATAATGAGGACTACTGAGAACTCAAGAACAATGACACTGGGTTTTGATCCTACTGCACGTACTGGCTTTGTGGGAGCCTAGGCAGTTTGGATGTTCACCTTACTAGACCTGGATGGAGGTGGGTGGTCCTTGGACTTCCCACAGGGCAGGGAACCCTGATTGCTCTTCGGGCTGATGAGGGAGGGGGACTTGATCGGGGGAGGGGGTGGGAAATGGGAGGCAGTGGCGGGGAGGAGGCAGAAATCTTTAATAAATAAATAAGAAAGGTTCCTACTATTTAAATAGCAATTCAATCACATTCATTATAAATACTAAGGTGAAAATTTAATTTTTTAGCTAAGATTTATTGGGAAATCCACTGAACCTTAATGTGCACCCAACTTTGCTCTTTCTGAGGACTCATTCAGTCATCCTTCTGGCCTATCCTCATTGATGAGGTTGGCCGTCCACAGATACTTAGAAACACTTTGTATCTGGCACATCTAGTGAACAGAATAGTCTGAGACTCAGGTTGATTTAGATTATCTTTTCTGTGCTCCATTATGATCGCTCCATTCCCGTCTTCAGCCCAGTAACAACTTTCCTGAGGTGCCCCTACTCCTACGTCAATTCCATTATTGGGGAATTCTAACACTTGATATAGAATCAAGGTCTTCTGAGTGCTTTCCACCTTGTCTCTCCTGATTAGTCATTGTCTTCCTGCAACCTACTTGTAAGAATTCCTTCTCCCACAACACCTGCAATTCCCTGAAAATGCTATTCTTGAATAGGTCAAGAATTCTTTACCTTGTCCCTGAATTCCCTCTCAGTTTGTTTTCCTAAGCCTTCTTTATACATTCCTGCCAGTCACCGACGTGCAGAAACACTCTCTAGAAGGACCCATAGCCACTGAGCTTTCCAAAGGTCCAGAGAGGAATATAGCAACCCAGCGACAGAGTACCAACACAACAAAGATCAGAGCAAATATAAACACTTAGAATCACCTCAATAACCATAACTCCAGAAGCCAAGACACCAGCACATTATAGCTGAAGCACTAGAGAAGGACTTCAAAATTGGCACTATGAATACACTCAACAAACCAACAAACTTTCAGAAGATATGAATAAATAACTAAAATAAGTAATACACAAACAGTGGATTGGAATAGTGAAAACATTTCAACACACGGGAGTAGAACTTAAAAATAGAATAACTGCAGGGAGGGGAACAGAGAAAAATGTAGAGCTCAATAAAAATCAATAAAAAGTAGAATAACTGTCAAAATACTGAGGTAAACATTAAAATAAAAAAATAGCAATTAAAACACAAAACTGCAAAGCAAACCATTGAAGAAAGAATCCCAGGCATTGAAAACAAGGTAGAAGGAATGAACACCTCAATCAAAGTAAATGTTAAATCTAAAAAATATTGAAGAACAAAATATCCAGAACACTGGGACACTATGAAAGGACCAAATGTATAAACAATTATAAAAGAAGGAAGAGAAGAAACCTATGTTAAAGGAATAGAAAATATTTTCAACAAAAATCACAGAAAAGAATCTTTATCAACGTAAAGAACAAGTCCAGAAAAGTATAAGAATCATAGGGAACGTCAAATTCAAAGGACCAAAAAAGAAATTCAACATTTTTAATAAATAAATAAAAACATAAAAAATCATAATACTAAACCTAAGGAAACAAGACCAAATAACATGGAAAGGGAAACTCGTTAGAATAATACTTTTCCTCTCAGGGATATTAGAAGAGTCAGAAGTTCCTAGAAAGATGTTCTACAAAGACAAAGAGTCCCAGGATACCAACACAGACTATAATACCCAACAAAACGACCGAGAATAGATGGAGAAAGGTAAATGTTGATAAAAACAAATTAAGGCAGTATCTAGCTACCAATCTAACTACAGTAGTCACTAGAAAAAAATTCAACCAGAGGTTAATGAAATCTGACAAAATATGAGGAATAAATAATTCAGATCATCAAATCAAAAGAGAGGGAATAACACACACCACAACAGCAAAATAACAGGGATCAACAAATGCTGCTCATTGATAAATTTCAATGTCAATTGTCTCAATTTCCCAATAAGACAGATTAGATTTGATAACAAGGTCCATTACTCTGCTGTGTCCAAGAACACCTTAACAACATATTTTACTACCACAGGGAGTTAGTTACCATCTCAGAGAGAAAGATAAATAAAATAATTTTTAAAAAATGGGATAAAGAAGGAAACAGGTATAGCCATTTTAACTTCTGATCATATAAACCTAAAACCTAAAATATTCAGATAAAATAAGAAAAGATTCTACATAGTCATAGAAAATCAACTAAGAGGATACTGCAATTCTATACATTTATACATCAAACACAAGGTATCAAGATTCATAAACAAAACACTACTACTGCTAAAATCATATATTGACTCCCACAAAATGGTAATGAATGACTTTCATACCTGACTCTCAACAACAGAGAGGTCATTCAAACAAACAAACAAAAATAAATAAAAAGAAAAAAATTTCTGGGGATAAATAGCATCATTATTCAAGATATTTACAGAACATTCCACCTAAATATATATTTTTTATAGACCATGTAATTGAAAGCAAAATAATTTCAACAGGTACAAGAATTTGAAATAACACCTTTCATCCTATCCAAACACCACAGATTAAAGCACAAATCAGCTATTGTGGCTTGAATAAAAATACCTATCACAGGTTCGTAAATTTTAATGATTGTTCAAAAGGGAGTGGCACTATTTGAAAGGCTCAGGAAGTATGGTGTAGAAGGATCAGTGGGCCTGCTTTCCTGCCGCCCTGCTCCCTGCCCCCTGGCTAGCTTATGCCCCGAAATAACAACACACAAATTGTATTCATATAAACACTGCTTGGCCCATTTCTATTAATTTCTGTAGCACCATGAGGTGCGTTTACCAGGAAGATTCTAGTCTATGTCCATCCTGAGTCGGAGCTTCATCATGTCTGCCCTGTAAAGGAGCAGCATGGCATCTGAACTACTTCCTCTTCCCCCGGCATTCTGTTCTGTTTATTCCACCCACCTATGTTCTAACCTATCAGGCAAAGCAGTTTATTAATTAACCAATGACCTTCCTACATCAGTATGGCCTTGTCAAAGGAAATGTGTCATTGTGAGTGGGCTTTGAAGTTTCAAAAGGCCAAGTTAGGAAAAAGGGCTCTCTCTCTACCTCTTGCCCATGGATCTGGATGCTGAACTACCACCTACTTCTCCAGCACATTTCTGCCTGTGATGCCATACTTCCTATCATAATAATGAAATGAACCTCTGAAACTATAATTAATCACCAAATAAATGATTTCTTTTATAAGAGCTGTACTGATCATGGTGTCTCTTCACAGCAATAGAACACTATCTAAGATATCAAAAACAACAAATACAACAGAAAGTATTAAAATCATACAAACAGCAAAATAGACTACTAAATGAAATGTCAAGACAGAAATTAAGAAGGTAATTGTTAAAATTTTGTAATTGAATAAAAGCAATGTCAGCATATCCCAAACTAATGGGACACAATAAAGGCAATTCTTAGAGAAAGTTCATAGCACTAAGTTACTTCCAGGAAAAGAAGAATAAGGATATCTATTGGCAACTAAAGGAGATCTGAGGGCAAATTAATGGCACACCCCCAAAATATTAGAACTTAAAGAATAAATAACGACCAAAAGAATAGATTACAAGAGATAATCAACTCAGGGATGAATTGATTATCATCAATTGAATAGATACAAAAATATGAAAAGAATCACTGAAATGAAAAGTTGTTTCTTTGAGAAAATCAATAAGGTGGATAAACCCTTACCAAAATTAACTAAAGACAGATAGAGGGCATCTAAATTAATAAAACTGCAATCAAAATGAGGGATCCATAGCACACACTAAGATAATACAAAGAATATTAAGGGTATACTTTAAAAATATATAATCACCAAACTGGAAAAACATAAAAAGTAATAGATATTTTTTTGATATATAAAACTATCAAAATTAAGTCAATATCACATAATCAATTTAAGCAGAACCATAACTCCTAAGGAAATAGAAGCAATAAGTAAAAGTTTCCCTATCGGAAAAACCCAAGGCAAGATGGATTCAGTGAAGAACTCTACCAGACTTTCAAATAAAGATTATCATTATTATACTTCAATACTTTTTGAAAAATAGAAAACAAAGGGATCTTGCCTTTTTATGAATACATATCTATCCTCATACCCTATTCACACAAAAACCTAACAAAAATAATTACAGACCAATTTCCCTTATGAAGAGAGATAAATTCTTCATAAAATACTTACTTGCAGAACAAATTCAAAGACACATTAAAAATTATTTACCATGAACAAGTAGGCTTCATCTATTAATAAAGGGATGCTTTACATATGGAAATGTATAAAAATACTCTACCATATAAACAGGCTGAAAGATAAAAATGACGTGACTATATCATTAATGTATAAATGTCCTTTGAAAAAATTCCAGCATCCACTAGTGTTAAAAGTACTGGAGATAATGGGGATAAATGGGCCATATTTCATCATAATAAAAGAGATTTACAGAAAGTCCACAGTCAATATCAGTAGAAGCAGAGAGAAACTCAAAGCATGTCTGCTAAAATTAGGAACAACAACCTTGAATAATAAAAGAACTTGCAGAAGTATTGCCAAATCTAATCTTAAATTTTACTACAGAGCTATGGTAATAAAAACAAAGTGGATTTGGCATAAAACATGTACAATGATCAATGGAATCAAATCGAAGACATAGACTTAAGTCCAAACCCCTAAGGACATTTGATTTTTAACACAGAAGCAGAAGTGCACACTAAAAAATAAAGTATCTTTAATAAAGGGGGTTGGTCAGACTTGATGGTGCTACGTGGAAGAATGCAAACAGATTAATATTTATTACCCTGCACAAAACTCAAATCCATATGGATCAATAGTTTAAATATAAAAGCAGATACCTTGAACATGACAGAGGAGAAAGTGAACTCATTTAACTTATTGACATAGAAAAGGATTTTCGGAACAGGACTATGATAGAGCAGACATTAAGAATAACAATTATTAAATATGAGCTCAGAAAACTGAAAATGTTCTGTATGGTGGAGAATACCATTCTTTAAACTAGCAGCCTACAAAATGAAAAAAAAATTACCAACTATGCATCTGATAAAGGGCTAATATCTAAATATGTAAAGAACTAAAAGTAATGCTTATCAAGAAAACAACTCAATCAAAAAATGGAGTAGAAGAATAATCAGAATTCTCAAAAGAGGAAACTCAAATACCAAAGAAACACTTAAGGGATGTTCAGCATTTTTAAGATCATGGAATGGAAAACAAAACTTCTCTAAGATTTCACAATGGTCACGCTCAATAAACTAGACGATAGTCCTTGCTAGTCAGAAAATGGGGAAAGGAGAGCACTTGTCCATTGCTGGTCAGAGTGCAAACTTGTACAGCTACAAGAGCAGTTGTTCAGTCTAAGGAAACTGGGAAGAGACCTTCCTCACAATCCAGTTATCCACTCTTAATCATATACCCCCAAGGATCTGAAATCCTGTTACAGAAATAATTCTCAAAAATGGTCATTGCTGATCTATTGGTAATAACCATATTGGAAACAACCTAAATGCCCTTCAAGAAAAATAAAGAATGGTAAAAATGTGGTCCACTGAAAACAATGAAATTTTATTCTGCAGTTAAAAAAAAAGAGCACATCTTGAATTTGCAGGTAAGTGGATGGAATTAGAAAGAATGTTGTGTGTGAAGCAGTCCAAATTTACTCAATAAGAAAAATATGCTATGTGTCCTCTTATTTGTCTATGTCAGTTCTTTAGCAGTTTATAGGCATGCCACAATCCAAATAATTATGTATGCTAGGTGGGACTTGGGTCAGGGCGATCTCCTAAGGAAGAGCAAATTATATATATATACTATATATATATAATTATAGAGCAATGGGAGAGCATGGGGAGGGTGGCTTAAATACAGATGGGAAAATAAGAGGTGGGGTAAGATAAGGAATGCAAAAATAGACAATTAACACTAAGGAAATTTTCAGGGTCATATGAAAACCTACTAGAATAGCTTCCTGTTGTATATATACATGCATTGATTTTCTTAAAAATCTTTAAGTACCTATAGATTCAGTATAAATAGCAATAAGTAGCAAAACCAGCCTTCCCCTACCAAAAAACCTGCTTAGATTTAAAGAGCAAAAATTTTCTCCTGAAAACTGTGTATAAGATTCAGTGATGCAGATATATTAGGAAAATATCTATCAAAATTCCAATCTCGCAACAAGAACAAAAAAATCAGCAAAATATTAACTGTGATGCATTCTGAGAGATGAAGAGTATATAGAATCAGACTGTAGGTGACGTGTTGTCCTAACACAGCTTCAGAACTACTCTGAGAAGTCCACAATGCTGGTCTCTGAGTCCTCAACAGATATCCAATACCTTCAAGTTCCTGTCACTCTGCATAAACACTCATTTGAAATTCTTTCAACTATATCATTAAACTAGTCATCAAACATCTTTTAACCTATATGAGTAACAACATAGGAAGAGAGGAGAATACAAATGGAATTTGGCTTTATTCTGTAGAGTTCAAGTAATCATACTTGATACAAGTATTGACAGAACTATGCAATGTTCAATGAGTATTCGTTTATAATAATGCATTTCTAGATTTTACAAAGCCAAAGGAGAATCCAAATGTTTCACAATAAATGTCCCTAATTTAAAATGGAGTGTTTATATAGCTAATACATTTGAGTATATGTATCTGTATATGTACATGAGGACACAATTGGAATCTCCTAGTTAAAGGAAATCTGAGATATGTATATAAGACAGTAAATTGTCAAACACATGTGAGTTAGAATCTGGTAGCACTTCCTTCAATAGCCATTTGATTATATAACACAGATGCTGTCAGGTTAATGATCTGAAAAGATTTTGAACAGAATGTATGAAATTAGGTACAAGGAGATAATTGGGCAAATCGTTGTTAATTCTGTAGGCTTTGGTTGGTGAGCTAAAGTGCTTAATTTTAAAAGTAAGGTTAAGGAGTAAGTGAACATTGTACAGAAATTTGTGGATCTAGCTTCAGTTTACCACGACCCTTTTTTCAAATTAAGGGTATATTTGTTTTCTAGCTGCAAGTCTCAGCAGGCTTCATGTAAGATAACAACACAGATAATTTAAATACCACTTGAATTTTAAATGTAAAATCTTCAACATGGAGATTTAAATAATATGACTTCATCAAGGAAAGAACAGAAGGTATAAGGTAATTATATTAGTAGCTTCATTACCAAAAGATAATAAAGGCCAGACAAAGACATAGTTATCACATTATGCTAGATTAGAGAAATTAAGATTGGATTAAGAAAATTTTCAAAATAATGTAAACTAAAAAGAAAATTGAGAACTAAAAATTATAGTGATGATATTAACATGTAGAATTTTTCTAACGTGTGACACAAATAAATAGAAAATAGTGATTATGAAAGGCAAAGAAAAATATGGCCAGAGGCTCCTTATCTAGAAGTAACCTAAAAGTTTCTTCCCTGAGGGATATCTTTCATCATACCTGAAGGTGCCTTCTGAGCTTCCAAAGGAAGGAAGCAAGCAACAGTTCTGCCCAGATATGACACCTGAGAACTTCAAAAAAACACTAGCATGGTACAACACTCTATGGGTGAAGCATGCATACATTGATGGTAAGCAGGAGCTTCTAACTGTCCTCAAGACCTGCTCAACAGGAGGAAAGATATGTCTGGTACTGGACAGCTAACCAACTACCCATTGCCAATGATGTCTTGAATATAGGAGGAGAACCTTCTATGGCCAATTACTAAACCCAGAAATATCCTTAACTGCTCTAAATATTTGCCTTTAAAGACAAAGGTAAGAAAATTTTGTTTTTACAACGTGAGGAGATCATTTCAGGAAATCACAATCAATCAAAATGCAGAGTTGTCAAGTACAATCCCAGTAGATATATCTTTGGTGCAATTCTTGTACCTTAGACCAAGGATCACTGTGGAAAAGAAGGCAGATAAATTATAACATCCAGAGGATCATGGAGCTTTTTCTGAGACTGTGTCCCCTGGTAATGTCAAAGATTATACCCTTAAAATCTAACCAACACGACTGCCTAAACATACGCTGATCAGTGACAACAGTAGGCAGGTTTAAATGCATGGGGAAAAGCCCCAAAGCCTCAACTTTACACACACAAAAATACTATAGACAACTAAGAAATGCTGAGATGAAGAGAAATACTCCTACCCAGAAAAAAAAGCACACCTTTTGATTATCCAATGACAGATGGTAAACCCTGAAAATATATACAAGAAATATTATACAATATGAGCATGTTGTATTGTATGTGTGTGTGTGTGTGCGTGTGTGTTTGTGTGTATGACAACAATGAGAAAAAATGCCATGGATTTTTACAAAAAGATAGGGAATACAGAAGAACTTTGCGGATGCAAAGGGGAAATAATTTGATTATATTGTTAAGGAGAAAGAATAATAAAACTAAAACACAGCAGTTCAAATTGTAGGAAGCAACATAATAGATAAGAAATATTGTAAATAAGAATTGTATCACAATGAAGAAAAAGGCAATAAAGCAGAAGTAATGTTTTTCATCAAAGAGAAATTGACAAGTTTTAAAATATCAAGCTATTCATTTATAAACCACGAAGAAACACCCAGCAGGGGAAAAAAATCCATTATCTACTTCACAGCAAAATAATAGGATATCTGTAGATGAGGACGTTATTACAAATAGTCAACCTTCCTTTTCTAAAAGGCAACAAAATATCTGAAAGTTGAATATCACAGAAAGAAAAACGAAAAAGGAAAAAGAATGTAGAAAATTATTTGGCAAAGGACAGAGGAGAATAGCTGCCAATCGGGCAACTCAATCCAACAAAAGTCGGTTGAGACTCTGAATAGAGGCAGAGGAACTTTCAAGCTGGGCATAATTAGCCACACCTGTAAGTCTTCCTCAGGCACGTAGAGGTAGGAAAGCCATGCATTCTAAGCCTCCCGGGGCTACCTTGAGTATAAGATTGGGCTGAGCCTCATAGTGAGAGACTATCATAAAATACCAAGATGTGGCGAATTATCTCAAATGCTCAATTTTTACTTTCCATCTTCAAGACACAGCACAATAAATTAACAAATAAACTTTGAAAACAACAGAGTGACCATCACAGGGAAACAAATATGAAATCATTTCTACTAACATATCAGAAGCAAAGACGAAACTGATTTCCTCCCCTCCCTCCCCCCCGCAGTTTACAAATGGTCTTATGGAAAATGGAGAAAAACATAGAATTAACTACAACAGTTAAAAATCAAATATGATGAAAACAATGATGAGAGTCCGGTTTTATCCCAGGCTTTTCCAGACCCAGGCCAGCTGGCCTTGGTGAGTTCCCAGTAGAACATCCCCATTGTCTCAGTGTGTGGGTGCGCCCCTCGCGGTCCTGAGGTCCTTGCTCGTGCTCTCTCTCCTTCTGCTCCTGATTTGGACCTTGAGATTTCTGTCCTGTGCTCCAATGTGGGTCTCTGTCTCTGTCTCCTTTCATCGCCTGATGAAGGTTAATATTCAGGAGGATGCCTATATGTTGGCTCAATGTCCTTTGTTTATGGCTGGAAACCAAATATGAATGAGTATATCCCATGTTCCTCTTTTTGGGATAAAACCGGACTCGCTGAACATAGCGGACAATGAGGACTACTGAGAACTCAAGATCAATGGCAATGGATATTTGATCCTATTGCATGTCCTGGCTTTGTGGGAGCCTAGGCAGTTTGGATGCTCACCTTACTAGACCTGGATGGAGGTGGGTGGTCCTTGGACTTCCCACAGGGCAGGGAACCCTGATGCTCTTTGGGCTGATGAGAGAGGGGGGCTTGATTGGGGAAGGGGGAGGGAAATGGGAGGTGGTGGCGGGGAAGAGACAGAAATCTTTAATAAATAAATTAATTAATTAAAAAAATAAAAGTACTTTTTCAAGCATGAAAAAAAGAAAAGAAAACAATGATGAGATTCTGCTTGCTAAAGTTTTAAAATGTTTATTCAGTTGATCAAGAATGAAAACTATCCTAGTTAATCGACAGACTAGTGACATTATGCCAACTGTATATAATAAGTCTGCGAAGCGTCCAAGGTGCTGCAAGTTCTCCAGCTAAATGATCCCAAGGTGGCTGAATCTTATGTCTGTGTTTTGTCCTTTCTTTAGTCCCATAGCAAACTAAATCTGGTTTCTGGGGTCAAAGCCATGAAAGGATGTAGCCATAATATTTTTTGTTTTGCTTTTTGTTGTTGTTGTTGTTGTTTTAGTGAGATGAATGAGCTTATTTATTTACTTATTTTATTCTCTTATATTGAATTTTATTGAGCTCTACATTTTTCTCTGCTCCCCTCCCTGCCTCTTCCTTACCCCTCACCCCTCTCCAAAGGTCCCCATGCTTCCAATTTGATCAGGAGATCTCTTCTTTTTCTACTTACCATGTAGTTTAGATCTATGTATGTCTCTCTTAGGGTCCTCATTGTTGTCTAGGTTCTTTGGGATTGTGATTTGTGGGATGATTTTTTTTTTGCTTTAATTTTAAAAACACTTATGTGTGAGTACAAATCATAATTGTCTTTCTGTGTCTGGGTTACCTCACTCAAAATAATGTTTTCTAGCTTCATTCATTTGCCTGCAAAATTCAAGATGTCATTATTTTTTCTGCTATGTAGTAATCCATTGCGTAAATGTACCACATTTTCGTTATCCATTCTTCAAGTGAGGGACATTTAGGTTTTTCCCAGTTCTGGCTGTGACAAACAACGCTGCTATGAACATAGTTGAGCACCTGTCCTCATGGCATAATTGAGCCACCTTTGGATATATACCCCAAAGTGGTTATTACTGGGTTTTGAGGAAAGTTGTTTCCTAATTCTGAGAAATTGCCACACTGACATCCAAAGGGGCTGTACCAGTTGCCTTCCCACCAGCAATTCCGGAGTATTTCCTTTACCCCACAAGCTCTCCAATAATAAAATTCGATCCAACTAAACATTACTTGTTTATTAACATGGATATTTAAATATTAACAAAGTATAAAAACAACACAATTCTTTTTTCAAAAGTATTACAGAAAAGGAAAAGTCTGAAAAATGGCAAATTCATTTTTTTCTAATTAAAATACCTCCGACTTGGAAAAATTTCAACAGTAAAACAAAATGCAGGTGCATTTCTAAAATTACATTTTCCTCCAAATAGCAAGTTCACTCTTCTTTATGGCTAAACAACCCTCCATCATCTCTGTAGACCACACCCCTTCCACTCACTGTTCGATGGAGTCCAATGATGATTCCATAGCTTTCTCGTATAATTGCAGCAGCTATAAAGATGAAGGTGTGAGTGCATCTGTGGTGCATGGACCTTACAGTCCATGGAGTGCATAGCCCAGAGTTTAGGTTGGATTCTTTTTAACATAAGTAGACACAGAATTTGGATGATATATTTTATAATTTTTTTGAGGATAAATAATTCAAGCTAGACATATTTACACTTGTCTTAGCAAAATAGAAGTGTTCCTTGCTTTATTCCTCTAATTCACATTAGAATTTATCATTATTTGGTTTCTTTCTTTTTTGACAGATCAAACTTAAAACACTTGAAACAATGCTTTCCCGTATGACACAGATATGGAAAGATGGAAACTAATTGAAATTTTTGAGATGCAATCGTGATAAATAAGAAGTCATTACATCGAAATTAGTCTATTATATAGGTGAGTCCATCCTTTGTATGCATCCCAATCTCTACAAATTCACCCAATTTGTGTTTCTCAATAACACACTGTATTTCTTGTAATATACCACTTATTTTCATAGATCTGCTTTTTTAAATTGTTTGTATGCCTTGAGTATAATCTACAGTATTTTTGATCATATTATTCCACCACCACCCCAAACTCCCATTAGATTCCTAGACAGTTACCCAAATACATGTTCTCTCTTTCTCAAAACAATCATAAAGAATAAACAAAACCAAATAACACACAAAAATTATGGAGTCTGATTTGGGTAGGTCAACCATTTTTCATCATAGGGCTTGCCCAGAAATATGATTGACAATACTTGTTGTTGCACGATTACAGAAAACTGATTTTTCATGTTTACAACTTTCAATTGCATATAACTTCTTGAAAAGTGGTGGGGCTTTCTGCCCACTTCTACTTCACACTTGGATTTTGTTTATTTTGTGCAAAATGCTATGATCTGTAAGGCCATACACACATTGGTCTAGAAAATGCTGTTTCCTTAAAGTTGCTCACCCCGTGTGGTTCTTACACTCTTTCCCTCAGTCCTGGCTTACGTGAGAGGGAGTCTCAAGGTTGCTTTATTCACATTTCATTAATGGATAGTAATGTCAAACATTATTTTGTAATTTTATTACTAATTTGTCCTTTGTATTTTGAGAATTCTATTCACTTCATTGGCCTATTTCCTGATTTGAATTTTTTTAACATTTACTCTTTTTGACTCTTTTATGTATATGTGTATTCTGTATGTGAATCATTCATCAGATAAATAGCTATCAGGTTTATATAACATTCTGTGTACTATTTTTTTTCTCAGCTGAGCATAAGATTTATTTTGTTGTTGTTTTTTGTTTTGTTGTTGTTGTTGTTGTGCTTTGCTTTTTATTTTTTTTAATTTATTTTTTTAAAATTTACATGTCAATCTCAGTTCCCCCCAAACCTCTCCACCTGCTCCCCCACCCACTTTCCCCTCAACCCTCCATCCACTCATCAGAAAGGGTAAGACCTCCCATGAGGAGTCAACAAAGTCTGGCATATCAAATTGAGGCAGGACGAAGCCCCTCCCCACCGTATCTAGGGAATGGGCTGAAAAAAAACCCAGTTCATGCACTAGGGATGCATCCTGGTCCCTGGTCGCAGTGTCAGTGGCTCCACAGACTGCCCATGCAATAATAATAATAATAATAATAATAATAATAATGCCACATTCAGAGGGCCAAATTCTGTCCTATGAAAGTTTCCCAGCGGTCAGTCTAGATAGAGTCAGTGAGCTCCTATTAGCTGTCTCTGTGGATTTTCCCATGATGAGTTTGACCCATTTGCTCATATAACCCCTCATCTCTCTTCAGCTGAACACCAGGAGCTCTGTCCAGTACTGAGACATGAATCTCTGCATCTGCTTCCATCAGTTACTAGATAAAGGTTCTGTGAGGACAAGCAGGGTAGTCACTGATCTGATTATAGAGGAAGGCCAATTCAGACACCCTCTCCTCTAATGCTAGGTCTTAGCTGGGGTCATCCTTGTGGATTTCTGGCAATTAATTCTATTAATCTCCCTAACCACATGATAGCTCCCTCTACCAAGATAGCTCTTTCCTTTCTCTCCCTCTTTGTCCTTCATCAAACTCAATATCCTGTTTCCTCTTATTCACCTCCATGTCCCCTCCACCTCTCCTCCCCACCCCCACTCTTGCTACCAATTTACTAAGGAGATCATATCTATTTCTACTTTCCCGGGCCATCCACAGCATAAGGTTTATAAGCATTCGCTTCCATTGGTCAATTTTAACTTTCTTCTAAAAATTACACAAAAAGAAGTCTAATAAACTCTAGGCTTACTTGACAGTGCTTGTAAACTAACTTTTCCTAAACCAATACTTAATAATTTTTTGAATTAACTATGTTATATCAGTAATTATGGTTATAATATTCTAAAAGGAAAATTGGCAATGAAAAAAATGTTTTCTCTTTTCCACATATTTTACCAAATTGTGAACTTACTAACTTCAAAAGTCTTCTGAAACAGAAAAATTTGTAATGAAAAATGCACTCTAATTTAATTTTCTTTGCAATTTACAAAGTAGCTTTCCATTATTAAAGACACATTAATTCCATAAAATATCATTAATTATTGTTTTTCTTTTAATTATGTATATTTTTAATAAATCTAATAACTCAAAATGAGACAATGAAGGTAAAAAGTGTAATAGTTAAAAAAAATGTTTAATTGAATTTTAAGTCATCTATAAACAAGCAAATAAAAATATTTAAAAAAATTTCTCTTCTTGAAGTTAACATAAAAATATTTATTTTAATGGACAAATTAGTATTTTGTTTTTGTTTTGTTTTTCGAGACAAGGTTTGTCTTGGTAACAACCCTAGCTATCTTGGAACTAGTTCTTGTAGACCAGGATGGCCTCGAACTCACAAAGATTCACCTGCCTCTGCCTCCTGAGTTCTGGGATTAAAGCCATGTGCCATCACTGCCCAGCTATAATTAGTACTTTTTTCTTTCTGTTTAAAATTTTTTTCTACTTTTTATTGTAAAATATTTTTCATGCAACATATATTAGAATTACAGTTTCCCCTCTCCCAACTCCCTGAAGATCGCCCCACCTCCATTCCCATCTAAATCCACACTTTTCTCCCTCTCTCTGATTAGAATATCTAAAGAATAGCAATTAAATGAAATAAATAAAATGAGATAAAACAAAAACAAACACACTGGAATAGACGCAGAGATTCAGTCACTCGTACATATAGAAATCCCATTAAAAAAAAAAAAACTGAAGAAGCTGTAATAGACAGGGCAAAGGAACTGTAGGGTTAAAAAAGCAAAAAATTTATGGTTTGTTCACTGAATTTCACACATGGGGCCTGCCCTAACAGTGGTTTTGAATCCCCATTGAGACTTCACTGGAGAAAACTCATGTTCATTTGGAAGTGGTTATTAATTGAAGATAGCTTCAGTGCTTACGACCACATCTGGACCAGACCTATGCAGGTACTGTGTTTGCTGCCACAATTTCTATGAGTTTATATGTGTATCAATCCTGTTATGTTTTTGTGGGGGTCTCTCTCTCTCTCTCTCTCTCTCTCTCTCTCTCTCTCTCTCTCTCTCTCTCTCTCTGTGTGTGTGTGTGTGTGTGTGTGTGTGTGTGTGTGTGTTTATGTGTGTGTGTGTCTTCCATCTCCACTGGCTCTTAGAATCTTTATGCCTCCACTTCTGCAGAATGCTTTGAGTCCCGAGGAAAGGGGGTTAATGGAGATATATTCCATTTAGAACTTAGTATTCCAAGGTCCCTCACTCTCTGCACATTGTCCACCTGTAGGTCTCTGTATTTGTTCTCATTAAATGCAGGAGGAAGCTTCTCTGCTGATGGCTGAGCAAGATACTGATCTATGAGTACAGAAGAATGTCATACAGAATCACTTCATCGCTACATTCCTGTAGCAGAACAGTAGTACTTGCTTTTCCCATAGATTCTTGTCCTGTTGCTCTCAGGTTCATGGCCAGGATAGCAGTGTATGACAAAAGTTCCATCTCATGGAATGGCACTTAAACCTAATCAGAGAGTACTTTGTTACTCTCAAAAGCTTTGTCTTCCTATTGCAATGGCACATCTTGCAGTAGGTCATTATAGATCACAGATTTTGTAACTGGTTAGTATTTACCTTTCTCTGGTGCCATGCAGAATATGTTCCAGTAACTTGAACAAAACTCAGTAGTGATGAAGGCTCTATGTTGGCACTGGATTGATCTCTCCATGTTCAATGAGTTGTATAGGTATTGCCTTCAGAAATAGGACCTTGCCATCAATTTGAGGAGAGTAAGCAATAGCCCACACAATAGCTTGGTTTGTTTGGAGGCTTTTCACGGAGTCCCTTTGGTCAACAACTCTGTGATTTAACCTCTTCGCTGTACTAGAAACCACTTGTCATCATGAGAGGTACCCAGTTGGGGTTCTGTTTCCCCCATTCTTTGGCAAATTTATTTAGATTTCTTTCATTTATATAATTCTGCTGTGTGACGTTGCCATCCAATCCTAAATGGCCAGTAGTTTTGAAAGGAGAGGTCAAGGAATTGAAAGTAGGTACATTGTTTGCTTCACACCTAATTCTGCAGATCTGAGTCTGTTCATGGCCAGGAGCTCATTGTAACTACCAAGAGTCAGTATTTTGCCTTTAAAATACCTCTCCAATGAAAGTGAATTGTTATTTATTTGCAATCTTTTCTCTCTCTCTAAAACATCTGACTTTGAGTGACTGCAAACTTATTCAGTCCCTGGACTTGAATGGCAGTGAACGCTTCAAATACTCTTTTCATATGCCAGGCCTCTTCAGGAAGGTAGGCTAGATTCTCTGCTGATTCCAATAAACATGTTTTCTATGCAGATGCCATTTCCAGTCACTGAAATGCATGACAAGTGCTGAATAAATAGCACCTAAAGATAAAACGTGTGCATTTGTTCAATGTATACAACATTCTTCAACCTCTAATACTGTTATGGTTCTTGAACATGTTTATATACAAACGAAGCATACTCAGTCAATCTCAGAAAACTGTTTATTCAACCTCAAAAGCTTGACTGCAACCAATAAAAGAAAGGTAATTTATAATAAATAGTGAATCTCCATTCTGACACTTCTATTCATCCCAGCGTATTAGACTTTCCTTTTTTCATTTTACTCCTTAAAGTGGAGTTATAGAAAGGTATGCACATTTTAAAACTCTCCACAGACAATAGCTTTAAAATAGCCATAGTTCAAGAAGCAGCAAGAGAGTTTTAAGATGTTTTCCATAGTTTAGGGAAGTCAGCCAGGAGGTGATTAACATTTAATGTGGCAGATTCGTATCTGTTTACTATGAAATAGTGTTTTAAACAGAGCTTTTGTTTCAGTTCACTTTGTTAAAAAAATTCCACTATTGTAACAGTAAGTAAAAACTGTAATGGAGATTAATATATGTCACTTTTTCAAAACTTTGTGCATTTTTTATTGAACACCTGGCATTGTGGATATCGAGAGTTTTTTGTCAGATTTGTTTAAAATAGCATTACTGTTTCCAACGAAACTGAACAGAGATGTATTAGCCTGAACACTATTTTCTGTATAAGGTGTATATAGTCATTGTACTTATTATATATAGTTTTCTTATATTAGTTATAGCCTTCTTATTAAATTTAGAACAAAAGGAGATATGTAGTGGCATTCCAAATGTATTTTAGTAAATAAAGACTGCCTGAAGATCTGAGGGTAAAATAGCCTCACTGGTCAACCTCACAGACCTGGTTATGGTAACACACACCTTTAATCCCAGTAGCCAAATTGACACACACTTTTAAATCCAGTAGCCACCCTAGTTGCCATAGAAATCAGGAGGGGTACATACCTTTAATCCCAGTGGTGCACGCCTTTGATCCCAGCTCTAGAGAGGAATAGAAGATGGGGCAAGACAGCACTCAGATACAGTCTCCTTCTGAGATTCCAGAAGGCAGGTTTGCCATTTCAGACTAAGGTCAAGGTAAGAGCCAGTGGCTGGCTATTTTGCTTTTCACATTTTCAGGATAAACCCCAATTTCTGACCCCGCATTTTTATCAATCATGCTTCAGAACGCACTTTATAAAACAGTAGATTTAAAAATAAAGGAAAGTCTCATACTTATCTTCGTATCTTTCTGTTTCTCTCTTCTAAGTTTCATGCCTCAATGCTAAATTTCTGTAAGCCAATACCCATTTAAAAACAATTTATGGAAAATTATCTTGGGAAAGGCCAATTGATCTTTTTAATTTGTTCTTTTCATTAATTGAATCTGTTCTTGATACATTATGAAAAGCAACCGGATTCTTATCACCCTTCAATCTTCTTATAACTACCCAGGTTAAAGCTCCTTCTGCCCAACTTTATTTCTAAAATTCCTTCCCATAGTTCTTAGTGAATAATTAGATAATTACACTGTGTTTAAACTCTGTAGCTAGTAATAGTATCCAAGGAAATTTATTTCCCTGATGTGTTTTTTTTGGTGTTGTTTCTGTTTTCTTTATGAAAAATGAAGCTAATTTCATCAACTTGAAGTTCAAGTACTAAGTTCAGGTTCAAGGCTGGCAATCAATGAAAACCATACAAAATTACTTTTAAAACTTATTTCTAGTGCACATTTCAGAATCTCAGAGATAGCAAACCTATTTTGTCCCTGCTTATAAAATAGTAGCTAAACATCATTTTGTTAATAAACATCTATCTTGAAAAGAAAATAAAAAGCTTCTGATTAATAGTTTTTCCAAGTTAGTAAAAGTTAATTTTGTTTAAATATTTTGGAAATTATGTTCAAATCTACTGTAAATTTTCATAATTATTTTTTCTGATTCTTTGTAACTACAGAGGAGAACAATGGACGAATTTGTAAAGTTTTTAGATCTTACCAAGATTTGATTTCTTTCCAGTGAACATTCAGTGTAAGGCTCTCCCTATGTGCTAACTCCCTTAGGACATATTAATAGACAAGAAACTGAAGGGAGAGGAACACACTGTAATAAAACTTTGATTGTTTCCAATTGAGAAGTGATGCTTGTAAAATGGTAATTATTTAATATACGTCACACATATTTTATAATCTCTAAATCATTATTTCTAGTGATTTATAATTAACATACTTTATTAAACTTCAGATGAGCAATGGACAATATCTGGGAATAAAGTTTCTATCATCTCCTCCATTTAGACGTCATAATGAAGGCAGAGTACAACATGAACACACAACAACAATAACAATATGCTTAGAAGCCAGCTAAGCAAATCAAGGAAGCAAACTTTAACATTAGGACGGAAAAGGGTGAGGATGTGGCCTTTGCAATACTTAAAGCACCATTGAAATGGTGATTAGTAATCAGGTTTGTGACAGTGTATCAATATTTGCTCGTGTCAGTTGTCCACATGATAATAATAAGAAGTACCATGGAGGGGATGGGAAACGAAAGAGGAGGAGAAACAGGAGGGGGTAGAGGAAACTAAGGAATCATATATTGCTTGTTAAGGTTGCTCATGAAACATGCATACAATGTTCATGTATTCATTCTGTTAAAGGTGTTTACTCCTCCATAGTTCCAAGACTGTAAAGGACTGATGTAAAATAAATTGTCATGGTCATAGGGAAAAAAAAACCAAAATATGAAGTGCATATGCAGCGTAGCTTAACATAAAGTGCACCAGCTGGTGCTTGCTTTTTATTTGGCAATCATCTTTAATAACATATTACAACAGATTTTATCTGTTAATTACTAAGCAGCAAACGTGAGTCTACTCTCAGATGCAGCAGGAACACATAAAATATCGACAATAATAAGACAGTGTCCCTTAAGGAATGAAAGCCGACTGCGAGCTCAGGTCTTTTTCGGATAGTGTCACCACTCCTACAGCAATTTATAAATGAAGTTTAAAGCTTCTTTACTGAGCCGGGCGGTGGTGGCGCACACCTGTAATCCCAGCACTTGGAAGGCAGAGACTGGCGGATCTCTGTGAGTTCGAGACCAGCCTGGTCTACCAAGGGAGTTCCAGGACAGGCTCCAAAGCCACAGAGAAACCCTGTCTCAGAAAACAAACAAAAACAAAAAAAAAAAAACAAAACAAAAAAAAAAGCTTCTTTACTGCTTCTGTTGCCAATGCTTAATTTGTAGAGAACAGTAAAGTTATTTCTATATGTTATAAATAAATAGTCAAATATTTTTTTAAATATATACCAGGTAGCTGATTCATGCAAATCAAATAGTTCATCTCTGTTTTCAGGAAACATCAAAGCATTGAATAGATATTTGAAATGTTCATCTTGTTTCCTGTCATTTAAAATCAAAATGTAAATATAACTATAAAATGTGAAGAATATGATGCCGGATGATATTAAGACAGACATCCCAAAGTCCACTCACTCACAGAGAGACATTTAAATAATTGTTTTGATCAACTAAGCTTCAAGTTCTCCAAGTATTTGCACTTTTTCAGCAGCAGGAGATATTTTAGAAATTTACTTTTGCCTTTAAGTCTGGATGTGTGAAAGAACATTCATGGGAACACAGGTCAACATTTCTCTTACTTTAAAATACATCAGTGACACTGATGGGCACCCTGTCTGCCAAAGTTGTCACTTTCAGGATCAAGCCAAAGTAATTTTGTTGACATCAACATTTAAGTTTGAAGGAGCGAGCCAGGAATCATGAAATAATACTGAGAAATGTTGGGAAGGCGTCAAAGCCTATAAATCCGATCAAGCTTATTTTGATACCAAGTCTTGAGGGTATAGCATTAGCCTACTTTAAGCAATTAAAATACATTCTGCTTTTAAGTATAAAGCTGAGATATGTTTGCATTTTAATAGTACTGTGAGTAAAATGGAAATTCTTATAGATTATCAGGCCTGTTGTTTGTCCTGGGATTACATGATATAATTTACTCTACTTTATTTATAGGCTCACAGATGCTACCGGTTGTATTCTTTTATTCATTTATATCAATTTTTCATCTACATCTTGGTCACTGAAGCAAGCAGGCTTAGTTTGTTACACAAATTCTCATAACAGAAACACTGTCCATCCTCTCTTGGCAGTGAGTGTGGCATTATGAACGATGAAAAATAAGTTTAGTAAACAACAATTAGCAAACAAAACATTTTATCCATTCTCAGAATATATTTCTCAGTGAGTTAATATTCTCAGTGGGATAAAAGCCTTCATCTTTTTTCTTGAATTCTGTGAAAGAATTTCCAATATTTTATTCTCTACTTAATAATAACAATACCAATTCTGTCACAATTTAGTGTGAATGCAACAGAAGGAGATTAAAATCAAAGCAGGAGAGTGTATATACCCTCAAATAATCTTTTCTTCTTCCATGCCTATATGTTTCTGTGGTCTAAGAAATTGTAACAGGAGGAGGCACGGTGAACCAGAGAGAAAAGCACATGTTCAACTTGGCAGGACTATTTGATCAACAGCTGGGTACTTTAACAGTGGACAGGCACACAAATTATGATTTATCTAAACCTCTGAACTTGTTGTTAAAATAATATATTGCATTACTAAAACTAAGAAAAAAGAACAACTTGAAACACAAATATTTTGGCATTTTAATATACAGTGACAGATCAAATTTCACATGACAATTTCAGTTCTTCAGTTAACTGTAGAAAAATTCATTTTGGATAATTTTAGAACAAATGTGGAAAATTCAAACTTCTAATGCCAGTTCTCAGTAGAAAAACTCTTAAACTAGGTAATCATGACCAGATTGCAATCACTAACAATAAAAAAATTACCAGATAGCATTTGGATTGCAAAATAACTTCTTAATTAGACTTATAAAAACAGCTTGTTGAAAAATATGCTATATTAAACAGTAGCATTTATTTACATTAACTATCTTGAAATATTTTCATAGCAAACTATTTTACAGTTCATTTTATGATTAAATGTTCTACATATTTAATACATTTTGCCTCTTTATCACCTAGACTAAAGCAAAGTAGATGCCTGGGAAACCACACCTGTCAAGGCACAAATCCATAAGCAAAAATTATGTAAAAAGCCTGTTCCAGACCCAAAATGAGGAATATGGTATGTACTCACTCATAAGTGGATTCTAGCCATAAGCAAAGGCTATAAAAAACGAGCCTATAGTTTAGAGAAGCTAATTAAGAAGGTGAACCCAAGGAAAAACATATATTTATCATCGTGGATATTGGTAATAGACAAGATTGCCGGGCAAAAGTTGGGAGCAGGGGTCGGGGGTGGGTTGGGGGAAAGGGGAGATAGGAAAAGAGAAGGGAGAAGGGGAGGATTGGGGAGAGCTTGAGGGAATGGGATGGTTGAGATGGAGGAAGGGTTGATATGGGAGCCATTTTAGGGTTGGCAAGAGTCTTGGCTCTAGAGGGGTTCCCAGGTGTCCAAGGGGATTTCCCCATCTTGTTCCTTGGGCAGCAGAGGAGAGGGTGCCTGAACTGGCCTTATCCTATAGCCATACTGATGAATATCTTGCATATCACCATAGAACCTTCATCTGGCGATGGATGGAGATAGAGACAGAGACCCACATTGGAGCACTGGACTGAGCTCCCAAGGTCCAAATAAGGAGCAGAAGGAGGGAGAACATGAGCAAGGAAGTCAGGACCTCGAGGGGTGTGTCCATGCACTGAAACGGTGGGACTGATCTTATGGGAGCTCACCAAGGCCAGCTGGACTGGGACTGATGGAGCAGGTGATCAAACCAGACTCTCTGAATGTGGCTGACAATGAGGGCTGACTGAGAAGCCAATGACTATGGCACTGGGTTTGAGTCTACTGCATGGACTGACTTTGTGGGAGCCTAGTCTGTTTGGATGCTCACCTTCCTAGACCTGGATGGAGAGGGGAGGGCCTTGGACTTCCCACAGGGCAGGGCACCCTGACTTCTCTTAGGACTGGAGAGCGAGGAGGAGAAGGAGTTGGGGGAGGGGGAGGAGAGTGGGAGGATGGGAGGTGATGGAAATTTTTAATAAATAAATAAATAAAAAACAACCTGTTCACAGGATATTTCTACTAATTACCACTAACAAATAATGTTAATTGCCCTAACAACAATTATTTTGTTTACCTTGACACAGTATCTAGATATAGAATTGGTTTACTTCTAACTCCCTACGCAGCCAAGAATGACCTTGAACTCTCTACTTCCATAATCTCCCAGTTGCTGGAATTACAAATATTCATCATCTGGCATTCTCACAATAATATTTATATCAAGTCAAACAATAACATATTTCCTACAAGAATATTTGTTTCTAAGGTAAGTTCTGGTGTAATGAAGATAAATAGCGAAATACCAATGTGCTTAGTAGGAGAAAAACCCTTTAGGATTTGAATAGCCGAAATTCGTTAGTATTCCAACACTTACTAACTGTCAAATTTTTGTACTTCCCCTACTGTTTCAAAAAACATTTCTTTTCATCTTGTCACTGCTTGTAGTCTTTATTTATGCTTGTTTCCATGATGATCTTTATTAAGAAAAAAAACAAAAATTAAGCTAGAGAAATGGCTGAAAGTTAAGAGTGCACACCTCCCTTACAGAGGACCTGCTTTGGTTCCCAGCACCCATGTAGAGCAGTTACAACTCCAGCACATGGACATCCAATTTGTCAACCTTCTGCAGACACCTGGACCCCCCCCACACACACATGTGCTCATAATTAAAATAAAATTTAAAAATCTTTAAGCAATGAATCTTATATCTTCTTTATTTGTTTTAAATATTCTAAAAGTAAATCTTGGAGCTGGAACTCAGTGTGCAAGGCTCCAGTCTTTCCCTGCTCTACTAGCACTTTAGAGTAGAGGGTAGAATCCTTGTTATCAGAATCACATCGTTTTCTATTTCCATTTTTAATTTGTACGTTTCCAGGACATAATGTTTAATAACCTCTTTGTTAGATAACAGTAGCGAACTTATGTTAGAAGAATCGCGACTACAAAACTGCATTTGAACATACAGCTCACTCGTAGGGGGCTTCCTTAGTATTCATGAGGCCCTGGATTTAGTCTGCTGAGCAGAAAGTAAAAATCAGATTTAAACATGCAGTAACATTTTTTTTCTCTGTAAAAAATATACCAATTTGTACTAGATTTTTAAAAACATGTGTTTGTAAATGTATATCTGACTGTATATCTGACTGGGCATGGCACAGGGCAAGATGGAGGTCAGAAGGCAACTCGGAGGTCCAGGCCTTGCTTCTCATGGTGTTTTAAAAAGTCTTTCTTGTTTCTGCATCTCATATATTCACTTCTCATCTCCTCATTGAAATGGTATGATTACAGCCTTATGCTATGATGTCAAACATCAGACCTTCAGGTTTAAGAGACAACATTCTCAGCTACTGAACCAGTCGGGCTTGTGTTACTTATTAGATTTTTATTAAGGGTAAGATTGATAATGACCTTGGCTGACAGCAACTGCATAGAGAATGGACTCACACCTTCTGAAGAAAACATCAGGCTGTGTCTATGATAGAATCAATACTACTCTAACCGAGTAAAGTGATACCTCCTTTAAAGGTTCCTAACAGGTTGTCATTTTAAAAGACAGTCAGGCCTTTTGGTCATTGTGGGTGTGTCCTGGGGGCCTCTATATTATCCTGGTTCTTTCTTTTTTTTCTGCTTCTTCTTGAGCATAGTCTGAAGCATTTAGTTGCCACATTCTTACCACCATGATAGGCTAACCATTAGGGGAAAATATGCAAAAATTAATTTTTTCTTATACATGTCCCTTGAGTATTCTGACTACAGCTGTAAGAATGCCAATATAGTGCACTGACATGCTATGTGACATAGTAGAGAACAGCTTTGTACACCTTTAGGTATTTTAGAGTTCCTGTCATTTTCTTCAGTCTTTAAAATTCATAATTTCCTCACCTGTACTTTGGTCACCCATCATTCCATTGCCTAGGGTTGACTTTTCTTTCTGTTAACTCTCTTCATTGTGTTCTTCCACCACCATTTTTTAGTCACTGTAAATTCTCTTAAACCTTGTAAGTACTCCACTATAATAGTTATTTTTGCATAGTGAATAATCATCTAATTCTGCTTGTTGTTATGGAGAAATTTAAGACAGTCTCATACCTGGCCTCACTGTCCCCTTTCCCACGAGACATCTTTAGGGCTTTGTTGGCTCTCTTTGATAGTTTAGTTTGTATATTTCTTTCTTTCTTTATCCTGCTCTTCACAGGTATTTTTAAATTTTAATGTTTTCTTCTAATTATGGTGACTGTGTATTTTATATAATTGCTTTTGTTCCTTTCTTATGTGTTTGTTGTGTTTCAATGGGAAGTTAAATTATATATTTTAAAGTCCATTGTTGTCAGCAGCTACCAGGAATTCTTGTCAATTTTCCAGATGCTGGAGCTATGCAGAAAAACCTGGGAGATAAATTTAATTTCTCTTCTCTGTTTTATTATTTTGCAAATAATGTATTCTGTCTAAGTAAGCTCTCAGAGTGAAGGAGATGGATTACTCTCATGTTGACAGAGAAATAGCTATTCTTTGGATTCTATTTTAGGAAATTTTGGAACAAAAATAGGAGAACAAAACAGAAAGAAAATATAAGTACTTTATTTTAATTGAATATATATAATTACAAAATTCAATGTAGCTAGACATCATAAAGAAATACATTTCCCAGTGCTTTTAGCACTCTTAAATTTTCTAACTATAGTATTAGCTGAAGGGCAGAATATTTTTGGCAAATATTCCTTATATTGTGCATTAAGTCATATATAAATGATGATAACTACTATGTATAGCTTCAATTCTGTATGTGAAATTTAGAAGCACTTGAACTTAATTTATACTTGCTGAGTGAAATGCATTGGTAGACGTAAGTGTATGCATTGAAACTGGGCATTTTGTTTCTGAAAAGAGATTAAAGAATTTTACTTAGTGCTCCAGGAAAAAAAAAAAAACATGTGAATCCTTCTTTGCCAACAGGATCGTTATTGAATAGGACGGCAAGACAAAGACTATGCATTCTAGTAGATCTGAACAAAAGAAAACACATATGACCCCTACTCAGGAATACCATGAAAATACTGACCTCAGTTCTCGTTCCTGTCCCAATGTGATATTGGTTCTTCTCATTTTAGGCCTGACCTGAAACAGTAGCGCAACACTGATCCATTGAAGTTCATACAATCAGTGTTCTCAGTAGACCAGTCCAAAGTACAAACGTGATATGGTGTATGCATACATTATCACTATTATAGAAAACTTTGTGTGAATGCCGTAATATCAATGTGTAATCTCCCTGGTCAGAATTGAACTTCACAAGAAAGCAAGTTTTATATTTCCCAAAGTTGTTTCAATGAAGAGCGCCATCAGATTTACTTTATGTCTTCATTCTTTTCTGGCTTGCACAACCTCTATCCAATGTACCGGTAAATTTATTACTGAAGACAGCATACTCATTTACAAGCTAATAGGACTGTGATAGGTATGAGATGGTTCTAAATGGAAAAATGAAAATCTTTGCAATAACAATATGCCAAAAAGTTCAAGCTTTCCCATTCTGTTTTGAGGAACCTAACGTCAAAAGGCATTAATACACTCAAAATTATTTTGTTAGTTATTCTGGCACATAATAAAAAAACTTTGTCTACTTTATAACTTTTTCTGAAATTGAAGATAGAAGGAGAGATTTTATGATATACATCAACAATATAAATATTATAAAATTTATATTGCATGGATTTGGATTATTTAGAATAGCTTATTATTAAGAAATGATGAAGAACACAGTTACAAAGTTACACTGGAAGATAGAAAGCAAATGGGAGAAACTGATTGCTGTAATGCTGATTTGAGATACCAAGCTTTCTTTCTAATGTGTTCTCAGCTCATAGAGCTAATCGATTCTATGTATGTGTTCCTGTTTCGGCTCATGAAGGATTTTGATTCTGTGTGGCTGATACTTCTTTATCTGCTATTTGCATGCATCAAATTGATCTGGGATAGACAGTGGGCATGCTTTATTTTCTTTTGGCATTCAGAGTTGATACATGGTTATCAATATGTAAAAATACAAAGCTGCCTCTAACAAATGTGAAAACTCGTAGAGAAGGATCAAAGGGGTATAAAGTATATGAAAATGGCATATAGAACATACTCCCCCAAAATTACATTAAGGACACATGCAAATAATTATTGTAAGTATGTAGAATATTCATAAAATAACATACCCCTCCATAACTATGTCTTTGTAGAGACTACAGGCAAAATGATCTAGGAAACTTGAGAGTTGTATCCCTCTTCTCACATGGTGAATTATACTAAATGTGAATTTCTCTGTGACTGTTCTATCCCACTATATAAATATTTCATTGGAAGGATAAATATGAAGATCATAGATTATAATGAAAAAGTGTAGGCTATTATTTGTCTAGTTAATACCTTTCAACTACATCATGTCATGAATACTTGTTACATTATATTAAATGATTGCTCAAAGAATATTCTAGTATAAAATCTTAAAAGCCAGTCTACTAAAGAGTAATCAAATTATATAATGAAAGAATATTTAATAAACAAAATTGTGCATTTTTTTCTTTTTATGTATGGGTGGGATTTAACCACTCATAGGGCATTTTAAATACTGAATGAATCTTGTAAATTTCAGGATACCTATGAATAAATTTCCCCTTTAATTTTCCATGCTTCATTTTATTTTGGGATACATCTTGACATAATATTTCATATATGTCTCAATCAAAACATAAAAACTTGCCTTTTTACATAAAGAATTGTTATTGAATACATACATATAGTCTATACACAATGTTTTTGAAATAAGTGCATATAAAGAGAGTAAAAGAAGAAAAACAGAGAGAAAAGGAGACAGACATAGAGTGGGCAAAAGAGGGAAGTGATCCAATATTACATTGAATGTGCAGTCACAGGTGTTTCTTTTTCAACTTCCTTCAATTTTTATGGTGAGACAGTATCTCATTGAATTGGTATTTGCCAAGCAGGCAAAGCTGACAGACCAGTGACCCTGGTTATACTTCCTATGCCTATTTAGCATGGAGTTACAAGGCAGAGCTATTCTAGTTTTCTTTGAAGTGGGTTTATATACAAAATACAAAATTTTACCACAAGAGAAATAATCCAAAAAGTTAATGTAATTGTTATCTTGCTTATTTTAAATTTATTTTTAAAACTGAATCATAGCATGTGACTTATAGAAGAAATAACTTCTTCATAGAAATAGAAGCTATCATAAAAACCTCCCAATCAAAAAAAGCCAAGGACCAGATGGTTTTAATGTAGAATTTTACCAGAAATTCCAAGAAAAGCTGATACATATACTCCTTCAGGTGTTTCACATAATAGAAACTCTTTTTAAGAAGTTTGCCAAACTCTTTTTAAGAAGCTACAGTTAACCTGATACCAAAACCACACAAAGACTCAACCAAGATAGAGAATTATGGACCAATCTCACTCATGAACATCGATGCAAAAATTTTCAATAAAATACTGGCAAACCGAATCCAAGAACATATCAAAAAAAATAATCCATTACAATCAAGTAGGCTTCATCCCAGAGGTGCAGGGCTGGTTCAACATATGAAAATCTATCAATGTAATCCATCATATAAATAAACTGAAAGAAAGAAACATATGATCATTTCATTAGATGCTGAAAAAGCGTTTGACAAAATTCAACATCCCTTTATGATAAAGGTCTTGAAAAGGTTAGGGATAAAAGGATCTAAATATAATAAAAACAATATACAGCAAACCAACAGCTAATATCAAATTAAATGGAGAGAAACTCAAAGCCATTTTACTAAAATCAAGAACAAGACAAGGCTGTCCATTCTCACCATATCTCTTCAACATAGTGCTTGAAGTTCTAGCAATAGCAATAAGACAACATAAGGAGATCAAGGGGATTCGAAATGAAAAGGAAGAAGTCAAACATTCGTTATTTGCAGATGATATGATTGTGTACATCAGTGACACAAAAAAAACTCTTCCAAAAAACTCCTACATCTGAAAAATACCTTCAGTGATGTGGCAGGATACAAGAGCAACTCAAAAAATTAGTAGCCCTTTTATACACAAAGGATAGAGAAGCATAGAGGGAAATTAGAGAAACATTACATTTCACCATAGCCACAAATACCATAAAGTATCTTGGGGTTACACTAACCAAGGAAGTGAAAGATCTATTTGACAAGAACTTTAAGGCTTTGAAGAAAGAAATTGAAGAGGACACCAGAAAATGGAAGGATCTTCCTTGCTCTTCGATGGGTAAGATCAACATAGTAAAAATGGCAGTTCTACCAAAGGCAATCTTTAAATTCAATGCAATCCCTATCAATATCCCCCAAAAATTCTTCACAGACCTTGAGAGAACAATAATCAACTTTATATGGAAAAACAAAAACATCCAGAATAGCCAAAACAATCCTATACAATAAAAGTACCTCTGGAGGCATTAAAATCCCTGGCTTCAAACTCTATTACAAAGCTGCAGTAATGAAAACATCTTGGTATTGGCAAAAAAACAGAGACATTGACGAATGGAATTGAATCAAAGACCCAGATATTAACCCAAAAACCTATGAATACCTGATTTTCGACAAGGGAGTTAAAAGTATACAATGGAAGAAAGAAAGTCTCTTCAACAAATGGTGCTGGCATAACTGGATGTCAACCTGTAGAAGAATGAAAATAGATCCGTATCTATCACCATGCACAAAACTCAAGTCCAAATGGATTAAAGACCTCAATATTAATCTGAACACACTGAACCTGATAGAAGAGAAAGTGGGAAGTAGACTGCAACACATGAGCACAGGAGATCACCTCCTACATATAACCCCAGTAGCACAGACAACAAGAGCAACATTGAATAAATGGGACCTCCTGAGACTGAGAAGCTTCTGTAAAGCAAAGGACACTGTCACTAAAACAAAAAGGCAACCTACTGACTGGGAGAAGATCTTCACCAACCCCGCAACAGACAAAGGTCTGATCTCCAAAATATATAAAAAACTCAAAAAACTTGACATTAAAATTCTAATTAACCCAATTAAAAAATGGGGTACTGAACTGAAAAGAGAATTCTCATCAGATGAAGTTCAAATGTCCAAAAGACACTTAAGGACATGCTCAACCTCCTTAGTGATCAGGGAAATGCGAATCAAAACAGCTTTGAGATACCATCTTACACCTGTCAGAATGGCTAAAATCAAAAACACCAATGATAGCCTCTGCTGGAGAGGTTGTGGAGGAAGGGGTACACTCATCCATTACAGGTGGGAATGCAAACTTGTGCAACCACTTTGGAAAGCAGTGTGGTGGTTTCTCAGGAAATTCGGGATCAACCTACCACTGGACCCAGCAATACCACTCTTGGGAATATACCCTAGAGATGCCCAATCATACTACAAAACATGTGTTCAATTGTGTTCACAGCAGCATTATTTGTAGTTGCCAGAACCTAGATGACACTCAATGGAAGAATGGATAAAGAAAGTGTGGAATATATACACATTAGAGTACTACTCAGTGGTAAAAAATAATGATTTTGAATTTTGCTTGCAAATGGATGGAAATAGAAAACACTATCCTGAGTGAGATCACCAAGACCCAAAAAGATGAATATGGTATGTACTCACTCATTAGTGGACTCTAGCCATAAACAAAGGGCATTAAGCCTATAGTTCACAAGCCTGGAGAAGTCAAATAACAAGGTGTACCCAAAGAAAAACATATATAGATCGGCCTGGAAATTTAGAAGCAAACAAGATTGCTGGGCAAAAGTTGGGAACATGGGGGTGAGGATAGGGGTGGGAGTGGGGTTGGGGAAAGAAGAGAAGGGGAGAGAGAAGGGAAAAAGGAAAGACTGCAGAGAGCTTGGGGGAGTGGGAGGGTGGAGATGGAGGAAGAGCGGATGTAGGAGCAGGGAAGAAAATATCTACATTAAGGGAGCCATTTTAGGGTTGGCAAGAGACTTGGCTCTAGAGGGGATCCCAGGTGTCCATGGGGAGATCCCCAGCTAGGTCCTTGGGCAACAGAGAGGGTGAACTGGCCTTGCCCCACTATCACATTGATTATTATCTTTAATATCACCATAGAATCTTTGTCCAGTGATGGCTGGACACAGAGACTGAGGCCCTCATCAGAGCAACAAACTGAGCCCCCAAGGTCTAGTTGAAGAGCAGAAGGAGGGAGAAGATGAGCAAGGAAGTTTGGACTGCGAGGGGTTGGTCCACTCTCTGAGACAGTGTGCCTGTTCTAATGGGAGCTCACCAAATCCAGCTGGACTGGGATTGAATGAGCGTGTGATCAAACCTGACTCTCTGAATGTGGCTGAAAATGGGGGCTGACTGAAAAGTCATTGGTAAAGGCATTAGGACTTGTTTCTACTGCGTGTACTGGCTTTTTGGGACCCTAGTCTATTTGGACGAAAAGCTTCCTAGGCCTGGATGTAGGGGAGGAGAGCCTTGGACTTCCCACAGGTCAAGGTTCCCTGCCCTCTCTGAAGGAGGGAGGGGGAGGGAGAAATGTGAGTGTGGGAGTGGGAGGCGAAGGCAGGAGGGGAAGCAGTGTAAATTTTTGAATGGAAAAATAAATAAATAAAAAAGAGAGGTATACAAAACAAAAGATGAATAGAAACACATCATAGATATCAATCTTCTAAATTTTGAATTGTTAAGATGTTTCCCTTTTTAATTTTGGAGATGTATATGCTGCCATTTTTTGTGATAAATACTGCACATGTTGAATGTGTAATCCTTACACTCCAGTAAAATGAAGGGTAAAATAAGACAATAGAAAATATACTGAAGATGACTGTTCAATTATACATGTCAACACTATTGAATTTTATCATCTACTCATTTGTCATTAAAGATGGTTGCCATTAAGTGTTTAACAACAACAACAAAACAAAACATATATTTTTAGAATAAAGTAAATTGCAAGAAATAGACTTAGTTAAATGATTTTTATAATAATAAAGAGATAAACTTTTACATGGAAAATTAAAATCAATGGAAGATTAACCTGCCATAAAATATGATTACATTCTATTTTGTTTTATCAGATTTGTTTGCTTACTTGAGAAGTTTAAGCATTCACCCAATCTTTCTTGATAATAACCTGTATAATCTTTTAACTCCCTATGAATTTCTCTACCAATATTAATCCATCCCAAGTTTATGTGCTCTTATGTTTATTTAAAAAAACCACTGACTCCAAGTAGTGGTTGGTGCTCCATTTGCATGGGTATAAGACCATACACTAACATGAGTTATCTATAAGTGTCTACAACTCTCACCAAATGTATCAATGTGTAGCCTAGTATCTACTATTAATAATTCCTCAGATAGGATATAGACTTGCAGGCCTCTACCATACATGTTATGGTTTTGACTCACATATTATTTCAGGTCTTATGTGAATAAGCACAGTTACTGTGAGTTCATTGGCGCCATGGCCGTCTCACATCCAAAATATAGTATCTCCCAGTGCCCCTTTTCATCCTTCGACTCTTATTTTCATTCACTGTTCCACAATATTCCCTGAGCCTTGAGATGGTAAAGTTGTTCCAGATGTTTCATTTGAGGGGAGCATTCACAACCACTTATCTGCAGAATCTGGATCAGTAGGAGCCTCTTTATTAATTACTTTTCACTACAAAAAGAATGCTTACTCTTTTGAATATGGATTAGACCTGTGAGTGGTGGATCTTTTAAATTACAATATAGTGCATTCATTATAGCTCCTCAAAAGCAAACCACCATCAAATTCTGAACATGTTTCTTTTCAAAAGTGTAACAACTGTGACATTCAGTTAATCTTCCCATAGATAATGACACAAGCTCTTCACTCTAGGTCACTCTTTGAACCTTACTTTACTCTAACAGTAGCTGGTTGCCATGGTCACCTAGCAGCAAGTCATGGATTTAATGGAACATGAGTTGTCTTTCTCCTTTACCACCTACTTTACCATGTCCTTGAAGATAGGTGTGTTAACAATCTAATTTTAAAAAATATTACTGAATATTACCGAGACACTGTAAATTCTGTTGTATACAAATCAAATCAATCATATATTTGAAAATTTGTGCAGGCTTTGTAGAAAACAAACCATTATCGTGGGACACCTTCTCATTGACCCCTGTCCCACACTCCAGATGATGTATATTCATTGACTATAACCTAATGAAGAGGTTTCTAAAACCTTTTAACACAAAAATCTAATAAGGAGCCCTGGGTTTAATTCCAATGAGTCAATTATTATTGCCATTCAAATGGTTCTAGTAACAAAATTGGCCTTGCTGATTTTGTGTTGTAAATAGGAATCAAAATATTTTTGAAAAGAAATATACACATATAAAGACCCTCACTATAAAACTAGAAAAAGAAAAATTGACTTTCACCTAAACATTATCTACTAAAAGAAAACATTCCCAGTGGACCTAGAAAGATGTAAAATTTGTATTTGTGCATTATGTTCATCCCTCTGTACATTAGCAAAGCCCTAGCTTGACCGATAACCTACAGTCCTAAAATTTGGTGAGGGCTCTACTATAGTCAAATAAACAGATTACATCAGTTTGAATAGTTTCTTAAATATTTTAGAGGCAAAAGTTGATATATAAAATATTAAATGAAATGTTATACTCTAATGGTGTTAGTGTACGTGTTGAACATTTTATGATGCTTGCGAAAAGAACTATATAAGTCCCAACACCTCTAATCATATTCAAACGAACTTTGCACCAAAAATAACATAATAACATTGATGGTCCATGTTTTTGACAGTAATGAAGAAACAAGACTCAAGTATATTGCTATAGAAACAGAACGTGGAGATTTAGTTTTCCCCTTGGTGCTGAAACTTGTTTAATTTTAGCATTAAAGGAACATTATTTTTTTTAATTGCACTTTCTTTGGGGATAGTTAATTAATTCTGTCTATGGAGAGATTACAGCTCTCCTTCATTGTGTTTCTCTACTCTTGCTCATAATTACATCAATTTGAAAATCCCTACCAGATGTGGAAAAATTATAAACTCAATGTTATTTATGCTTAAATATATGAATTACTGTATTTGGAGAAATTACTTGTTAGATAATGATTTGCTGACTTCAAGAAAAAGTTTAACATTTTCTCATTTAGGGAAAAATGTGGAACACCTTGGCACATATCTGTGATTTTTAATGATCCAAAAACATCTATTTAAAAAGTTAACATATTATTAGGTGAAGCACAGTGAAACCTTTGGAAAAGGGAAGGAAGGATTATAGGAGCCACAGGGGTCTAAGCAGCAGAAGAACATGGCCCACATATCTACTAAGTAGGGTCTCAAACTGAATTCATCCACAGGCACAAACATTAAATGAGTATCATCAGCAAATAGGCACAATTTAAATAAACTATTATGTTAAATGCATTCTTTTCTAAATTCTGTTGTGTTTCTGAGCATTTTTTTTTTCAGGAATGTTACTCTTGAGTCACATACAACATTTCTTTTTTTTTTTTTTTTGTATTTTACTGGTAACTAGAGTTTCCCTTCCCTCCTCTCCTCTCATTCCCTCTCCCCATTTCCCTTTTATCCCTCCCCCCATCCATTCTTCCTCTGTCTCCATTCAGAAGGGGTAAGGTCAACAAAGTATGGCATATCCAGTTGAGGCAGGACCTATCTCCTCTCACTTGCATCAAGGCTGAATGAGTCATCCCACAGTAGAGATTAGGTTCCAAGGAGCCAGCTCATGCATCAACCCAATTTTCTGGTACTACTTCTTGGATCCCGCAAACAGACCAAGCTACACAACTGTCACCCACATGCAGAGGCCCTTGGTCAGTTTCATGCTGGCATGCTAGCTGTTGGTCAAGAGTCTGGGATTTTCCTAGTTTTAGTCAACTGCCTCTGTGGGTTTCCCCATCATAATTTTGATGTCCCATGCTTATATATTCCCTCCTCTCCCTCTTAATTAGACTTCCAGAGCACAGCTCAGTATTTGGCTATGGATCTCTGCATCTGTTTCTATCAATTACTGGACGAAGGCTTTATGACAAAAACCAGGGTAGTCACCAATTTGATTATAGGAGAGGGTCAGTTCAGGCACAGTCTCTACCATTGCTAGGTATCTTTTAAATTTTTCTTTTAATTAAAAAAGACTATCTTTTTTTCATTACCAATTTCATATAACCAATCCTAGTTCCCACTCCCTTTTCTTCTCCCATTCCCTCCATTTACCACCTCACTCCACCCCCTATCCACTTCTCAGAAAGGGTAAGGCACATTGCTGTAAGAAAGGTCCAAGGCCCTCTTTATTATACCTAGGCTGAGCAAGGTATCCATGTAAAGAGAATAGGTTCCCAAAAACTCAGTACAAGCAGTAGGGATAAATCCTATGCCACTGCCAGTAGCCCCTCAGTCTGTTCCAGACATGCAATGGTCAACCACATTCAGAAAGACTGTTTGGTCCTATGCTTGTTCCTTCCCAGTCCAGCTGGTGTTGGTAAGCTTCCATTAGCTCATGTAGACTGTTTCAGTGGATGCAGCCTTCATGGGCTTGACCTCATTGCCTATATTCTCATTTCTCCCACTTTTCAAATGAACTTCGGGAGATCAGTTCAAGTGCTCCGATGCAATTCTCTGCCTGTTTCTATAAGTTGCTGGGTGAAGGTTCTATGGTGATATTTAAGATACTCATCAGTCTGACTACAGGAAAAGGCCAGTTCAGACACCCTGTCCTCCACTGCTTAGGGTCTTAGCTGGGGTCATCCTTGTGAATTCCTGGGAATTTCTTTAGAGCCAGGTTTATTGCTAAACACATAATGGCTCACTCAATCAAGATATCTTTCTTCTACAGTAAATTAGCTGTTAATGTGTTTGTTAGATTTCTGAGGCTGTATTGATTAGAAATCCCTTGCTTGAAATATTCAGGTCAAACAATATAATTCTGTGTTCTTTGGGTTACATTTTATCCTAATTTTAGTGCTTATTTTAGAGAGAGTTAAAGATGTGACCACAGCTGAAGGGATTGAGGCTTGTTTATTACTCTCCAGGCCAATTCTCTTAAAATGAGGATATCTAAACAGAGGATGGTGGCCCACGCCTTTAATCCCAGCACTTGGAAGGCAGAGGCAGGTGGATCTCAGTGAGTTTGAGGTTAGCCTGGTCTACAAAAGCAAATTCCAGATCAGCCAGGAGTGTTACAAGATATCTTTTTTCTTGCTCTCATCTTGACTATCCAATTCCCTCAAGTTCTCCTTGCCCTTCTTTTCACCCCTCCTCTTCCCTTTCCATTTTCCTTTCTCCTGCTAAGATGTTCTCAACTTGGTCAGATGAGCTTGTCTATTTCAACTTTCCAGGTGGATCTATATATGCTTTTCAACCATGTTACTTAGCTTCCCTAGGATCAGGAACAACTATTCTTGACATCAAGTTCTATTACAGAGCAGCAGTAATGAAAACAACTTGGTACTGGCTTAAAAACAGAGACATTGACCAATGGAATTGAATCAAAGACCCAGATAGTAATCCACACACCTATGAACACCTGATGTTTTACAAAGAAACTAAAATTATACAATGGAAAAAAGAAAGCATCTTCAACAAATGGTGCTGGCATAACTGGATGTCAACCTGTAGAAGAATGAAAACAGATCCATATCTATCCACATTCACAAAACCCAAGTCCAAATGGATTAAAGACCTCAATATAAATCCAACTACACTAAACATAATAGAAGAGAAAGTGGGAAGTAGCCTTCAATTCATAGGCAAAGGAGACCACTTTCTAAATATAACCCCAACAGCACAGACACTGAGAGCAACAATAAATAAATGGGACCTCCTGAAACTGAGACCCTTCTGTAAAGCAAAATACACAGTCAATAAGACAAAGCAGAAGCCTACTGAATGGGAAAAGATCTTTACCATACCCACATCAGACAGAGAACTTATCTCCAAAATATATAAAGAACTCAAGAAATTAAACATCAAAATTCACAATAATACAATATAAAAAATGGGTTAGAACTAAAAGAGAATTCTCAACATAAAAATATAAAATGACCAAAAGACACTTAAGGCAGTTTTGAATATCCTTAGCTGTCAGGGGAATGCAAATAAAAATGACTCTGAGAAACCATCTTACACCTGTCAGAATGGCTACGATCAAAAACACCAATGATAGCTTATGCTGGAGAGGATGTGGCGTAAGGGAAACACTTATCCATTGCTGGTGGGAATGTACACCTTTACAACCACTTCGGAAATCAGTATGGCGGTTTCTCAGAAACTTGAGAATCAACCTACCTCAGGGTCCAGCAGTACCACTCTTGGGAATATACCCAAAAGATACCCAATCATACTACAACATTGCTAGGAGTCTTAGCAGGAGTCATCTGTGCGGGTTCCTAGGAGATTCCCTAGCACCAAATTTCTCCCTAAACCTATTATGGCCCCTTCTTTCATTACTTGCTCCATCTGCCCTGCCCCCAACTCAACCATTCTAAGTCTGCATGTCCACATTCCCCCATCCCCTCCCATCTAGCCCCACCTACAGTATACACATGAGATCTCATCTATTTCCTTTTTCCAGGGAGATCCTCCTTGTTATAAACCTTCCTTATGGCTGTGGGGTTTAGCCTGGCTATCCTTTGCTTTACATTTAACATCCACTTCTGAGTGAGTAACACTGTATTGCTCTGGGTCTGGGTTACTTAACTCAGTGTGAATTTTTATAGTTCCATCCACTTGCTTGTAAATTTCACGATGTCACTTTTTTTTTTACAATACTCAGTTATGTAGATGTAGCATATTTTCTTTATCCATTTCTTGATTAAGAGGAATCTAGGTTGTTTTTAGGTTCTAGTGTTATGAATAATTCTGCTATGAACATAGTTGAGCAAGTGTCCTTGTGGTATGATTAAACATTCTTTGGGTATATGCCCAAGGATGATATTACTTGGTCTTGACGTAGATTGATTCCCAATTTTTTGAGAAACCGCCATACTGCTTTTCAAATTGACTCTGTAAGTTTGAACTCCTTCCAGCAGCTAGCTCCACATCTTCTCCAACATATGCTTTCATTAGTGTTTTTGATCTTAGCCGTTCTGAGAGGTGAGAGATGGAATCTCAGAGTCATTTTGATTTGCATTTCTATGATAGTTAAGGATATTGAACAAATCTTCAAGTGTATCCTGGCTATTTGAGATTCTTCTGTTGAAAATTTACTGTTTAAATCTGCTTCCCATTGGGTAATGTAGACTTTGAGAATAGGGAACAATAGGAATGGAATGAGCATCAAACAGTAATACAGCCAAATAATGTCAAAATGATGTGTTATTAAATTGGTTAGGCTTTGGGATAAACTCAAGATATTTGCTTGGATCAGTAAGCTTTGTTTTTTAATGTTTAATGCTGCGATGTTGCTCATTTCATAAGTATACATATGGACGGCTTATAACGGGAGGTCCTGCTACACTCAGAAGTAAAAGCAGCTTCTACAAATTAGAGTAAATTATTTTAATTTCAAAAGGGCGTATAAACATTTGTTTATGTTTTAGAATCAAAATTGACATAAATAATGGTTAATGTTATCAAATGAAATGTACCCTAATAACAAGATAATGTATGTTTAATCTTTTTAATATGTAGGAAGATGAGTTGCTAAAACTAATTTAAGTGATAATAAATCAGAATTCTGACTTTATGTGAGTTCAGTGGTTAAACCATGGAGATTTTCTTAAAACATGCATTCTGCTGTTATTAAAGAATGACTCACAAGAACATTTTTGTGTCTTCTTTAACTTAGAGTTACACAAAATAAAATTAATTAACTCAACCTGTACTAGTGCTTCCTTGGCAGTATTTTATTTTGTGTTCTCTAAATTCATCTTAGGTACATATATCAATCCTCTCTTATAAATTTATCAATCATGACAACTTTTGAAATATTAACACAAAATGTTAACAAAAATTATTCAATCCAACATTTAGAAATCTAGGGTCTCATTGTGTTTGTGTTACTATAATAAAAAATAGGGGTATGGGAAAAAATAGAAATTTGTGTTTTATGTTTTGAAATCTGAAAAGTCTTACTTTCAGGGAAACACACAAACACATACTAACACACACACTCCTAAATATACAAGTGGAATTTCATCACTCTGAATATTGTTACTTGAACGTATGTTTTGATGGGTGAGCATTAAACAACCAATTTGTGTGTTCCACCCTGGAGAAGACTTTCTCACAATCTCAGCATTCCTTAGCTACCTATAATTATTGTCTATGTTCAAGGACTCCTGTGCATTCCCTTATGAACTTTTAGTATCTCTGTAGGTGTTATTCATATTTAGGATAGGTTTAGACAGCCATAATGGTGAGATTTCATAAATATAGCTTCTGATATATCTAGCAGACAGACTCCTGATTCTTACAATCATTTTGCTTTGTCTTCTTCAGTAAAACCTGAGCCTTTGGGGAAGAAGCTGTTTTCTAAATTAACTTATTTATTCCATTGAAACCTGGGTCCATACTCTGTAATTTGACTTGTGGGGGTTTTCTATAGTGGTCTCTGTCTATTGTAAAGAAAAGTTTTCCTGATAAGGGATGCTTAGAAGGACAAGTATTGAGAATATAATTAGGGAATTGTGTGTGAAGTATCAATAATATATTCTCCTCCAATAAGCCTGGTCTGTAGATTCTAGAAAAAAACATGATTGAAGAACCTTCACACTTTACAGTTCCATGTTGAAATTTTTTCCCTGCATTCTCTTCTGCAGGAGCTTTACCACTCCTAATATTGTTCCTTTCCCCGAGATTGTGTGTGCCATGCAGAGATTTGTAATTTTATAGGAATTTCAGGGTAATTAGTTTGCTTGTTTTGTTTTGAATTTTGATGTAAAATGAGATTGAGACTTTGATTGGGATTGCATTGAATCTTTAGATAGATTTGGGTAAAATGGTAATTTTCACAATATGAATGCTACCAATTTATAGGCATGGGACATTTTTCCATGTTCTAGTGCTTTCTCTACCTCTTTCCTCAGAGATATAAAAGTTTCCTTGTAATTTGTAGGCTGGTTTTCTATGCTTTATATTTAAAAAGCACTTATGAGTGAGTACATCTGATAATTGTCTTTGTGGGTCTGGGTTACCTCACTCATTATGTTTTCTACCTCCCCAATTGCCTGCAAATTTCAAGATGTCATTATTTTTCTCTACTGTGTAGTACTCCATTATGTAAATGTACCACATTTTTCTTATCCATTCCTTGGTCAAGGATCATTTAGGTTGTTTTCAGATTCTGACTATGACAAACAATGCTGCTGTGAATATAGTTGAGAACATGTCCTTATGGTATGATTGAGCATTCTTTGGATATATACCCCAAAGTGATATTGCTCTGTCTTAAGGAAGGTTGTTTACTAATTTTCTGAGAAATTACCATAACAAATCACAATCCAACAGAACCTAGACAAAAATAAGGACCGAAAGAGAGACTTTGATGGCTCTAATCTACATGGGAAGTAGTAAAAGACAGTATCTCCTGAGTAAAGTGGGAACATGGGGACCATGTGAAAGGGTTGAAGGGGAGAGGAGAGGTAGAGAGGGAAACAGAGAAAAATGTATAGCTCAATAAAATCAAGTTTAAAAAGGAAAAACGGTTTCTTTGTAGAATTATTTCAGTTTGGGATTTTTGAAGGTGAATACTCTCTCCTTAGTCTCTTCATCATTCTACCCTCTGTACTTAGAGCAGAAAGGATACTCTCTGCCATGTAAGTGAGGCCCCATTGGCATAACTTTGAAGTGAAAAGAAAAACAGAATACATATTTTCTTTTGTTTTCTCAAGTATTTTCCACCATTGATTGGTAAGACTATGGGGACACCTGTACCTAATTTGAATATATTGTATATTATTATGAGAGGGATATTGTTCTTTGGAGGTGAGAAGCAGAATATCATGATTTGCATGCTAACATTTTACATTTTATGCACATAATTCATAATAGGGAACATCTTTAAGAATTATGTCTTAATTATCTTTGTGTAACTAATAATGACTTAGATTGAAAAAATAATGCAGGCTCAGATCTACAAATACTACTTGAAGCACAGTTTGCTATGTAAATGACATTAGGAAAATGCCAGTGACAGAGAGCAGTTGGGAGCTATTGAGAAAATTCAATCAAAAGTCACTGAACAAATATATAAATATATGGATCTCATTTAGTAGCCTATATTTTACTGTATAGCACCTAAAAATATCCTTATTATATATTCTATCATAAATTTAAACAGTGACACAATTATTCCTGGAAATTTGATTCTAAAACATTATAAAAGTCCTAGTTATTGTTCTAAGGTAGATAAAAGCTCTGAAAAAAACTACATTTGTTGATGATTTATGTATATATAAATCATATATATGTGTGTATGTATGTATATACACACACATTCACAACTAAATAAGTACTTCGGAGAGAAATCATCTCTGTCTCAAATGCTCAGTGAAATCAGACTCATCTTTTCTTCATTGCACAGTAGGTATGAAAACTAGAGGATAAAGGATGACTGCTGTATGTATCAGTCCTATTAAGAAAAAATAAGCAACAATGTTCATCTAAGGAATGACAGTAACAAAAACAAGTGCTTGAGTTTGAGCATCCCCAATGCTTGTGACAGCCCAAGTCAAAGCATTTGTGTAAGAATATTCTCTTAAAATTTCATTGAAGACAGCCTGGTCTACAAGAGCTAGTTCCAGGACAGGCTCCAAAACCACAGAGAAACCCTGTCTCAAAAAAACAAACAAAAAAAAAATTCATTGAAGAGTTATAAGAAAATACAGATGCCCACAAGAGTCATAGGAAACTAATATATGTTTTATAAATATATTTTAATATAAGTTACACACACATATATACAAACTGACTTTTTATTAGGATTTAGTGCACATTAAACATTCCAAATTACTACATTAGCCACCTGGCTCTTCTTGCATGGAAATAAAAATTGTCTGAGTTCCCAAACAAAACAGTAAACTAAAATCATTATATATTTTCAAGAATAAACCATTATTATTGAAGTAATTCATTACTTGTTCAGAGAAAAATTTAGAACTAGAATTAAATTAAATTAGTATTTATTCTAATTTAGAACTACACCCTTTTTATTATACTACAATATCCGGAAGCTAATGTAATATGTATGCCAATTATCTCTATGCTCTAGACGTCTATGGTTTCACCAAATTGAGATAGTGTAGAAGATTCTTGACCAAAACAGAATAATTTTTGTTTCTTTTTCTGACTCCTTCTTTAAAAAATCCAGAAAAACTAATCTTTTGTCTTAATGGCAGCATAAACTTCTATTATGCATTAAATTAGTGTTGGTTCATTGACTTTTTGTACAGTGTCAGAACATTTTGTTTTCCTTTCATTGTGATCCTTGGCTTAATTCTGCTCCAATTATCATTCTATATGGCAATATTCTGTGGTTGGAATGATTTACTCACCTCTCCTTTCAAATGTGGTCATTTAATCTGTTTTCATACATTAAGGCAGAAATCATTTTAAAAGTTGCCTATAAATTTTATTCAATGAAGAAGTGAAATGGATAAAAATGTTATCCCTCATTAATTTAATAGGTAAGAAACATCCTAATAAGAACAGAAGTTTTGTTATTAGATACCAACAACAAATAAAGACGGACATTGAAGTAAGGCACACAAAGGAAAACCAGCAGCCAACTGTAAAGAGAGAAGGAAAGTAATGGATTCTTACAGAGCCTATTGAGTAAAAACAGAATCAGAGACTTGGTAATTTCATGAATTCTAGTCTCCAGAAGTATGATGTGATATTTATTGAATTATACAATGAAAAAATAAAATATTTGTAGTTCCTTCATAAAGAACAAATAAATAATCTTGATCAACAACTCCCCATTGAACTAGCAAACAAATATTACTTCCTATCTTTTTAAAAATTATTTTAAATTTTTGTTTTATTTTTGTACTGTGTGGCTTTTCTCAATTATTGTTGTATTATGGTATGTGTATGACTTTTCTTGTTGTAAAATATAAATGCTTGCTGTACATGAAGGTTAGAAGAATGAATCAGATCTCCAAGTATTACAGGTAGTAGAGGTACATTTGGGGACTCACTGAATCTTGATTCTATAAAAGAACACCCAGTGGTCTTTAACTGCCCAGTAATCTCACCAATCCAAAGACATGGTATCTCTTGCATGAAAGACAGGTGTTAAAATCGCAAAAGCTGCTAACAAAAGGCCCTTTATAAAATAGAATACATGTTTATCACTGAGAGTGTATCTCTGTTAGTATACAGTATGGGAATTTCTCTGAATTTGATGACTTCCATTGATGAGTAGTAGCAGTACTTTTTAACATCACTAGAAAGAAATCCTTGCACAGCTAAACATGTAATAGCAGATCATGAATATTAAATCTCTTTGATTTTTTTGACTTCTTTATTTTTTCTTTTATTTTGGGGATTACAAAATAAATACAGTATTTCTCCCTTTCTTTTCCTCCCTCCCAAAACTTCCATATACACCTTCTAGAAGTAATCCAAATTCATAGTCTTTATTTCATTAAGTATTGGTACATGTGTTATGTGTATATGTATATACATATTCTTTAATATAAGTTTCTCAACCTATATAATGTAATTAAATACATATTTTTAAGAAATAACCATTTGGTATTCAACAATTTACTCTGGCAAATCTAGTGTTATCCTTGGTTACTCATATTTAGACAATCACATTGGTAGGTATTTTTGGTGAAGATTCTTCCATTAGTAGAAGACAAATTCTACTAGAAAACTGTTTGATTTTTTCTGATTTTTAATTTATAAATTTATTAAATAATAAATATACATGACACTTAGTTTTCATACATTCTTTCATATACAGTATACCTTCATATGTACAAAGTATATGTGTATAAATATATTTATGGGTGGGTAAAACTGTAATAAGAATGTCTTAAAAAGTCACAAAAATTATATTGTTAATTTGAATCATTTTTGGGTTTATATTTCTGTGAAGAGATACCATACAGAAAACAATTAATTGGGGCTGTCTTACAGTTTCAGGGGGGCTAGTCAATTATCATCATGGCAGGACATCCTCTTCCTTATCCTTTCATTTTATTTCTGAGTGGTCACATTTCCAACTTTTCCATTGCTTTGCAATTTATCTCATCCTCCCCTCATCATTTACTTACTGATCTCTATATTCTTTGATGCCACAGCTCTAAGAATAGATAACTTTGTTGGCTTCCATAGCTTTCTGGTCTTCCATCAGCTATTACGTCCTCCTCCATTCCTCCAATTTCTGGAATAAATGAGGAGAAGAACCTTTTAAAAAAATTAAATTTTCTCATGTAGATACATCTAAATTCTAGGTAATTTTATCTTACCTCGTTTTTCCCATTACAACTTTGGTCATTTTTAGTAATTCTTCACACCTCCATTATGATCCACAACCCATGCATGACTTTTAATTGTCACTAATGTAAATTTTGGCAAAAGACATATGACTAGCAACTTTAAAATATATTTAGGGAAGTTCATTCTTCCAAAGGCATTTTCCATGAATAATGACCCAATTTAAAAGAATAATATAGAATTCAATTCTGGTTGACAGAATTTTAAATGTGGCTCAGAGGAGGTGAAATCTTTGGTATGGCTCCAAGCAAAATATATTAAATCCCTCATAGAAAATTTACATTTCTTTACATTTGCACATTTCGATTTATGTCATTTGGCATTGCCCTTTATATTTCATTAAGGATGCTGTTATGATTTTTAAAAATGCTGCTGATTTCAACACATTTATAGAAAACACCTTTAGCCTACAAAGTTCCAATTAAATTACCTATTAAGATGTTACTTGCATTGTTCATAAATCTTTAACTGTTGCACACTAAAATAGAAATCTCAATTATTTTCCTAGTCTTCTCTTAGGGTCACTTAATTCTTAATTTCTACAAGAGTATTTTAATCTTCCATGCAAAAGAGAATTTACTAAGGTAAAATAAAGGACTATATTTTTATTCTGTTACAAATTCTGGCTTGATAAAATTTCTGTCACTATCAAATATTTTTAAGACTATAATTGATTTTTCTGTCAAAAATGTTTTAATGCAACTGACATAAATAACTCAGGGTCAAAAACATGACATACTACTTCAAATTGCAGAATGATTTAGTTTTAATATTAAAGGAAGTTAAATATAATTTATCTGATCTGTGATATTTTAGGACTCATTGATTTTTGTTTTCATGCCAATAAATGTGGAGAGAGACAGGCAACAAGGTGATAGCCAGGAGAAGTGGTAAGCACGTACGATCCTAAAAATACACTAACTATAGTCAGTTATTATGTACTGTTTTGACACATAATATCTGTGTTATTCTGATGAATTTCTTTCTGTGATGTTAAGCTCAAGATGAAAGGCTTACAAATAACTATAATGCTCTAAATCTCTTCCAGGTTATGCTACAGTAATCATGAAGAACTTAATGTCTGACATATGCTAAATTAATGTGATAACCATTATAAAAGTATTTACAATATTTAAATTTAAACTAACTAACAGAGTACAAGCACTTCATTGACTAAACTTCTCTATCTCAGACCCCTAATATAGCAAGATAATTATTCTTATAATTGCTATGTGAGATAACTTGCAATATAAATAAATAGCTCCTTAGAAACTATTTAACATGAACACACCCAAATTGCAAAAAGTTAGAATAATTTACCATCATTTTCATTAAAGTACATACCAACAACTGAAGAAATCATTTAAATGATTTTTAGCAATTTTATAACAATAATAAAGAGAATTTATTGAGCAAATCATAGAATACAGATGAAATTTAAGTTACTTAGAGCTAAACTGAGGAGAGGACATGTTAGAGTAAAAGTTGAAAGTCAGTGAATGTCTAAAATTTTAGTATAATATCAAATGAATGTAAAGCTATTAAATCCTATTATATATGCTTTTAACTTGAGAAATAGTAAATGTTTAATGTGTAATCTCTTTGAAGAATTTCTTACCACCAATATGTATAAATGGATACTACCCAAAAATCTGCTGTTACAAATAAATGATTAAACTAATACAAGTGACAAATCTTTATAGTGTACAAGACTGTTGTCCCACAGTACATCCTTTTTTTTTCAAAACAAGAACTCTGAATCTTATCTCCATTGTTTAACTTTTGTCCTGACCATTATCCATAACAACTTTTAACCAAAACCCTAAACAAAGACAAATATCCATAATAAATGAATATCTACAACATTTTTATTAATATGCACATGACTTGTTTTAATCATTGCCTACTGTAGAAAGAAGCTGCTCTGACTGAGGATTAAAGCAGCACAGTTTTATAATATAAAATAAATTCTAGCAGATAGTTTGAAAACATCATTTAGCAAATTAACAATAGTTACCTCCAGTCCCCCCGAGCCAGTGTTATCTGCTGTAATGGGCATTTGACCAGGGTCAAGTATCATACATGAATTCCTTTCTCCACAGCAGAATGGAAAACCAAATGGAAAATGGTTGGTACCACCACAATAGTCAAGCCACAATTGAACAAGTACACACTGGTGTCAGAAGTTCTTCTGTATATGTGGTGCTTTTATTGGTTAATGAAGAAAGCCTCTTTGGCATACAACAGGGAAGAATAGAGTAATTCCAAGCAGATAGAGGAGGAAAGAAGGCAGAGTGAGAGAGATACCATGTAGCTGCCACAGGAAACAGATGTGGGATGGAGCCTTACTAGTAGACCCATAATCACATGGCAATAAACAAATTAATAGAAATGGTTTAATTTAAAATATAAGAGATAGCCAGGGATATATCTAAGCTTTTGGTCAAACAGTGTTGTAAGTAATATAGTTTTTTCTCTGATTATTTGAAGTCTGGGCAGCCGGGAAACAAATAAGCAATCTCTGCCTAGAAAATGGTAGCAGAATGTGGGCAAATACATCCACACAAAGTGTGGAAAAGCTTGGAAAGAAATTCTAGACAGAAAAAACCTGAGTTAAGAATCACTTCATGGTAGTAGCATTTTCTTGAGTGGCTCTACTTTCTAGAAGCAAGCAGAGGCATGGCTTCTTTGGAGAGTCTTCCTGACTCAGAACAGGCGGCTCTTTAGAGGGACAGCTTATGGATACCTGCTAATTGCATAAAAGCATAAAAAGTAATTCCTAAAATTATACAACAACTTCAAAAGAGAATTTTGCATGTAGTATACACATGCACACACACACATACTATTCAAGGAACAGTATTGTGATTAATGCTAGTATGGATTAATGTTAGTATGTAACAATTATTAACACAAAACACATAGAATTGCCAGAAACTTTCTCTAAATAGTGTAAAGAAAGAGATACAAGTGTCTGGATATTTGTTTTTCTTATTTCTAACCTAATTCTCTCAATTGAAAAAAACATTCTATGAGATATGTGTCAACAAAATAATTTTGTAACATGCCATTACCAATAATAGGGGATTAAAAGGGCATAGAATTTATAGAGCAATACTTGTTAGTTGGTTCTCTTTTAGATACCCATTACACAATTTTTTTTCTCCCTGAACACTCAAAAGAGTCCCTAGAGCTATATTCCATCTTAACCATATTATCACTAAAATTTTTGAAACATATGCTAACTGGCACAAGTAAAATTGCCAGTAACTCGATTTATGTTATTTATGATCTTATGATTATTGTGGTCATACTATTTTAAGAATAGATCATTTATACATGTCAGTGAAGAAGGATGAAATGGTTAGAAATGTGGGACATTTATTTCTGATTTCTATAATAATTTAATCTATAACATTTCTAATTTCGATATATTTCTATAACTTAACATATACAAACTCTTTTATAGGTGCCACACAGTTTTTAAATAATGTATTATGTGGACATCTAACATGCACACACACAAATACAAACACACACACACACACACACACACACACATGTAGTAATAGGGGACGACGGCGGGGCTGCGTCCCCAAACACCCCAGCCGCCTGGCTCGGCTAGCCTATGCCCCGAAATAATTACACAGATACTGTATTCTTTTAAACACTGCTTTGGCCCATTTCTAATCATCTGTGTAGCGCCCCTAGGTGCGCTTACCGGGAAGATTCTAGCCTAAGTCCATCCTGGGTCGGAGCTTCATAGCGTGCGTCTTCCCTGGAGCAGGTAGCATGGCGTCTCTCCTGCGTCTGCTCTGGAGAGGAGAGCTGCGGAGTCTGAGCTCACTTCCTCTTCCTCCCAGCATTCTGTTCTGTTTACTCCACCCACCTAAGGGTGGGCCTATCCAATGGGCCTAGCAGTTTCTTTATTGCTTAACCAATGAAATCAACAGATTGATATATGACACTCCCACATCACACACACACACACACACACACATATATATAGATATATATAAAACTTAGAGCTTAATAGGACAAAATTTTTCAAATTTCTAGAAATAGAGATTATTTTTTCTATTTCTAATATATAGTCCTTAAAATAAATTAAATTTTTGGCCAATGAACATCTAATCTATGTTTGTAGATACTTTGTTTCTCAGTACTCCTTTTTTCCTTTCCAGTTCACTGCCTGCAGGATTCTTGCTCATTATTTTGAATTCTCTATCCCTGCTTTGCACACTGAGGCATGAACCTCTACCTTCTCATGTTTCCTGAACTATATTCCCAGGTCTTTCATCAGATTTAAATTAACTGTAGTAGCAGGTGCTAATAGAATACAATGGAATCAATAGGGAACAAAAGGCTCTCTCTTGATTATATTTTTTCTCTCCAGACAAGCTTCTAAACTAATGGAAAAATCAAAGAGGTTTAGGTATTGATTGATAACTCTTTCAAAAACCTATTATTTTCCATTTAATCAATTCTGAAAACAATTTGAAATGTATGTTTGTCATGATAATTACTATGGTTCTTCATCTGTTTGAGAGAGTCAAGTCTGCAGCTGTCACCTAGTGTGTTCTAGTTCAAACTTCCTACGATATCCAAATCAACCAGATGCACGTTCTGTGTCCCCGGATTTCACTGACACGCATCTACAAAAAAGCAATAGTGTCAAGACTTCAGCTATGACGATGCAAACTTTACAATTGAAATGTTGATAAACAATGTATAGTGCTCTTTTCTTTTAAAACCTTTCTTATTTTGAATATGAAAGATTTTTCTACTTCCTAAAATGGCAATGAAACACAACCTTTAAATTATTTCTGAAAATAAGCCACTAAAGAGTAATAGGTTAGTCAATTTAACATAAACATTTCTCCACTAATCAACTTTTTTATTTATTCATTCATTCTTTTATTCTTTTTTATTTTCCAAGTCTTCACTATCAAACTGTTACAATTTCTCCTACATTTTTTTTTCCTTTTGGGACTATAATTACATTATATCTTTATTCCCTTTCCTTTTTCCGGACTCTCACATATACATCTCTTTGTTCTTTCACAATCATGTTCTTTTATTTCATTAATTATTATAACAAGCATATATATAATATTTATATATAGTTCCCTCAATCAAGATACCTCTTTCCTTGCTCTCCCTCTCTGTTCTTCCCCCATCTTAACAATCCTGTTCCCTCATGTTCTCTTTCTCCCTCTTTTCCTTTATCCCCTCCTCTCCACTTCCTCCATCCCTTCTTCCCCCACATAAACACTCTTAATTTTCTCAGGAGAAATTGTGTAATAGTGCTCTCTTATTTCTATACACTATCCTTAGAATGAATAGCACAATCAGGTATAAGATCGATGAATACAAGTAATGATACAACATATATTCAAAGAAGTCGGGACCGCGAAGGGTGCACCCATCCACTGAGACAGTGGAGCTGATCTACTGGGAGCTCACCAAGGCCAGCTGGACTGTTACCGAAAAAGCATGGGATGAAACTGGACTCTCTGAACATGGCGAGCAATGAGGGCTGATGAGACGCCAAGGACAATGGCATGGGGTTTTGATCCTATTTAATGTGCTGGCTTGGTGGGAGCCTAGCCAGTTTGGATGTTCACCTTCCTAGATATGGACGGAGGGGGGAGGACCTAGGACTTACCACAGGGCAGGGAACCCTGACTGCTCTTTGGACTGGAGAGGGAGGGGGAGAGGAGTGGGGGGAGGGGGAGAAGGTTGGGAGGAGGGGGAGAAGAGTGGGAGGAGGGGGAGAAGAGTGGGAGGAGGGGGAGGGAAATGGGAGGCTGGAGGAGGTGGAAATTTTTTTTTATTATTCCCCTTTTATCAATAAAAAAATTAAAAAAAAGAAAGACAGGAGGAAAGCACAGTAAGTTAGATGATAATCAAAGATTAAGAAACCACGAGCAACTGAATATGAATTAGGGAAATCAGTTAGGAAGCTGGAAATACAAACATGACCTTCTTTCAGGGATCATGCTAGGAAGAGTTTCCTCTGGTGATATTGAGTTCACTGTACTTCTTCTTCTGTTCATCTATTTAAAATATGTAATCAATAAAATGTTTATAAAGCCACGGTAAAAAAAACATATATTCTACATCAAAGACTTTTATTATCATATTCATAGATGTTTCTCAATTGCATATGGTCATTGGTAAGTCATATAAGATAATAACTTGAAGTAGATAAAGAAAAATAAAATGGAGAATAAAGAGAAGTAGGAGGAGGTGGAGGAGGAGGAAGAGAAGGAGAAGGAGAAGAAGAAGGAGAAGGAGAAGGAGAAGGAGAAGGAGGAGGAGAAGAAGAAGAAGAAGAAGAAGAAGAAGAAGAAGAAGAAGAAGAAGAGGAAGAGGAAGAGGAAGAGGAAGAGGAAGAGGAAGAGGAAGAGGAAGAGGAAGAGGAAGAGGAAGAGGAAGAGGAAGCGGAAGAGGAAGAAGAAGAAGAAGAAGAAGAAGAAGAAGAAGAAGAAGAAGAAGAAGAAGAAGAAGAAGAAGAAGAAGAAGAAGAAGAAGAAGAAGAAAACAACTTATCTAGGTCATTCAGAGTGACGTTATGAGACCCTATCTCAAAAATATAATAGGGGTAATCTTTCTCTGTGGCTTAAAACCTGAGGAATATGTGAATTAAAATTCTGAATAAATTGTTGACAAAATTTGCATCCATTTTTGATGATTCTTAACAAAATTATTATAAAATAAAATATGTGATTTCAACTAATGTCCAAAGAAATAGATATTTAATGAAATAACAACCATATGTTAGTAAAATTTCTACAGGATATATTATTATTCAGATATTCTCCATATTTTTGTTTTTGTGAGAATTTTTCATATATTAAGGACTTGGTTAAGGGACAGTTTATAAACTCTAGGACAAGTTAATGGATATATTTCTCTTTAAGAGATACTTTACATGAAAATGAAATATCCAATAGATTTATCAATATTTTATTTCACAAGGCATAAAAAATCTAAGATTCTTTGGTCAATAATATTTAGTTCAGTTGATATTTAATTGAGTATTTGCCACTATATTCTTTCTGTTCTTCTATAATAAACTATTTTTGACTTACGTTTAAAATCCCAGGAAAGTGCTTATTCATGTTACACATATAAAATTCTATCAATCTAGACTTTCACTTGCATTACATAGAAGCATAAAGTTACCATATGATTTAAATAAAATAACACAGTTGTGAATACCAGATTTAATGGCTTCAGGTTGACAGAATCAGAGGATTAGTGTCTTCCACTTGTCCATAATGTAACAGGGAAGTCAAAGCAAGGGATTAAGAAATATCAATAGCATGAAATACGATACTGACAGAAAAGCCAAAATCAAGTCAGAAGTAAAATAAATTATAGGGATGATGAAACTTGATTGAAAAGGGTACAAGACAGTCTATTCAGACCCAAGTTCATTAGTCAATGAAGTACTCAACTTCATGAAAATGTACTGTATAGTCTAGTGAATAATGCTGGAAGACTTGCCCTCAAACCTCACCTGTTTCCTGGCTCAGAAAATATACAAATTGAATTTGATCACCAATTCCAGTCTCCCTTGGGACCATTCAATGTGTTCATCTTAATGTATAAATATGTTTTTTTATTTAATTTACTTTTATTCCTTGACTACAATCACATTATTTCAGATGGGAAGAAAAAGGAAAAAAGAAAAAATAAACTATTTCTAATTTAAATGTTTGCATTAATTTAAATATATATGTATTTATATTTATATTATACACTACAAACATGTGTATTCATCACACACACCACTTTTCTCTGATATGGGAGGTCCTTCTCTCTATGTCTTATTAAATAAAGAAACTGCTTTGGCCTTTAGAACTTAGCTAGGCAGGGAAAACCATATTGAATGCTGGGAGAAAAAAGGCAGAGTCAGGGAGAAGCTATGTAGCCTCCACCAGAGACAGATACTAGGAACAGAACTTTTCCTGGTAAGGCACAGCCACATGATGATACACAGATTAATAGAGATGGGTTAAATTAAAGATATGTGTTAGCCAGAAATATGCTTAAGCTATTGGCCAAACAGTATTACAAACAATATGGTTTCTGTGTGATTATCTTGGGACCAGGCAGGACAGAAACCTCCTACTACATTTCTCTATGATCATTTTTCTGAATATAATGGCATTAGTTAATGATGGGGGAGATGGATCAATCCAAAAAATTCCTGCAATGCAAAAAAAAAAAAAGAAAAGAAAAAAGAAAAAAAGGACAGAGTTTAAATCTTAAACACCCAATGTAAAACAAACAAAACTAAGCATGGAGTGGTTGCATGCATGTGCAACTCCATTGATTTATTGGCATAAGCATAGGAAAATAAGCAGATACTTGAATCTAACTGGTCATCCAGTCAAACAAAGCATGAGCGTCAGTGAGCGTACCTATTCCAAAGAAAGATGGGAAGGCAACCAAAAAGATACCAATGTCATGTTCTAACCTCCACTTACATGCATGGACACCCTATTGCTCAAATGTACATTCTATCATGAACACTACTGTTCTATGCTCCCCCAAAAGGCAAAAGATGAACTAATTTCTAAACAATTTGTTTCATTTAAAAATGCTGGGTGTTGCTAATGACACCTTCCTTTCTGGGGATTTGTTTTACATTTAAGTTCGTAATAGGTTAAAAAAAAGAAGAAATATAAAATATTACAGAATTCTACTGCCCTAGGTGACAAAATATAGGATAGACAGGAAACCATGAATATATATCCCAAAGTTGGTCTTGATAGCAATGACATGACTTTGTTTTATACGACTAAATTGAAGCATTTGTCAGCGGTGTCAGAGAACATCCAATCATCCTTTTATCTCAAATTATTCAAATATGATTACTGAAGAACTAAAAATGGATCCAAGAAAACATTGAGGAACGAAGATGCAAAGCAAATCATCCCAAATTAAATATGTGAAAGTTAAGAAAGAAACAACAAACTTTCATAGTGATCTACTGTGTGATGCAGAAGAAATACGAGAGCATAATGCCTCAAAGGCTAAGAAAATATAACGGAAGACGTCTTGACTTTGAAGCGAGTAGAGAAAAGAAGGGGAGAGATAAACCATCAACACTAAGGGGAAAGAATGAAATAATGCAAGTCTTAAAGTATTTAAAATACAAGGGGAGAGTGATGGTTAGAGGTAAATAAAATCCTCAAAGTTTTTGAAAAGCAGAAGATAATAAACTGAAGAATTACTACAGTCACTTAATCCACAGAAGTAGAGACTTTGACAATCTCTAAAGTACAGCCTATAAACAAAATCAACGAATTCAAAGTGATTAACAAAGAAAATGAAGTAAGAAAATTTTGTTTCTTTTTCCCTCAAATTTACTGTTATATCCGATTACTGCTTCATGCCAATAGAAATCATTATGACATTTTTATGTGTATAAACATGTCAGTTGGATTGACTTCAATTCTGAATGCTTATTCATTGAACAATAATATCTCAAGTAAGCTTGGAGGAAAAATTTGAATATATCTGTCATAGCGAAAACATGAATTTAGATGAGTTAATCACTTACACATGAAAATAATAAATATTAGGTAATCCACACAAGTAAGATTCTGATTTCATATGAAAACCTAATAAAAGAGATGAGAATAGGTATATTTTCACATTTACTTATTTATTTATTCATTTATCTTATTTTATTTATTTATCCACTATTTTATATGTATCAACATATGTTTCTCTATGAATGTATCTGTATAAACAATTAAGGGATTTTGTGAAAGACTATATAATATTCTAGTTGATAGACTTTTGCCTGTGATTTATTAGAAGAGACTTTGCAAGCGCATTATAAGATTTTCTCTAGGAATAAATAAAATTCTAGTAAAGTAAACTAAGATAATGTAAACTTTGACATGCTAGAACTTTCAAGATGTGAAAAATCAAAAATAACGCTATTTGAACTTATTCCTTAAGTGTTATTCTACATATATGAAATATAACATGCATTAATTCAAATTTAACATATATTTTATATTAAATTGCACGTATATATGTACACATATGGACTCATTTACATACTTATATGTGATATATCTACAGAATATTAAGGTCTACTGGTATAAAAACAGTCATTTAATACAGAGAGTTCTGTTTGTTTATTATTTTCTTTTCTTTATTGGAGATACACCACATTATAACACTATCTATCTTTGTCACCTATGCCCTATGTACCATGTGCACTCATATGCATATCTTAGCCTAACATTACAAACTCACCAAATAGAATTGTTACAACTCCATGCTTGGGAAATGTGTATATACATAGTCCCATTAATTCAGTGTGTAGGTCAAAATTTAACAAGGTCCTATATAAAGCTAAAAGTATTGCATTGTATAAACATTTTTATGTAGTAGTTGCAGGGTGACAGAACATCAAGCCCATGTAGCAAAGGTCACTTTTTGGAGCATAAGAATTAAATGTAAGTCTTTAAAATTGCTCTATTGAGCAATTTTATTTTTTCTTCACTAAATATGAATTTGCCATGCATTTACTTAAAAATGAGTCATATGGCAGTTAAACTAATGACTATGATTCTATGGGATTCACTTTTAGCTTAGAGAAATTTTAATATCTGACTTTACATTGACGTGATGATTAATGATCCTATACAATAATGGGAACCAAAAGAAGCCAGCTCAGCCTGAAATGCAGGTTCTGTCTGTGGCAAATGGTGGTCAAATGTGGATTATCACTGTTTACATAAAGAGTCTGGATGCATGTTGAAGGTGAGATTTCTGTTTTTCTACAAAAATACTAATTTGAAATTTGTGACCTTAGGATCTATTTTTTTAATTTTTTTTTATTTTTTTTAACTTTCTTTTTTTTATTGAGAAAAAAACAATTTCTGCCTCCTCCCAGCCTCCCACTCCTCCCCCCTCCACTCCTCTCCCTCTCCCCCCACTCCTCTCCCCCTCCCTCTCAAGTCTGAAGAGCAGTCAGGGTTCCCTGCCCTGTGGAAAGTCCAAAGTCCTCCCCCCCTCCATCCTGGTCTAGGAAGGTGAACATCCAAACTGGCTAGGCTCCCACACAGCCAGAACATGAAATAGGATCAAAACCCAGTGCCATTGTCCTTGGCTTCTCAGCAGCCCTCATTGTCCGCCACATTCAGAGAGTCCGTTTTTATCCCCTGCTTTTTCAGTCTGAGTCCAGCTGGCCTTGGTGAGCTCCCAATAGATCAGCCCCACTGTCTCCGTGGGTGGGTGCACCCCTCGTGGTCCTGACTTCTTTGCTCATGTTCTTCCTCCTTCTGTTCCTCATTGGGACCTTGGGAGCTCAGTCCAGTACTCCAGTGTGGGTCTCTGTCTCTATCTCCATTCATCGCCAGATGAAGGTTCTATGGTGATATGCAAAATATTCATCAGTATGGCTATAGGATAGGGTCATTTCAGGTTCCCTATCCTCAGCTGCCCCAGGAACTAACTGGGGACCTCGCCTTGGGCACCTGGAAGCCCCTCTAGGTTCAAGTCTCTTCCCAACCCTAAGATGGCTCCCTTAATTAAGATATGTGCTTCCCTGCTCCCCTATCCAACCTTCCTTTATCCCAATCATCCTGTTGCCCCAAGTTCCCCCCATCCTCCCCTTCTCACTTTTCTCTCCCCATCTCCCTTTACCCCCCTTCCACCCCACCCTCAAGATCACGATTTTTTGCCTGGCAATCTTGTCTACTTCCCCTACCCAGGAGGATAGCTATATGTTTTTCTTTGGGTTCACCTTCTTATTTAGCTTCTTTAGGATATCCAATTATAGACTCACTGACCTTTATTTAAGGCTAGAAACCAATTATGAGTGAGTACATCCCATGTTCATCTTTTTGGGTCTGGGTTACCTCACTCAGGATAGTATTTTCTATTTCCATCCATTTGCATGCAAAATTTGAGAAGTCATTGTTTTTTACCGCTGAGTAGTACTCTAATGTGTATATATTCCACACTTTCTTCATCCATTCTTCCTTCACTGAAGGACATCTAGGTTGTTTCCAGGTTCTGACTATTACACATAATGCTGCTATGAACATATTTGAACAAATGCCCTTGTCATATGATCGGGCATCTCTTGGGTATATTTCCAAGAGTGGTATTGCTGGGTCCAGGGGTAGATTGATCCCGAATTTCCTGAGAAACCGAAACACTGCTTTCCAAAGTGGTTGTGCAAGTTTGCATTCCTACCAGCAATGGATGAAAGACAGCCCTGCAGAAGGAGCTAGGGGAGGGGAGTTTGTGCTCTCTTCTAGGACAGTCTGCCCCTGGATAGCACACACTCACCCATCCAGATGGAATTCCTCAGCAACTAAACAGGGCCCCCGGTAGCCCCATGATCCAGGGACGAAAGGATGAATGGAGCAAGGGGGTGGGGGGGCGGTATCCAGAAGAGTACAGGAAGCCTGGCGCAGGAGCTGAAGGTGCGCGTGGGCTCCCTTACAGGGGACCCTGAGGCCTGCCCAGTACGCAGGCACTCACCGCTCTGGGTGGGTAGCCTTAGTGTAGGAGTTTAAAACTGTTCTTGAGCACTGGTCCTAGCATACAGCAGGGCAGGGTTGGAGAGGGGTGCTGGGGTGCTGGGTCGTGCGAAAGAAAGACAGCCCTGCAGAAGGAGCTGGGGGAGGGGGGTTTGTGCTCTCTTCCAGGACAGTCCGCCCCTGGATAGCACACACTCACCCCAAGAAAAAATATCTTATAAGTACACAAATTAAAGGAGATTAAAGAACTCACCCTTAAATAATAAGTCGAAAAAGAAATCAAGAAATAAAAAAATTCATCTTACTTCTTCCAAGTCTGGGCAGGAGTGGGCTGACCTTAGGATCTAAAAAAGGAAAATTGTGATGAGATGAATTCAACATGAGCATACATTCAGAAACATTGGGAAAGGGATAAAACCAGTCTGGGTTCAAGGTGATAGGTTGGGTTGCTGGTCAGTGAGAACTAAAGAGATATGAAGCTCATAAGAGATCTCCTACCTTAAAAAAATACATCTATAGTCAAGATTCCAAACACTGTTCCTTTAAAGGATCAATATTTTTATACAGCCTTGAGAGCAGTTTGTGTACCAGAACATTATTGAAATCAATAAATAATAGCTATCCTGCCCAAAATTTAACCAATTAATATATTTTTATTCACTCAGCAGGACAATCAACATTAATTTAATATGTCATCTTCATTTTCTTTTTTATATCAGTGAATACCTTAATTGTCTGCCTTACAAATAAACGAAAGTGGAAAAGACTTTCCAGAACTATAAGAAGACAGAAATAGAAACAAATTCAATTTAGCTATAGTTATTCAGTTTGTAGATTTGGATACACCATACCCTGAGCTTCCTAAAAGAGCAAAATCACAGTATTAACACTCAGAAGAAATACAAACATCACTAAATTAATCTAGTCATTCAGAAAAATAAATAAAATTGTTAAATGGCAAGATATACACTTGAGTTATTGTGTACTGGAGTTTTGCTCTGAATTGCAAGCAACATCCTATCCAATTTGAAACACTTGCCAGAGGGAGAAAGGGGAGGCAACTGAGCATCAGGAACTAACTAAAAGGTCAACTGTCAGGGAGAATAGGAACTTGAGAAATTATAGAGGATCTCTCCCTGGCAGTGAAAAAAAAAAAAAAGAGTAGGCATTCCAAGAGGTGGAGACTCTGACTAACAAAACTACAAAAAAGAAAGGTACTGTAGATTCAGGGATGCACGTTAGGGGTAGTCACCATGTTGGGAGGGGCTATGTATTTATACAGCTTTATTGGAGGCTATATTTAAGTTATCCATATTCTTTTTTATTTTTTATTTATTTTATTTATTTATTTTTTTTTTTGAGACAAGGTTTCTCTTTGGCTTTGGTGCCTGTCCTGGAACTAGCTCTAATTTGGTACACCAATTGTTTTTTTTTTTTTTATTGGTGTTGCTAACAAAATTATGGATTAGTGGTTTGTAAGTAACTTGTTAGTAACACCAATAATAAGAGAACTGGTTTACCAACTTAGACAATAAAGTTATAGTTACTTCAGCCAGCTGTGGGCTGCTATTCTTGGACAAGTATTTGTGTTGCTTTTATTTCTACCCACAAAATTTCTGTTACAAAAGAGCTACAAAGGATATGAAGACAAATTACAGAACCAAAAAAGGTGTTTTAAAAGTCATAACACTGGTGGGTGGAGAATATGATCAAAATAATTTTCGTGAACGTATGAAATGTTCAAAAATTAATAAAAATAACTCTATAAAGAAATGTATCCAGAATGTATAAATGCTTGAAAACCCTAATTAAAATGTTAAAGAATCCAATTAAAAATAAAAAATGGACAAGTTGAGCTATACATATTATATATATATATATATATATATATATATATATATATATATATATATGCGGGTGTTAATGAGTTCAAGAAAGAATATCCCACATTGTTAACAATCAGACCCTGAAAATCAAAACTGGAGTGAAATGCTATTTCACACCCACAAAGTTGACAACTAGTAAAAACAAAATATCAGCTACTGATGAGGACACAGTGAAATAAGAACTTTCACAGCTTGGGGAAATAGAAACTTTCTCACTCTACTTTTTTTTTTCATTTGTTTGTTTTGGAGACTGCTTTGGTGTTTGGTTTTTTGGGGGTTGTTTGTTTTGCTTTCCATACATCCTTATAGCGGTTCCAGCTTCCTCCATTCCTCCCATTCTCCCTCAACACCCTATATTTCCCCCGATCCACTCCCTCTCCTTCCCCTTCAAAAGTAGCATGCCTTTCAGGAATGTGCACTTATCATGGCATAACAAAATGGAATAAGACAAATCACAAACCCTCTATCAAGTTTGGGTGAGATAACCCAGTAGGAGAAAGTGTCCCAAGAGAAGATAAAATAATCTCACTCCCATGTTAGGGGGTCCCACAGAAACACTAACCTAAAAGTCATAACATATACGCTAAGGACCTAGCAAAGAGCCATGAAGGCGCCTGGATGGTCAGCAGTCTCTGTGAGCCCCTTTTAGTCCTGCTAGTTGAAGTCTGTGGACCATGTTCTTCTTATGTCCTACATCCCTCTCACTTTTACATATTTCTTCCTCCCACTCTTCCACCGGGTTCCCTAAGCTTCAAGGTGAGAGACCCCATCAAGGTCTCCAGTTTGGGCTTTCCTTCTGCCTCAGTTTGGCTGTGGGTCTCTGCATCTGCTCTTACAAATTGCCAGTGGTAGCCTTTTTGATGATGATTGGAATAGGAACTGATCTGTGAGCATAGCAGGATATTGTTAGGCAACATTGTCCTTTATTTCCCCCTCCAGTTGTATTTGGTTCTATGCTAGGTCTCTGGATCACCCAGCCTCTGTGTGGGTCCTAGTACTTCAAGAAGTACTAAGGGTTAGCCTATTCTCCCGGAATGGGTTTTAGGACAGACCAGTCATCTGTTGAACACTCCCTCAAACTCTAGGCCACCCTTACCTCAGCTCATCCCCTAGGCAGAACACACTGTAGGTCGAAGGTTATGTGGCTGGATTGGTTTCCCTATTCCTGCACTTAAGGATTTGCCTGGTCACTGGAGATGGCCAATGCAGGCTACGTATCCCCTATTTCTAGTAATCTTAGTTGGGGTACATTCTTGTAGATTCTGGGAGATTCACTTGTGCCAGGGTTTTACTATACCCTGAAATATCTTCCACTTCCAATAGTTCTGTCCAAACATGACTCTCATTTTCCCTTTCCTGCTAACCCACAGTCCACTCATGAAAATGATTTCCATTTCGCAGGAAGATACAGGCATCCCCCTTGAACCCTCCTTGTTACATAGGCTTTCTTTGTTTCTGAAATGTAGCATAGTTATCCTTAATTTTACAACTCATATCTACTTCTAGATAAGTTCCATGTTTGTCTTTCGGTATCTGCGTTACTTTACTCAAGATATTTTTTTCCACCTCTGTCCAATAGTCTGCAAATTTTATTATGTCATTTTTTGACAGCTGAGTAATAATCTGCTGTTTAATGAAACCACATTATCTTTATCCCTTCTTTATTTGAGGGACACTTACGTTGTTCCCAGTTTCTGGATAGGATGAGTAAACCCCTATAAACATGTTTGAGCAACTATCTTTGGTGTCATTTTTGTATATGGCCAAGAGTGGTAAAACTGGGTTTTGAGATAAACCAAGTCCCAGTTTTCTCAGGGACTGCCATACTGATTTTCATAGTGGTTGTGTGGAATTGCACTTCCACCAGCAATGAAGGAGAGGAGTGGGGGAGGGAGGAGAGGAGTGGGAAGAAAGGAAGGAAAATGGAGGCAGGGAGGAGGCAGAAATTTTTTTCAATAAAAATAAATAAATAAAAAAGAAAGAAAAGAAATCACTTCGTTATGACAGAATGTGAAATTTTCATATTCTTTGCAACTTTATGCTGGTAAACTACTAACTTCATTGTCTACTAAACAGTCATTATTTATGCCTTTGTGATTATTTAACCTTAAGTGTTCTTTGCAAAATGATGAATGAGTGCTAATGATATGACATTCTATCTGTCCTGCCTGACAACATGATTTTAAGTTCTAGGATGGACATGGAAAAAGAGAGCCTCCCTCTCATGTCATAGCATGCCTATAACTCTTCCCCATTTTAAAAATCAAACCTTATGAGCCTACTTGTATACATTAATGTCTCTCTGTAAGTCTGCTCAAAATTTGGCAATACTTGAGGACAATCTTCATCAGACTAAGGCCATATTGCTAAAATTGTATATTCTTTATTTCTGGAATTATGGCAACAAAACATCAAATATAGGATTTTGATGGGGATTGCATTGAATCTATAGATTGCTTTTGGTAGAATTGCCATTTTTATTATGTTGATCCTCCCAATCCAAGAGCAAGGGAGATCCTTCCATTTTCTGGTATCCTCTTCAATTTCTTTCTTCAATGCCTTAAAGTTCTTGTCAAATAGATCTTTCACTTCCTTGGTTATTTAAATAATTTACCTAATAAATACAATATCTCTGATAATAATAAAATAAAAATGATAATTTTTAAAATGTGGTCTGAATCTTAATTGTGCTTTTTCTGGCACGCATAATGAATGCATGGTACCAAGACAGCAGTGTTCTAGGTGAAGATTTTTAGAATTGACTCAAACAAAATAGCTCTGATCTCATCTTTCTTGCTTCATAATCTAGTAGGTTATTGCTGGTAATAAATGCTTAAGAGGTTGGACCTAGTTGAAGTGAAGTGAATTGGTCTCTAGAGGAGCACTTTCAAGACTATAATTGTCCCAATAACTTTTTATTACCCTCCATCTCTCCCATCATCCTTCTATAATACGTCTTTCCTTCTTCTTTACTCTCCCCTTCCTCCCTTCTCTTTCTCTCTCCTTTCTACATTTTTGACTTCTCTCTTTCTCTTGGCTTTTGAGTAATAAACTGTTTATGCCTTGATTAATTGCCTCATTATAGGCCAGAGAACAAATAAATCACAGGTCAATGCCATGAACAAAAACTTCTGAAACTATGGGTTGACCCGAATCTTGCCTCCCCTAGGCTGATTTCCCCAAACTCTCTGCCAAAAGGATAAAAAGCTGACTCGGATGTTCTCACATGGAATTGTACATCACGTTATTATCAAATGCACAACATAAAAAGTCCAAAATAACCTAAATATATATTCATAAGCAAATATATAATGATACAATAAATGATAAATCCATAATTTACTATCCATAAAACGGAAGTACTGATATACTTTGTGATATGGTTAAATCTTGAAAACATGCTAAGTGAAAATCCATTTATATATTTAGTAGTTTATAATTAAATTTATTTAATATATCCAAAAGAAAGTCAATATATATACAGCAAAAATTAATTTGATGTTTTCTAATGCTACAGTAGAGGAAGCAAGATGGAAAATATGTGAAAATTGATATAGGATTTCTTGATATAAAGTTATAATCTATCAAACATAACTGCTAAAAATGGGTCTACTAATATAGTAAAAACCATTGTTATATTAAGTTTACATATATAAGCTGAATGTTACACAAATTTACAGATCGTGGTAGCTGTGAAAAATATTAACAAACCATAAGAACACACCATGATACAGTAGAAGAATGGGAAAGACCCAGGGAAAGGTTAGCAATTGAGAGTGTTGGATCTCTGGAAGGATTGCGGGTTTATATTTTATTTATTCTTTTTATTAGTAGTATTTTCCTTTTAGTTTTCCAAGACAGTGTTTCTCTTTGAGGCCTTGACTGTCTTGAAACTTGCTTTATGAACCAGGCTGGCCTTGAAATCACAGAGATCTGCCTGCTTCTGCATCTTGAGTGCTCGGATTTAAAAAGTATGTCACCACTGTCCAGCTCTTAAAGACTACTTGCTTACTTAATTGTGTGTGTGTGTTCTATGAGTTCCTATGTGTGCCTAAGAAGGTCAGAAAAACATACCAGATTCCCTAGAGCTTTAGTTATAGGAAATTATGAACTACAGACAGACATGGAAGCTAGAAAACAACTTATAAATATTTGAGAGGCCTGTGAGTTCTCTAAAACAAAGAACCAACTTTTCATATTTTATTTTATATTTATGTTATATATTATAATTTATATTATTAGCGTAATGTAGCTATTATAATATATTATAATTATATATCAATATAATAGTATTAAAATATATTTATTCATAGTTTTCTTATTTTCACATATATTTATAAGGTATCATAGGTACAGGCTAAATATCAAATAACTAAAAATCAATAAATTGTGATAAAATAAATATTCTTAATTTAATTCTTTTCATACCAATATCTTCAACTTGATTTCCTTTTACAAGAAATTACTTCAAATGTGGTATGTGGTTGTTTATTGTTTGTAATATCCTTCATAATTATCATATGAGTCCAAAATTGACTTATAAAAGAAATGTTTTCTATAATCAGGATTAAGCTTTTATTGATTTTAAAAGATGTTTTATTTAAGTGATACATTTAATGCATTCTAAACAATTTAAACTGGAAAAACTTCTTCCCTAAGACTGTCATATAACTTATAACTATTTTTAACAATTAAACGAAGTTCTAAACTCAAATGATTTTCAAAAATATTCCCTTCGCTGTAAAGTCTATTCATTGTCGCTACTTGGGACCAAAGGCATGAGCTAAAGCTGCAAGTCAAATCTTAGCCGCATCTGCTATCCAGTCCTGATTAAAAGCAGGTGCTACTACATAGTATCTTTAATAATAGGTTATAGCACAGGTCCTCCTTCTGCCTCAGGATTTTGATACAATTAGGAGAAACAAATCAAAAATGGAGGGGTAAGGGGATAACACTGATTCCCCAGTGTGGTAGTTTGAAAGAAATTGACCCAGAAGAGAGTAGCTCTGTTAGGATGTGTGGCCTTGTTGAAGTAAGTGTGAATTTTTTGGAGGAAGTGTGTCACTTTGGGACTGCTTTTGAAGTCTCATATAAGCTCAAACCATGCCCAGTGTCTCAGAACACTTCTCATTGTCTGTGAGTCAAGATATACAAACTCTCAACTCCTTCTCTAACATCACGTCTGCCTGCATGCTGCCTTGCTTCCCACCATGATGATAATGGGCTAAACCTCTCAAGTGTAAGTGAACTTACACAATTAAAAGATTTTCCTTATAATAGATGCTGTGGTCATGATATCTCTTCACAGCAATAGAAACCCTAAGACACCCAGTGTAGCCTAATCAGCTTCAAGAAAACAAGTGACTTCCTTGGGAGAATGAGTTAAAAGCAAGGCTCGGGGGCATTTGCACATATTCTTTAGGACTCATCAAGAGCAGCCTTTAGCAAGAAAAGCGTGCCTGTGACATCTTGGGTACAGAGAATAGTAGATTTGGATACTGATGTTCATAGGGAGTTTTAGGAGCATAGTTTGCACTATCTGAATTTGCTAATTCTTTGGTGCGTGCAGCTTGTAATGAAGTACTCAGCATCCCTTCTTTAGAGTGGAATAGGCAATTATTCTAGCTGGAAACTCTGCTCTTGCAAATTGAGTTTGACAACAATTCACATTGGCTGTCATTATTATGTCCCTCAAAACAAGTTAGCTACCCTCATTTCAGAAGGGAAAGTCATGATGCTCAAAACTTTACCATAACACAGTCTATATTCGTACCAAACTGATCTAAATAAATCCAGTATTTCAGTCACAGAATATTCATATGGAGCCTTAGGAGCTACATTCTTACCTTGCAATGCACTCCTGGAAAGAATTTCTCATTCTCCTTTTTGCTTCCATTTGAAGGAAGTTATAGTCAATCAAAGAAAATTATAAACTTCCTGATGATCAGACCCTTCAAACAGAGGCAGAAATGTTGGGTTTTCTGACTCTCACAGAGGTCACAGGCCATTGTCTCATCCTGTTTACCTCAATTACATGGAGTGTGGTTAGTATTTCCCCCTTTGGTTTTGAATCATCACAGATAGTTCCCAGGTCTTTCTATCCATTTCAAAGTGCAGTCTAGTCTTCTGGCCCCTCCCTGTCCTCTGCTACTCACCCCCCTAAAAACCCACTGTTTCACTTTCTAGCTGTCTTGCTCTCCTGCTGTCTCTCCATGCTCTCCCCTGCTCTGACTACCCTGCTATCCTATCTCTTGCCATATTCACGCTTCTCTCCCTCGTCCTCTTGTGATTCCCTAGCTCTGACTATGTCCATTCTACCTTTTCTCTCTGTGCTGGTCTCATCTAGATGCCTTCGAATGTTTTTCTCTTATCAAAATAAAATATTTCCCCTAAAGGAAGGACCAGTTCAGCAGTTTCTTTACTGTGCCCCTCATTTATATTAATAATTGAACTTCCCAAGGAGTTTTAAAAATTGCTAAGCCTCACATGTATTTTAATTTTATTATGTGAGATTTTCAAAGTTAATTCTCTAGTAGATTTAAAAAAATATTTCAAGTGGGCCAATCCCTGGGGCCAAACCTAATGACTATGTCTTAAATACAACCACAGGCACACAGATGGCAAAGTAGCAGAAGTAGCACCACCAACATCTATGGGTTGCTCTCTAACTCTACATACTCACCATAGTGAGCACACACACACACACACACACACACACACACACACACACCTGAACAAAACATGTAAGTAAAATGTAAGAAATAAAACCAGTATATCACAACATACTCACAATAGTGAGCACAAACACACACACTTTAACAAAACAAATTATATATCACAATGGTTCAATCATATACACAAACAATACTTAGAAATTCGCTGATTTGGAAGTTATCTTTTTCTACTGCTACCTCACAACTTTTCCTGACTAATATGCCAGCCATAATCAAAAGTCTTCCATTCACTATGTCTGAAGATTTTGCCTTTCTCTATGCTACATTCCTGTAATTTGGTATCTTTAATTAATTCAATATTTGCAGTACTACTGCCTTCCATATCCCTCCTTTATAATATTTAATGATGTCATTACCCTTTGTCTTCAGTGTCTATAGCTGTTTCCATAATTTTATCTAGATCCATTTCCTTACAAATTAGTTTGATATATTTACCCAATAGTACCAAACTGATCTCTTTAAACAATTGCTCTAGGCCTAGATTATAGTGTGGAGTATGCTTGCAAGTACGCTGGCAGGCATGGCTACAGTTGCCATTGACTGTGAACATTATCTGCTTGGTCACATAACAAGACTGTCCCCAAAATGAAGAAAAGTTTAAAAACTAAATTATTACTCAATCTGTCCCACTACCGTTTTAGGTTTGAGGCTTACATATTACATATTTTAATGTAATATGTAAATTAAAGGAAATCCTGAAACGTGACATTTTTCTTTCCATACACAGTCTCTATATTTCATTCTTACAGAGATCACCAGCGGTGTGATCCATGTCCTGATTACCTGTAACATGTTCCTCAAGTATACTCTTGATTATCGTATGCCTCTGTTTCTGCCTTTGTGTAAACAACAATTTTTAACCACAGTCTTACATCTTAAAGTCTATTAAGTTTTGAAAGCTACTTTTAATTCTCTACCTAAAATAATCAAGACAAGAATTTTTTTCTTTCTTTTTTTTTTTATTGAGAAAAGGAAAAAAAAAAGTTTCCGCCTCCTCCCAGCCTCCCATTTCCCTCCCTCTCCTCCCACCCTTCTTCCCCTCCCCCCACTCCTCTTCCCCTCCCTCTCCAGTACAAAGAGCAGTCAGGGTTCCCTGCCCTGTGGAAAGTCCAAAGTCCTCCCCCCTCCGTCCATATCTAGGAAGGTGAACATCCAAACTGGCTAGGCTCCCACAAAGCCAGAATATTAAGTAGGATCAAAACCCCGTGCCATTGTCCTTGGCTTCTCATCAGCCCTCATTGTTAGCCATGTTCAGAGAGTCCGGTTTTATCCCATGCTTTTTCAGTCACAGTCCAGCTGGCCTTGGTGAGCTCCCAATAGATCAGCCCCACTGTCTCAGTGAGTGGGTGCACCCCTCGTGGTCCTGACTTCCTTGCTCATGTTCTCCCTCCTTCTGCTCCTCATTGGGACCTAAGACAAGAATTTTTGATTGACACTCCCTTCCCAACATGTTTAAAGATAGAAGACTTATAGAAAAAAAAATCTTTGTAATTCTCTTCATTGACCCTAAATTTTTCATGTTTTTTTCTTTAAATCTTTATGATAGTTTCTTAAAAGTCATTACCAAAACCACGTGGCCAATATTTATTAGTTGGTGAGTGTGTGTGTGTGTGTGTGTGTGTGTGTGTGTGTGTGTGATCTCTTCTAAGTACTTCCCATTGCCCTTATTGTCTAAAAATTTTTTATCCAGTAAAAAGCATATCTCATAAATTTTTAAACCTGTAAACCTACTATCACAAGAGATTATAGTTAGCTCCTTTCAAGTTTGAATTAGCACTGCAGACATGACAGGTTTCAAAAAACCAGTTCTGAGAGTTTCAAGAAAAGATAAATCTTAGAATTTTTCAACCTAAAAATAGAGGGTTAAACAAGTTATTTTGGAGGCTAGGGAGATGACTCAGCAATAAAATATTTCCTGTTTAGGCATGACGACCTAAATTCAGATGCCTAGTACCCAGATTAGAGCACAGCATAGAAGGGCAGATCCCAAGGACTTGTTAACACGTTAGCAAGATGAGATTTCGAAAGAGACTCTGTCTCAAAAAATAAGTTGGAGAACCAATTGAAGAGCACATTCTAATGTCAATCACTGAAGCCTTTACAAGCATGCAAACATACACACAGGCACACAAGGCACACCACACACATATAAACATATACATACATTTCTTCCTCAACTCAAATCAAAACACAAAATTCATGCTTTAAAGCTACACTGTCATACAGTGTTTTAATTTCTTAGCAAGTAGTTCCAGTTAGCTTAGTTTTCTTTAATGTTTGCATTAGATTTGCTTTTACACTGGGATTTGTAAATACATATTTTTCTAGTCTCTGACCATAAAGAATTTTTTAACATATTTATCGTGTAGGGTTCTGGAGACATACCTACAAACTTTCAAAGCAAGAGTTTTTGGTTTTTTTTTCCCATCTAATCTTGAACAGGGCTACCTCTTTATACGCATATTCCTTCTGTCTTCAAATAAAGATGCTGTGTCAGAGGTGTAGGGCAGTGAGAAAGCACTTACTAGGCATGTAGGCATGAAAAAGGCTCTATGTCCCATCTCTAGGACACAGACACACTCATTTGCACAAGCATACTAACACACATATATAAACACAGATACACAGATACACAAAGACACACAGTACATGTTTATATCTGAGAGTGTGCTATTTTCAGTGCAATCTGCTTTTGAGTGTGTAGAACCCGGGGATTGGATGCAAATGTGAATTACAGAAATCAATATGCAAAATATAGACCCTTGTATGTGGAATAGTGGGACACTGGCAGTTGATACATACACTTTGTACATGAAGCAATTAATAACAGAACATTGAATACTGACTAGGCATGAATTTTCTGAGGAGGGTTGTCCTTATTTGCTTTCTGATGCTGTTATAAACATCATGGCCAAAATCCCCTTGGGAAGGAAAGGGGTTTGTTTGGCTAACAGATTTCACCAAATAAAGCTAACGAGGGAGCTAAAGCAGAGAGCAGGGAGTACTGCTCACCAAGACTCAACCTTCTTCTATTTCCCACACTCCTCTGCCCATGGGTGTTACCACCCACAGTGGGTTGATCCCTCCTATACCATAAGCAATGAAGAGCTTTATTTATTTATTTATTTATTTATTTATTTATTTATTTATTATTTATTAAAGATTTCTGCTTCCTCCCCGCCACCGCCTCCCTTTTCCCTCCCCCTCCCTCAATCTGGACCTCCTCCCTCATCAGCCCAAAGAGCAATCAGGGTTCCCTGCCCTGAGGGAAGTCCAAGGACCACCCACCTGCATCCAGGTCTAGTAAGATGAGCATCCAAACTGCCTAGGCTCCCACAAAGCCAGTACGTGCAGTAGGATCAAAAACCCATTGCCATTGTTCTTGAGTTCTCAGTAGTCCTCATTGTCCACTATGTTCAGCGAGTCCAGTTTTATTCCATGCTTTTTCAGACCCAGGCCAGCTGGCCTTGGTGAGTTCCTGATAGAACATCCCCATTGTCTCAGTGTGTGGGTGTACCCCTTGCGGTCCTGAGTTCATACAACAAAAGTATATGCTCAACTATGTTCATAGCAGCATTGTTTGTAATAGCTAGAACCTGGAAACAACCTAGATGCCCTTCAATGGAAGAATGGATGAAGAAAGTATGAGTACTACGCTGCGGTAAAAAACAATGACTCCTCGAATTTTGCATGCAAATAGATGGAAATAGAAAACACTATCCTGAGTGAGGTAAGCCAGACCCAAACAGAGGAACATGGGATGTACTCACTCATATTTGGTTTCTAGGCATAAATAAAGGACATTGAGCCTATAATTCGTGATCCTAGAGAAGCTAAATAAGAAGATGAACCCAAAGAAAAACATATAGGCATCTTCCTGAATATTAACCTTCATCAGGAGATGAAAGGAGACAGAGACCCACATTGGAGCACCGGACAGAAATCTCAAGGTCCAAATCAGAAGCAGAAGGAGAGAGAGCAAGAGCAATGAAGAGCTTTTACATTACTTTATTGTATTTTGTTTTGTCATGTTTGTTGTTGTCTCTCGGAGGCCTGCTCTTTTCTGAACAGAAACGGAGGGTGAGTGAACACAAGGGAGAAAGTAGGTGGGGACACATGGAAGGAATGGTGGGAAACTGTGGTCAGAATATATTGTATGAGAGAAGAATCTATTTTCAGTAACAAGTAATAAAACAAAAAATCTGTCTCATGGACTGGTCCCAGAACAACCATGGTCAATGCAGTTCCTCAACTCAGGTTCCCTCTTCCCATGTGTGTCAAATTGATAACCAAAACTGGTCATCACAATGAGATTCTAACATACCCTCATTAAGGTGGTATCTGAAGTTGGTCATTAAATTGTTTAAGGTCATGGCCTAGAAACAAGGAAATTACACAGTATGAAAGGGAGGATACACCTTCACAAAACAGATAAAAGAAGCAATCTATGACCTTAGAATAAGAAAATTAGTTTCAATTGTCAGAGAATGTGCCTATATTAGATGAGACTAGAACTAGGAAGGCAGGATAGACTCATATTTTTAAAGATTCTGCAACCTTAACAATAAGGAAGTTACATATGTTTAAGCAGAGGATTTAATGGTTTCAATACTGGGAATAATGGAGCAAATTTATTATTTGAACAATTGTAGTAATAAGGAATAGTGAAATAATAATACAAAAGATAAAAGGGAGTAAGGGAGCCTTAGGAGTTTAGCAATTATGATCCATATGTGAACATGGATTGGTGCTTGTGCTTGACAGGATTTAAAATCCCAATAGAAACAAACAAAGAAACAAACAAAGAAAGTTTTTGTATTTTCTTTATTTAGGTGGGAAATTATACCCTAAATGCATATGGCAATGTTTCATTGGCCAAGTCCCTCAAAAGGAGAAAGCATTCATTTTTCTCGGCTTCCTGAGCAGGAAAAAGTTTGACAAGGTACTTCATGTTTCTCCTTTCAGGATATCCCTAGCTGATGGACTGTATCCTCAAACAGTGGGCCAAAGCAAATCTTTTCTTCCTCATGTAGCTATTCTCAAGCATTTTGTTACAGCAATAGAAAAGTCAATGAAACAACCAAGACCCTTGGATCAAGAATTGGATAGTTAGAAAACTGACACATATATTTTAATAGAATCTTCAGAGTAACATTTTAGCTATAACATCAGTTTTATTAAAATTCCATCAAAAAAAAAAAACTGGGCAGTGGTGGTACATGCCTTTAATACCAGCACTGGGGAAGCAGAGAGAGTACATTAATCCTCTGGGAATACTTTTGATATACTGGTTTGATGGACGTGATTTACAATCTGAGATTGTGCCTGTGACATCTTATATATTCACATCATGAATTTATACCTATAATTTAATCAGAAGTTTTAGAAAAAACTGTGAAAATAAAAAAAACAAAACAATAAAAAGAGCCTGTGTACTTATAGATAATGAGAATATGAGACATGTCTTTTAGCATTAACATTAATTTTACTTATTCTATTAATAAACTAAAGCCAACAATTATATAAGTCAAATAGCAAATTAGAAGCATCGAAATAAATTATAATATAAAAATATACAAAAAAATCATAAGAAAAGCTTAAAAGAAAACTGTAAGAGGTAATTATAAGGCCTAAAACCATATGAAGACGATATCAGTGAAACTATATTTCTTTCATTTATTATTATTATTACTATTACTACTACTACTATTTTATGTAATGTTTCATTGTGAAGCCCTGGAGGTCCTAGAACTAACTATGTAGACCGGGCTATCCATGAAATCAGAGATCTGCCCATTCTACTACCACGGTTCTGGAATTAAAGCTATGCATCACTTCTAGTATCTGTGTCAACAAACACGAATCACAAGATAATCAGAGAAATTTAAACACTGTGGATTTGTTATTAAGGAATTACTCTTAACCATGTTATATAATATTAAATGACTGCCATATTTTACAATATGATACAAACAGAAATGCACAATTAATCTCATTGTCAATTTACAAATTGATTTAACGTATTTCCTGATGCAGGTGATTAACAGTTTCTTGGCATAGTAAATTGGACACTTTCTCCTTCTGTTTTTATATATTTATGCAATTTTTAGCAATAATATTTTGTATTTCTGATATAGACAAAGAAGTGTATAAAATGATAGAAGTTAATAAAGGAAATGAATCCCAGTTATATTTACATAATAAATGGTCAGCAGAACCTTTCTAACAATGTGAATGTGTGTATGCAGCATAGATATTTACTAATCCTGTTAGCAAATATGTATCAAAATTTTTAATAAGTATTTGTAAAAGTTTTTCTTATATGCTTATTATATCAAGGGTGACCACTCATATTAGATAAAAGTTTCATTATATAGACGGAGTGGGTTGTATTTATGTATTTAGTACAGAGAGAGAGAGAGTTAGAGAGAGAGGATGTGTGTAAAAGTAAAATTAATTTAAAAGAAGGCCATGAATTTGAGAAAGATCAAGAGTAGTGTAGAGTGGTGTAGAAGTGCAGGGGTTGAGGGAGGAAGGAAAATGAAAAATTATACAATTATAGCTGTAAAAAAAAACCTTAAATGATGTCATTATATTTGTTTAAAAACTTAATTTTTTTTCTCTAAGCTATTCTATTTACAAATAAAGACACGAGATTTGATGTTGGGTTAAAACCTGCTTGATTAAAGAAATTGAGAAGCGACCAGATGACCTTCCTTTCCATCAGGAGACCCAGCAAGAGAGTATCTCTCCATCTGTTCATATCCAAAAAGGTCCCCAAATCTCCAAGTCCCTCCATATTCCTTCCTATGTGTCTCTATATTCTTCTTTCCAGGCTTTCCTTGTGGTCTATGGCTAATTTTTGTCAACTAGTCACTAGATCTGTGTCCTGATGCAAGGTTAATATCTTTAATACAATCTCAGAGCTTTATGGTGAAATTGAATATCCCACAACAGAAAAATAAAATCTGTTATGTTAAAATGATATGAAAATAATGTTAAGAATCATGAAAACTGAAATAAGAAAATTGTCAACTGTCTATAAAATATAGTGCCTATATTATTTACAAAATCTTATGCATCATATTATAGATACCAACACCAGAAACACTTCTTCCTTAACTTCTTGTTTAACTAGAGAAAATTCCAAATTTCCCCTGCCAAGCGTTCTTTCCTCCAGTCTCTCTTCGATAACCTTCATTTAACCCCTACCATGCCCTCTCTCAGTTTTCTGGAGACACTATATTTTGTGGTCTAGGACCTTCAAAGATAGAGGTTACTTGCCCAAAAGAGGAAATTGTGGGAGCATGAAGTGCAGAATCACGTGTAAACCTGTGTCACACACTGTTTTGTCAAAAATGTTTAATTGTAGGATAACAAGGAAACCTGTAAATGGACTAGACAGACATTAACACAAATATTTATAAGGAGAAGGTAATTTAAATGATAAAATATTTACGCACTGAAGTTCTAGTCTAGCTACAAGTATATGGGTTGACATGGTAATATCGCCAATTTACACTACCAACAGAAAATGTCTAACGGAAAGGAGCTCCTACCTGATTTTAGTTGTCAAGTTTTTGCTAGATAACAAAACAGAAGCACCATAAGGGACATGCTCTTATGTATTTTTGAATAAAGAATACTATAAGAAAAATGAATTACACAAGTTAAATTATGAGTGACAAATTAGTAGATGGAGAAGTGCTACTAAGTATAAACAATTCAATTTAGTTATAAACCCCGATATTTACAATTCTTTGCATTTATGCTCTGCCTCTACTGTGGTGATATCTTTTTTGTACAAAGAAAACCTGCCTGGCTATTAGAAGGCAGAGGTAGCCACCAGCAAACTATAGAGGTCTGGAGGTCTGTGCAGACAGACAGGAAGTGATATGGCTGGGCAGAGAAAGGAAGTGATAAGGTGGGGAACTCAGTCTCTGTTCTGCTGAGAAGTTGGGAGATAAGGTGTCTGTGGTTTTGCTCCGTCATCTCTCTAATCTCTCAGCATTTTCCCCTATATCTGACCCTGGGCTTTTATTATTAAGACTAACTAGAACTTGTACTATACTCTACCAAAAGATTTGATTAGCTACATGTTTTATTAACTTAATTAATTGCTGATAATCTTCAAAATATAGAGTAACAGTGCATCACACAAATGCAATTAAGTCTTCATTTAAATGAAGACATGTATGCTACAAATGGCAAATGTTTTTTATAATCTTTACATACATGAAATTGTCTTTGTATCATCTTTCATTTTGAAAATGAAGAATCATTTCATTTAAACTTGTGAATATTTAACTCAAAGATGAAATGATAATGTGACTAAATCAATTCTAGGCATTCAGTGCAGGGATCCTGGAATATTTAGAATGGCTACAAGCAAGTACGTTGATAAGTCTTTTTCTACAAAATGCAAAAACATTTTTTCACAGAAACATTCAAGCAAGACACAACACTATTGTGCCTACTTGGTTTCATATTTTGTGGTTGAGACAGTCAGTAGCTATCACCACTTTAAAAAAAAAAGTGGCCATAATGAATTCTGAAGCTGGGAATAAAGTGACAAATTCTTCAGCACAATGAGACACATCCCCCGTGATAGCCCTTGGTGCTTTACAGTTTTAAGAGCTAATTAGAAGCAGGTTCCAATATACATTTCTTTTCTTTGCCTTAAAAATGAGAACAGAGTCAGCTTTTTGAGCTCCAGCCAGATGCTGATTTTATAACCTTAGCTGTGTAGGCTAACGACTAACAGCTCAGGATCTGAGACTTTGAAAGTTATTTTTAGGACAAATCACTTAATGAGCAGGTACAAACTTAAGCATAAATGAACAGCAGGGCAGAGGCAGCCAAATGTCAGGGAGGGCCTCACTTGGTAGGACAAAATGTAATTATTCAATCCAGTTATGGACACTGGTAAATGGAGATGAACCTTTGCCAACTGCTGCCCAGTCAAAAGGTTTAATATTTTTTATGCATAGAAAAAGAAAATACACAAAAACCAAAACCATACAATACATGTCAAAATTACTTTCTCTTGTCTTTCAAGCAAACACAAACTCAATTTTCTCTTCAAACTAAAGCTTCTCTCACTCAATACAATTTTCTTTAATATTTGCATCATATATTTAATGAACAACATGTATTGATTTTGTAAAGTTTATTTAAAATAACAAGACTTCATTTTTTTACTATGTTATTGAGTATTCATAAACATTGTTAGTGTCAAAATTTACTCCAGTGCTACTATCACACTAGCAACTTCAGGCCTTACATCCACCAAAATTTAATAGTCATTTTCAGAAAAAAGAACATATAAATCATCTACCTTGTATTGTGAAAATTGCAACAAACTGTTAAGATTTAAGAAACAGATAGATCTGGGAACATATAGCAGCATTATTTGTAATAGCCAGAACTGATATGGGATTTCTCTCTGTATGCTGCTGCTCTGAGCCTATAGCAGAACAGGGTGGGGCAGAGCAGAGCTAGGTGGGGAGGACCAAACTGAATGTTGGGAGAAAGAAGGGCAGAGTTAGAGAGAAGCCCCTGGAGACAGAGACTGGGAACTCTACCTGGTACGCCACAGCCATGTAGTGATATACAGATGAATAGAAATGGTTGAATTAATATAAAAGTTAGCCGATAAGAAACTAGAGCTAATGGGCCAAGTAGTGATTTAATTAGTACAGTTTCTGTGTGATTATTTCTGGTCTATGCTAACTGGGCAACAGGGAACCAACAAGTAGCCCTCCTTTTAACACAGAACCAAGAAAAAACCTAGATGCACCTTATCTCAATAATGGATAAAGAAAACGTGATACATTTGTACAGTGGAGTAATACTCCGTGGGAAAAATAGACAGTGACATCATGAAATTTTTAGGCAAATGGATGGAACTAGAAAAAAAAAAAATCATCCTAAGTGAGGTAACGAGACTGAAAAAAACTAGCACAGTATGTGCTCACTCATAAATGGATGTTAGGCACAAAGCAAAGAATAACCAGGCTGCAATCCACAACCCCAGAGAAGCTAGGTAAAAAGAAGAACACTGAGAGGGACAGGCATGGGTAAACTGGGAGGGGAGACAGATGGGAAAGGATTGAGCATGGTAACATGAGAGGTTGAGATGGCCCAGTGAGGGGAGAGATGGAGACGGAGAGGAATGACAGAGTATTCATTCAGAGTATCTTTTTTTAACTCTTCCTATATACAGATTTATATGGAAAGTAATCCAAACATTTTCTTGCATTAAAAACAAACAAGACCCAGAAAAAATAAAATAAAAACCCCTGATAAAAATTTTTTTCTTTTGTTAATTTTTTTTTAGTTGTTGAAAAAATTTCTGTCTCCTCCCCGTTTCCCATTTCCCTCCCCCTCCTCCCTCACATCGCCCCCTCCCCTCACTCCCCTCCCCCTCCCCCCACTCCATTCCCCCTCCCTCTCAAGACTGAAGAGCAGTCCGGATTCCTTGCCCTGCTGGAAGTTCAAGTTCCTCCCACTTCTATCCAGGTCCAGGAAGGTGAGCATCCAAACAGGCTAGGCTCCCACAAAGCCAGTTCATGCAGTAGGATCGAAACCTAGTGCCATTGTCCTTGGCTTCTCATCAGCCTTCATTGTCTGCTATGTTCAGCGAGTCCAGTTTCATCCCATGCTTATTCAGTCCCAGTCCAGCTGGCTTTGGTGAGCTCCCAATAGATCAGTTCCACTGTCACAGTGGGTGGGTGCACCCAGACTTCCTTGTTCATGCTCTCCCTCCTTCTGCTCCTCATTTGGACCTTAGGAGCTCAGTCCGATGTTGCAGTTTGGGTCTCTGTCTCTATCTCGATCCATTGCCAGATGAAGGTTCCCCAAGTTCCCAGTTTTTGCCCGGCAATCTTGTCTACTTCCCATATCCAGGCAGATGACTATATGTTTTTCTTTGTGTTCACTTTCTTATTTAGCTTCTCTAGGATCACAAATTATATGCTCAATGTCCTTTATTTATGGCTAGAAACCAATTATGAGTGAGTACATGCTATGTTCATCTTGTTGGGTCTGTGATACCTCACTTAGGATAGTGTTTTCTAGTTCCATCCATTTGCATGCAAAATTCACGATTGCCATTGTTTTTTACTGCTGAGTAGTACTCTAATATGTATATATTCCACACTTTCTTCATCCATTCTTCCATTGAAGGGCATCTAGGTTGTTTCCAGGTTCTGGCTATTACAAATAATGCTGCTATGAACATAGTTGAACAAATGCTTTTGTCATATGATAGGGCATCTCTTGGGTATATTCCCAAGAGTAGTATTACTGGATCTTGGGGGTAGGTTGAGCCCGAATTTCCTGAGAAATCGCCACACTGATTTCCAAAGTGGTTGCACAAGTTTGCATTCCCACCAGCAATGGATGAGGGTACCCCTTACTCCACAACCTCTCCAGCAAAGGCTATCATTGGTGTTTTTTATTTTAGCCATTCTGACAGGTGTAAGATGGTATCTCATAGTTGTTTTAATTTGCATTTCCCTGATCGCTAAGGATGTCCTTGATAGAGGCAGCCATTATGGAGTTAGGGAGAAATGTAGTGCTAAGGAAATTTCCTGGAATCCAAAAGGATGTCCCCAGCTAAGACTCCAAGCAGTAGTGGAGGGGGTACCTGGACTGACCTTTGGCTATAAGGAGATCAGTGACTAACCGAAATACCATAGAGCCTATATCTGGTCACTGATGGAAACAAAAGCAGTGATCCACAGCCAACCACTGGGCTGAGCTCCTGGAGCTTAGTTGAAGAGGAGAGGGGAGATAATATGAGCAAGGGGGTCAAGATCATCATGGGGAAAAACATAGAGACAGCTGACCCGAGCTAGTAGGAGCTCATGGATTCTGTACTGACAACTGGTGAATCTTCATGGGATCAAATAAGGCACTGTAAATGTGGGTGACAATTGTGCATCTTGATCTGTTTAGTGAAACTTTAGCAATGGACCTGAACTGACTTTTTGGAGCCAAATCTCTACAGTGGAATACCTGGCTTATTTTTGATTCAGGGAGGAGTGACTTAGTCCAGCTTCAATTTGGTATGCAAGACTTACTTTGTTGACCTCAGAAGGGAGGCCTTCCCTCCTCTAGGAGTAGGTGGGAGGTGGGATGATAGAGGAGGGGATGGGAGAAAAGGAGGGAGGGGAAACTGGAATTGGTATGTAAAATGAAAATAATTTGAATAAAAAAGAAAGGAAAATATTTTATAGAAAAGATTTTGTCATATAAACATTTATAAAGAATGGCTATAACTTAGTTCTAACTTAATTGATTATAACCCATAAAGTTATAAATTCTGTTGCATTCAAATAAAACTGGAGTCTTGAAAATATAGTTATGTTAGAGACTGAGACTGGTTTGCAACTTGATTTGTTTTTTAATGTAGAGTGCAAGAAAAAGGGAGGCAAAATAGATGATTTGCCTGAGTTTATCTTATAAATTTAAGGTTCTTGTGGAGAAAACATGATACCAACCCAAGGCTTTTCCTCAAAATATTTTTCTTGAAAGTCATCTCTATTACTAAACCTTTTCTGAAATAATCTTCTTCACACACTCAACCTTCATGTCAACAAGGAAACTTATTGGTCCCAGACACTTTTGTTTTGTTTTCAAGTAACTACCAGTACTTCTAATAGCGAATGGTGCTCAGTGAAAATGGATTTCTTTATTTTTTAAAACAATCTATTTTTTATTTTACATGCCAATCCCAGTTCTCCCTCCCTCCCCTTCTTCAGCTCCCTCCACATTCCCCTCCTCTCCTCAGAATCCACTCCTCAGAAAGGGTGAATTCTTCCATGGCAAGTTAACAAAGTCTGGCCCATCACATTGAGGCCCACCCCCTGTGTCTAGGCTGAGCAAAGTATCATCCGTAGGAAATGCATTCCAGAAAGCCAGGTCATGCACTAGGGATAAATACTAGTCTCACTGCCAGTAGCCACACAAACTGCCCAAGCCACACAACTGTCACCCACATTCAGAGGGTCTAGTTCAGTCCTATGCAGGTTCCCCAGCTGTCATTTCAGAGTCAGTGAGTTCCCACTAGCTTAGGTCAGCTGTTTCTGTGGGTTTCCTCATCATGGCCTTGACCACTTTGCTCATATTATTGTTCCACCTTCTCTTAGACTGGACTCCAGGAACTCAGCCAAGTGCTTAGCTATGGATCTCTTCATCTGCTTCTGATAAATTCCTCGATGAAGGGTCTATGCTGACAGTTAAGGTAGTCATCAATCTGATTGCAGAGGAAGGGCAGTTCAGGCTCACTCCTCATTATTGCTTAGATTCTTCGCTGAGACAATCCTTGTGGATTCCTGGGGATTTTCCCAGTGCCAGCTTTCTCACTAATCTTGTAATAGCTCCCTCTATCGAGATATCTCTTTCCTTGCTCTCCCTCTTTTTTATAGCCATTTTGAGTGGCAGTAGTAAAATAGATTTTATGCTTTCTTAAAGAAAATAATAATATTATACCTGAAGGCTTTTCTGTACTCTAGATTATTCCTCATGGCTAAGATATAGTAATCAACCTAAGATTATCTCTGCCACCTGCTTTCTCATGAGTTAGATTGTGATCATAATGGCACTTAGTTATTGCCCATCAATTCTAACAATGAGGTATGGCCTAGCAACCAGTAGGACTGGGTCTGCACAATAAACCTAGGCTTCTAGTCTTAATATAATTCTTGTGAATTACTTAGTATTTGCAGACGAAATCAAGCTTATAATTAGACCAAGGTAAATGCTAGTTCTTACTACTAAAATTCTCACATTCTAAGATAGAGTTACTGTTAGGAACAAACCCTAATAAACAGCTTTCTCGTGCTTTCAGTGAAAGAAAATGACAGGGTTTAATTCTAGCACATTTTTTTTATCCTGGTTGGTTGATGACAAATAAACTTTCCAACACAATGCCTTTATAAATGTAAGTGTTGGTGATTATGATACTGATGTTGGTTGTGAGTTGGTAACTTTCGAAGCCCACAAAGGTGGATTCATTCCTGCACTAAAGATCAGAGAGCTCAGGGCTATTCATTCTCCTTCAAGTTTTTTGACAAGAGGTTTGACTTAAGGTGTGGATACTAACCAGACTTATGTGTGTTTACTTTAATTCTTTTTGTGGAGCCCACAGAAATAGATCCATTCCACCTTGACTAAAGGTCCAAGAGTTCAGATGTAGTTTTTTTCTTTCAAAGTTACTGACAGGAGATTTGACTTATGGTGTGACTGCTGATCTAGGTGTAGTTACTTGGTATTGTAGGTATGAAGATGGTAATTACTTTGTCCCTTATTTGTATTATGGTAAAGGATTCTTGCTTTCTATACCCCCCTTGGTTTTGAGTATTTAAAGATCATGAGAAATAAACAATGGTGCATTCAGTATTCACTGGGTTGTCCTTCCAACTCTATTCTGTGTCTGTCTTTTCTTTTGTATCTCTTTTTTTCTCCCTAACATTTCTAATCCACATGCTTCTATCCTGGAACATATGAACCCCTTGAGGCTGGACCCTGACAATGTCCCTCAATGTGGGGCTCACAACAGTAACTGAATCAAACAAACATTATTCTCTTCAGCAATATTTGAATCTACACAACTCACAGTTATTTTTAACATGCTTCCAGTGGGCTATCAAATGAAATGGTAGATGATCTAGTAACTTCACCCCCCCAATATGACATAGACCTTTGCCATCTCAAGTCATCAAATAGCATCATAATTTAGATTGAGGATGAACAATAAAATGAGGCAAATATTAGAATTATTTAAAATCAGATCTTCTCTCTACATAGCCAGGGTCTACATCCAGCTGACTGCTTATTTTTTCAGCAACATGCTACCAATATCCTTTTATTGTTACCAAGTCTGCTAACAAATTTGCTATCTCAGTCATTGGTTTTAACTATTATATACGTAGTTTTTTATGTACACTATGTGACTATGTGAAACCGTGTCAATAGTTTGACCAATAATCAGTAAGAAGGAAGGGGCATGAGTTATTTTGTGACACATTATTATAGGTTGAAGACATAATGGTGTTTCTTTTAGATACAGTGATCAAATACCTTTCCTAATTTCACACAAATATTGTAAAACGAAACACACATATGCACACACACACACACACACACGCACACTAACCTATGTAGATCAGGTAATAAACAATGAAGAAAGTCATACTCTGTTCTAGAAAATGTAAAATAGCTTAGTTATAATTTGAGTTTTTACTTAATAATTTGTAGGTTGAAGGAAAAAAAATAAGAAAACAAAGAAAATACTATCTGTGTGATTTGTCACAGGCTGACAAACACAAGAACAATATCCTCTATAAAAAAAACTGGTTATCTAACAGAAACCGCAGAACATTAGGGAATGGATATGCAATTTGCTGTTAGACTATTTTTCTATTTTGAGTGTGAATCTGAGTTTAATTCTCAACACTGGAAAACAAAACACAAAAAAAAGCCCTTTACATAAATGATGGGAAATCAGGAGTCAGTGAGTACAGAAAGTTCAGGAGCTGAAAGATACTAATGCCTCAGTAGTAAACTTTTGAACTGGGAATGACTTTTTAAAAAGAATGTTCCTTAGAGTTTAAGACATGGAGAAAGGATCAAATCAAAAGGATGCTTCTCACATCTTACTAAAATTGAAAAATAATCTGGTTATATTTGGATCACAGACTACATTAAATTTAGGAAACAGAACTACTTTGTACGGCATGACCATTTATCCAGCCATGTGCTATCTCCACAGAAACCAGTGATGCCCATACTACAGTTGACCCTGTGGGAATTTCAGCAAACACCTTGGTCAGGAGAGTAATGATTTGTTTAAGACAAGAAGGAAGTCTGGATCATCATGACTCAGAAGCCAAGTGCTGGTTCAAACTTTCAGAGTCAGAAACTTTGCAGTTTATTTATGCAAATTCAAGTACATACAGTCTGGGAAAAAAAGTTTGCTGGTGTACCACAATCCTGGGTGCACAGTAAATCTATAGACATGATGGTATTGATACTCTTCAAAGCACTTGTCACCTCCTTGTGAAGATGAGTTCTATAAATATATTGTATGGGTTATCTTAAGGGCCTGGGGGAGGATCTGGTGTTGGATCAGTCATACAGCTAACACACAAGTCTACTAACCATCTCAGGTTCATCTCGGTTGGGACCGGTGTGACCTGGCTATTAACCACTTCCATTCCCAGGCTTCTGGGTGAAAAACGGCTTATATAGCACTTACTGTGAAGAGACAACACTTGTGTTTAACATCTTGGTTTCCCTAGTGCTTATCTGTGATCTCACAAGCTCTGTATCCCCAACAGATCCCTCTTTCTTCTTCTGTTTTAGGTCTGGGTCTCCTTCTCTACAGCAGGTTGGCCTGGAAATCACAGCAGTATTTCTTTCTCAGCTCCAGGTTCTGGAATGATAAACATGAGTCACAATATACATCTTACAATTAATTTATGAGAGAGAAAAGGAGTCAAGATCAAAAGGAAGTATAGTTGCATGAAAACTGTAGGTAGGACATTAGTGTAACACTGAACTAAAGGAATGGCTGTTACAGCATGAGCCTTCTTGGAATTAAATGGATCACCTTCTCATCATGAGAAGCTTTCCAGTTCTCTTGGTGAATACTGCTGTCAAAGAACCGTCAGATTACTGAAATTTATGATCCCTAAGGCATAATGTTACTATCGCACGATGGTAAGAGATATGCTGGGAAAAGCTGAAATAGACTTATCACAGGAGCAGCATCTCTCAATGACAGTGGTGGATGTTATCAGAGGACAGAGGGAAAGGAGCACAGGGAGGATTTGAGGACCACAAAATGACAGGATTATTAAGCAAAGGGTAAATCAAGCAAAGTCTTCATTTATTTCAATCATCAGGATAAGGAACCTTTAGAACATGTTTTAAATTGGCATCAGACTAGGTAATTTCCAAGTGAGGCTGTTAAAGAAATTATCTGCAGCTTTGTCTTTGTCTCTGTATGCTATCATAGAAGGGACTTTATGGTTTTCCTTTTTTCTTTTTCTTTTTTTTCCCATGACCCTCTGAGTTAAAAAAATACATACCAGACCTGCACCTGTCAGTCATCACACTAGTTCTCCAAACTGGTGTGGACTTTGATATTCTGTTAGGAATGATGTTGACTATTCATGAAAAACAGTCTCCTCTCTCTCTCTCTCTCTCTCTCTCTCTCTCTCTCTCTCTCTCTCTCTCTCTCTCTCTCTCTCTTTCTTCTTCTTCTTCTTCTTCTTCTTCTTCTTCTTCTTCTTCTTCTTCTTCTTCTTCTTCTTCTTCTTCTTCTTCTTCTTCTCTCCCTCTCTCCCTTCTTCCCTTCCTTCTTCTCTCTGTCTCTTTCTGTATGTGTTCATGAAGAGCATATCATGGTATTATTAGTGATGCTTGCCAAATAATTTTTATCTAAATCTATATATGTGGTTGCACCACTTTCTCTGGAATACTGCATTAGCTAGGTAACTATGAGTAGTCTCTAGAAGATGTAATTGAAACTATAGGCAATTAATTGCTAGTGTGAAATCATCCTGAGTTCTTTGAACAATGTTTATAAAGATTTCTCTCTTTTAATATGAGTCTACAAATGAATGAAGTGAGTGTAAACTCTATAACCATGTAACAAACACGTATCTGGAAATTTTTTTATTGTTAAGTCAAATATTTAGAAAGTGTTTGTTACTACAACATAAACTCATCTGTTTTGACTGAACCATATGTTTTGCTGCCCTGAGGAATTAAAAACTGACAAGTAAAGACGGAAAGGAGAATATGAAGTTTTTAATCAACTCATAAATAATAGTTCTATACAGTATTTAAGATAGAATTTTTTTCTCTAAAAACAGATTCATAAACTATTCAAAGACTGTCATGATGATCTCTTTGTTCCTTAGCACCTTTGTTTTTGATGGCTAATCTGGACCCATAATCAGATTCTGATTTTTTTTGTTTTGTTTTGTTTTGTTTTAAGCCTACCCCTTTCAAACCCCATGTCAAAGAAGACAGAAGAGGCTCGGTCCAGTCTGATTACCAAATAGCTAATCCAGGTATGTTGCACTAGCTTCCTCTGTTATCAAATTGTTCACCCACATTTTAATGCAGCAGGAGTTTGGGCAGAAGTGTGAACCCATTCGGTACCGAATGTTTGACTGCATATTGTGCAGACAATGCTGCCCCAGATGTAACGTTAGTGTTCTTTCACTATTGCTACAGCACACTCCAAACTCAGAATTGCCTTTTGGAAGGGAGAGCAAATAGTAACTAAAATCAGAAGATAGAAGCCTGTTCTATTATTCACTTATTGTTTGGTTTTTGAGACAGGGTCTCACTATGTAGCTCTGGGTGACTTGGAGCTCACAGAGATCCCCCTGCCTCTGACCCCCAAGCAATGAGGTTAAATGTCTATGCCACCACACGTGATTTCACCATTACGCAGCCGTGGGTAAGAGTCAAAGCTGTTCATCAGCCATACACAAGAACTCTGGGCTCGAGGTCTCCTGTCTTTGGCCTTATAAATTTTCCTTAGAAAATTTTAGAGATATCCAAGAAGTGCTCACTGATACTTTTGCAAAATACTTGCTTCTACCTTCTTTTTCTCAATAGAAGGTTTTTATCTAATTTTATCTCTAAATACAAATTTCTAATATGATATATTCCCAGATGGTAATAATAACATCACTTCTATTGTGCAATCACCTTCACCAAACATTTTTAACTCACACACGCAAAAGGTAAGAAGATGGTTCACTGTTCCATGAATCAATTCTCTGAACCTAACATGGTTGTTCATGATCTGTCCTTAACTCCAGACCCTGGGCTTCTCATGCCATGTTTGGCCTCCCCAAGCATTGCACACGTGGTGCAGAGGCATACTTGTAGGCAAAATACACATATTAATACATTTTTTTAACTTGAAACTTTTCAAATTGCACCCAAGAGGTATACATAGGAGTATGAAAAATGCACACTGGATTTTTCTCCTAGAACAAAAGAAAAAAAGAATATTTTGGAGGCTCTAGAATTTTGGATTGAAGGACTGAGGAAAGGTCATTGTACAGATGGATAAGTATTGGAGAAGAATTCAGAGCTTCTGACCCTGGAAAATGCTCCTGTTAAAAACACTGTAAGGAATTCAAGCTAATAAAAAATTATTTGCATCATATTCTAAAAAACAATATCTGATGACATACGAAGTTAACTTGTGGTTAAAATAGCCAACTTTGTTTAAAATGACTGATTGTTTGATTTTCTATGTTAAGGGCCAGATTTTCTGAATTAGATTGAATAGTTCAGATATCTGTAAGACTTAAGCTATTAGAAATTGGCTTCCAGTCTCTAGCTGCTCTTTTTGATGTGTTTTCAGCTTTTTCTTCACACCCTGTAATAATGAGCAAGTGCTGTTATCCGTAGACAGCCTGAATGTTTGTGCAGACACACCCTGAGAGTTTTACAAGGATCTACATTTTGTAGGCCATGACTCCAAAGGATGACAGTGATTTGTATTAAAATAAAAGAGACACAAGGACAAGGAGAATGGTGCAAAAATATTGCAAGGATTATTAGCCACAAAATCAGTATAATAATCTGCACTGGAATCCAAAACCCTGGCAAAGAATAGGGATATTTCAGATAGCCAACTGCGCTTGGCTTTTAGTAATAACATATTTACCTAGTATCCGTCATATCAGATCTACAAAAAGAATAGCAATAAAAATAGCATTATTTTTTCTTTATAGTTATACAAGGAGTTGACAGAGCAATTTGGTGGTACTGCCTATTTACAGTTTCTTCTTCCAAGAGAAATGTGTTTGGAAATGCAGTGTGTGCCCCTGAACAATTTTTTTTCAAAATAGTTCCAAACAAAACAATAAATACACTCTGCCACTATTGCTTACAATCTTTCTTATAAGGAAAGGAGAGCGACTAAAGATAAAATGGCTTCCCAAATTTAAGAATGTATACAAATCCCTCTCAAAACTATAATATTTATTAGCAAAAAATGCTATAGACTTGTGAGGTAGGTGCCGCATACCTGTGTTTGCACACATGTGAACTTTAGGGGTTCACTCTTTATTACAGCAAGTCATTAAACACCAGCAAAAATAGTGCCACTCGTTCTTTTGAAAAGAATTATACCTGGAAATTTTGTAGTAGTTCGAATAAGCTTTATCTTTAACTCCAATAACAGTAGATCATTAATAATGTAGAAACACAAAATAAAAGACATTTAGACTTGTATCCAGGTGGTATGAGAGCCTTCAGTGTATCTCAGCTTGAAATACTGAGAGATTTTCAGCAAACAAAACAGAAATATTTCTTGCTGTAGTGGTTACAAAAGACTGGAGAGAGAGCAAGATTCTAAATATACATACATACATGCATATATATATACATATATATCATACATATATATGTATAAGGTTATACAGTTATAAGGGCATGGTCATCACTGCTTCTACATAGTAGAGCCTCCTCCATTTCTAATGTTCTCTACCCAACTTGTTCATTTGGTACAAATGGTACATGGACCTTGATACATCGTCCTCCAAAATACATAGTTTATATCAAGACCACTTTTAGGATTATCCTGTTTACAAAATAGAGTAATGACCAATCTGATATATCTGCAATTACATCATAATGACTACTTAAATCCCTGAAAATCCTGTGTTGTACTTATTTATTATACCATGACTCCTGTAATCATTGATCTTTCTTTTGTCTTCTGAGCTTTGTCATTTTCAGCAAAACAAAATTGGGTCTCACAGGTAATCTCATTTCAACTACTAATATGCCATTTTTTCTCTATAACATTTCATGACCTGATGACTAACTTCTTTTCAGTGCTATATAATATCTCATTATGCAAATATGCTACAAATAAACCCAAATGTTTTATTCCAAAGTGGATAGGGAAACATCCCCATACCTCAACCCTGGAAAGATTTAATAGCCAACAGAAGAAAGCTAGGAGGTGGAAAGGTAGCCCTCCCTCTGGAAGAGAACACAAGTTGGTTGCTCAGGGACAAATGATCAGCTCTGAAAACAGAGGAACAAACTAGATCATGCAAACTGAGCAGTTACATTTAGGAATATGTATGCATATACATATGCATACATGAATGCAATAACAACTAATAAAAAAGGAGGCATAAATTTGAAGTCTGCCAAAGGATTTTTGGGAGACTTTCGAGGTAGTTAAGTGAATGGAGAAATATAGTTATATTACAACCTCAGGAAAAGCAAAACTGCTATAGGTACATTTTTGTATGAACCTAGGTATTAAATTCCATTGGGTAAATACCAAATAGTATAATTGTTTTATCATTTATTAAATGTCTATGTATTTTTATATAAAACTGCCAAGCTGTCTGCCAATGTATGTCTACAATTTAGACCTCCATCAGTAATTGATGAGAGTTTTTTACTCTCTTGCTCTTAAGACTACTTGATGTTGTATTAGATTTTATATCTTTTTTTATTTTTTTATTAATCTTTTTTTATTGAGAAAATGAGAAAAAAAAACAAGTTTCCACCTCCTCCCAGCCTCCCATTTCCCTCCCCCTCCTCCCACCCTTCTCCCCCTCCTCCCACCCTTCTCCCCCTCCCCCCACTCCTTTCCCCCTCCCTTTCGAGTCCAAAGAGCTGTCAGGGTTCCCTGCCCTGTGGTAAGTCCTAGGTCCTCCCCCCTCCGTCCATATCTAGGAAGGTGAACATCCAAACTGGCTTTGTGGGAGCCTACCCAGTTTAGATTTTATATCTTAATTGTAGAAATATCTGTTAAAAATTTGGTTCATTTTCCAATTTGAAATTGCCCTTAATTTTTAGACAGAGTTACTCTGTAGCTTTGGAGCCTGTCTTGGAACTTAAACTCTAGACCAAGCTGGCTTGTAACTCAAAGAGATCCACCTGTCTCTGCTGCCCAAGTTCTGGAAATAAAGGTGTGTGCTGTCACCATCCAGCAAAATGTAGTTTCTTATTGAGTCTTGGGGATAATTTGTAAGCTTCAGAAGAGTTTGTTATCAGATATATCCTTTACAAATGTTTTAACTCAGGTTAGGACCTGTTTTTTTTTTTTCATTTTCCTAACTGTATTATCACAGAATAATTTGTTAGTGCTTTCTTTAATCATGATTTGGGTGTTGCAGTTTAATCATAGGCAAACTGAGGAGCAACATTTTCTCCTAGGCTATTACCTAGAAATGCTACAGTGTTAAATTTAAATCTATAATGATCTATGTCTACATTTATTTTTGCATGCTATATTTATCATTTTGATAATTTTTATATGTGGATTCCAATATCTCTAAAAACTATTTGTCAAATATCTTTGTTTATTTTATTTTTGCTGTTCATTGGTTAAAGGTTCAGAGACTATATTTGTTCATATATGTTGATAGACTTCACTGTAACAGTAACTTACATATTCTTTTGCAATGCCACATTGACTAATGTGATTACCACAGGTTGATACCAAGGCTTCATTTTGAGTACTACCTGCTTTCAACTTGCCTTTTTATTAAGGTGCTACTCATCTAGAGCTTTTACTTCTTCATGTAAACCATAAACTTGCTTTGTGTATGTCCCTAGAAATAATGGTTCTCTATATTCACCTTTCTGCTTCTGCATTTTTGACTACAGTGGTGTATTCTGTAACATCATTTTTATATAGAGAGAGTGAGGATTATCAGTTTTGAGATGGCTGAACTCTTTTTATCATGGCAAGTCATTTTAAGCTTCTTAAAGCCCCATGAGTAAATAAATCATCTTCAAAACAGTAGTTATAGGTAGTAAAGACAAGCAAGGGAAATCAATGAGTTGCTACAACAAACACTTAAGCATTAGCTGGTGACATGAATAGATCTGCCTAAAGACCTGGATAAAGGGAAGCATGAAGTCCTCCTATGCAAGACAGAAAGAACATTTCTAACAGTAAAAAGAACAAGGGGGTCCACAGGATAGCAGAACCCAAGTGAAAAAGCAAAGCCTAGAAGGTATTGAGACAAGCGGCAAGGGTGAGTAGTGCACATGCATAGATCCATCTAGGGACTTTTGTGTTTTATTTCATTTTTCCTTAAAATATTTTTATTTTGAGACACTATCACCATTAATTCCACCCCTCTCACTGCCCCCTCAAGCCCTTACTCCTTCTTATATTCATGACTTCTTTTCCTATAGTTATTATTGTGACATATATACATATATGTATATATGCTCATTTACTATATTTTCATGCTTGTATGCCCATATTTTACAATTGTAAACTTGGGAATGGGCTACCTATTTTCCCAGGAGTAAATTGATACCCCCATAGTAACTATTGACTGCCTATAGTTCTTCACCTGGGTTTAAGGCATTGTGAAATTCACCCCATACCTGTTGGCATGTTGAGTGATGGCATTATTATTAAAGCACTGTTTAGTTTTCCTACTTCTGAGATCTCATGAATGTAATTTCCTTATCATGTCTAGAAGATACTCTCTTGTATTATGGATCATGATCCTCATCCTGATACCACTCTTCTGAACTGTTCCTTTAACTTAAGTAGAAGTATTGTATTATGGATATCTCGCTTCAGAATGGACACCCCATGGTCACTAGCTCTTTGCATTAAGCTATAGCTGTCTGTTTGATGGTCCACAATGACGGGTCAGTGGCATAGGTCATATAGTTGAGAGGCTGGAGAACATGAAGCTTTGGCATCAAGGAGTAGAAAAAGATGAGTGTCAGAAGAGAGTGAACTCAGCATTCCTTTATTCCTTCTTACTTGGCTCTATATGGATCCATATGGGGTCTGTACTGAGAGAAGAACATTTTTCACTCTACTACCCAATATAAATGCTCATCTTTACTAGAAACACTGTCACAGACACAGCAGTAGAAACCATTTACCAGTTATCTCGGCAAGCTCAGGCCAGTCAAGTTGACATGTGAGCTAACTATCACACTATGTGAACAAGTGTGATAAATTGTGTAATTTTAAACAGCACAGGTAAGAGCAATTTTCCTGAGCACAGTAACATGCTGTCATTTTCAAGGTAAAGAGATCTTTGAGAAAGTAGACTCCAGGGAAGAATACATAATAGAAGTCTAGAATCTCAGCCTTATGTGAGTTTTAAAATTCCATTAACAACTACAAGTAGATATCTTAGATATACGTGCTTAGTCAGTGATCTAGCTGCCAATAAAGATTTGAGAATCATCATTGTATAAACAGCATTTAAAGGCATCTGGTTTGTAAAAACTTATAATGGGCTTAATAATCCACAGAAAAGTGTGTATCAAATGTCTAACTCTGAACTGTGATGATTTCAGGTCAGAAAAATAAGTCACACAAAGGAAAGCTGACTGATATGGAGCAGCCAAAATGCCAAAGATAACCCAGATTTGTAGGTTAAGAAGCAAAAGGTGACTGTGTTTCTGCAAGAAACTCTATTTCTTATCATATACTATAAATGAGTTAGGAAAAATGAATAATGAGAATATGTCACTGGAATTATGTAACATTGAGTCATAACCAGATAGATGCAAACTGATGAAGATGGAAGTTACAAAATAACCCAAATAACCCCACACTACCTCAGAATTGCATATAATAAAGGGTTGTTTATTTAGGAGTAGACTCACAGGTAATAGTCTTCTGTATGAATGGGGAACAGGAAACAAATACAGAACCAGGAGAGAGAGAGAGAGAGAGAGAGAGAGAGAGAGAGAGAGAGAGAGAGAGAGAGAGAGAGAATGTTTCACATCGGCATTTATAGTATACGAGGCCACACCCAAGTATGCTGGTATCTTAATGGTTACTGGATAAAAGAATTCCTACAGCACCTCCCCCTTTTGTTTAAATAAAAGAATTCTAAGGCTAACACAAAACTATATATACTAAAAAGAAAAATCAAGTATAAAACTTAGAATTACAAAAAGTGTAAACATTATTAATCAAGACATATATGCTAAATGTTTGAATAATCATTCTGTCCTAAGAAGTCTGTCTTGTATTAGAAATGGTGTGGCTAAGCCAAAAGAGGAAAGTAACTATGACCATCTAATCTTTGACCCCACTGAAGGCCTGAGAAGAGAAGTAATATTACTTGAATAAGCAAGAAGTGCAATCAAGCAGCTTCCAAAATATGCAATAAATGACAGAGACAACTGGCTTACTGGGCAAACACCCAAAGTCTCATTTGCAATGTTGAAGCAACTAACTTTGGCTAAGGCCTAAAGTAACTGACAGAAGGCAAGAACATTTTCAGAACCCTCTTATTCTATCTTGGCAAGGTTTGGCTGTCTTCTTTCTTGTATCCTGCCTTTCCTGTCTGGAAATTGTGCATTTTGTCAGAGGTCAAGGCATGGGCAGTTCCTTGACCAAAGGCCAGTTTTGCAAATAAGAAAACAAGCTCCAAGTGGAGTGTCTTTGGTGCTCTATCTTCTCTTGGGAATAGATCTGTGCTGCCAGGAGCAATCATGTCTTATGTCAGGAGAACCCTAAGTTATTTAAATGCCATGTTCTACAGTTCTTTGAAGTGGTTGAATATTACCTATTTATGCAAAATACAATCTACATGTATCTAAAGAACTTGATTAGTCTGACTATAAGTATGACAAACATGAATGACTATCAACCTAAAGTAATTAATGCCTGTATAACTTTAAGACTAAGACTTCATATTAAGATATTAAACAATCTTTAAATAACTGTGAAGCAATTGAAGACAATGACCTCAAAATGTCAACAATGTACAAATATCAGAGGTAGAAATGTATACTGCAACATGATAAATATATACTAAATTTTATTAATATACAAATGTCTTAAACAGGTAGAAAAATGCATGCATACAATCTGACAAAATAGTTTTGCATAAGTGTACAAATATTGTAAACATAAATAGGAGCATATTCAACATAAAAATATAATTTGAACTTGTATCAATATATAAAAATCTATACCAATGTAAATTCCCTATAATAATAGCTCACAAGTATTCATTCTATTACTCACTATTCTTATTATCTACCTATGATCCCATCCAATTTCCCTTTTATTTTAAAGAGATCCCTGAGCCTACAGAATTTCCACCCCAATTAGCAACCCAGTACCAATTATAATCAATGCTAATTCATGTCCCTAACCTTGAGGACTAACGTTGTTGGGAGAGGAGGCGTCATCCTCTAGAATTACTTCCAGTTATCATGGAGGCAATTATTTCTATGGGATCCTGTGAAAGTAAAAGCTCTCATGGTCTCACATGTTCAGCCAGATGCTTTTTTCCCAGGAGAAGCAAAACTCCAAATTTTTCAGCATTTCCTGAGCTCTCAACTAAGAAAGCTAACTCCTGGGACCAAATGTTGAGCAACAGCATGTTCAAATGTTACTCCTATAAAACAAGCAGCTTCTATAGAGTACTCAGAAAAGTATTATTTTGTTTATGCTCAATTCCTCAAACAACAGAATGCTATATATTCATAATGGGATTGATGATTAGGAAAAGCTTAGCTAGATAATTCTGTAAATGGAATTCTGAAATTCTAAAAAAAATTAAAACCAAAGAAAGAAACCTAAAACCAGATTAATAAGAGTTATTTAAAGACAGTTTTAAAAAGGGGAAGATAGCTGATGATTTCTGGAGAAAAAAGAATTAATTAGCCTTATGGATTTGGTCCCCCTTAAGTTAACCATGCTCCAGTGGGTTTCACAAATTCATGAATATATAGGCAGCCAATATTGGTCTCTGTGGGTTGAAATTATTAAGAGAACTGGAATGTAGTGGTTTGGGGATGTGGATTGTATATATGGAAAAGATTGTAAGGAGAAGTATGGGATTAATATGATCAAAATACATATTATGTGGTTGTCAAAGAATTAATAAAATACTTAGTTATAAATGAATATTTAAAAATAAATAAATGAATACCAGCTCCTTGAAATATAGTGTGAGTCTTCTCCATTTATATAAACTTATAAATATTCTGCAACTGTCTATTATTGTTCCTGTTCCAGGAGGCATATAGTTGCCGTCTCCAAGTTGCTAAGTTTATATATACACAGTGAGACTGACATTGCATGAACTGATCCAGATACACCAATTACCTCACATTAATGGGTCATTTAAAGGGTTCTTCCATCCTCAGACACAGAGAGCAAAAACACAGCTTGACACGTAGACTTTCATTTTGGTCTGTCTGGTGTGATTTGTGGCCTGTCATTCTTAAGGCAGTTGGAGGAGAAGAGTGTCAACCTTACTGCCTCTCTATCACTCTTCAAGAAGACGGAGTGAGCTGCGTTTTCTTTCTTTATATCCTAGTAACTAGACTGTTCCTGAGAAAGTTTGCATCATTTCAAACAACATGAAATCAATCCTTTCTGAACTATAATTCCTCCTAGAAAAGAAATTCTGTAATATGTCCTTCAATTTTTTACACATTTTCTTAGTGTAATAATCAATTTCCTATTAGCATTATTTCCATTTCATTCTGATTAATATTACATTTTCTGTGTGTCTCTGGGGAGAATTCAGTACAAAGAAAATGGGTGGGCATTTTATTTAGGATAGAATATTTGCTTATCTGTTTATATTTATTCATGATATGTTTTCATCAAATTTCAATTTTCTTATTAATACATAGTATGTCATTTTACATAGGCTTATACATAGACTTAAAATGATCCTTAATGAGTAACCTAGTAAGGATTTCTATTGCTGTGAAGAGACACCATAATCCCAGCAACTCTTATAAAGGAAAACATTTAATTCTGATTAGTTCTTAAAGGTTTATTTCATTATCATCATGATGCCACATGGTAGCTAGCATGCAGACAGTCATGTTGCTGAAGAAGGAACTGAGAGTTCTAGATCTTGAGGCACAACAAGTGGAAGCAACTGCGTACTACATCGTGCAAAGGATATGTTTAGGCCATTCCCACAGTGACTCACTTCCCCCAACAATATTACACATACTCAAACAATACCACACCCCCTTATAGTACCACTCCCTATAGCGGTCAATTTCTTTCAAAGCACCACAAGTTCTCAAACATCTGTATCTTTCTGATTGTTATATTTAAGATTCCACATTAGGTCTTCCATGTAGAATTAATATACGAATAATATTGTTTTACTGAGAATATATATCATGGAAATATATATTTCCTGAAATATGTATTTTTATTTCTATAGCTCAGTAATGACTACTAGAGAATTTGATTGTATGTTGATTTTGAAAAGAATTTACCCCGCAGTACAAGCCTACCTATAATAAATGTAGGAAATTAACGATGATGTGTGTGCCCTTTATTCATGTTTCAGAAATGGACTAAGATTTCTTTTCTTTCATAGCAATGTAGTTGTTGTAGAGCACACAGTTCCGTGACTGTTGAAGTAATTCATGCTCGCAAATATTTACAGCCTTAGAGTAGAACCATCTGAGTTTGCTAAAATTTAAAGCTTTAAAAATATATTTCCGTAAGTGTCTATGTATGTGCATGCATGGAGACAGACATGTGTGTAAGTACATTCAAATGCCTGAGAAGTTCATTAGGTTCTGTGCAGCTGGAGTTACAGGAGATTGTGAGCCATTGGATGTAAATATTGACCACCAAACATCAAGAGGGCATAGACATTCATAACTTTTGAGCCATCTCTCCTTTCCCCAAATTCGAAATAATTAAGAAGTGGCTAGGTCATAAGATTGGAACCTTCATGTACCCACACATAAGGATTAGGAAATTATGTGGTTCATCTCTTCTGGAAGAATCAACATAAGGAATCGCCTTAGAAGTAGAAACTTGCCTCACCAAGGAGCATGGCTGCTTACTGTGTTACTGTTTTAGTCTCTGTAAATGTGATACATTCCTTATTATAAAGTATGCAGTCTCATCTTGGTATAGCATCACAAATGAGCTGGGATACCAGCATCTTGGAAAGAACATCCAATGCAATTAATTTTGTGAATGTATTTTTCTAATTGAAAAGTGGATGAGCTCAACGACAGTGTGAAGTAAAACTGTTGTAACTTCAATCTGCCTCACACTGTGGAGATGTCCATTTGTAGAGCACCCCGTAGGTAGCCAAGATCCAGGCTAATAATGAGATCTAGCCAAAATTCTAGACATTCAACTAGGAACTGGTATGAGAAAATAATGCACAGATCTCTTATACAAGATTATATTGTTATATGTACTATTAAAAGTTGTCCACTTTTATATTATTAAAAAAGAAACTTCGAGTGAAATTACAGACAAAAGTTCTTGACCTCATTTAAAGGTACACGGAACAAGTGGGCTATCTATGTAGATTATATACATTCTTATCAAAGACAAAGCTTTGGTTTAGGAGCCAAGGATCCAAAGAAACAGATTTGTCATAAAGTATAATCTGATGATAGTAATGCTTGTATATTCCTAAATATTTGATAAATGACTAAATATGTACAGACAAGCTTTTATTAGCATTTTTTCAGTTTTGTTTATGGAGTGGTTTTAAAGTTAAGAGAAATCAGTTATATCATTTTATTATTTATCAGAAACAACAAAAACTATTCCTAAAATTCTGAGTTGTAGAAGTAGTGTGATGTTACAGGTGTTAATAAGATTTTGATTGACTGGGCAGGTACAGGTTTTATTAAAATAATAGTTAAACAGATGAAAATGAAACCTTTTTTAAAGTATCTAAAGGGATGTCTTTATATTTAAGCAAAATAAAGAAATATCAAAGTATAGATCTGATAGCAAAATTTGCCTCAAGCTGTCAAAACTGGGTTCTAGAGCAGCTTGGGGTAAGAAAACACCTGCCTTTAAGAATTCCTAATTGCAAAAATGTTAAAGTCTGAGTTCCTGCTTGAAAGTCTACTAATGTGCTCCACACAGGCACTTACTGTATGAGAAAAGTCAAACAGATCTGATGTATTTCAGAAAGCAAGGGATGTGTTTTGTTTTAACAAGCTTTTTCTCGTAGTGGAGCCTAATTTGCAACTTTCTTGGGACTACAGCTTTCTCAAAATAATTTGCTACCTGATATGCTTCATCCTTATAGCGTAAGGCTTGAAATTTTATGTTCTACATAAAATAATATAGACAAACCTTAAAGTACTACATTCTGCTTTTGTAAAGTCCAGCTTCAGATTAGTTTTATGTAAGGTAAATTCACGGGTACGGTTTAGAAGGGCAGAGGCTGAACTACTTTTGTTTAATGAAAACACTTCTTTGGCATACAAAAGAAAAAAATATGTTTAACAAACATTCAAAAATATAGACTAAATTTAGATAACTCACTATAATACTGAATATGATCATTTTTTGTGATGAATTGGTATGTGTTGGGTAAATGTGATGAGATAATCTATAGAAACAATAGGTTTTTTTTGTTCATGTATACAATTGTTTTGTACTTGTTTGAGTCAAGGTTCACTGTAGACCTGACTGGCTTCAACCTAGCTACATAGACAATGGTGACCATGGACTTCTGATCCTCATGCTTTTTTATCTCTCAAGTACTAGAAATTTAGATATACAGCATCCTTTTAAATTTAAAAAAAACATTAAATTGTTTAAATTGAGGTATGTACGTCATTTTCTTCAAATTTATCTTAAACTACAATGTAACCCATTCAAGGAACAGAAATATAGTAGGATTCTGTAATAGACACCACCTAAGCATGATACACCTACTATATTAGCAGTCTCTATTCAAAATGTCAATGCAACTTATAAAGAAATATTTACAATTCTTTTTCCAATCAGTATCAACTGGAAAAATATTAAGAGTCACATGGACTTCTATTTGTCTGAGATTGTTTTATGTCTCAGTCACGTCCCAGTCTGGGAAAGAAAGCAAGCTTATATGGCTAAGTAACCTTGACAAATATTAATTTTTTATAGCATGTATATAATTTTCTTTTTTCCCAAAGTCTGAAAGAGAAGGCAAACAGTATTTTCTAGATCAGTAGGGTGCCAATGGTGAAGTGACAGGAGCAGCTGCCTCCGCTCCAGGAATACCACATGTTGACGATGTAGTTGCAATGTAGGCAAATGAATGTTAACTCATCCCAAACTCAGAGAAGACCTGCTCATGCACTAAGTCTCATTTTAGTTTTTTCTTTTATTCTATAAAAACATTTTAAGATTTATCCCTCCAAACCACGTTTATTTAATTCACCAAGATGCTTAAGAATGTGGAATTATCAGGTTTTTTTTTTCCGTTTCATGTTCTCTCCCCCCTTCCTCTAATTTGGAATTATTCTATTCATATTTAGTTTTGTAAAGCAAATCTTCAGTGGTGCTTTAAGTTTGTAATGTTTTGCTGCTTTATTTATTTATGTGTTATCATCTTCCTTGTCAATTAATTCATTTTTATAAACTAAAATATCAGTATTATTTGTGACATTATGGTGGCTATCATTTATTTCTCAATCATTCATTATAATGTACTGTAGTTTTGTGAGAAATAATACCTATATCTGTTCTTAGTGGCCTTTTTGCTTTGAATAATCAAAAATCCTAGGGTATCTCAGAATTCTTCTCATCTTTTTATTTTGAATCACTTTCCCAAATATGTTCCTATATGACCATATTTAACTACTGCTCCTTAACATTTTGTGTATTTCTTTAATCTTCCAACAGTCACTTTACTGAAACAGGTGCATAAAGTTAATAAAAATTGTGTTTCAAAGTTCACAGGTTGTGTTGGTTGGCTTCATTATTTCTGTATTTTGTTATTCCTCTTCACTTTTTTAAAAATTTATTTATTTATTAAAGATTTCTGTCTCTTTCCCGCCACCGCCTCCCATTTCCCTTCTCCTCCCCCAATCAAGTCCCCCTCCCTCGTCAGCCCAAAGAGCAATCAGGGTTCCCTGCCCTGTGGGAAGTCCAAGGACCACCCACCTCCATCCAGGTCTAGTAAGTTGAGCATCCAAACTGCCTAGGCTCCCACAAAGCCAGTGTGTGCAGTAGGATCAGAAACCCATTGCCATTGTTCTTGAGTTCTCAGTAGTCCTCATTGTCCACTATGTTCAGAGAGTCCGGTTTTATCCTGACTCCCTGGAACTTGGTCCTTCACGGAGGCAGCTCATGGCAGGTTTCCTTCTGTTTGTAAGAGAGTACTCTCCTATTTCTCTCTTCTCCTTAGTCTCTTGGTTTCTGTTTGTATTCCTGTCACTCAAATGTGCACTTCCTGTTTGTACTGCTGTCACTCAAATGTGTACTTCCTTTAATTCATGAGGAACTGCAGAGTTCTCTGTTTACACTGACTTTTAAAAATATCCATATCTGAAACATTAAACAACCACTCAAGACATGAAATCCCCTTCTGTTAAATTCCTACGTGAGAATACAAGTTTCTGAGAGTTCTTCTAACTTTCGTATCAAATTCATTTTGCCTTGATGATCTTTCTCTCCTAGGGCAGCACATGTTCTACATCATTTATACCCTTACCTGCATATTATTAAACATACGTATACCCTCATTTTTATACTGAGTCGTAAAACAACATTTATATGTTTAGATGTCCTTTACAAATAGCTAAGAATGCTTCCACAATTGATTTTCATTAAGGTCCGACCAAAAAAATCTGTACTTTTGTTTAGATATTGATAAGTCCCACAGAGAGCAGAGTAGTCTTGTATTTTCATTTTCCACTTAAAAATTGAAAGTACTCTGGGAAATGAGTCGGTGGTGGAGTAGCACATTCACAGTGAAAAACTAGAGGCGAGTAAAAACACCATTCGTCTTTATTATTTTAAGCCCATTTGGCACTTTTAAAATCCAATGTGCCCTGAAAAAGAAACAGAAAACTCATAGCCAAAATTTAAAATGCCGTCTAAAAACAGGAGAGGAAGAAAAGAATGTATTGAGTTTCTTTGTGTAAAACTCATAGCCTTAGTTTCATGGGAAAACTGCCATTTCCACCAAGATGCCCTATACTATGAAGGGTTGCCATTTAAAGAACAACCAGGAAGCCATTCAATGAAAGGGAATTGTTAAGGATAGGGTTCGTGCTGCATTCCAATCATGTTCTTTTCAAACCCTGGCTTTATGGATTTTAAAGCAACCCTGAGGGGGCACTCTTTTTCTTTTGTCCCCCTGAAATATCATCATTAAACTCCTCTAAAAAATGGTCTCTGATATGATTCCGCTTTCCAGCTGAGGCGACGTTTTCTATAAGTAATAACAAAACAGCTGAACTGAAGTAAAAGCAAACTGGGCAGATAGGGATATCAATCCTGATGGGACCAAAGCGAGCCCTCTGTTAACTTCTGAAGTACCTGAACTTTTCTGAACCAGTTGGTTTTGACTGAAATCGTACATGTTCTTTTACTTTTGAATCTGTGCCAGAGGGGGCTGCCATGGTAGACTTCTCTAGCTATTTTTCTTCTTTTTTTTCAGAAGAATTTAAGACGGGAGATGTCAATGTGTGTGCTTAAGCGTAAAAGTGATCATTTTTTAACCACTGGTGGGAAAGTAGTTCGCCAGTGGGGAGCTAAGTGTTGAAATCTGGCATTAATCCAGTGCAGTTGGACCAATAGATCACAGATAACTATACAGTGTAGGCCGGTGAGTTCTCTTGCTTAAAATGAAAAAGAGAAAAGAAATGGAGAGTATTGAGAGGCAAGACAGGAGATTTCTCAAAAGGTGCAGTACACTGCTCTATTGACTTAAGCCAGCCACGAGGAAATCTTAAAACAATTTAGAGAATAGAGTGCCACTACCTCAATGAAGATCAGTCTTCATAACAGAGGAGGCCCGGGAATATTCCAGTATGAAATATTGTCGGGCCTGTGTGTGTTTACCTTCAGGCTCCAGCAGGCACTAAATAACATTCAAAAAGTTAGCTGAATTTAAGCTGAGCAGGCTGCTTATGTCACCACAAAAGTGACACCATCAGAAATGGAAAAGGAAGTCAAAGTAAGTAAATTCTCTTAGGAGAGAATTAATAAAGAAACAGAAATCCAATTCTTCTACTGGGATCGTGGTAAGCTACTCTTCTGTTCAAGGCTAAAATTCAGAACTACCTTGGCCCCAGATTTGGCCACTAATGTTAGATGTATAAATTCAATGGATCAAAACCATCATTAAAGTAAGCCTGATATTTTCCTTTTATGGGTGCAAGAAGGCCCAATGGAGACAGTGTTTACACCAAAGAAGAACAGACTTTACCCTCAACTCCAACTAAGCAGGAGAAACTGTCCTTGGTGGTACATGACCTGGCAAAATGCCTGGAAAGCTACCCAATCGAGAAATAGACACAAATGGGATGCTAATACAGCAAATACAAATAATACAAATGGTTACTGCCACTCAGCTGTTCACTGTGGACAAAATGGCCCAAAGCAACATTAGTTACGAAAAAAAGAGGTGCTAGGATATGAAGCTTCTGGGGCAGTCGTAAAATTAAGAGCATTTGTGAAGTATCTAAAACCATGTGATCATGTTGTCATCGAGCTGGTTCAGGGTTCAGATGAATTCTTTACTGGATAGTCTGTTTCAGTCAGTCCACAATGGAAGATGTGATGGGAACATGGGTTCTACAATCATAGTGCTGAATTCTGCTACAAACTTTGTGACAGTTGTCATTGTGGAAGGGGCTCTGATTGGAGGCATTCTCTGTGAGGATCGTTGCCTGACTTAGGGGTATATTCACTCTAAGCATATGAGGCTAAGTGGAAATTGTCATCCCTGGATACAAAACCTAATTTGAAATGGTAATAACAATTAGTATAAATCATAAGTAGTAGAGAGCATTAAAACAAAACAAGACAAAAAATTAGCCATTGGAATTTTGAAAAAAAAGGCTACCATAAAAGATGTTTCATCTGAAAAATTTTAGTTATATTTAACTATAATAAGAAATAAAGGAGCAAGTGCTAGTGAGTTTGTTGTGAAGGTCAGAGCACTTACTTCTTTTTCAGAGAACCAGAGTTCAATCCCAAGATCCATGTGTGTTTCCCTTCAATGTTATCCCAACTGACTTCTATTGACCTCTACAAGCAATGCATACATGTGGTTCATATACATATACAGTTCATGCATAGACCTATTTTAAAATATAAGTAATGATATGGTCATTATATGTAAAATTTACATTTTCTATAGACATCCTTCATTAGACACAAGAAATAATGTTTTATTACCAGTTTTCTCTAATGGAACCTCACTGAGCATATTAACCTCTTCTTAGGGGTGGCTCCATGCCCACAAGTATTTGGCCAACAAAAAAATCATACTCAATGGAAATTTTGTAGACATTTTGTCTCATTTTACTTTGTTTCAGTCACTTTAACTAACCAAACATATATATCATGCCTGTAAATACAAGCTAAGTTTAATATTAATCTTTGTGCTGTTTGTTGGCTTCCTAGTGAAAGAGAGACACTGATTAGTAGACTAACTTATTCTAATTCAAAATGAACCTCTAAGTCCGTATAGAATTTGGGCATATAAAAGCTCTGCTACGTAAAGCACACTATTTTTCAATAAAATATATACATGATGTGGGATTCCCATCTATATGCTATGAATATGTTTTATTATCACTGGTTAATAAAGAAACTGTTTCATCCAATGACTTGGCAGAGGAAAACCAGGAGGGAAATCCAAACAGAGATATATAGAGAGAGTAGCTGCAGTAGGAAACATCATGTAGCTGCTGAAGAAAACAGACATCAACACCTTACCAGTAGACCAAAGCCTCAAGGCAATACACAAATAAATATAAATGAGTTAATTTAAAATGTAAGAGCTAGCTAGGAATACACCAGGGTCATCAGACAAACTGTTATAGTTAATATAGTTTCTTTGGGTCTGGGTGGTAAGAAACAAACAAGCAGACTTCGCTTACATAATGTTGCCAACATGAGCAAACTACATCTACATGAAAATTGAGAAAGCTTGGGGAGAAATTCTAGACACAAAAGAACAGAGTTAAGCATAGTTTCTTGGTAGCAACATTTTCTTGGGTGGGCTCTGTTTGCTAGAGGCAAGAAGTGATGTGATTCATTTAAGAAAAAGGTTCCTGACTCAGCATTAGCAGCAAAAATTGCAAGTCTTCATTAAGAGACAGTGCTGGCAGCACTAACTCTGGCTTTTTTGAGAGGTTCCATGCATAAATGGGGTTTGTGAGCATGTTCTATTAGTTGCTTAATGGTGACATAGACCTTCTGCATCACTAGAACTGGGGTGGTGAGGTTGGTTCTCAAAGGCAGTGATTTTACCTCCACCATGTTGGACAGAGGGGAGCCAACAGGCAGGACTGCAGAGTTGGTCCTAGCCATTCCTGCTTAGCATTATTTTTAAAAGCCACTCCTAGTCAGATATGCAATAAAGACAGATTCAGACAAAAAAGACCTCTAAATGGGTCACAGTGTTGGATAAATGTGCAAGGGCTTAAGAGAAAGAGAAGAAAGAATACAGATAGTCAAAGATTAAAGGAGTAAAGATAATAAAATAAACATTAAAAATAATAGAGTTTAAAAAGTCACATGATAGGCAATACACAGAGAGTCTGGATTATGTATATTATTGTGTTTTCTTAGAATTTTTTGACTTCAGAGAGACCTTTGACTCTGGGGATTGGTAAATTAAACCAACATAAAGATGACAACTATCTTGGTTTCAAAATTTAGGTCTAAGGATATGTTGCTTTGGAAAAGAGGTTCTCTTTTGTTTCCAAACAAAAGAGATTCATTCTAGGCTATGTAGTTTGATGGGACAAGACCCCCTGAAAGGTCTTCATGAACACTAAAAATATCCAACAAACAGCAGGAAGAAGTTTGTAGAAAACAATGCTAAAATTCCCAAAATAATTGTTTCTAATTATTTATTTTCATTTAAAGGGATTAATTATAAATGGTTAAATGGTCACAGTCAATTTCTTTTTTATAAAGGAGGGTGTCATGTTATAAAGATGAACATTTTACATTGGTATGGATCTTAGTCTACTGATATAAATTTAAGGTCAATTTGTTATATTGTGTATATGTATTTCTGCTCATGTTTAAGGTACTATGTTTATACAGCTCATTTAAAAATATAATGCATAATGAAAATTATGGATTAATTAATAGTCATCCATAATCTTCAAATTTGTAGTAATGTTAGTTGGGCTTTCTAGATATATAGAGATATATTTCACTTAGATAGACAATCTTCAACACTTCACAGACCTACAGAATATGGCATTTAAAAAGTTTTAAGAATGTAGACCTTTCTCAAGAGTGAGACATGTCTGCTTCTGGCAGTGCCTATTACTTCAGAGAGGTTGTGGGCATTAAAGAAACTTGTTAGGAAATTTGCCTTCAATGTGACAAGGCTAGCCATTTGGTCAAGAAACTGCTCTTACCTGAACCTTGATAATATGCTGTATGAACTGTACATGCAGGAACCACAGAAAAGTAACTGATTGCTGAACTTTCCAAAAGATGGGATCTTCCTTCAGGGTTCCTGCTTCTCAGAAGAAACTGCCAGACATTCTTCTGGGAACAGAAGAAAGTGTCTGGAAAAACTGCAAATACAGGCAAAGCAATCTTTCAAATTTTCTGCTTCATGGAAAAGTCTTCCAGATACTATGGGCTGGTAAACTAAAGATGGATTTCCCAACAGTACAGAAGAACTTTGGGTGAATTTCCAGACAGTGAGATGGCTCTTCAGTTCTAGAACACTGGAAGTTGCTTACATTGTGCTTCCTGTTTATGTAGGTAAAATTATATCCTTCTGGGGCCTTTGGTGGAGTGGAAGACTATATAGTTATAACTACAGTTTTCCTTAGTTTTGATAAAAGAAAAGTTAGATATAAAACTTTAGACTTACAAAGATAGGATATATGATAGAGTATTTGCCTTAATTTTTCAAATGTAAATGGACTAAATATTGTAACTATAATTCTTGCTTGGTAACTGTTTTTTTATGTAATTTTACTATGTTAAAGTTAAAACCTTCCTTTTTTATTTAGACAGAAAAGGGTAGCTGATGTGGGATTCCCTCCTGTATGCTGGGAATATGCTTTATTACCATTGGTTAATAAAGAAACTGTTTCAGCCAATGTCTTAACAGAGTAAAGCCAGGTGGGAAATATGAACAGAGACATAGAGAGAAAGTAGGCAGAGTCAAGGAGATGCCCTGTAGCTGCCAAAAAAGAAGGATGCCAGTCTGGGTGGTAGTGGCATATGCCTTTAATCCCAGCACTTGGGAGGCAGAGGCAGGAACATCTCTGTGAGTTCACGGACAGCCTGCTCTACAAGAGCTAGTTCTAAGACAGCTAGGGCTGTTACACAGAGAAATCCTGTCTTGGAAAACCAAAAAGAAGAATGAGAAGGTGGAGGAGGAGGAGGAGGAGGAGGAGGAGGAGGAGGAGGAGGAGGAGGAGGAGGAGGAGGAGGAGGGGAGGAGGAGGAGGAGGAGGAGGAGGAGGAGGAGGAGGAGGAAGAAGAAGAAGAAGAAGAAGAAGAAGAAGAAGAAGAAGAAGAAGAAGAAGAAGAAGAAGAAGAAGAAGAAGAAGAAGAAGAAGAAGAAGAAGAGACAGACAGACACTGGAAACTTGGAACCTTACTGGTAGACCACAGCCTCATGGCGAAACACCTTTTAATAGAAATGAGTTGATTTAAAGTGTAAGAACTAGCTAGAAATATGCCTGAGTCATCTACCAAACAGTGTTGCATTTAATATTGTTACTGTGTGATTATTTGGGTCTGGGAGGGAGGAAACACACTAGCAGTCTCCACTTACATATACATAATCCACAGAGAGAAATAATGTATGTTACAGACCTGAAACACCATCAAACCTGTTAGGAGCACCAATTTTTTTTATTGGTTGTGGTTACTCCAAATGGACCGTGAAACCCTCAAAACAAGATGCAATGATCAGTGTTCATTTTTCTTCCATTTCTGCCATTTTGGTCCCAAATCAGAATATAAAGAACAGTGGGTGATAGAAGTAGATTCTAACTGTGTTAGTACAAACAAGCTTCAACAACTTCCCTAGCAGGTGAATATGAAAATAGTGTTGTTATAATTGACCCTTGCAAAATTATCATTATTAAGGTTATTTAAGCCCTTATACATGTTGTTTCATGGTATGTACCTACTTATAATGGACTTATTCTGAAGGGAGTAGGCTTTTAAGACCAGCACACCTTGTTTCCTGGAAGTTTCCACATTGGGGAAGGCACAGGTGAGAGAATAAAACAAAAAGGAAAATTGTAAGTTCCATACCTGCCTGGATTGCAGTCATTGCTGCTCAGCTAGTCCCAATTTTTTGAGCAAAGGGGCCAAGACCATGATGGGGTTACCCACAGAAATAGCTAACTGAAGCTAGTAGGAATTCACTGACCCTAGACTGACAGCTAGGGAACCAGCATGAGCCAAAACTAGGCCCTCTGAATGTGGGTGATTGTTACATAGCTTGGGCAGTTTGTGGGGTCACCAGCAGAGGAACCAGTATTTATTCCTAGTGCATTCTTTAGCCGATTCCCAAGGAGCCATACCGTGTCAATCTAGATACAGGAGAGAGGGCCTTGGGCCTGCCTCAAGTGATGCAACACACTTTGTTGTCTCCCCATGAGAGGCTTCACCCTCTCTAAGGAGTGGATATAGGGGTGGGCTAGGGAAAAGGTGGGGGGGGGTAGGAAGACTGGAGGGAGAGGAAACTAGGATGGGTATGTAAAATAAGAATGTTTTGAATATTTAAAAAATGTATCCTTGCCTCCTTCCACGCTCTAATTTACCTCTTGATGTTTGTTCTATTAATATTTCTAGCCTGTACTCTCTTTATGGAGCATGAGAATCTAGATGGAAACAAAAGTAGAAGCCAGAGGACACAAACAGTCTCCCTATGATGCCTTTGATAGTGTTAATTAATACCAGGGCATTAATACAGCTATGCATTATTGCTGCAAAAAGAAATACTACAAGGTAAGTACCCAGCCTCTCATCTCTTGCCTAATATAGATTTTCTTGTTGAAAATAAGACTCCAAAATTGCGTATTACAGCCCAAATATGTAAGATCGTAACAAAAGTCATGAGTCACTATTTCCAATGCCAAGAGAAGGGGGAAGGAAGAAGAAATAAAACTAAGAAATTTTGAAGAGAGTAAAGTTTAGATTAGAAGTTTGCATAATATAATTTTGAAACATACCTAGCTGCACAAAATGTCAGGTATCAATGTTAGGACCAATTTCTTCCAGAATACACAAAGAGATAATTCAAGTGCAATAATGAACTTACACACACACACACACACACACACACACACACACACAGCCTCATGCACATAATACATGTAATCACCCAGGTGAAAACACATATATACACTCAAACACATACACACACATTCTACCTGTCACAGTCCTGCATACTAATACCCACACAAGCACACATTATTATGTACACATATATACTCAGACTCTTTCTTTTCTCCTCCTCCTCTTCTTCTCTCTCTCTCTCTCTCTCTCACACACACACACACAAACACACACACACACACACACACACTTGTTTTCTCTCTACTTGAAGAGAAACAAAGCCAAATTTCAAAGCAAAAATATTTAAATGAAGTAAAACAATTTATATTTTATTATATTTAGCAAAGAGCTGGGGAAATTATGTTCAAGTTTCTTTCTTTGTATTTAAGTATTGTTTAACCATTGCTTTTTCTCTGCTATAAGATGTGTGCATGTTCCTACATATGAGAGACAACTCAGGAGGCAAGAGATTTTAAGGAAGGCAGAAACAATGATGCTAAAAACAACCAGCTCTAAACCTAGGTTCTTTCAGAGAGCTCCATTACTTTATCTAATTTCCACTACAAAAAACCAAAATGCTTCATCTGGAGTGTTTTTCATTGACAAATAGTTGTTTCATTGATCAGTACTAGTTGTGTGTTTAGCCAATCTTCCCCATTGCCCTCATGCCTAGCTCTAAATAATATTCTATTAAAGTTTCTGTGGGTACCCATCATCCAGCCATTACCCTTCACCTGATCATTTACTGTCCTTCAAACATACTACTCTCCAAGGTCATGTCTAGTCGTCATGGTATTCAAACACTACACTTAACAAGAATCTTCTCCTTGAACCTGTGCAAAGTTGACTGGTTCTTGTCTCTAACAGGTTGTCTTAAAGAATCTTCTCTTGGTATTATCTTTTACAATGTTGACTTTTTAAAAACCCTTACATAAGTTTGTTGTCAGTGAATCTTTTAAAGCATTATAAAATTCCAATTATTTTGCATTCCATTAAAACAGGTAAATAAGTATAATATACAGCTATACATTTTGAAATATGTTCATGAAAAAATTCTACATGACTGAGTAATAAGAGGCTTAATCAAACTCAGATTATTTTGACAGGAATGCTTTGTAGACGTTATTTTTTTTATCACCATAAATGTTGCAAAAACTAGATTGCAGAAAATCCATCTGTGTTATCCAGAAAAGCCCCAATGTCCTGACCCCTTAGGATTGGATATAGAGCAAATTGAAGTCTAAGAGAAAAGGGAGCTGGAACAGCTAGTATTTAATAGGTATATTTGACTGGATAGAAGTTTATTCTATCCAGAAGAGGTTTATTCAGAATTGCAAAGTATGTTTAACATTATATGATCAAACAAAAGTCAATGCATATATTTAGAAAACTTACAATGTCTTGGAAAATATACTTAAGAGTTTTCAGTTTTTATCTCAATTCTTAAGTGAACCTCCTAAAATGTGTACCATGATCAATGTCTGTTTTATAGATGGTAAATATGGGACTTGGAAAAGAAGTAACTTTTCAGAATGAACCAAGGAGTGATATTCTTTGCTATAATCTATTATTTTTTCTATGTAACTTATAAATTTGTCTTTGATGGCTTGCTTCCCTGGCACATATATCTAATTTTTTCATTGTGTGCAACAACACCAAGTTATATCTGGATATTAAAACAAATAAAGTTGAACAATATTACAAAATTGGTTGATTTTACTTACAATTCGTCATAAAATCCTCAATTACATTATTCAGTTAAACACACACAGACACACACACACACACACAGACACCACTAATAGTGAGACTATTGTAGCTTCATCTTCAGGATTAATTGTTTCCCCTTTACCATTAGGAGCATAGCTGCTCATTGATGAACTGTTGACAACTTTGCACCCAGAGGGCCAGCACATATGCTATGCTGTGATCTTGTAAAATTAAAATGTGAGATGAAATTCTGTTGCCAACAGCTGTTAACATTTTAGTAGCATTGGGAAATTCTGCAAAAAAACTGTTTCTCTCTAAATATAAATAGCGTAATACATTTGTTCTTTTGTTTCTATGAAGTAAATGAAATAAAAGTAGATCACTAACTTTAGCTTTAAAATCACAATTTTTGTCATAGAAGTCTTCACTTTGAATAGCATGGGGAAAAAGTTGCAATGTATTCTCTTCTTTCTACATATTAATAAGAAAGATTATGTTCGTAGGGAAAATCAGAAGTGTCTCTAATCCCAGATGTAAAAAGAGAAATCAGCACTCAGGATACAGCATCTGTCTATCAGGCAAGGACCCAGAAAATGCAGAAATTTATCTATAACAAATTCTCCTAAAAAGTGTTTGATACTCTTATTTTCGCTTTATAGAAAAAGAAAATGAAAGCCAAATATTGTGATATTCAGAAATCTTATACATCTTTGCATTTGAGAATAATTTCAAGTCTGGTCTTATGAATCTAAAATCATTCATTGTTTTCCCAATCTTAATAAACTTTGGAGCAAGGTACTTTATTATAGCCTCTCAAATAAAAACTAGGTGCTTGCTTTTTGTAAATATAGTTCTCAGAGTTGTTACTGCTGATTCTAAGCAGTAATTTAAATTTCTTCTTTATGTGATTATCTCTCTCTCTCTCTCTCTCTCTCTCTCTCTCTCTCTCTCTCTCTCTCTCTCTTTCTCTCTGTGTGTGTGTGTATCTGTGTATGTGTGATGTGTATTTGTGACTGGGGCCTGCCAGTATAATAGATGTGTGGAAGTCAGACCATAACATTTAGAGTTGTTTCTCTCCTTTAGCTGTGAGTTTTGGGGATCAAACTCATGCAAACAGGCTTACACTGTAGACCTCCTTGTTCACAGAAACATCACACTAGCCAAAATACATAACCTTTTAAGTGAATAACTAAGTAAATTGGGCAAGAAGTTCTGTGTGTCTGAAAAGCAGAGGTAATATTCATTACTTTGAAAACTTTGCAAACAACCTTGGAAATGTGATTCTTGAATGTCACCTTCTGGAAAAAATCCTATGTTTCAGACAACAAGTAGAATGTGATCCTGCAAGAAATTAATATTCAGCTGACACCTTCACTGCACCTGCCACCTGCACCCTCTAACCATCGGGTCTGCAAGGTGCTCTTCTTGTTATCAAGTTACTGTTACTCAGACACTGCGACCTCATATTCAGCAGCATTACTGTCAAATTAGAAAGACTTTTTAATACTTTTGTAGAAATTATTTTCTGATAAAAGAACATTTTCTACTTTCAAAGCGTGCCCCCGCTGTAAACTGTCCTTTCTTATTTTATTATTCCATTGACCGATCATGCAAAAAGAGATCAATGATGATATTTCTTAAAAACCAGAATCACAAATCAAATATCACATTGATTGGCCTCTGTCTGAATTGCATCTTCATACATTTCCTTTTTCAGTTTTCAACATATGAAATCTCCCTCACTCACTCCTAGTAGCTTGTCCTCAACTGGCTTGGGAAATGTTTATTTATTAGTCTTTCCAAGTTTGTATGTGTGTAAATCTGGGTGTGAACTCATCTTGTCTTAGAAGCATTGCAATTACAGACGTGTGTGCTATCACTTATTTTTATTTATTTATTTATTTATTAAAGATTTCTGTCTCTTCCCCGCCACCGCCTCCCATTTCCCTCCCTCTCCCCCAATTAAGTCCCCCCCCCTCCTCAGCCGGAAAAGCAATCAGGGTTCCCTGCCCTGTGGGAAGTCCAAGGAACCCCCACCTCCATCCAGGTCTAGCAACTTGAGCATCCAAACTGCCTAGGCTCCCACAAAGCCAGTGCGTGCAGTAGGATCAGAAACCCATTGCCATTGTTCTTGAGTTCTCAGTATTCCTCATTGTCCGCTATGTTCAGAGTCCGGTTTTATCCCAGGCTTTTCCAGACCCAGGCCAGCTAGCCTTGGTGAGTTCCCAGTAGAACATCCCCATTGTCTCAGTGTGTGGGTGCACCCCTTGCGGTCCTGAGTTCCGTGCTCATACTCCCTCTCCTTCTGCTCCAGATTTGGACCTTGAGATTTATGTCCGGTGCTCCAATGTGGGTCTCTGTCTCTGTCTCCTTTCATCGCCTGCTGAAGGGTAATATTCAGGAGGATGCCTATATGTTTTTCTTTGGGTTCTCCTTATTTAGCTTCTCTAGGATCACTAATTATAGGCTCAATGTCCTTTATTTATGGCTAGAAACCAAATATGAGTGAGTACATCCCATGTTCCTCTTTTTGGGTCCGGCTTACCTCACTCAGGATAGTGTTTTCTATTTCCATCCATTTTTATGCAAAATTCAAGAAGTCCTTGTTATTTACTGCTGAGTAGTACTCTAATACGTATATATTCCATACTTTCTTCATCCATTCTTCCATTGAAGGGCATCTAGGTTGTTTCCAGGTTCTGGCTATTACAAACAATGCTGCTATGAACATAGTTGAGCATATACTTTTGTCATATGATAGGGCATCTCTTGAGTATATTCCCAAGAGTGGTATTGCTGGGTCCTGGGATAGGTTGATCCCGAATTTCCTGAGAAACCACCACACTGCCTTCCAAAGTGGTTGCACAAGTTTGCATTCCCACCAGCAATGGATGAGTGTACCCCTTACTCCACAACCTCTCCAACAAAGGCTATCATTGGTGTTTTTTATTTTAGCCATTCTGACAGGTGTAAGATGGTATCTTAAAGTTGTCTTGATTTGCATTTTCCTAATTGCTACGGAGGTTGAGCATGACCTTAAGTGTCTTTTGGCCATTTGAAGGTCTTCTGTTGAGAATTTTCTGTTCAGCTCAATGCCCCATTTTATAATTGGGTTGATTAGCCTTTTACGGTCTAGTTTCTTGAGATCTTTATATATTTTGGAGATCAGACCTTTGTCAGTTGCGGGGTTGGTGAAGATCTTCTCCTAGTTAGTGGGTTGCCTTTGTGTCTTAGCGACAGTGTCCTTTGCTTTACAGAAGCTTCTCAGTCTCAGGAGGTGTGTGCTATCACTTCTGATTCTGTGTGAGTTCTGGGGATTCAAAGTGTTCCCCTCATCTTGTGTGACAGCGTTTTACCTACTGAGGTTTCTCCCTTGTTCATATTGGTAAGATTTTTGTTTGTATGGTACTTTTCTTTTCTGTTTGTTGTGTTTTGTTTTTTAATGACATGCAGAAATACAAATACAGAAAATCCCCTTGTCTTTTATGTTATCACTTGCGTCCTACTCCTACATCTAGATTTTCTTGATAAATATATTCCCAGCTTCTGAAGAAAAATGATGAGCTTTTTTCTTAACCATATACATTTTCTTATAAGAACAAACCTTAGTATAGTCAGAAACAGTTATTTGAAACAATGTAGAAAGTATAGATTGGCTCAGATCTCTCAATTTATTAAATAAATCCATAAAAATTAGCTTCAAGTCATGTTAGTACTCTTTGATATGACAAATAACTACCCCTGATATGTTTATTACAACGGTGGCATTAGTCTTTCCAGATAATAGCTACTCTGACATTTTAATTAAAATCACTGATAAGGATATTTCTCCCGTTAGGAATCGAACATTTTTGCTTCCCTTCAGCATTCAATTCCAAATACAGCATGAGGATTTGACATGACATTCCTTTGATAGACTATTCCATTTCCAGGAGTTATTTCTTTTGTTGGATGACATACTTTGCCAATGGTATTGTACTGTGTCTAACCACGATTCCAGATATATGCAAAGAAACAGCTCTTAATAAAAGTTGAAATTGTCTTCAAATAGCTATCCAGGAGATTTCAAAAGATTTAAAAAGAGAGTAGGTGACTGATCTTATAATCTTTCAAAAATACTGGTTTCAAAATATGAATAAATCTTATTTTAATTATTAAATCTGATAAAGTAGATAATTTCATTTAGGAGTACTTTTATGATTACTCAGAATTCCCATTCTATATTTTTCCGTGTAGTGTGTGTGTGTGTGTGTGTGTGTGTGTGTGTGTGTTTGTATAGATGTGCAAATCCATTCATGTGTGAATGCAGTTGCCTGCATGCTGTAGCACGTGTATGGAGGTCAGAGCACAAACTTGGGCATCTGTCCTTACCTTCCACATTGTTTGAGACAGGGTCTCTTCTTCACTCCTGCATATGTCAGCCTATGAGCCTCCTTTAATTCTTCTGACTCCAACTCCATCTTCCATTAGGAATGAAAACAATAGTATTATAGGTTTGCACTGCATGTCTGTCTTTCCCTGGGTTCTGGGAATCAGAACTCAGCCCATCGCACTTGCTTTAGCCACCTAATCACCTCTGTAGGCTGCTGCATTGCTTAATATTATAAATCCTTATTATCTGTGAGCTATATTGCATGTAAAACCTTTCATTTATAAAAGTAAAATATGTATTTCTTTATGCATCTCATAAGTAAGTTCTAGAGACACCTTCTAAAAGAAAGATAATGTAATTAGAGAGGCTAGTTGACTGAGGTGCTATATTTGACTTTTCCAAAGTCATCCACATAGTGTGAGATTACATGAGGTTGAGGTGCTGAGGCCACCTTTCAATAACTGTATTCTAGTGCAGTTTTCCAGTCCATAAAGTCCAGGGGCCTGTACTCTTTCTCCCACACCTGGTAACGGCTTTGAGGAAGGCTGTTGAATCGCATAATGTTCATTGCCTCTGAATTTAGAACAGAAAAGCTCTATGTAATTTTATTTATGAAGTGAGAACTACAGAAAGAAATGAGGAGAGGAAGAAATGTATGTGTTGAAACTTCGAATGGTTTACTATTTGGTGTGACTTTAAAGGAGTGATATTTCATTAAAATTGTTTTCGTGGGGCTTTTTCAGATTGGCTGGGAGCAGGTAAGAATTGAGAAGCATTTTCTAGATGGAGGGGCAACGTTTCTCTAGACTATAAGTCCAATCTGTGTGACTGTTGGGGCCAACACTGACTGCAGGAGAGTAAGTGCTCATTGGTAGGCATTAAGCTGACGTAAGCATGTTCCTCCTTCTCTGAGCAAACAGGAAAATGCTAAGAGAATTCTCCCCAAGCTTCACCCTGCACCTGATTCTGTCCTCTAAGAGGTAAAAGTTAGCGCAGTTAATTTACTCACATGAAAACTTACCATTTACAACCGGTGCTTTTCTTATCTCCGAGGCGCCATAGTTAAAGCAATGTAACACACATGATAGGTGACAAAAGCCACATTTTAAAAGGAATTGTAACTCCATCCATCACCAGATGAAGGTTCATAGCCAAGAGGATAACTATAAATTTTTCCTTGGGTTCACCTTCTTACTTAGCTTCTTTAGGTTCACCTATTGTAGACTCCGTGACCCTTATTTATTGCTAGAAACCTATTATGAGTGAGTACATCCCCTGTTCATCTTTTTGGGTCTTGGTTATCTCACTCAGGATAGTATTTTCTATTTCCATCCATTTGCAAGCAAAATTCAAAATCATTATTGTTTACCACTGAGTAGTACTCTAATGTGTATATATTCCACACTTTCTTCATCCATTCTTCCATTGAAGGACATGTAGGTTGTTTCCAGGTTCTGGCTATTACAAATAATCCTGCTATGAACATAATTGAACAAATGCTTTTGTCATATGATAGGGCATCTCTTGGGTATATTCCCAAGAGTGGTATTGCTGGGTCTAGGGGTAGGTTGATCCCGAATTTCCTGAGAAACCGAAACACTGATTTCCAAAGTGGTTGCACATGATTGCATTCCATACTGGAGCACTTGACTGAGGTCCCAAGGTCCCAATGAGGAGCAGAAAGAGGGAGAAGATGAGCAAGGAAGTCAGGACCACGAGGGGCGCACCCACCCACTGAGACAGGGGGGCTGATCTATTGGGGGCTCACCAAGGCCAGCTGGACTATGACTGAAAAAGCATGGGATAAAACCGGACTCTCTGAACACGGAGAGCAATGAGGGCTGATGAGAAGCCAAGGACAATGGCACGGGGTTTGATCCTACTTCATGTTCTGGCTTTGTGGGAGCCTAGCCAGTTTGGATGTTCACCTTCCTAGACATGGACGGAGTGGGGAGGACCTTGGACTTTCCACAGGGCAGGGAACCCTGACTGCTCTTTGGACTGGAGAGGGAGGGGGAGAGGAGTTGGGGGAGGGGAAGAAGGGTGGGAGGTGGGGGAGGGGAAGAAGGGTGGGAGGTGGGGGAGGGAAATGGGAGGCTGGGAGGAGGCTGAAACTTTTTTTCTTTTTCTTAATAAAATTAAAAAAAAAGGAATTGTAAGCTCTGCCAGCCAATATGTACCACAAATCAGTGTGTATTCTGACAAAGACATTCCTCCCAACTATGTCCGAAGGTACAGAAGCATCATCCTGAGGTTCACCAATCACCTCTATGGAATATGGTGTGACTAAAGCTCCGTTGAAATCTCAATATGGTTAATGTCTCCAGGTATCAAGTTCAAGTTGGCTCCTTTCCTTTCTTCTTATGACAATTGATTATATATATATATATATATATATATATATATATATATATATATATATATCAATACACACACACACACACACAGACATTACCCTTAAACTAGGAAATGAAATTTAAGTTGCTATTTTCCTTTCTTACCTTCGTTATAGAACTACTCACATATTTAACATACCTGTCAAACATGAAAAATTGAGATTTTTTTTTCATTAATGATGTCTACATCATAGGCATTCTACTTTTGTGAGACATGGAGCTTTTGTTTCTAGCCCTTGTTTTCAAACTGTCATTCAGTCCTCAATCATAAGCAATGTGGAAGTTTAAAGGGTTATGAAGGCTATTACTCTCTTTTCTATGCACCATTGTTTAGCATATAAGCTGCCATTATACAAAATGTGTAGTATTTCTTTAATTAGATAGAGTGTGGCCAGGCTGGCCACCCAGCTATGACATTTAGACTTATTTTATGGCATGCATAATGATTATCTTTCCTCATAACAGAAGACTTTGCATGCAAATATCTCTAACTTTGCTTCATAACAAATGAAAACTTAAATCATTATTATCTCAAAACTGTGAAACCCAACAAATGATACACACATTTATAGAAAAAGCTTATAAAGACTAGATTTAATGGGTATAAAAAGAAAACAATGCAATGGATTTATAATGTGATAGATACAATCAATGCTTTTAACTTCGATTTTCTAAGTTTAATAACATTAATTTTTAGATGTCATATGTATGTGTGCATGGTGTGTGTATGTCCAATAGAACATAATCTACATTTTCTCAGTACAAAATGAGATGTACCACTAAATTTTAAGATAACAAAGTAATAAAAATAAGCTATTCTGAAATATTGTGAAAGTCCTTTATTTTCACTAAATTAAAATTAGATTAGTATCTTGAGTATCTTAAGAATTTATGGTTCACACAATTTGTTCAAATAGTGCCAGAAAAGTGACAAGGAAATCTTCAATTCAAGAATATAAAAGGGAATAGAAGAAATCCTTGTCCAATAAGATACAAAATTGAATGGTATGTGGAATTGGATTTTATCTAGAAAATTCTGTGGCATAGGGTATATTTGCAATTATTTGCTAGAAATTTCTAATTGAAGTAATAAAAATTAAATTCAACTATTGTACCTATGAATATGTATATGAATGCTAGAGGAAGGTGAGTCATTGTCTTTAAGGCTATGTTCCTGGTAGGCCTGCTATGCTCCAGGGGAGAGCCCCAAACAACTGCTAATAACTGTTTTGCACCATTTAATAAATTTACTAAACTTATTCCTTGAAAATATTATTTTTGGGTATCTTGCATAGGCACAGTTTTAAAATTAGAATATAAATTGTTAATTTCAAGTGATCTTTCACTAGTATTTCTTTTTCATAAGGGAGAATTAATGAGCCATTTAAGCACAGAACTGGACAACATGATTTTGAAGGGGGAAAATGAACATTGCGTTCTTTTTTTTTTTTTTTTTTAGAGCAATAGGTTTTCGATACAGCCCTTCACAATGAACTGACATTTGGCAGTGAACAGCCTTTTAAAGTTCAGGAACTGCATTAAAGAGAAAATTATAAAGGGCATCATTAGAATTTAGGTAGAAAACTGTTACTGAGCATTTCAATTACTGAGCTACATGACTGGCAAGAAGAAATGATGGATACCAATTAGTACTATTGACTGTGTATTGTACGTATTCAGTTGGCCTGAGAAATGACTGTCCAGAGGAGCTCCATAAATTCTGTAAGATCCAAATAGCTTGCTCATCAGGTTACCAGAGCGTTTTCCCTGTGACCATGTCAAAGGCCTTTTGTTGGTACAAAAATTACAGGCCCAAAGTATTCCCATTATTAGCCTGCCTGTAGCTCTACTTAGCATTTCCTTCTCTGTTCTCTCAGCTGGAGACAAACTTCATGTATTTAAATTTTATACAGTCATGAGAGACCAAGAAAGTAAGAAGCAAGATCTTTCCATAAAATATGATCTTTCTAATTAGTCTGCTGAGACTTCTGGGTATGCATAAAATTGTGGATGTGGCACTTTTCACGTTTTCTTACCCATACTTTAATGTTTACTGTGTGTATACAAAAGTGTTAAAGATCAGAAGAATGAATTTCAAAATTGCTAATCGTTATTGATTTCTGCAATTAAATTACCATGTATGTATTTTATTTCTAAGAATATTTGCATAAAATATTTTGTGTGTCTTGCTTTATTAATTTCATTTCAATTTATTTTTATTCTAGTATCCTCAAATAATACACACTCCCAGTTTCACGACTTTTGCTGATGTGTATGTAGTTACACATCATCTTCATCTGTTACTGAGCATAGTTGAAACAATCTGGAATAAATACAGTCTAGAATACAAAGAAGTGTCATAGAGGCCAAGATTATTTGGCTCACTAACAGAGATATAGCTTTGTAGATTTAAATAACAGTTTGCTGTCACATCTACTCATAAAAACTGATGAATTTATAATGGTTGACAGACAGGAATTGATTTATGAGTTTGTGGGATTGAAAGAAAACTAATGGAAATGTCCTTATTAAAAATCTACTATTTTTCACTCAGACCACGTTGCCCTAATGAATGTGAGAATAGGCTTGATTTCATTCAGAATTAATTTACTTTTGAAATGAAAAGGAGTCTCGCCTTCTGCCTCCAGGAGGTCTGCTGACATTTCTAGGGCTGCTTTGGCGAGTTTATCTGATAAACAGGGCACATGTAAGTCTGTCTTTGTGTGTATGTGTTATAGTCTCAAAGCACAATTGATAAAATGTGAGGCTTTGTCCAACACAAAGCACAATTACTTCACAGACAAATCCCATAAAACTTAGAAAGAGACCTTGGGCTAAGATCCAGAATAGGTTTAGAATCCCAGCAAATAGTAATACTATTTGGGTTAACAAATTTAGCCACAGATATATGATACTTAAATTGTTGAATACAATTCTTTCACGTGGAACTACTCCTTATCTCAGAACCAGCCAGTTCTCCATATTTTCTATAATCAATGCTTTTCTTCAATGAAGTAGAATTAAGTCTACATGTATCAGTGTCACTGTAGTAAGATTTTCAGAATCACAATCCCACAGAAAGAATTTAAATTCAAGGAAGAAGTGAAATTTGGCATGAGATAAGTGCTTTCTTCAGTCGGTTTTCCCTTGGAAGATTAAGTTTACACAATAATTTGGGGCTAAATATCCACTAAAATGAAGTTCTCAACTGTATCACACAGGAACCTTTAGCAACCTCAAATGTAGTACTTAGCATAAAGTGGTTGAAGTCTGTTCTCACACTCTATATGATAGCTGCCCTTCTATGCTGCTTTCTCATTTTTGCCAATATAATGCCTATAAAACTTTTATAATGTCTTCCACTTTAAATTTAGAAATATACAAGTTAAAAATACTCCATATTGGTAGTTCTTTTGACATAAAACATTGTATGTCCAACTCATGGAATAACAGAACTTTTACTGCCATGCAGGACTACAAGCGCTTATTTTTTGGTTGTCACTAGTTAAATGTTTATAAAGGCATGGAATATCTCCAAGACATCTAGCAACATAAACTTACTGTGTTAAATCCGGTTTCCAGCACTATTTCTTTGAAAATGAGACAGAGATTAACATGTATGCTCCAATGAATGTACAGAAGTCTGGGGCATCATGGTTTCATTTTAATAAGACAACTGCAGTTGTGTTGTCTTAACATCTGCACAGTGACTGTGCCTTAATCTATTGCAATTTCAGTCAGCACTTGCTATGCCACAGTTACGGGCCTGCTTTTCTAAGCAGCGGCATGACTACTGAGATTGTAACCTGGTGGGAACTCTTTTCCTGCATTCACTGTCTTGTCATTGCCAATGAAGCTTTAACTAAATCTCTACCATTCTATTTATGAATAAGACTTTGAATATCAAGTTTCTGCATCACTCTAAACCCCACTCCTACTTTCTGTGTCTGTCTCTCCTAGATACCCTTGAGGCTCTATTGCAAACTTGGGTGTCACAGTGTGAAAGAATACTCTCCAACATAGGTGAATAAATAAACTATTTTAAAGGTAATAAAATAGAAGTTTCTGTTCTACCTGGTTCCAAAATTGTTCAGTTGCAAAGCAACATAGGAGCTTATATTAATTATAAACTGTTTGTTCTATTAGCTCATTTTTACTATTAACTAGCTCTTACAACTTAAATTAACCCATAATTATTATCTATGATGAGCCACCTGACATGGTACCTTTTATCAGAGAGGTATTCTCATCTTGCTTCCTCCGTGTCTAGCTTGTGACTGATTGACTCTGCCTTTCCTCTTCCCAGGATTCTCTAAGTCTTGTTGTCCTGCTTAAAAATTGTGCCTGGCTACTGGCCTAAGAGAGTTTTATTAAACCAATACAAATGGTAAATCTGTACACTGTACAAGAGCATTATCCCACAACAATTCCCCTTTTTTCTTATTTTTAAAACAAGAACTTCAGCCGGGCGATGGTGGCGCACGCCTTTAATCCCAGCACTCGGGAGGCAGAGGCAGGCGGATCTCTGTGAGTTCGAGACCAGCCTGGTCTACAGAGCTAGTTCCAGGACAGGCTCCAAAGCCACAGAGAAACCCTGTCTCGAAAAACCAAAAAAAAAAAAAAAAAAAAAAAATAAAACAAGAACTTCAAATCTAATTTCCTTTGTTTAGTTTTGTTCCTGACCATTATCCATAATAGCCAACATTCTAAACAAAGACAAACATCCATAATATACTGTTTGGGAATGTGGGCATAGATTTCTAGCCTACTTCCTGGGGGACCAAAACAAAATGTAGGGTTATGATCAAGTATTGATTGGGGTATTCTTTGAGACTAAAACTTCACATCCAGCAGTCTAGAAACTGTTCTGAATATAAAACTCAAAGAAAACTGCAACAGAGGTGCTCTGAAATGTTGGATCATGTGGGACATCCGTTCCCACTGAAGATTTTTCAAGGGGTTCTTCCTTATCAAACCTTATTTTTCTTAAACCAGGATCAATTCACAGCCTCTCACTTTCTGGGGAAACTAAAGAGAAAACTTTTCTCCAAAGAAATATAATTTTGACTTAAATTCTGAAATCAAAGGCATTTTCAAAATATATTGATTGGAGTAATTCTGCAGCATTTATAATCAAATGTCTTTTAGCAGCTCTTGTGCCTTCCATAGCAGTCAACAATTCAACAACACCAAAATAAAATACAGTGTCTAGACTCTCTGTGTATTTCACATCTTTATGTGGCTTTTTAAAAATCTCTATTTTTTTATTTTTATATCTATTGATTAACTGATTGATTGAGACAGGGTTTCTCTAAGTTCTTTGGTTGTCCTGGATCTCACTCTGCAGAACAGATTGGCACGAAACTCATAGAGATCCACCTGTCTCTGCCTCCCAAGTACTGAAATTAAGGGTATGAACCACCAAACATGGGCCTTGAACTCACAGAGATCCACCTGCCTTTGCCTCCCTAGTCCTGGGACTAAAGGCATGTGGCACCACACCCTTCAATATTTCTTTTATTAAGGGCTTTCTCTAGCCTTTTTCTTCTGTATCTCAAGTCTATGTATATTTTTAAACACATTGTATAAACTGTTTATAAGTCTTGTTCTTTCTGAATCTGTCTTTATTGAAGATCTCTATCTTTTTCTGATTACATTGGTCTTTAATTTGCTAAGTGAGATGGCTAGGATTAAAGTTGTAGCATTTACAGCTGAATTTTCCCCACTCCCTGACTTTCTGAGAGTCTAGCTTCTCCGCAGAGGTACTTGAATATCACAAGTCCGTGAAATTCCTAGGTCCATGATACCATCAAAAAGCATTTTGGTGGCTGCTCATAAACACCCTTAAATGTTTGGTGGCAGGACCTCTTAAAAGAGCTGTAAGGTTTTCCTGCTAATACTGACTCAGGAAGCCTCTCTTAAAGGAGCCATGCCTCTGTTCACCTTTAGCAAACAGAACCTACCTGAGACAATTCTGCTACCAAGATGGCGTGCTTGACTTTTGTTCTTTTCTATGTCTAAAATACTTTTTAAAAAGGATTTCTCAGGTTATATATGGAAATTTTTGCCCCATATTGGGCACCATTATGGCATGAAGGGACAGCAAGAGAGGAAGATAAGCTGGAACAGAAGGGAGCCGGGGCTGCCAGTTCTTCTCCCGAACCCAGGTGGCTAGGTTTGGGTTTCCATACCTAGAGCTGGAATTCCAATGTGAGATCTGGACTTGGTTGGTGGCTAAAAAGCCTCAGGAAAACGTTCAGTTACTTTTTTCTGAGTTCTGAAGAATGTCTGGTGGTTTCTTCTGTGAAGCAGGAACCCTGAAGGACAACCTCATCTTTTGGAATGTTCAGCAGTCAATTTTCTATGGGTCCTACATCTACAGTTCATATAGCTTACCATCAAGCAGTCCAGACAAGAGGAGTTTCTTGACCAAATGTGTATCCTTGTCACATTGAAGGCAAATTACATAAGAAGTATCTTCAATGCCCATCAACTCCTGTGAATTATTGCTGCCAGAAACAAACATTTCTCACTGTGGAGAGAATTCTATGTTCTTAAAACCTTTTAAATGACATGTTCTTTAAAGTTTGATATTTGAAGAATATTTTTCCTTCTGAAATATATCTCTGTATATTGAGAAAACCTAACAATCATGATTACAAGTTTGACTATTATAAATAACTATTAATCTAAAATTTTTAATTATATATTACATTTTTAAATGAGTTGTCTAAATATACCTTAAACAAGAACAAAAATACATATAACAAAATTGGCTTTAAATTTATATCAATAAATCAAGATCCATACCAATGCAATGTATTCATCTCTATATCATATCTTCATTATTTTGTTTTTGAAACTGACTGTGACAAATAATCATTTATATTTAACCCCTTAAATGAAAACAAATATTTAAAAACTATCATTTTGGAAAATTTGGACATAGTTTTGTCTAAACTGCTTTCTGCTGTTTGTTGGGTGAAATATTTTTAGGGTTCATGGAGACCTTTCAGGGGGTCTTGTTCCATCAATCCACATTATCCCTGAAGGACTCCATAGGTTTTCATCTTCTGTAGAAACAAAAGAAGAACCTCTTTTTCAAAGTAACATATCCTTAGAGTCAAATTTTGAAGTCAAGGTACCTTTATGTTAGTTTAACTTATCATCCCCCAATATTAAATATCTCTCTGCAGTCACAAAATTTAAATGAAAGACAATAATATCCATTATCCAGACTCTCAGTCTATACTCCATCTTTACATGGCTTATTTTTTTTTACTCTTTTTACCTTTAAAATATATTGCTGTCTGTACTCTTTTATATTAAACCCATTGCTTTTTATAACTGTCTGTACTCTTCTTTTTCTCTTTCCAAAGCCTGTGTACATTTATTCAACACCATGACCCATTCAGGGTTTTATTTTATCTTAATCTGTCTTTATTGAATACCTTTAAACATTTACTGACCAGGAGTACTTTTTTTTTCAAATATTAATAAGTATGACTAGAACCAACTCCATAGCCCTGCCTATTTTTTCTGCCCAGTTCAATATGGTTGAGGCATTTCACCATCTCTACAAGCCATACACACGGCCCTAGCTCCAGAGAAGCAGTGGGTCTATGTTGTCATTAAGCAATTTGTAACAGACTTTAGTAGGAGGCTGCATGTTTGCTTTCTGGCTGCAACAAGCTGCTCATAGATCCCATTTGAGTGCAGTACCTCCCCAGAGAGCCAGAGTTTGTTTTACCAGCATGAACCAGGAAGCCTGATCTTAAAGAAGTTGTGAAAATTTTTACTGCTAACCCTTAGCCAGGAAGACTTATCTTAAAGGAGCCACGCCTCTGTTTACTGTCAGAAAACAGAGCGGATCTGAAAAAAAAAATTGTAGCTCCCAAGAAGCTGTGCTTAACTCTCTTCTTTTGTGTCTAGATTTCCTTCCCAAGCTCTCTAAGTTTCATGTGAATGTAATCGCTTCACGTTGGGTGTCACTATAAATAGAGATGGCCTTTTCATTTCCCAGCTGCCCAGAAACTGTATTAATTACAACACTGCTTTGCCTATTAGCTTAGGATTCTTTTTTTAAAATCTTTTTTTATTGAGAAAATGAGAAAAAAAAAACAAGTTTCCACCTCCTTCCAGCCTCCCATTTCCCTCCCCCTCCTCCCACCCTTCTCCCCCTCCCCCCACTCCTTTCCCCCTCCCTCTCCAGTCCAAAGAGCAGTCAGGGTTCCCTGCCCTAAGTAACTCTTACTTCTTAAATTAAGGCATTTCTATTCTTCTGTGTATCACCACAATGCTGTGGCTTACTGGGTAATGTTCTGGTGTGTCCTCCTTCGGCAGCTCCATGGCATCTCCATGACTCTGCACACTCTCTCTCTTTATCTCTGTTTAAATTTTCTGTGTGACTTTGCTCTGCTAAGCAATTGGCTGAACCAGTTTTTTTTTTTCACTTTTCAATAAAAGCAACACATATACAAAAGGACATCCTACATCATTTGTTCTATTAGCTCAGGCTTATTATTAACTAGATTTTTTAACTTAAAATTAACACATAATTATTATGTATGTTAGCCACATATCTTTGTACCTTTTATCAGTGAGGTATTCTCATCTTGCTTCCTCTGTATCTGGCTGGTGGCTACAAAGTGAGACTTTACTCTTCCCAGAATTCCCCTAGTCTGGTCACCCTGCCTATACTTCCTGCCTAACAACTGGCCAAATAGTATTTTATTAAACCAATACAAGTGACAAATCTGTATAGGGTACAAGAACATTATCCCACAGCAATAGCAATTAGCTCTTTAGGTTTTTCTTGAAACTTAATAGCAATAGCTATTTGATTGCAAAATTATATTTGCTCTCCTAAAGTACTCTTTGTTATCTAACTTCTCTGGGATAGTGAACTATAAGCTGGTTATCCTTTGCTTTACATCTAATATTGACTTATGAGTATGTACATACCATGTTTGTATATCTGGGTCTGGGCTACCTCATTCAGTGATTTTATTTGCTAGTTCTATCCATTTACATGCAAATTTCAAGATGTCATTGCTTTTTATCACTGAGTAGTACTCTATTGTATTAATGTACCACATTTTCTTTAATCATTATTTGGTTGAGGGGCACAGAATAATGACCATACATTTTGACACCCTGTGTGTGTTTGTGTTTTACTAGATATTAACCTTGTACTAGTCACTTTTCTGACGCTGTAATAAAACACCATGTCCAAGGCAATTTATAGAGAAAGAATTGATTTTGGTTCATGGATCTAGGAGGATAGAAGTCCTTGACAATGATGGTGGGAAAGCATGACAAGTGGCGGGGATGGTGACTGAATCAAGATGTAAGTTTATAACCAGGAAGACAGAGAGAGGGTAAGAGAAAGACAGAGAGAGAGAGAGACAGAGGCAGACAGAAAGAAAATCTTAAGCTTGCAAAGCCCACCTCAAGTGTAATATTTTTCCCATGCCTTTACACTGGTAAGAAATGTTTTTTGTTGGGGCTGGTCCCCAACACATCCTTACCTTAGTCATCTGAAAACTCTTAGTCTGCCTGTTCATTGTCAAAAGACTCATATCCCTCTTAAATGCAAAATACCCTATTACTTTCTCAGTTTTACAAAAATCTTATCCTGCTATAGTGTCTGATATAGTCCATATTTCCTTATATAAATTAAACTATACACCTAAATGTTTGAAATTAAAATTTAACACACTTCTAGACATAATTTATCCTTCATCACTATTTTTATTTACAAATATTGGAAACTAAAGATACTTCCATATCCTAAAAATGTATTAAAATTAACCTGTAATGGCTACACAGTCATGAAAAAGACAGTTACTGGTATTAAGGAAGAAATGAATGTCAAAAGGAGTTATCAGGACAAAACAATTTTGAAATACTTTTGGGCAAAATTCAGTTCCTTTATCAGACCTGAACACGTGGAATGCTTCCTTCATGAACCTCTGTGCTATGAGTGTTTGGTTCTGTCTTCTAGGCTGTCCAGCCTTAGTCAACCACTGAAGATAGAAGGCTAAGGGATTTTATCAGGCTGATTTACCACAGTAGAATTTTGGTTAGTGATGGCCTCTTTTAAATTTATTCTCACTTCTCAACCCAAAATAGATAGAATTTTCTCAAAGGCATTTGAATTGTCCTCAGGTCCATTCCTTATGCACATATACACATCTATATGTATATTCACTGAAATAAATGAGGAACAGTCTACAGCTTTACAAAATTGATTTAGTGTTGGACATATGTACTTTACATTTTTTTCTAATTTTTGGTTTTCTAGACAGGGTTTCTCTGTAGCTTTGGAGCCTGTTCTGGAAACTAGCTCTTTTAGACAAGGCTGGCCTTGAACTCAGAAAGATCTGCTTGCCTCTGCCTTCCAAGTGTTGGGACTAAAGGTACCACCTGGCTGTACTTTACATTCTTAATAGTTAAGGGAGACTCTTGCATACTTATTCTCTTTTTCAAATGTTTTAACAGAATGCAACTTCATACACTAATTTGTTATACAGTGTTATTATTGAAAGCAATATCTTAAATCTAGAATCTATTATATGTACAGACTCAAGAGTTTCCAAATTATCATTCCTTGTTTATATGGGAAAGAGACATACTATGCATGTAGGGTTTGACTGTCTCTTGGTTATGCAAAATATGGTGTTAATAACTAATTGTTCTAACATAGAGTCCTCAGGGACTTTCTGTGCTTATCCATATGGGACATTGTTTCTCCAAATGACATTGTGTGGACTGTTTCATTCTTCCTGAGAAGGGGCATCATATAGGGTCTGGCTAACTCCACCACTATACCTGTCTTCTTCATGGGGCACTTGCTCAAGAGTTAATCTTTGTTGACAATCCCCCACCTCAATTCATATCTCTATTGTCATCAGCCACTTGGGGCTTAAACTCACTATCTTTGTTCTCTGTATTTCAAATCAAACCAAGAAACAATAATTAGAAATAAATAAATAAATAAGAGTATCTTTTTAAAAGTTTGAGAGAGACGTTTTTAGGTTCTCCTCACCTCCCCTCCATCAATGTTACCATTTTATAGAAAGGGTAAAATAAAAGTTAGGAAACACATAATAGTGACATAATTGTGAGATGGGCGTCAGAACTGTGATAAATCTGTGTACACTTCTATATGCTATTTAGCTGAGTGTACACATCTCCGTGTCTAGAAGTCCTTTGATTCTCTCCCTATTGGCCAGTTGCAAAATGCACTCTCCATATTTGTAGATATTAAAACAGCATACAATTTATCCTAAAATGCATTCATTTTCTATTACTGCCGAACAAATATCAAGAGTACAAAGCTTTAAAATACAAACTGCTTTTACCTCATGCTTTCTTAGAGTCTGGCAGCTGATCCAGCTTAGCAGCTCTCTTTTCAGGGCCACCTCATCCTATCTCAATGGCCTCTTTGAGACTATAGTTCCCATTTGGACTTAAAGTACTGTTTCAACCTTGGTAATTGTGGGCAGAGTTCTTTTAATTCTTATCTTGTTTTGTCTTATTTTTTTCCTTTTTTATGTCCAAACATATTTTTATATCTTACTGGATGCTATTCAAGGACCATTTTCCCCAGACTAGAAATCACCCCTATCCCTTGCCAAGTGTTCCCTTTTAACTCCAAACCAAAAACAACAAAAAATACACTGAATTCTCAGCTTTCAAACTAAACTTCACCTTTCTCTGATTTCTTGACTCAGATGAAAAGAGCCAATGACACTGCACCAAGCACAGCTTTGCAAAATCTCTAACTTTGGATTTGATTGTATCTCTAAAATGAGTACACTATTATTGACAATGACAAATCTTCAGGACAGACTTGCATATTTGCTAAAAGGTGATTGAGTTTGTATTTGAGTCATATTTGAGTCATTTCCATTTTCAAATACCCCCTCTGTTTTCACTGACTTCCAAATGCATCTTTACCCACCTGAAACCATGGCAACCATGAGCAATTAGAGAAACAGCTGTGATAACTTTGCCTTCTGTAGCATGAAAGAAATGTATTTAGTTTTATAAAATTTAAATATATGCTGGGGAATATAAGAAATCTTCAATATTCTTTTCTTTTTTACTGATTTTCTAATATATGGCTCAAATTTTCTCTCTCAAGATGCCTTCTCTTCATTATATATTGTTCAGTTAGTAACACTTTTAGGACTGTTCTCTTTTGATGGGAAGTGGGGAGGAGTGGATTAGGTGGCCGGAGGCGGGGGGGGGCAGGTAGTGGGGAGGACTGGGAAGAGTAGAGTAAGGGGAAACTGAAGTCAGGTTGTAATGTGTGAGAGAAGAATCAAAGAAAATAAATAAATTATTAAATGTTCTATTCCTAAATACTTGAATGCTTTGTTTGTGAATACCCTGTATATCAGTTTGGAAAGTAGATCATATACAGCTTTCTAGGCCACACACTCTGGTTTCTGAAACAGTCACCTTCAGATGTAAACTGGGAGTGTTTATGTCTGTTTAAATTTCTAGTAATCCCTATAGTTGTAGCCTAAGAAACAAACTTTAACATCTTGCTGTCCACATATTTTGAACTTAATGGCTTTACCAACTCACTTATGATGTTTTTCTTAATTAATAAACTAACTAACTTCTATAAAAATTATTTCATAAATTACTTATTTTTAAAATTTCTTCTAAACATAATATGCACAAGTAATTATGTTTAACCCATTATAAAATGAAAACCAAGGATGATACAGACATTAGAACTCACAAAATTATATAAACCAGTACCCAGTCAGTTTTATACACCTACAGTTCTTTTAAAAATAATTTATTGACTCTTTAGGAATGTTATATAATTTATTTTTATCATATTCACCCTAACTCCCCAACCTCTCCCTTCAACTCCCTGCAGATCCAGACTCTTCTTCTTACCCCTATATCTTTATGTTCTTAACAAAAACATTTTTTGTTAATAATGAAATTCATTTTGTGTTGTGTTGTCCATATGCCTTTGGGTGCAGGAGTCAGCCACTAAATTATGGTTGACCTACAAGGAGCCATGCCTTTAAAGAAAACAAACTGTCCCTCTTCTAAAAGCCATCAGCAATCCATAGCTTCTTATTTGGAGGTGGAGGTTATGAATCTCTTCCAATTCCATTCTACAGTGTTTATTGTCATGAACTTTGCAGGCAACCGCAGCTGCAAAGAATCCATATATAAAGTAGTCCTGTTTTGCAGCGGCATTTCCAGTTCTTATGGTCTGGAAATTCCATATTCTCTATCACATCGCAAATGTGGATGAGATGGGATAACTATGATTCTAATCACTAAAATTGCATATCAAAAGGTAATACTAAGCATGTATAAAACATCCTCATTATGCCTCATGATGACTGCTCAAGTACTATTTTATTTTCTGATAGATAAAGAAAATATGTAAAACCCTTGATTATCTTGCTAGAGTTAAATTCATCCTGCATCTGAAACATTCTCCGCTGTGCCAGGTCACCAAAATCCGAGCAGAGAAACCGATAAGAGAAATAAAACCCAGAGAATAATGGCCCTCAATTTAGGATAGCTATAAAAACAAGGAAAGAGTCCATGTAGAATATAACCAAATAGCCAGATAGATATGGTGTCAGTTTTTATGGATCTAAAGAATGAGATGCTTAGGAAACAGCAAAGGTTAAGTAGTGAGTAATTAAGGGAAGTGTTTTTGATAAACTTTAAAGTCTCTTCTAATTACTGAATGTGGAATGAGTCTGAGCTCATGATAAAGTTTTTAACTCTTTACTTATTTCATGCTCTAGATAGCTTTCTTGTCTTTACTGAATTAAATGTAAACAAGCAGAATGTTCTTGTACCAAGTTTGTTTTCACAAAACACGTGTATTTGGAACTTAAGCTATTATATCAGTGTTCAATAACTATTTCATTTTTTTTCTTTTAAATAAAATCCTAATCCTGATTTAGTAAATGTCATCTTTTTGAGGAACTTTTAGTTAAATCAGGGTTACTTTGCTATTTGTAGTTTTATTTTGGAAGCAAGTCCATATGGACTTTGTATAATTTGAAAAGAAGCATTACGTTTCAAATTATGATTTTCTTAATGTTCTTCATTACATCACAAATGTGGATGAGATGGCATAACTCTGTTTCCAATCACAGACAACTGACATTTGCATTCCCAGAACTTGTTTTTAACTCTACTTCACCTAGCCTGTGGTCTCTCTTTCCAAGAACTCTGGCTTTTTTGGAAACTCCTGCCCTTTGTGATTTACCCTCCCTTGCTCTGTTCTTTGAATCATCTTGAAATTTCATGAAACCAAGTATTTTTAATTCTCTGTTCTTTTCTATAACCCAGTTTCTCATAAACTGTGAACACCCTATGAGTTGACCTTACCCTGATATGAGTTTCTGAAAGAAAGCCTCAACCTCCTCAATCTCAAAATTTGACCTTGGTGTTCTATTGATTGAATTTCTTTTCTTGCACTTTATTAAACTGATGTGTCTGTCTCTGATATTTTCAGTTTAGCTTTAATAGAGGCGACAATCCATATCTCCTCCCCCTCCCTCTCTGCGTGTGAAAACATAGAAAAATAACTTGGAGAGTTCTCAATTGATTTTGGATGAAATCCAATCTTGACCAACTGTTTGAACCACAAAAATAACTAAGCATTAAACCCAGGATAAGTATGATGGCTGCTGGTCTCCTCTTACATAATTTCTAGACCAATTAACTATGTTGAGGTCATTTTTTTCATATTTTCCCTCCCACTGTTGCAACCAGACATTTACTTTCTAGGTTTTGGACTGTAACCAGAGAAATAGTATACAGTACGATGATGAACAACATTGGGAATTAAAAGTATAAAAACCCTAAGTTATGTAAGTTTGTTTCAAGTATCATTTCTAGGTAAAGTGATTGTCAATAAATAAAAAAAAAAAACTGGCGGTGACTTTAAAAATGTCATTAACCTAGTACTTATTCCAATAGGTAAGAAACATTTTTAATATTCAGTCCGAAGTTAGCCTGATGTGTTGGCTAATTGATTTTTTTCCTGTGTGATTTCCTGCATACTAAAAATTAGTAAGTGATTCCACAAGCTTTTAGAAAATTTAAAGTTCAATAAAATAAGATGTCAAACTGTATCTAACTACATTGTACTCATAATCCTTTGCAAACCACACTGAGTTTGCAAAGTGTGGATTTGTCTAAGATTAAATTAAGTCCTATTCACACATGTCACATAATTCTGTCTCTTTCACCCCAAGGGACAACTCAGAGAATTTTGAAACATGAATGAGCATGCTAATTTTAGGCAAAATAAATCTACAGATGTAATAAATGAAAATAGTGAAATTTGGGAAAGAACTAAAATACAACTTTCCAAACACCTTTCAGGTAAATCTGCTATGTCTCTTTAGAAGCTTGATCTCAGATGTAAACTGTTAATTTATTTTATTATATTTTCCCTCATGAGTTCTTTATTCTATTTTTTAATGAGCTTAAGCTTCTTATGGTTTACACTATCATTTTATGATAAGTCATCAGTGTATTATAAATGATATAATTCATATCTTTATTAAAACTGCATTAATCAACATTAAGAAAATAAATTTTAATGTGTAAAATAGTAATGAATTGATTGGAAAGGAATCAGTAAAAGACAATTAAAGTTTTATAAGTCTAGATAGAAGCAGAACAAAATGGAGAATCAGAACAAAGTTCTGAATAAATGACACAATATTCTGATTTTTTATATTTATAATCTGTATGATTAATAAATATCCATAATTTAATGGATATTTAAAGATTTCCATTTATGAAGGGAGAAATTTCCCCATGTATCAAAGAAAATGAATGATAAGTCCACAATTCAAAATCTGGTTTTCATGTATCCAATGTCTAAGTTTTGTGTGTTATATTTTGTTTATCTCATTTCTTACCCCCAACAAAACAAAGATGATTTCAGGAAAATATTCTGTCAGTAATGTATCTAATAATGACATAATTATAGAAACAAGTGTCCTTTTACTATAATTAAATTTATTATGAAGTGAAATTAATAACAAATTGAGGAGATATTATGTTAGTATATACTTATCTAAGTAATAGCAATGTTAAGATTGAAGTGTGTTGTTTGAAGACAAAAGAAATCCAAACTCTATTTTTTCATAGGATAAAAGAAAAATGTTTTTCAATTGCCATTGAAAATGCCACTAAATAGAATGGGTGTGCCCATGTGGTTGTTTTGAGGGTGAATGACAGAATCAGTTTGTAAAGCATTTTAAAACACTTATCAACTTTTAGCCCCTTGTGTCATGGGATATTTAAGGCAAACATGTAGGTTTAGAAAATATAAGAAGCTTAGTCATACACTCTGTTCATCATATATTTTATCATTTGGTATCTAACCCTTATGGTAGTTTCTAGATCTACAATCTACATCTTTGTGTAATGTGTTAACATCCCAAAACATTGTCTAACCTACAGCTGTTATTCAGCTCTAAAGAAGCAATTGGCATTTCAGTTTTTGGTCAGATAAACTATTTGGGACAGATTTATTGCTTCTGGTTATTTATCGAATTCAATCTAGGTACAAAAAGGAAAATTATTTTTTTTAAAAAAAGGTAAAAGGTATTTATCCTTCCTAACAGAGAGAGCTCCTATAAAGTAAGTAGACTTGGAAACAGATTGCATATTACAATGGCAGTCTGATTAGTTCTACATTAATAATTAGAGGTACTTTATATGGTTCAGAATAATCTTTTAAAGAGTCTGAGAGAAATCAAGATTTAATTTAAAACTCTCATTAGTAGCAAAAATGTGAGTTTAACAGAGTAAAAATATCTAATTCTGACTCAATATGTATACATTTACATATATGTGGCAGAATGAGACTAGGTTTGTGTTTTCCAGATGATTAAGTAGATTGACAGATCATAGGTGACACTTAGAAGTATAGATAGAATATGTGTATTTAGATAAATTATATATAGGAAATAAATAGACCAGAGATGATAGATGATAGACGGACAGAAAAATAGATATTAGAGATAGGCAGAAGGATCAACAGACAGATAGAGAGTGACAGATAGTAGACAAGTAGATTTTAAAAGTTTCCATTAGCCTGTTAGAGCTCTGTTGAGTTTGAGGCCATGCATGTCAAGGATGCATATTCAGACCCTGTCTTCAGCAAAGTAGCTAAAGAAAAGCCATCAAAAACAAACCCGAAAGAAAAAACAATACAAAAAACTATAACAGAAAAAATAAATAAATCCATCAATATGATATCTTATGAAGTGGTTTTATGACAAGAGCAATGTTTTAGGCTCAAGAAATTATTTTGGTCACCCCTAAATCCCTGTTCATTCTGGCTTTGATAATGTGCTTCCTAAACACCATGCTGTGGGCTTTGCATGGAATGTCAAATAACTGTCATTTCTATACCCCAAAATGCAAAATACCTGGTTTAAAGATAATTTTATTTAAGCATTAACCAATAAGTCTCTCATAACAAGTTTTAGATAGAATTTCCAGATAAAATAGCATCCTAAATAACTAAAAATTAGGAATGAAGTAAAAAAATTAAAATGACCTTAAAATACTGATGAAAAAGATTACACTCTACAAAAAGATGCAAAAGTGTATAAATGAAATGAAAATTATTTTAAAATGTTAATTTTTTACAGAATAAATTTCAGAAATTGTACATAGAATGCCCCAAACTATAAGCATGTAAGGGTATCTAAATCAAAAAGAAAAAGAAAGTTCTAGAAGTATAACACAGTCTGTTTCTATCATATTCTACAAAACTATAATAATCAGAACAAAATGGTTCTGGAATAAACATAGACATCAAGAAAAACAGAAAAGAAACCAAAGATGATTTAATGCTATACAGATGTAAGATTTTACAAAAAACAAAGATAATATTGTTACCAATAAAATGGTGTTGGGAAAACATATATGCACAGAATGAAGTAAGAACTTTATCACCATATAAACAAATACTATACATATATATGTATGTATGTGTGTATACATGTATGTATCCATGAGAGACAAAAATTTCTGTCCTGCTCAATCCCTTAGCTATTTGGTCCCATATAAATAAACAGAGGCCTATACTAATTATAAACTGTTTGGCTTATAGCTCAGGATTATTATGAACTTGTAGATGTAAGTTACTGTCCTATGCAGTCCCACAACTGAAAGTCTGAAAGAAAAACACAGAGGTTTACATTAATTATAAACTGTTAATATAAACTGTCTGGCCTATTAGTTCAGCCTCATAACTAATTACCTAATACAAATTAATTTAACTCAAAATTCTTGTCTGTTTAGCCACATGACTTGGTACATTTTCTAAGTAAAGCATTCTCTTCTTGCTTCCTCTGTGTCTAGATGGTGACTGACTCTCTGCTTTTCCTCTTTCCAGAATTCTTTTAGTCAGTCACCCTGGTTATACTTCCTCCCTGGATACTGCCAATCAGCAATTTATTAAACTAACACAACTGTCAAATCTTTATAGTATACAAGAAAGATAATTATCCCACAGCATTTCCCTCTTTTTTTCTTTTCAAAACAAGAAGTCTGAATCTAATTTCCTTTGTTTAGCTTTTTTCCTGATCATTATCCATAACAACTTGTAATCAACACTCTATACAAAGACAAGCTCCCATAGTCCATTTTTTGGGAATGTGGGCATAGAGTTTTCTAGACTACTTCCTGCTGATTGGGGGAGCTGATAATCTCATGGAGACCAAAAGATTTGGGGATTATGGTTAAGTCAGATTGGAGTATTCTTTTTTTTATCATTCTTTTTTTTGCTATTAGTATAATTTTAATGGTATATCCATTATATTGTACAGCAGAAAGAATCTCACTCCTTGAGTCAGATAGGTTTGGATTAGATTGGAGTATTCTGTGAAGCTTGAACATCCCAGTAAGCAGTTTTGAAGCAATTCTTGATGCAAAACTCAGAGGAATCTGCAAAAATGTGCTCTAAAATGTTGGATCATCTTGGCCATCCATTCCTATTAGAGATTTTAGAAGGTCTTCCTTAATCAAATCTTATTTTTCTTAACCAAGAATGAATACACAGCTGCTCATTTCCTGTGGAAACAAAGCTTATTGCTGATTATATATTGAACCTGTATAAATAATGAAGTCAATTATGTATCATCTGGTATAAATTCAGAAGTTTCAATATGCAAGACAATTCTTTATGCATATTGTAAATTGGTAACGATATTGAGAGGTTCTTTAAAATCCCTTAGTACCATGAGAATAGCATATAATTGTGCCTTTTAGACAGAATTGTAAGGGCTTTGTTTCACCTTACTTAGTTCTAGTGATTTGTAACTTGCCTTTCCTGATTTATTTGTAGCAGTATAAAATGAACAGGTTCTAGTTACAGGTGCATAGTGTACAATTCAAGGAAGTATTGAAGAAAATCTTTTTATAAAATTAAATTTGTCACTTTTGGAATAATTGTTATTAATTGCTCAAAAAAATAGGCAAACTCTTTGCCATGGTTCATTGTCTTTCCCAAATGTTTTAATTTCATCAGTAGCAAAAGATACTATAATCTCTGCTGAATCTATACCTGCTAGTTGACGAAGTCTCAACTTTTATGATTAATTCAGAGACATTTCTACATAAGTTTTTAATTTTTTACTTCATTTATGTGGTGAAAAAATATCCATTCTAAGATAATGTCTTCCTTCTGCATTAAAAATCCTGTAGAGGAAATTCTGGAAGGCAATATGACTAGAATACAATTAAGATTTAGATACACACTATGTAATTTCTCTTCAACAACCATCAATTCTTTTTCCACTTCAGCTGTTAAATCTCTAGCACTATGTTGCCATCTAAGGTTTTGTTTCAATGAATTATTTGATAGTGTGTTATCCCAATATCTGGTCATAGACTAGAAATATCTCCTAATAATCTTTAAAAGTCATTAAGAGTCCATAGTTGGTCTTTCCTAATTTGGGCCTTTTGTGTTCTAATTTTCTATAAACCTATTTTGTAACCTAGGTAACTGACAGAATCAACTCTTTGTATTTTTTTTTTCAGAGCTACTACAAGACCTGTTTGGGTAGCAGTTGCTCATGATGGTTCCAACTTGGTCAGCTGAAATGCTGTGCTTTTTTTTTTTTTTTTACAGTGTTCTGGTCAGACCTCCACCAAATACTCAGAGACTATTTGCAATTGTAACAGACATTAATCTTGGAACTTAACCATCATTTTACTTTCACAGGATCCCATAGAAAGCACATTGCCCCCATGACAGCTGGAATTAATTCTAGAACAAACAAAGTTTGTCCTCAGGGTTAGGGACATCATTTAGTGGTTGATTATAATTGGTATAGGGTTGGGGGTTGAAGGGAAAGTTTATAGGCTCAGGGATCTCTTTGAAAATAAGGGGGGGGGGAATTGGATGAGATAATAGATTAGTATGAGCTTACTCACACTAATAATAATAGTGAGTATTAGAGTGAATACTTGTGAGTTATTATTTATAGAAAATTACATTGGAGTAAATTCTTGGATATTGATCCAAAATTAGATTATAATGAATATTGTATGCATGCATACTTCTACCTCTGCTTAAAACATTTTTATATATTCATATATATTTATCACATTGCAATGTACATTTCTACCTCTGATCAAGATACTTATACATTGCTTACATTTCGAGGTCATTGTTCTTATTTGTTGCACAGTTGTTTATTGTATAATTGTTGGGTCCCTTGAGGACAGGCCTTCTCACCCCCACATGATCTGTTTTGCACTCTTGTGGTTGGTTGTTCTGAAAACAAGAACAAAAACAAAAACAATCTGTTGTTTTCAGCAATGTTTCTAAAGATGCTTATCCCTACAGTGATGAGCTTCTTGCTTTTGCTGGCTCAGCTTCCCCTGATGAGGTACTAAGAATTATAGAACGATAGTCATCTATGTTTGTCATAATTAGGCTAATCAGGTTTTTTTAGATGCATAGAGATTATATTCTGAATTCTTCAACCACTTCAAAGAGCTGTAGAAAATGGCATTTAAATAACTTAGGGTTCGGTTGAAATGAGATACATTTGCTCTTGGCAGCACTAATCAATTCCCGAGAGAATGTTGTGTACAGAAGACACTCACCTGGAGCTTGTTTTCTTCTTGGCAAAACTGACCTTTGGGCAAAGAAATGCCCATGCCTCAACCACTGACAAGATACATGGTATACAAAAATGGATAAGCAGAACTGTCAAATCTTTCCAAGACAGGGTAAGACAGTTTTGAAAATTTTCCTGCCTTTGAAAATGGTCTGTCAGTTATTCTAGGCCTTAGCGAAAGTTGGTTGTTTCAATGTTGCAAATGACACGTTGGAAGATTTTCCAGTTAGCCAGGTGTGTCTGTCATTTGTTGCATATTTTGGAAGTTGCTTGATTGCATTTCCTGCTTACTCTAGTATTATTATTTCCCTTCTCGGGTTTTTGATGAGTTTGAAGACTAGATAGTTGTAGTTACGTTCCTCTCATGACTTGGCCAACTTATTTATTATACAAGATTTTAATTAGTTAGGATAGGAAAATTATTGAATATATTTGTTTTTATTGTATATAATTTTGTATTAGGCTTAGAACTCTCTTATTTAAACAAAAGGGGGAGGTGCTGTAGGAAGTCTTACAGCCAGCGGTTTTCCACCCACTGGGGCATGGCATCTTATACTATATATGCTGATGTAGAGCTCACATCCAGCCTCTTTTCCGGTGGCTCTTTCTGGTTGACAGATTAGGTTTCTGTTTTCTATTCAAGCAGAGGATTCTGATTTGTGAGTTTACCCCTAAATAAATAACCATCTATTTCTCAATTATGAGCGAGTGTGGGATTTCTTTTAAATTTACTTCCACACTTCTTCAGTGTCTTGTATATCAAGTTTACTAATTGTTGACAGATGGGACATTTTCTATTTACTCCCACTTATAGTTGTGGAGAGTGTATTCACATTTACAACAAAATGGCAAAGAGAATACAGACTTCTTATGTAATCTTCTTTCAGTTTCTTTTATTATTTTTCTTTACATTATTATTATACTTTGTGTCACTTTTGAGCCACTTTTTAAAAGCATTGTTAAGTCCATATTTTATTCAAATGAACTCCATTTTATTTAATGATGTCCCACATTAGTGTCAGGATCTCTTTAGGATACTACATCACCTTTCATTCCCCATATCTCATACTCTTGATTATGATGCTCAGCCAAAAGGAATATAATAGTAAAGAATACAATACGTTAAATAAGGAGTATGATAATTAGCATCAATTGAGAAATAATATATCAGGCTACTTGAAAAGTGTCACAAGAGATAAGGAATAAAATAAAATAAATAAAGATTATAAAACGTATAGGCATCTTAATTTAGGTGCTGTGGATGTGATTCAGTGGATAAGAGCTCTAGTTACTCTTCCACAGGAACTGGGTTTTACTCCAGACCCCATGTAGTAATTCACAACTATCTATAACTCCTGTTCCAGGGGACTGGACACCCTGTCTGGCCCCCATTTGCACTAGGCATGCAACTAGTTCAAATAGACCTATGCAAACAAAACATCCATGTGCATAAAATAAATTTTAAAGTAAAAAATTTTATAACCAAAACATTTCAGGCAGATGTACAAGAAAGAAGGTGAACACTTGAGAAACTAATGAGAAAATAATGATTGAGATATACCAGTACCTAATAAATATGTGAACATCCAACTACAAAGCTAGACAGTTCAAAGAAATCTTCACCAAAATATATCATGATCACAATAATGAAAAGAAAGGAGAGAGTGAATTTTGAAATAAAAAGGATTTTCTCACTATAGAAGAATACCCCTAAAGCTACCAGCAGTTTTCTCAGAAAACAACTTAGAAGACAAGAGACAGTAAAGGAAAATATCCACAGAACCTAAACAAAATAAAACAAAACAAAAAACTCTGAATCTAACTAAGCATTATTGGAAACCTGTCTTGTACCAACTGAAGGAAGAGAGACCCCAAGTGGCACAGGCACTGCCTGCCCTGGTTAAAGGAAGAGATTGGTAGATACCAGTAAACGAATACATTCCACAACATAAAAAGCAATATGGCACCACCAGAGTGTAGTGATTCTACAACAGCAAGAATAAACATCCCAATGCTGAAGAATCAGAAGAAGACAATTTTAAAACTAAACATATACAGATGATAGAGACCCTTAAAGAGGAAAAAGAAAAATTCCCTTAAAGAAATAAAGGAAAAGACAAACAAAAATTGGGAGAAATCAATAAATTCCTTAAAGAAAGCCAAGAACAAAAGCAATGAAACAGGTGAAGGAAACAGTTCAAGACTTGAAAATTGAAATAAAGGAAATAAATAAAACACAAACTGAGGGAATTCTGAAAATGGGGAATCTGGATGAACAAACAAGAACCACAGACGCAAGAATAACCAAAAGAAGGCAAATGATGAAAGAAAGAATCTCTGGCATTAAAAATATTAAAAATACAATAAAGGAAATAGATTCTTCAGTCAAAGGAAGTACTAAGACTAACAAAGTCATAGCACAAAATCATGCCACACTGGGTAAATCACAAACACCTGTGACGCTGACTCCAGGAGAAATCAGACATCTCTGGCTTTTAAAGGCATCTAGCTCACCTGCACATATGTACACACAAGAAGACAGATATGTAGATATTTTTAAAAATAAATCTCTGTAAACCTGAAGTTTTTAAATAATAAAGTAATTATGAACATAATAGATTAAGAGAATTTACAGTGTGAACTTTATAAAATTATAACACTAAATACAAATCTATGGTAAAAAGGAATAAAGTATACTTTGATATATGATTAAGCTTCAATTGTTATAAACTTAAAATGCTCTATTCTGACTAATTGATATCTAATGTAAGCTCATAGAAGCCAGAAGGTAAAGCTGATGTGAGACACAATAGATGATGAGCAGGAAGGAAAACGATGTGAATCACACGTGTACGACAGAGAATAAATGTGGTAGAAAATTTCCAATCCACCACTTGAAATCCAGGGATCAATCTCAGGCTTTCAGGTTTAGTAAGACCATTGCCTATTCAGCCATCTTTGCACAGGGTAAAAGTTGAATACAAGCTCAGCTGTACAGTAAACTATAATTTCCCAAGTGAAAATGATAATAGAAGACAGAAACAAAGGAACAAAACAAAATCAATGAAATAACAATAAACAAACAACCCAAGATTACCAAGCTGCCTCACTTAATAATAATTACTCAAAGAGTAATAACACTAAAGACCTTTCAAAAACGCCATATGGTGCTGTCATTGTACAGCTCACATTTGGTTGGTAATGTGATGAGATTTTTATGGGTGTACTTTCTCACATTGTTTGGAGACAATCATACAGTAAAACCCCTGATCTGCTGTTTCTTACAGTCTTTCTGACCAATTCTGCAATGTTTTCTGAACCTTAGATGTGGGAGCATTTTGTAGATGTACCCCCTGGGACTGGTCTACCACTCTGCATTTGATTGGTTGTGGGTTTGTTTTTTTTTTTTTTTAATGGCTTCTTTCTTTTGCAAGAAGAAATTTCTTTGATGAGAACCTAAGACTTAATTTACTTTTGGGTATAAAGACAAATATTTATAAGGTTATATTAGGGATCATGTTGGTTTAATAAATTAATGGTTGTACATTCTCCGCCAATAACCTTGACATCACTAATACTGGTCATGCCAAGGCAGATGGGGATAACAGCAATATCCCAACCATACATACAAAACTGCAGACAACTGAGAAAAATTGGGATTGGAAGATGTAAACTCTCCTGGGAAGGAGCGCAACAATTGGGTGTCCAGTATAAAATGGCCAACTCTGAAAAAAAAACCCATACAAATAATATTATAGTTTCTAATCACACCGTATTCAGGGGTATATATGTATTGTTGCATGTATAATGCAACAATATTGAATAACAGTTGGTCACTGATTAATATTATATTAAATAATAATAAATAAAATGAATTTGAATAAAAGCATATATAGACATATAGGAGAGCTTGAAGGTAAAAGGGAAAAAAGAAATAATGATATTATATTATAATCTCAAAAATTAATCTTGAAATATTCAGCCCTAATTGGGATTTCTCCATCAAATCCCTCAACTCAGAATGTAGAGGATTCCATGGAAGAGGAAGCAGAAAGTGTAAAAGCAAGACACCAGCAAAGTTCTCTAAATCAACAGAACCAGAGTACGAATGAACTCACAGAGGCTAAAGCAGCAAGCATAGGACCTGCATGACTGTTATCCAGCTGTGAACTTTGCAAGAGAGGGTAATGACAGGTCTGGTAAGGCATGCACACTGGTGCAATAATCACTTTCTGATTGGATTTATGTCTCACTTCAAATAACTGTAGCACAAAACCTATGGCTAGATAGTGTCTAGTCGCTATGTGCAATCGACTACTGTTACTTTGCTACAAAAACTCACAGAGATGGTATTAAATTAAGTTCTAATGCCTTATCAATACCATAAAATATCTTTCAGCTCTCCATAGAGAAGTCTCTATTTGCAGACGTTCACTATCAAGAGAGAAACCCACAACTGCCAATGTGAGGAAATTAAAGTAATGCAGATGGTTTCATATTAAAGAACACAAGTACCCACCTAATTTTTTTATTAAATTTTTTTAATTAAAATATTTCACCCCTCCCCGCCTCCCTTTTCCCTCCACCTCTCCCCACTCCCCACTCCTCATGCCCCACTTCCCTCTCCCTCCCTCTCCAGTCCAAAGAGCAGTCAAGGTTCCCTGACCTGTGGGCAGTCCAAGATCCTCCCTGCTCCATCCAGGTCTAGGAAGGTGAACATCCACACCGGCTAGGCTCCCACAAAGCCAGTACATGCAGTAGTTTTTTCAAGGACTCGGGGATCATTACAAAAGAGACATTGGAAAGAGTATAAGAGCCAGAGCCAGAAGATAAAATGAAAATAATGTCTTTGGACAATACCAGGGCACCTGTGTATATAAACTCAGAAAGGTTGTGACAGCATGGACAAGACCTGTCAAGGCCAAGCCAGATCATCTCCCATCACAGAAAGTTTAGCTGGGTATGAAGCTCCAGCCCTCCTTTAGAAGTTATTGGTAATTGTTAGCTGCTGAGAAAAGAAGAGACATCGTTTTCTTAGACTTTAGTCCCTGATAAGCAGACCATGTCCTAATGGCAGGCTACATATCCAAAAATATTTGAGCAGTACAAATTGGGCAAGATGGGGGTAAACAAAGAACATAAATTTATATGGGTATGTAAAGTGGGTAGATATCATAAGTGTTGGCGGAGGTGTTGAATATGATCAAAATTTTCAAAGAACTAATTAAAATATTGTTTTAAAAATCAAAATAAATAACCAAAATTTTAAAAAAGTAAATTTTATGCTAAATGCAAGAGACTTCTATAAATTTTTAAAGCACAAGATAATGAAAGCAAAGAGAAAAAATATTTTATGCAAAGAAAACCAAAATGGATCAGGGGTAGCTTTATATCAGACAAAAACTTCAGGCTAAAATCCACGAGAAAATGAAGATCGTTATGTAATGATGAAATTGTCTACAAGGGTTGCTAAAATGTCATAAATACATGCATGCATGTATATGTCACATATACAATATTGTAGCAACTACATATATAAAAAAATCACAACATGACTGAAGTGATAAATATATTAAATAATAGGTTATCAGAGTAAAGTATTAATGTACAGAATGTCAGAAATATTTGAAAACTACTTCCTTAGAATTTTGGGATTTCTCAGACACGTAAGGAATTCATTATTACTCGATGATAGAAAGAAATCAAGAGCCATAACAGACAAATTTTAGAAATGGATAAAGACTTTAATGACTATTTCTATAACAGACTATATAGCATGATTAGCAGTCATAGTAGACAGAAATGGAAAACTGTCATCACTCCAACTCAAGGTACAGAAAATCAAAATCCCAACAAAATATAGGCTCACACTTGTAATAATAACTATTATCAAATAGACAAAAGATAAGTGTCAGCAAGAATGTGAAGAAAAGTGAATCCTCCTACATACCTGATAGGACTATAAAGCACCACAGCTGTTGGAAAAGTTTATACTGTCATAGCTTCTCTCCTTTTCCTTTCAAATTCAGGAAAGAATAGGAAGACTATGGGGATAATCAATTACGCAAATTATCAGCTATACATTAAAGTTGGATGATTAAATATCTTAGAGGCCCCTGGTAAAAATACGTTTGGTAACTAATGTAAGTAAATGTTTCCTTGCGGGGGACGATATGCAAGATCCTTTTATTCTCAACTAAAGACTTTGTTGCAAAATTATCTATGAACCAGAAACAGGGAAGCTGGTAGAGTGGATAATGGTATATAGACTAAAGCAAATCATGCCGCCAATTATTTGCATCCTGGAGGAAATGGGTGGAATGTTGTAAGTAAAAGTAGATAGGAAGCTTCATAGAATACATCCCCTCTAAACGAGTCTGAGAGAGAATGAACTGATACAGACACAAAAACTTTATAGTTTCAAAAAAAGGGAAACTCATACTTTTAGCAAGTACAATTTAGTTTTTCTAAAAAAAAAATAAAGAAGAAGAAGAAGATAGTTTGTCCTAGAAATGGGAAAGAAAATAGAAACAAATTCTTGGGAAAAGAATGACCAAATGTAAAAAGAAAGCTGGGGAAAATGCTGCTACTGCTCAAATCCTATAAGTTCTGATGACACTACAGATAAGCCAAAACTAGATGTTATAACTCATTATTTTTCTTTCAATATTCATCATATTGAAGAAGAAAGCCCAAAAGAGAGTATCCGAATGGAGTTAAAGTCAAGATTTTGCAAGCAGTCTATGATGGTAGAGAAATGATTGAAACTTCTCAGGGTGGGAGCCAGAGTACAATGGAAAACGGTGAATGAGAAGACAGGAAGTCTTATTCACGGGAATAGATACAGTGTTATGAAGTATAATGGGCATGAAAGAGGTTTTGAAGACAACAGGAGCTTGTGAGAAATCCCAGGACTGAAGTATCAGACCTGATGATGGTTGTCACAACTGAGAGCTGCCAGCGATGTTAAACTTCAGTGTCTGATGTTAGGTGTGGACTCCCTATGAGTTAGGGAAGGATCGCTGCATTCACCGTGATAGCCAAAGAACTTCAAGGATCTGCAAGAAGGATGAAGATTTAAGGATTTATTGGCAAACACATGGAATCATATCAGAAAATCAGGGCTGAGAGTGGTGGGAAATATGACAAAATGGAATTCTGAGCATTTAAGAAGTCTTGTGATCAAGCAGGAAAAAAAAAAACTCTTTAATATATGCACCCCTAGTGCTACCTCTATGTGGGAATGAAGGAATATCTTCTTCAAAGAAAAATGTAATTGAAACAACATCCGCAAGATTGTTCCACCTAATTTCACATGTTCTGTGTGTACTTAATGGTTTCAATTCCACATTGTGTTTTCTGACCTTGTCCTTGAATACTTGGGAGTACGTTATTTAATTAAGTCACACTGAGAACCCTAATAGGCTATCACCAGGAACAGGAGGAAGAATATTTAGATACATCAGTCAGAGAGAGCAGTGGGCATGGCAGCAGGGTATCTCACTGCAGATAATAATCGCAAACTCCCCGTGTCTACAGCAGTTCAAATTCTGGGAAAGTATGTTGCTTTCAGCTATACAAAGATCACCAAAGATTACATCACAAAACCCCTTTCACACTATCCATCTTGCTTCTTTTGTCCTTCTCTTTCTCACTTGTAACAAGAGAACACCAGGTAAGTGGCTAATGGCTCTGGTCACAGAACAGGAAGCAACTGGAATAATTTCCCTGGACTCTGACTTCATATTATGATTTTTGTTTTGTTTACTTTTATTTGCTTGTTTGTTTTCTTTTTCTTTTGAAGATAGATACCAGAGTCATGTGACTGCTAGGCAAGTCCTCCACCAATGAATAAGGTCATATCTCCTGTTTTAGTCAGGGTGACTATTACTGCGATAGATCATTATGACCAAATGCATCTTGGAGAGGAAAGAGTGCATTTGGCTTAAACTTCCATGTCACTGTCATCATTGAAGGAAGCCAGGAGAGGAACTCAAACAAGGCAGGAACCTAGAAGCAGGAACTGATGCAGAGGCCACAGAGGGTGATGCTTAGTGGCTTACTCCTAAGAGCAAGTGCAACCTGCATTTTTATAGAACCCAGGACAACTTTGCCTAGAGGTGGTCACATCCACAATGGTCAAGGTCCTCCCAAATCAATCACTAATTAAGAAAGTATCTTCTGGGCTTACTCACAGCCGGGTCTTTTGTGGGTGCTTTCTCAACCGAATCTCCCTTCTTTCAAATGACTCTAGCCTGCATCAAGTTCACATAACTAGCCTGTCCCATCTTCAAAATCTTAATAATTTTAACTTTGTGCTTTCCAAGTGAAAGGTTCTTGGTCTTTTCTTTCCTCTGCCCACCACAACCGCTACTTTAATCTTCAAATGGGGCACCCAAAGGTCAAAATGTTGGTCTTGTTAACCCATGGAGTCTTAGAATGAAGTAGAGTGAGGCCTGGTGATATTCGTGATATCCCATTTGGAAAATGCCATGCCTTTTTCCAAGGGCACTTACTAGTTAATCCATCTACACCCAATCTATGTAGTTACCAGTATCACCACCACTTTCAGGGGTAGATATTAAATACCCTTTTGGGTTGCAAGGCTGCCTAGTTTGTGACTAGTTTTAGCTCCTCTTCTCAGTACTGAGAATAATGTGTATGAATGTTGATGAGCAGACATTGAAGTTTTCTACAGAGCAAGGTATGGAAGGGCCACAGGTATTTCCAAACACAGGAAACTGTAAAAGTTAGTGAGCAAGCTTCAAGCTGATATTTTAGGTTGAGAGAAACTTTCAAAGGCTTATGGTTTTGTTCTGGTGCCTGCTTTTTGCAATCTGTTAAAGGAGTATGCATTGTCATTTGGGTTTGAGTCTCAAAAATATGTAACCCTCTCAATATACAGAACTCTCTATATGTACATTTGTCCTATTTTACTGAGTGTTTATCATTCCATAGGTAAATGTCCTCTCTCAGTCCCATAAATATAATGCTATGTAGCTCTATATCTGTTCCTACCAATAACATTGTGTTAACTCCTGGAAATCACCAAGACTTTGGAACACAAATCAAGTAATATTAATACCCCAAATTGCAGGTTGTTTTAAAAGTTTAAAGAATTAGTTCAAAGAAAGTTATTGCTTATGAGCATCTAAAATTCTCCTTACTTTAATCTAAGTTTTATTTCATCACTTCAGCTCAAGAACAACTTTAGATGACTGAATTCTTTACCTCTGCAACATCTACTGGTGTTTTGCAAAAATTCCATGGGTCTTGATATCATTTCCGATAATGTACTTTGATACATGACCTAACTTAATCATAATATCCATATAGAGCAGGAGATGGTTGTTCCTGTTTTATAGTAGAAAAATACTTTAAAATATGTATTGTCATCAACTATGTAATGGGTAGAACAGGAGATTATGATAATGCTTATATGAGGCAAAATGACACTATAAGGTTGGCTAGCCATATGCCCCAGAATATTCTTGGTTTGGGAATGATAATGGGATGTTAAAATTTCTTTAGTTTGATCATGATTTAAGAAGTAAAACTTATATTAATCCTTAAAATAATGTTTCAACTACTTTAAATAAGATGCTGCTTTGAAGTATATATATTCTACCTGTATTTGGTATCTCTATCTATCTATCTATCTATCTATCTATCTATCTATCTATCTATCTATCTATCTATCTATCATCTATCTATCTATCATCTATATATATCATCTATATTTATCTGTCTATCTATTATCTATCAATCTATCATCCATATTGGGAAGTCATAAATCCATTTTAATTGAATACATCCATTCCACTGATTCTCTTGATAGTGCGTGTGTACATAGGTATACATGTGGATTTTTAAGCACAGAAAATCTACTTTATTGTTAAATTTAAAGTAAATGGGCTGAGAGTGAAGGCAGATGGCAGTGGATACTAGTATGTATAAGGCCCTCAATTCAAAGTTTATCCCATTCCTTGTCACACCCACAAACACTTGAACACAGCATGCTGCTCACTGGGTTTCCATAACTTCATCTGTAAGAGTAAGTTTTTAATATGCCAACACTACTTAAAATGATTTGTTTGGGAGTCTTGAATAAAATATTTGAAATGCAACCAAAATACTATCCACTAATTTTCAAAGAATAAGAATTTAAATTTTTAGCTAAGACATTAAAGGTTACTAAAAACTAAACTATGATTGAAAAAGATTTTTGTAAAAGTATACTTAAGAAACTGCCCTTATTTGAAAAATATTTTGTTTCACATGATATTCTTTATTATCATGCATGTTGAACAACTTTACCAAATAAACATATTTCAAATAGTGGATTGTGAAGGTGAAGATACTTTCTTGTCTTAATATTCTAATACGGGAGATGGAGATGCAACCAGATGCCTAACCATATAGACAAAAGAACTGTGGCATAAATGCACAATGGAGTATTACTCAGCCTAAGAAAAAAATAAAATCCTATCGTTTAGCAAAATGCGGGGAATTAGAGGATGTTACATGAAATATGATAAACTATATACAGGAAGTCAGGTCTCTCATTTTCCTTTTCATTCATGCAAATTAAAATACAGAAAAGGAAATAAATGAGCCTGAAAGTATTTTGTCACTAATGTTGTTGAAGATTTTGAAGAAAGGTGAGAGTAAAGAGAAGTTTTGAATTAATGAATTTATGGTACATTAATATATTTTGATCTCTACTGATCCCCATTAATATATAAATTAGTATGTATTAATAAAACATTTAGAGGATTTTTTTCTAATTTATTTGTTTGTTGTACTTCAATAAAAGCTATTTCATCCAAATCAAAACTATGTAACTGGTCATCTTATTCTCAAGAGATCAAAACTGTCTATTAACTTAACCAATAAGCAGTTTTTTATGTTGTTTGGGGTTTGTAAGATTCTCATTATATTCTCTGTATTTTCTTTAAGGACTTTCAGTATTTCAGAAAAATTATATGAATGACCCAAATAATTCCTCAAAAATATAATCCAACAATAAAAAGATAAACTCCCATTAAAGCAATGCAGGGTTAGATAATATACTTTTGATAAATGTTCTTAGAATTTTACTGAATTTTCAGAATAGTGAGACTGTTTCTAGTCATTCAAAAAGAGAAAAGTCAAACCATGTGAGGCAATTGCTGAAGCAGAGACACCATTTAGATCAAGGAGATATAGTTTAAGAGGCCAAGGATAAAATATGTTGTTATTATAGCTCTTAGTTGCTTTAAGATCTATTACCTTTATGGGTTGGAAAATCCTGGAGGATGGTAGCATGAATCCCAGATGCAGACATTCAACCAGACTGCTGTTATCATCTCTGATCCTCTTGTTAGGGGTGTCTTTTCTTCTTTGTCTCATTCCAGACGTAATTGTATTCCTTTGTCTATGAATAATGAAAACAGACATAACCACCAGAAATATACGGGGACTGCAGTAAACAGATACTTCTGTTTCACGACTGCCTGTTTTATTAACAAATTGTTTCCATTAAAGAGATTACGAGGCTGCAGAAGGGAATACAGAATGAAAAAGGCCAGTACTAAATTTCACTTGTAATGAACTGAAGTGGTTTGCCTGCAGAGAGGTTAGCCCTTGTGTGTTTCTTTGCTGCACGGAGTCCATTGTGTACCTTATGTACCTTAAACTATGAGCATGCTCCCTCCGACAGGACTCTGTGCAAGATCTTTATTGAAGGAAAGATGCTTCCAGTAAACATACAGTCTCTGCCCCTCACCTCCTTCCATGACATTGGTCAGACTGAGTTTTGTGTGCTTCTCAAAGGAGCAACATTCTTAGAGCTTTCTATTTCCCACTTTACTAATTCTGTGATACAATAGTTGTAACTGAACAAACAGTTTTGTGTTCTCAGCAGTGATGACATCAGAGCATATCCTTATTTTCAGTACTTGTACTCTGAATATTAAGATTTTAATTCCGGGGATTTGGAGAAATCCCCAAAGTGTCGTCTTCCTAAAAATGCTAAGGAAATAAATATAAATGTGGAAAAGGTTTCTTTTCTTTTAGACATTAGAGATATTTGGGGATATTAAATGTTTCCTAAGGAAAGAACAGCAAGGAAAGGTGGAAGGTTATGTGTGTTTACATTGATGCCATTCAGAAATACAACATTTTTAATAATAAACTCCAAAGATGATTTTGAAATAGAACTTATCTTCAGAGAACAAAGCTCTGGCAGCCAGTTGATAAGGGAGCCTGGAATTCTGGAAGGACAGTGCACAGCAAACCTGCCAGCTCAGTACTCAGTGAAGGAGGGAATGAAACAAGTTTAGCTTCCATGACAGTGGATGTGCGTGATATGCTTGGAATGGTTTTGATTTTATGAAACCTACTTGAAATTAAGCGCTCATTTATTCTACCAAAATCCCATATAATTGTGTTAGCACTTATTTTAAATTGTATATTTAATAACTCTTATAAAAAGACTTACCAATTAGTATCCTACTTGCAAACTAAAAAAATACATTGCAATAGTAATATTTTAAATTTTTAGCTCTTGTAGGATTTAAAATTGTTGTGTATATCCAAGATAACATGCTTCTCTTTGCTATTAATGCAAGACAAAACAACACCTATAATTCATTGACTAAAGAAATAAGATATGAAACATTACTTGCTTTTCAAAAATTAATTTTCCTAAGTGTTCATTTCACTGATAAAACCTAGATTCTGATGTCTTCAAAAAGAATTTCAGCTTCATGTAAAGGCTATAATCTGTTTCTGGTTATCCTTTTGATATCTTACCTATAAAATTACTGATGTTGTTATATGTAACAATAATTCATGCATTTTTCCAGATGTGCAATATGCTACGTGGTTTTCATTACATTTTTTCATTTATGAGATTTAGATGATTCAGTAATTTTACTTATTACCACAGATGTCTTTTTACTGAGTTGTAATTGTACAATCTTCCCAATGCAGTTGGGATAGAATTTCTCTGAGGGAAAGAACTGGGAGTTGAACTATTTGGTCATTGGTGCAAGAGAAGCTCCCTTTAACAAAACAATCTACTCTTGTTATCCTTACTGATTGGTTCAGTTTATGGTGCTGCTAGTTTAAGTAACCTCAGATCAGCATAAAATCACTTAAACTTGCCTACAGACTACACTGTAACAGCGCCCCCTGGCTTTGTCAAATCCTACTTTGTGGTGATGATGAAGTTATGCACTTCCTCCCACATTTAGCGGCATCGGCATTGCTTTCCTCCACTGCACTCGGCGTTGCTGGCCATTTTTCTTTGTGTTCACTTGTCTTTCAGTTATTCTGTAAGATCTTGCACATATTTGAGAACAAATTGTCTGTATATATTATATTTGCTGTCAGTTTGTCTTCTGGCCACTGTGCTTTCTCTAAGATGTATACTTAAGATCAGTACTTCTTAATTTTCACACACTCAAATCCATGGTTGCTGCCAATGCATTTTCTTATTTAATAAATCAGCAAATTCTCGGTTTCTCATGCAGTAGCCATTACTGTGTTCATCTGCTGCTGTGCCATCTGTCACAAAGTGATATTCCTAAAAGGCGAGAGGATTTTCAGAATTTTCTACATTCCTCTGTTGGCCAATTCCTATCCCTAAATCACTGCTATGCCACAGAAATTTACTAAAATTCTTTAATAAATTTTCTGGAAAGATATGTATATTTTGGCTCTCTGAACTTCAGTATGAAACTTGTAAGTAGCTTAATAATTGAAGAAGTTTGTATGCACTATTTTATATCTAGATTTATGTAAACACTTAAAATATTAAATATTTCTATACCTGAACATTAAGTATTTCTCCAACAAGAAGATGTTCCTGTAATAATTACTGTGTTATAATTTTATATAAATAATAGGGAGCTATAATTTATAAAGTTTAAGAAACTAAAAACTAAAATTTAAAACTAAGTTTTACATACTAAATTTTATAAAAACTCACGGTTAGGCTGAATATAATGATAGTAACTTCCAAATTTCAAATTAGAAATTTTTCTCTGTCATCAATGTTGTTAGCTAACAATCCATTGTGATTATATCATTACTATATGTCATGCAGCTATTTTGTTTCAATTAAAATACTAATCTTTGCATTTCATCAAAGACTTTATTTCTACTTATATCTACAGTGGATACAGGTATCAATAATAGCTTCTTTTTTGAATTCTTAAGATATAATTGAATCTATAATTTTTCCTGTGGCAAAGTTACATACATCCTTGTCCTAAACTTCCTCTTTTTTATGTTTTCACTTGTTGAATTTCTTCAAACAGGTGAAGTTGAACTGTTAAAGAAAACATAATTTAGGCTGAGAGCATCAGTGCATTCTTGGGAAGATGTTGACCTTCCATGATGTTATATTCCCCTAAACAACTTTCATACAGCTCTGTACATTAGAGTAGTAAACTTGTATTTTATTTACCAATTTTTAGCTAGCATATTTTATGAGTTACCAATTTGGAAAATTGTATTTTAATAACGTATAATTTAATAATGCTTCAGATATCACTCTCTTACTGTCATTTGACACCTTGTGACTACTCTTTGACTAGCTACAAAATTTTAAAAAGGGGAATGTGTGTCAAGTGCTTTGGAAAACAGTAGTGTTCAGGGTAAAGACATGAGAGGGACACTTGTTAACATTAGTCAGCTGCTCACATGGGCTACCTTCTTTCCACGACATAAATGCATTCCTGCAGCCTGTACACCATTTATTCACTTAAAGGTCACAGTTTAAACTTCCACTGAGATGGAATTGAAGCTTCACATGAGCCAAGTCTATCCGGGAACCAGAGGAGCAAACTAATTGGTTAAGTCGGCTCAAGGTGACAACCTGCCTGCTGGCGGACAAAACATTTGGAAACCAGGTGGAAAGTGCTGCATCCAATTTTGCATAGGATGTAAGAAGGGATTCAGAAGACAGTCTGCTTTCCCACAAAGAATTGTGTGTTCCCACACCCATGCTCCAATCACCTGGAGTGAAAAGGAAGCTGTTTTCCATGAATCTTTAATTATTATAAAGTTTGTATGTGCCATAATGCAGTTTTCCACAAAGAACAATCATTTTTTTTATTTCACACATATGTATTGCTCATTACATTCCTCTTTAAGCTGATGTACAACAGAAAAATATTCAAATATAACATTGAAAATCTTTACTACATTTCTCTAATTTTATCTCCTAAAAAAGAGGCATTTTCTTTTCTAAAGTTTGTGCACGATGAACACCTATGTCTCTCGTACTGCTGAGATAGGAATACATTTTGCAGATAGAGAGGTAGGTGTGATGTGAAGGGGTATTGGAGTCTTCAGAATAGCTACCCACATTCTGTGAGGAAAAATCCCAGAAAACAAAGGCTCACTTTGCAGACAACTTCCATTCTTCATCAGCACTGCCTGCTCAGTTTTATGCTCTGATGAACAATCCCTGTAATCATCCATTCATTTCTGGAGTTGTGTGGCCTCTAGTGGTGTACCCAAAAAATTATAAAATAAGACTAATAAAAACATTCATGTGTCTGTTTCCACACACTGAAAATCCTAGAAGACGCTGAATATTATTTTTGCTTAAAAGTCAGGATTCCGTAATTTTGGCTTACTAAAATGCTTTTGTTATAGTTTTAAATTCCATCTGGTTCATAGAATTTATTATCTCAGAGTATGTTTGCAGAAAATATATGAGTAAATAATTGTTTAGTTTTTCTTGTTTCTTGTACTTTCCTCAGATGTCAATGTCAACATTTGAAAATTTTTAATGTATAACTTTATTTTTATTGTATGAATGTTTTGCCTGTATGTATGTCTTTTGTCATGTGTGTACCTGATTCCCATGGACTTCAGAAGAGAACATCAGCTCCACTGTCACAGGAGTTTCAGGGAGCTGTCAAGCACTGTACTGGTGATGAGAATTGAACTCAGGTCCTCTGCAAGGGCAGCTAAAGCTCATAACCTCCAAACCATGGCTCCAGCTCCTTGACATTTGAATTTTATAAGATAATATCTTTTCCAAATTAAGAATAATTTTTTAACACAGTACTATCAAGTTTTTTTAAAAAATTGCTCCAAATTATCTTAGGTATCAACTAATTTTAGCTCACAAACTTGAAACAGTTATAAGCTATAACAATGCATCACAAATTACAAATAAATTACACTATATAATGGTCAAGATCTAAAACTGTCATTTAAAAATAGAACATATTTTCAGGATGTTCAATGGTCTTAAATGGCAAAGAATTAAACTTATGAACCAAATTACTAATGTATTACTGAAAAATACTTGGAACTAGCTAGTTCTTATCTTCAAAATATCATAGCATTTCAATCCCATGTCATATTTTAATCACTTGCATTTATTTTCTAGTCCAAAATAGGAAAAAATTATATTCATTCTAAAGGGGAGTCCAACAAAGAAGAAAAATGTACAACCTTCTACTATGGCAATTTTGCAATAGTGTCTCTTGACATGTGTTACTAATATAATGCAGGGATTACCACCAGGGCTACAAGCTTTACATGTGACCTTCTTTTATTTTCCTGGTTTAAAGTCTTATAGATAGCAAGTCTAAAAGCAAATACCAAAAGAAGACAGTAATATGTTCCACAGTTAAAGCATTTCCAAATTTATTACAAAGCATTTGTGGCTGCTGGGATTATTCACTAGGCTAGAGATTTCAAAGCCATTTCCTAATCCATCATGTTTACTGGCATAGTTGCCCTCAGGTTTTAATGAAGGAGTTTATCAGTAGAGTTTAGCAAATAACAACAATGCTTTATTTAGTAAGAAACACACTTAGCAACAACAAGCTAGGTACGATGATGCTCTTTTCAAGAGAAGATTTTTAAGCTGGTCTAGCCCACATTTTCCAGGACAGTGAAAGAAAATGAGGCATAGGAATTTGTGAGCTATGTACTGGCAGTTATGGGAAATGGGCTTTTGATTTAGTTGCCAAGTGAGATTTCAGAAACAAAGCAAAACCCTTTTGTGGCCATCAGCAACCATGAGCTTCTAAATAAGAATAATGAACATTGTCTACATAAAAGATTCCCATGTTAGTTCATCCACAATCTTTCAGAGCCAGAATAGCATTATTTTAATAGAATTCTGATGCTTGAACATCTAATACTCAAAAGCCACTGTACACACACATAAATTTGTGTTGTATAATACAGAAAGAATCCCCATTTCATCATGAAATTGACAAGGCAAGGGTGGGCAAACCTTGAAGGCAGAAGGAAAACCACCACAGTTTCCAGTCTCTCCAAATGCTAACTTGACCAGTTTTTAATAGTAGAAGAAGTTCACCCTGGTTTGTTTGCTGAAAATTTATGGGTCCATTGAGAGATGAGAAGGACATATTGCCAATGAATATTTATCTATCATGTTAATGTTTCAGCTTATAAAAGGCTATAAACACTTTAAAACCACATAAAATATATAACCTACTCTAATATATTTTATATATCAAGTACATATATTGTACTAGGAAGCTTTAAGCGTGTTAATAATTTGTATTGCTTTAATTAATGTTGAAATGAAGAGAGAAATTGGTAAGCATTTTTATAGAAATTCTTAGAGTCATATTTCTACATCATAAATAAATGAAACTAGACTGGGCCATTGGTATATTGGTACTATAACTTCTTCACATAGAAGTAATAATCATTTACTTAAAGGATGGTCTTATTTGGTAAGTTAAATTTAAGTAGCAACAATTTTCATTATGATTTGACTGCTACTAAAGAACATGTCATATACATCCATTTTCAGAGTTCTTTGTGTATGCTTTTATGTATGTTGTTATGTATCTGTATGCTTGGAAAACTAATTGCATACAAATAAGCCATAATTTATATATATACAAATAAAAGCTAATACATAAGCTTTCCAAGTTGTAATAAAATTTCTAACCAATGAGATATCATTTTAGCCACTATTTTATATGAATTTCTCCATTACTTCAATGTAATGTAATAATATTATTACAAGGAGATCTGAATCCCCTTGAAAAATACATGCATCACACAATTTTTTCAGCGATTGTGGGATAATACAAAAAAGATGAAAGCCTTCATCACAAAAAAGTAAAATCTACCCTCTCAGTGTGAGAAATTCTAAGGGGCAACTGTGATTTTGGATACTATGCATAGTCTCAAGGTAAACATTTTTCCCCTACACTTTTCTCCTTTGACAAACTTCAGCTTGACTTTCTAAATAAGATTAATGCTTATGGTCGACACAGATTATTCCAGTGTCAGTCAATACACGGCCCTGTCCTTGTTTACTAAAACAATATTGGTACTGGCAGGTGGAAAACATGTTTTCCAACCCCGGCAGACAGTGAGTATGGCTTGGAATCTGAATCCAAATTAGGTTCCATATTAATTGCAAATGGTAAAAACCTTTGCTTTAGCTTTCTAATTAAGATTAATGGTGGTGGATGGGAGCTGCTACACAGACCCTGGCATTAACAGCCATCATTTTTCAACTGTGGCAAACATGCTATTCCTTTAAAGTTCCTTTTAGCTGAGAACAGAATTGGCAAGAGATGGCACTGACTGAGAAGACCAGGATATACTCCAGAGCGTTTCTTAAGACTGAGCCACAAGTACATTTAAAAAAAAAAGAAAAGAAAAGAAAAATCTCAAGGAAATCTCGGTCTTTGGCAGAACACACCCAGTCAAAACCTGGTCTCCAGGAAAACGCACAGAAAACAAGGGACTCCACGTTCTTAAACAAGATCCTATTAAAAGTTATAAATAACTGGTAAGAATAAATGTCCCCAATTAAAGTGCTTCTGGATATCTGTTGACTAGGGGGTGAGATGATTTACGCAGGGTGCACAGCCGGAGTACAGAAACACCATCTGGAATTACTAACCGAGAAGCTCATAAAATCATCGATGTATTACATAACTTACTGTCAGGCCTCCGTGGAGTAGGTATCATCAGCTTCTAAAGCTTCGCATTTAGACCGCTTTAGAACCTGTTTAAGACAGAGTATGCTTCATTCGGAGCAGCCTCCTCTTTCGGGCTGTGGTGTGTGTGCTCTGAAAAAGAATTCCTCCAGGCTCAATGAAAGAAAATCTGGGGAAGGAGCAACCAGTAAGTCTCTTTCTTCCCAGCTGCTTTGTCAGTTTTAGACAACCACAGAAATTATGCAGTGCATTTTCTTCCACAATCAGTAACACACGTCATGTCTGAAAATATAGACCGTGCTGGAAAGATGATTGCTCAGTGCCCTTAGGATTTGAACGTGGTGGTTAACTTTTTCTTTCTTTCCTTTTTTCAGTTAAACAATTATATGAACACAAGAGGGCTTTTGTGGGCCAAGACATATATGTTCTTTAAGCAAACAAAAGTGGACAATTTTAGCACATTCCGCATTAATAGAAAAAGAATTGAATTTTCCTAGTTCTGTTTATGAAAGGCATTATTTACACAGCTGTGAATTGTATTGAGATGCAGCAATGTGGTGGAAAATCTCTCATAGAATTATCCAGCTGACTTCACTTTTTTTAAAGTCAGATTCATCATAAATTCAAAGGCACCAATTTTTAAAATATTGATTCTTTTTTGGAAATATTGAAAACCCATTTACATTATGGCAATATCACTATTGCAATTGTGTTTGTACAGTTGTACAGGACTATATGTAGATATACAATGTTATTAAACTTCCTCTAAAGTGTTAAGTTCTTATTCTATATAACTGTCTTATATATTTGAGACAGGGTGTCTCTATGTAACTTTGACTGTTCTAGAATTCACTTCTATTATTAGGCTGGCCTCAAATTCTGATATCTGTCTATCTCTGACTCCAGAGTACTAGGATTAAAGACATGCACTTCCACTGCCCAGAGGAGGAGAACATTTCTCATCGTCCCCCAGCAAGAATAATTTAATATTTTTTATTTGATATGCATGAATGTTTTACCTGAATTCGGAGAGATATACCTGTGCGTGTCTGGTCCCAATGGAGGTCAGCAGATAATATTGGATTCCTTGGAAACCAAACCCAAGTCTTTGCTCTGCTCCTCCTTTTCTTTCTTTCTCTCTTCCACTCTCCCGCTCTCATTCTCTCATATTTGATATTAGTTCAAATGTGCTAGAATCAAAATGAAGGGCCAAGTATTATATTCTATTTCCTTTATATAGAATTTAGACTTTAATAAAAGTATATAAAATAGTGTGGAGGAGCTGCAATGAGTGTGTGTAAACGATAGCAAAGTACAAGACATACAAAATATGTCATAATTAAATATTAGATTTCATTATTTAATTTATTTAAAATATTTTTCTAACCGCATCTTTTGAAATTTGAGAGAAAGTTTCAGATTTTTAAAATATTTCCTGAAATAGAAGACAGTGATAAATTTATGACAGTTTTTAATTAATATTTAAATATTATTTAAATCGAATTTCGCTATGATAATTGCAATGATAATTTTGATTCCACTGTACTTGATGAGCTTCTTCAACACCTGAGAACTCAAGATCATAAACCTGCTCTCTATGCAAGAGGTGGCAGACAAGTGGGGACTATATTGTGGAGGTGACAACAGCTGGCAGCAGCTAGTTCTGCTTGGTAACAAAGCAAATCCCTTTCTCCCACTGTTGATAAAATTGAACATTTGTGAATTGCTGAATAATACCAAAGTTTCTGTGCATACATTTTGATCATTTCACATAATTAATTGGCCAAGCTGACTATTACTTTCCATCATTATTTTTCTCATCTTTTATAGTGTCTTTCATGAGAGTCATTTGCCTTTATCATGTTCCAGTCTAGCTAAGGTCTTCTGTGATACTTTGTTTCTTTATTCAAGGAAACTTAAAGTCATACTCTTGCTGTAATGCAGAGCGAGCCTGCCTTTTTGTTGTTGTTGTTGTTGTTCTGCCTGGCTCCCTGCCGCCCAACTAGCTTATATCCCGAAATAACAACACCCAAATTGTATTCATTTAAACACTGCCTGGCCCATTACTTCTAGCCCCTTATTGTCTAACTATCACATCTTGGTTCAACCCATTTCTAATAATCTGTATGTCACCACAAGCTCGTGGCTTACCAGGAAAGATTCAGCATGTCTGACCTAGCAGCTTCATGGTGGCTCTCTCTGACCCTGCTTTCTTCCTCCCAGAATTCAGTTCTGTATTCTCCACCCATCTAAGGGCTGCCCTATCAAGGCCAAGGCAGTTTTCTTTATTCAACCAATGAAAGCAACACCTAGAAAGAAGACCCTCCTACACCATATTCCTAATGTACTTTCAGAATGGCTTCATAGCCATGGTACAACAAACTGACACAAACTTATTTTTTTAAACAACACCTCTTCATTGGTATATGAGTGTGTGTGTGTGTTTGTGCATATGTATACATAGTATTATATATGTATTTATGTAATTATATACATGTCCATGAGTGCATGCATATACACATATATTGACTGATTAAGGAATATCTCCCATGTATAAATTCATAATTTATTTATTATTCCAAATTTTCTAAAATAACAGTGTATACACTAAGCCATTTGCCCTCAAAGTAACATACCCAGAAGTTTCAGAGATTAGTGTATAATCTGTGTTAGACTCTGTGTTAAACTACTTAGCAGCTTTTTGAATTCTGTTTTATTGATTTTTACTATCCTGTCCTCACATTACTACAAAAGTGGGAGTTCACACTTACTATAAGGACTGGAAGCTATTTGAAAAGTTTTTGTTAATAAAGACATTTACAGCTCCAATGACATAAGAAATGAACAATCTTGCATTATCTTCAGTACTCTCATTATTTTGCTCAATTTGTTGCAAACATACAAGTACTGACCTGTATCTGTTAACAGAAGTTTCTGTCTTGCCTTGTCCTACAGCTTTTCAGTCCCAAAGAAATACACAGTGGTCTACTTTAAGAAATACACAGAGGTCTACAATAATTATAAACTGGTTGGCCTATTAGCTCAGGCTTCTTATTAACTAATTTCTACATCTTACCCCATAATACTTGTCTATGTTAGCCATGTGGCTTGATACTTTTATCATTGAAGCATTTTCCTCTTGCTTCTCTTTGTCTGGCCTTCTCTGTGATGACTGCAGACTGAGCTTTCCTCTTTTCAGAATTCTCCTGCTCTTGACGCCCCCACCTCTATTTCCTGATTGGTCACCACACCTATACTGCCCACTCAGCTACTGGCCAATCAGTGTTTATTTAAAATATACATGACAGATTACAGATCATTGTCCCGTAGCACTTCCCTCGCCCCTTTTTATAATAAAAAAAAACAAGAACTCTGAATTGAATCTCCTTTGCTTAGCTTTTCTCCTGACCATTATCCATAACAACTTGTAGCAACATTCTAAACAAAGACAAACATCCATTATCCATTTTTTTTAGGAATGTGGGCATAGTTTTCCAGGCTACTTCTTTCTGATTGGGGGCACTGATAAGCTTATGGGGACCTAAAGAAAATTTTGAATTGCGGTCAAGTCCTGAATATAATATTCTGTGAGGTTTGATCATATCAGCCAGCAAGCTTAAAACTGTTCTGGATGCAGAACTCAGAGGAAACTCAAACAGAGGTCTTCTGAAATGTATCATCTGGACCATCTGCTCCCATTGGAGATTCTTCCTTGGTCAAACTTTGTTTTTCTTAGCCTGAAATGAATCCACAGCCTCTCATTTTCTGTGGAAACAAAAGCAAAACCGCTTCTCTAAAGTAACATACCTTTTGTCTTAAATTTGGAGGTCAAGCCATTTTCAAAATACATATGTTGGATCAATCCAGTAGCATTTATAATCAAATGTCTTTTAGCAGCTATTGTTCCTTCCTCAGGAGATATACAATTCAAAGACAACACAATAATATACATTATTCAGACTTTCTGTGTATTTTCTATCTTTATGAGGTTTTATTTTAAACTCCATTTCTTTTAATTTTAATTTTTGGCTTTTTGAGACAGGGTTTCTCTGTGTATCTTTGACTTTACTGGAACTCACTCTGTAGACCAAGCTGTCCTTGAACTCACAGAGATCTGACTGCCTTTGCCTTCCAAGTGCTGGGACTAAAGGTGTGTGCCACCACACCCAACTACTCTCCTTTTTTTATTTTTAAGAACTTTATCATTTTTCTTTTTTTCTCCCAAGCCTACATACATTTTCAAATGCCATAAAACTGTTTAGAGGTTTCTTTTGTATGAATCTGTCCTAATGTGCACCTGTAATCTGACCTGTACTGCTTCTTAAAAGTCCAAGATGTTGTATTGCTAAGGCAAACAGAACCCTGCCCTCTTGCTCTGCACAGTCCAACATGGTGGAAGTCCATTTACTGCCTCTGAGACTGCCTGGTGGGAGCCAGGCTTATCACCTCAAATCTGGTAACCAGTTCGCCAATCCTATCACTGAGTAACTTGCAGCATACTACCCACAAGCACCATTCAAGTGCTAGGCCTCCTGAAAGAGCCAGAGTTCACTCTATCAGCAAGGCCCAGAAAACCACTGGTTCAAAAATGCGTGTTTTTTTCTGCTACCGCTAAATCAGGAAAACCTCTCAAAAGAGCCACAGCATTAAGCTGTGTTTAACACTGTGTGTGTGTGTGTGTGTGTGTGTGTGTGTGTGTGTGTGTGTGTGTGTCTAGAATTCATTTTAAACTCTCTCAGGTTTTAAGTAACTTTAGTTTACCAAGTTGGCACCATTTGTTGACAGAGGTTTCTGTCCTGCTCAGTTCCTCAACTTTTCAGTCCCAAGAAATACACAGAAGTCTACAGTAATTATAAACTGACTGGTCTATTAACTCAGGCTTCTTATTAACTAATTTCTACAACTTAACCCATAAATCTTTTCTGTGTTATCCATGTGACTTGGTACCTTTATCACCAAGGCATTCTCATCTTGCTTCTCTATGTCTGGCCTCCTCTGTGATGACAGCAGATTGTGCTTTTTTTTCCCCCAGAACTCTCCTGTTCTTGTAGTCCCATTTCTACTGCCTATACTACCTGCTCGGCTACTGGCCAATCAGTGTTTATTTAAAATACAAGTGACAGGGTACAATCCATTGTCTCACAACATGTATCCAAGGATAATGAGATAAATAAAAGTTAAAGAAACTTTCTTTTGTTCCAACATCTTTCTTACTAAAGCCTTATGTCTGCTTGACTGCCTGATTTTACCTGTTTTTTTTCATACTTTCTGTCATTTACATAAAATTTTATACCTGCACATTTTTGTAATCTCTAAATTCTATTAACCATGGTTTTATTGTTCTGCCTAATATCTGATTTTAAATGCAATATCTGAGTTCTGCCCCCAAGACAGTATGTGGATGTGCTCTCTTCCCTGGGCTGTCCACAAAATTCAAAACCTCTAGCACTATTTTATTCTTTAGATGATGTTCCTAATGAAGAAGAAGACATAAAGTGACCTGAAGAATATCTTCACAAAGAAATTAATAGAAGATATCTAGGAACCTCAAGTCATTGAGATTACCCAGGCCTAGCAAAAGTAGAGCTTGCCATGAAGCAGAAACTGTTATACAAATTGGAAAAAAGTCAAAAAATAAGTGACTTAACATTTCTGTGTATGCGGGGAGGAGGCAGAAATCCTTAATAAATAAATAAATTAAAAAAAACATTTCTGTGTATACACAACCATGAACACAAATGCTTTGCCAAGGCACATGGTCATCATTGTGTTAAGAAAGCCCTTCTTTTTGATGGACTACTACCATGCACATAACAGCCCAACTCCTGCATAAAAGCAACTGCTGAGCTTTGCAAAGGTTAGACCCATACACCCAGCATTCCTGACACTATACATCATATATTCCTTGGGAAAAACAAGAATAATTCGCTCTTCTCCAAATCATGTCACTCCTACATGTTTTGATTACTATTTATTGTCACTATTCATTTATATGTGTTCTTAACTTTATTCAACATGTAACTCACCAGGGACTCAGCCAGTTGTGTACCTATGTGATAAACCATGTGGTTGACATGGAAGAGATACAGAAAGTAAAACTGTGCATTCACAATATAGCTTATCACCGCTAAAACTATTATTTACCCCAATTAACTCATTCCAAGACACAAAGCAGTTTGTACGTATTTTGCTTGAGAAACTTCATTATCTCAAATGAAGTTTGAGATAATATTTTGAGAAATATTTTTGCATTGATATTAAACTTGATGTAATAGATTTACAAATTTCAATATTCAGATGACTACCTAGACTTGTTATCTGAATGTATAAATTAAAATTAATTGATTCAGTCATTGCCTGTCCCACAACTTAAATTGCCACAATATGAGGAGAACTCTGACCATTGGTAACATGTCAGTGTCAACTATGATGGGTACATTTTTGCCCCACTACACCTTCACTTCTTCAGGAGCTGCATCGTTTTGTTAGTCTCTCATTCAGAATGAGGTAGCATCTTTCAATCATGATAATACCTCAACTGGAGATTACATAGCAGTATTATATAATTCTTTCAACCACCTTACATTGTTTTCAGCAGATCTTTGCCTAACGATAGTGACATATTTCATGTTCTAGCTACATCCCGCTATTTAATTCCCCATGAACACAAAACCCAGGTGGATACAGCTGTCAAAATCTTCAGTTCTTTCTGTTTATCTATAAAACCCTTGATACAATAGTCACTGTGGAACACCATGGAAGTGATTTTTCTTTCTGGTTTTAATGCTATTTTTTATACAGGTACACCAATCAGTGCATCTCTGGTGAATAACTATAAGCGAAAGTTAGTTGCATACAGAATATATGGTTGACTGATTTAGTGAGAATTATTGAATTAAAGTATAGGTTTAATATACCCAGAAATCTAGCAATTCTCAAAAATATATAACTTTTAAGTGAAATTATAAAAATAATTTACTTCCATAATAGATATAATTGGAAAAACAAGATTGAAATTATTTAAAAAGAAAACAGTAAATAAAGATACAAAGTAAATGAAGGTTAATACTTAATTCCTCCATAACCTGACAATAAGACCCTATTACTGAATATACCACTTCATTATGTCATTGACCACTGACAAATCTAACTGGTGCCCAACTTGAGACATTGTCAGTATCATTCAGATAGAAATACTGCCACCTACTCCTACAGTGACCTGCCTACAAGATATACAGATATAGTAATAACACAAATGTTATGGAAGTAGCCAACCACTTTTGATTTATGAAGCAAACACCATGATGTTGACCCATGCCTGATAATTCTCAATTAGTTTTATCTTCTGCAGTGTTTACTACATGTGACCTCTGTTTATTTTTTGGGTTTTTTTGGTTGTTTTTTTTTTTTTTGTTGGTGGTGGTGTTTTTTTTTTTTTTTTTTTTTTGGATTTTTGAGACAGGGTTTCCCTGTAGTTTTGTTTTATGAGTTTGAGAGAGAGAGAGAGAGAGAGAGAGAGAGAGAGAGAGAGAGAGAGAGAGAGATCAAGCAGTTGAATAGGTAGGGAAGTATAGAAGATCTGAAAGAAGTTGGGGGAGGAGATAGAATGTGATCAAAATATACTGTATGAAAAACTTTCTAAATAAAAATATTAAGAGTTTAAAATAATGTCTCTACTGAGGAAAATAATGTCAGCTATAGGAGATTTAAGAAAGGTAATAACTTAGCCAGGTAATAGTGGCACATGCTTTAATCCCAGCACTCAGGAGGGAAAGGCAGACAGATCTCTGAATTTGAGGTCAGTCTGATCTACAGAGTGAGTTCCAGGATAACCATGGCTACACAGAAACATCTTATTTTGAAAAACCAATCATTATTATTAATTATTATTATTGTTATTAATCATCATTTTATTATTAATATTTTATAACCTAATGGGTATAGAGTAGGTTTTTTATCAGTAATATAGAATATTACTGAAAATAATGTGGAAACATTTGGGATGGATTCTTTTTGTAAAATTATGCAGAAGCATATCCAGGGACTCCTTTTCTTTCCTCATCTCATGTCTGAGGAGCAATGTACAAGTTGGGTTAATCTTTATGGTGGGTTTGTCATATGTCCTGTGGGCATACATTTCTTCTATGCATAATTTTTTATGATTCTTTAAATGAATGAATATTGAATTTTGTCAATTTCTTTCTTTTTATCTTTTAAAATCATAAAGTTGCATTCATTGTTCTTTTAAGGTTATATCCCCAGGTTACTTGTTTGTGTATGTTGGGACATCATTGTATCCCTGGCATAATTCTCACTTTATCATCACTTTTTGTTCATCAGAGAAATTAATAACTAGAAAGAAAATGCTTCCAAATTGAACATGATTAAGTTAAATTGTTATCGCGTGCATGTTTTACATGTTATGCAAAAAAACTCAAGGTTCTGCAAAGATAGAAATAACAGTAATAGTAAATTCAATAAAAGTTGAGGACTACAAAACCAAAATATAAAATTCTATAGCATATCTGTATATAAGTAGTGATATTGCTGGAGAACAAACAAAAACAAAACAAAACAATAATAGCAACAAAATACAAGGAAACAAATTATGTATGCATGGTAACAATTAGGACATTAAGGACACAAGATTTTGAATTTGAGAATAATGTGGGCTACACTGATTTCTAGAGTAGCCAATGCCATATGAAGAGACCCTAACTAAAACTCAGAATAGAAACAGAAAGAAAATGAATCACACAGGGAAGACACACATACACACACACACACACATTTTCAGTGCATACACACACTCAGAATTATAAATATCAGCAACTAATTAATTAAGAATCTTAAAGATCTTATGAAAAAGACTTAGGTAAAAGACTACCCTATGTTTATATATGGGAAAATTAATATACTTAAATTACTTATGGTATTGAAAGAAACTTACAGATTCAATGTGATTCTCATTAAAATTACCATGATACTAATACTTTAAGAATTTAAAATAATATTTAATATTCAACCACAAAAGATAAAACAGCAAGCAACGTTGAAAATTCTAGATGAAAACAAATTGGCTAAACTGAAATCATAGACAAAGACATCTTCAAAGCAAAGAAAAAATAATAGAATGTTGTGCTGAAAGAATAGGAGGGGCTATTTACAAAAATTTCAAAAAATAGACTAATAATCAAAATATATAATAAAAATACTAAGCACTTAATGACAATGAAATAAATAATTTTATTAAAAACGGGTCGTTTTTTCCAAATGCATTCACATAAGATTCAAAGGATCAACAGGCATTTGAAAATATTTAATCCATACAGTATTCTGAGAAATATAATTTGAATCACAAATATACATCACCACTAATCTACTTGATTTGTGACCACCAAAAGTTAAAAGTTATATGTTAGTAGAGGCTTGTAGAAATAATAAACTTTATACATGGTTATTGTTACTATAAAGCAGTGGAGTCAATTTTAGAGTAGAGTGTAGAAGTCTCTCAAAAAGCTAATGAAGAGTAGTATAACTGAGAAACTTTTTTTCTGGACATAAACTTAAAGAGAAAGCACTATATGGACATTTCTTCAATTCCTTGTTCCCTAAAGCTATACTTACAAAACTGCAATATGGAGAACATGCAAATGTGAAATAATGGATGAATAAATGCTTAAAATTTTAGATGTTCACAGTAGAAAACCTTTGCAATTAAGAGAAAGAGAATCATGTTTGAAACAACAGCTAAAATTGTAGATGATACTGTGTTAAGTGAAACAAGCTAGACTTAGAAAGAAAGACACAGGATTATCTTAATGCTATATGGATCATAAAAATGCTAAATTCATCAAAATGGAGACTATAAGGAATCATAAGTTACTCTGTGGATGAAAGAGGAATTGCTTACAAAAAGGCAAGCTTATTAACTTCTTCTATTCTTTTATACAGCAGAATGTCTGTAGTTAACTGGTATAGGAGGTTCTTCTTTCTATGTGTTGTTTGTATTGGTTTGTGAATAAAGAAACTGTCTTGGCCTTTTGATAGGGCATAACTTAGATAGGCTGGAAAAACAGAACTGAATGCTGAGAGGAAGAAAGCTGAGAGAGAGAGAGAGAGAGAGAGAGAGAGAGAGAGAGAGAGAGAGAGAGAGAGAGACCATGGAGCCATCAGAGTCAGACATACTGAATTTTTCCCAGTAAACCACTGCCACATGGTGATATACAGATTAATAGACATGGGTTAGATCAAGATGTGAGAGTTAACCAATAAGAGGCTAGAGATAATGGGCCAAGCAGTAAATTAATCAATACAGTTTCTGTGTGGTTATTTTGGGGCTAAGCTATCTGGGTGGCCGGGACAACAACTAGGGCCCTCATACAACAGTTAATAATTTGCATTTCAGACTATCAGAAAAAAATAATTGCAAATGGTCTTAAAACAAAGAAATGGTAGATATTTTAACACTATATAAATTTAATAAAATAAAAGTATTCTATTAGCATTTGCTTCTCCCTAGGACCTATAATTTATCTAGCCACAGAATTTTAGTCCCTTTAACAAGGTCAGTTAGGGGCTCCATCATGGAATAAGCATTAGATAGAATTAGAAAGTGGTTGGTTATCTCAATAACATTAATGCCACTGTTATAGCAGCAGGCATATCTTGACAGGAGAATAATTGTTGTAATTTTCATTTCACAACTGATTTAGATAAATGATTACTATTCTTATCCTATAGAATGCATAGAATTTTTTAGCACTGTGAGAGCTAAAAAAGGAAGCTTCCTAGTGAGTATTAAATTACTGTTTTCACTAATTGTGGCTCAAGTATGTGGTATATACCATCAAAGTGTCTTAACTATCAAATTCTGAAGGGGAACTAAGAGTATTGGTAATCTCCTGTCATACTTGGGAGTCTGTGCATCCCCATCCACCAACAATTAAAAAAGAGATAACTTATTCCTGGTTCTAGGGTTTATACTTATTAGCATTAGATATCTAATTGGAGTATTATGTCTCCACAGTAGAATGACTCTATTAGACCTTTTTAATGTATATATGTATATATTTCTAGAAACTTCTATAATAGTAGGTTCCCTTATAGATTTTTCAAAAGGCCTTTAGTGTAGTTATAATTCCCCATATTTCTCCCTGTACCCTGGACCACATTTCTCACCCCCATTTAACCCTTGATGTTCCTTTATTCCCCTTTAACTCTTCATACAAATGTACTTTATCATGCCTCCTATAATTACCCCTTCCCCTATAGTCCCTTACTAAATTGCTGACCTTTATTGGTATTCCAAATTGAGCACACATATCTGAAGATTAAAAGCCAATAAAAAAAATGGAACTTTGGATAAACTTGAATTTCACTCTTGTGTAAGGCCATGTCAATATTTTCTGCATTATTTCACTTTAATGTGTTATACTAAAGTACAGAATCATTCAATAGTCCTTAAAATATTTTTTGGATATCTATTACATGCTAGACCCTGAACAGAAAAATCTAAACAAAATGAAGACTTTATAATGGTTCCTGTTCTCACCACATTTACAGTATATTAAGATGGAAATGTCAAGACCTAATTACTCACACAGGCATATAAATAAAAAGTATAATAAACCTTGATTTAAAATTAGTTTACAAGATAACCAAATTATTAATAGTAGATGAAAGAAATTTCTTTAAATCAAGGCCTAGATAAAATTGCTAAAATAACTATAGCACTCATCAACATGCATGTGTGTATAACATAATTACATGGCAATTTGCCATATAGTATATATATATATATAAATTATATATGACATACACAATATACATACATGTGAAATATGCTTAATATTTGTGTGCACCTATGAATGAACACTGTGTGAGGAGTAAAAAATTAACTAGTCATGAACAGATGTTAATAATTATTAAAGAGTAAAAAATATTACTGAAAAGGAAAATTCTAAGTATTGGTGCTATAATAAACACAGATTTCCAACCAATTTTTTTTTTCCTTTTCATTCTAAAAGCTCATTACCAAATCCTATAATGAGTCCTTCTGAGACATAATCCCTCATTTGAAACCTACTCAATTTTCTTCCTAGTCTGTTCTCAATCTTTTTTTCTAAAAGAAACAGCTAAGAGGTGGACAGACAATTTAATTCTCAAATTTCAAGTCATTTTGGAACTGACGAGGATAGATGCTGCAGGTAAACCATCATGACTTAATTCTTCTTTCTTCTCTCAGTAACTTTCTAAGTTTAACGACTCCCAGTGTGGCTGTTCCATATTCAGTGCACGTATGCACACTCTCTTTACCTTGCCCATTTCTACTTTCCTGTGCATCACTTATAATCCGTGGTATTATTTATATAGTTTGTGGAAAAGTGCTATATAGTGACTTGGGATTGGAGAAAATTATTTAACATCTGTGCTTCATTTTCCACTTCCCCATCTGTGAAACTTGATGTCATAATATTTATCCAATCCTGCACCAGGAGTGATATAAGAATTTACTCATGTTAGTAGGGAACATTTAGATGCAAGGCACAGCAGCAGTATAAAATGCTCCTATTATTTTCTGACAGTCCAGTCAAGCTCTATAAATAATGTGGTCAGGCCCTTAGAACCGTATTATTGTCTGTAATAGCTTGCAGGTGGGACTTAGCCAGTAGACAAGGAGCCCGCATTCTAGAGTCATGTCATTCAGGTTGTGTAAATGTCATCATGAACATTTTGTAAGTTCAGCCTTTCAGCTCCTTAACTAAGAAAATTCAAACTATGCATTTCCAACACTGAGGAAAATGAACTGTGGTGAGGGCAAAAGCTTCATTTTCTAGAAAGATTTGATTAGGTGGTTTGTGAGCTTTCAGATTAAGTGATTTTCTTGTATGCTGTCATGAGGAAACGAAAAGAAGAAACATATAGGAGGCTCTTTCACAAAATCGCCCATAGTGGGGTTGTAACCAGCCAAGGATCCAGGTTAAAATGTACAGATCTATGGGGAAAATACAAATCACACTAACAGATTTTAATAAATTTTATGTGAAGGAATAATGCCAGTGGATCGGGTGAACATTATGTGACCCCCTCTGTTTATTCATATTTATGACGCAATCTGGTTTTTACATTTATTTTGTTTTGAGAATTTTATATATAAGTTATGTGTTTGCATAATATTGACCTCATCCGCTCTCCCTTCCAGCTTCCTCCCTTGCCCACCAGTCCTTGTCAAATTCTCGACTTCTTTAATTGTCATTGTTACACACATGTTACACAATTAAACCCAATGCATTTTAAAATCCTCACTGTTTTCCACAACTATCTTCCAGTTTGGCATGGCTAAAGCTAACCGATTAGTATAGTCATACAAACACTCAACACAGATACATCTATGAGTATATGACTGTATATGAGTCTATGAGTATATATGACTGCATATGTACTATTTGTCGTAAACCCAAAGTCCTTAATTTACCACAACTATACTAGAGCTGAATAAAACCTAAATGATTGAGTTTGCACAATCTAAAATCTGTTACGCTACACAATTTTCAGTGATTTAATTAATCTAAATGCAAAAACTGTTTCTTCCCTTTATACTACAATATCCAAAGAGAAGACTGAATTTTTAGACATTTGAAAGAATTAAAAAACAAATCTCTAACACACAGAGGAAGAAATGGAATTAAAATAGTAGAGGGAACCAAATGTCACATTTGGATTCCTGACTCACAATGATAAGTAAAAAGTTTAAAGCAAAATCAAAAACTTGGGCAGCATTTTATTTGATTTTAGAAAACATTATTTTCACTATGTTGAATGACACAGAAAATCAGGTATTTAACATAGTTATGTGATTGAACCTGAGTTACATGTTGGGAGAGCCAGTTGAGAAAGCAGCCTTCTACACTTCCCTTTAGCTTCTAAGTTTTAATATGGGCAAATATTCTCATCATTAAAATATCAAGGTATAATTGTAATAAGAGTGATTGGGGAAACAAAAATAACATTTCAATGAAATTCTATATTGGATCTTTTCTAATGTAGAAATGCGTAAACTGTTAGTCTCTATAAAGAAAGTAAGTGTAAATATTCACAAAATAAAAGGGAAAAATCATCTGAAAATTCAATAACCCTGATAGATTTTTAGAATTCAGACAGAAAGTGAAATAAAGTAGCAAAAGATGTGCTAGGGAGTTTATGCTTAAATGTAACTCCTAAAGAATATTGTGATATGTTGAACTTCATAGAAAAATAAATAAATTATAAAGAAAGGTAAAAGAATAGTCATTGACTATTTTCTGTTCAACATTGAAAGACAAAACGAGAAAATATCAAGTCATATTCCCACATGGATATAATCTCGGGGATGTTGTCCTCACAAACATCTTTGCTCATTTCGCCTAACTCTAAAAGTAAAATACAGAATATTATTCTCCTGTTCAGGCTCCTTTTTGTAGTAAGAAAATCCTTTCCTAAGCACTGTTGTGTCCTAGTCTTCCCCACGTCATTAACTCACTCTCCGTGAGTTCAGGGCTTAATATGAAGGAACTCTAAAGTACAGCTCAGTAACTTTAAGAGAGCAAGAGTAATTTCCCCCTCGGTCCCATATATTGCCAGCATTTCCTTCACTGACAGAGTTGCTTTAAGTTTTGTTTGTTTATTTATGTGGGTTTTTTTTCCTTTAGTAAATTAACTTATCTGGCCATTATCCAGAAAAGAGCTGAGTGTGATACTCTGCTTTTGATCACCACTCAATCCCCAGTATTTGAAACAGTGCGTATGAAAATGTTCAATAAATATTTGTTGACCGAGCACCACACTATGGGGTAATGCTTCCTTGTGACTTATTAAACTTCCTATCACTTATGACATGATCAGTATCCATTTTCCCATACACCTCTGATAGTGATGTCCTTCTTTTCCCGACAAAAGCACAAAAATGCATACACAAGAAAGCAAAGTCTAAAGTACGTGACTGATGGGTTCAGGTCATGCCAATGTTTGCATTTTCAGAGTTTACCAGGTAAATTTGGATTTTAGCTGTTTCATTCCCTTTCTGGTAAGTTTTCCCATTCTGATCATGTCATCTGATACTTTTATGAATCAGCATGACATTAATAATTTTGTCCATGAAATTATGCTGCCTGTAAGTAAAACTTCAAATAAACTACAATGTTTTATTACAATGTCCATACACTTGCTATGAAGAGAAATACTTAAAGAGATAATGATCATTTGTTATATCGTATTGAACATAGAGACACACTGAAATGTTATTTAGTGAATATCAAATTGTTGTCAAATACAGAGCTTCATTTCTGACTTTGCTAATATTTAATCAAGATTTATAAGTCAAAAATGCATTACTAGATATGCATAATACAGCTAATTTTTTTAAATTAAACCTTTTCCTAATAAATTGTTTTTGACTTATTTATTTTCTTTCTTTCATTATTTCTTTAATATCCCATTTCTTCTCTTAATCTTTTCTTTCTCCACTGTCTTTTTTTGTTTTCTCCTTTAACATCTCCTATATTCTTACTTCTGAGTACCCTTTTCCCACCATTTAAGACAAGTTTCACATTGTTGTCCAGACTGACTCTGAACTTCTCAATACAAGAGATTTTATATACTAGGAGTTGAAACTATAGCCATAGATCTCTATATGACCAAATTTAAATTCTAAGTGAACAAAAGCTTCAAAATTATCAAAGTGCAGAATTTGGTGTATGTATCTCTGTATTTGTTTATAATACTTAATTTTAAATGTAGCTTTAAAATATCCCTTACAAAAGTAAAAAGCACTTAAAATCTCCGAATTTAAATCGCAAGTTAATGACTTTCTGAAGAGATTATCATTAGTTAAACATGAAAGTTTTAATTTTATATAATCACATACATATGGTTTTTTATAAATTTATATGATTTAAAACTATATAATTATAATAAAATGATTCATGTGATTAGATTTTTATTTTTTTAGTGGATTTGAAACTATTTATTATTGTAATCCACTGAGTCATAGGGTGACTGAAGAGGCAAGTGCTTTTCTTCTTTAGATGTTGAGGTAATAGATACTAACATAAAAATATGAGCTTACAGAGATACAGTCATCCAAGATAAAACTGAAAACAATGAGCAAAAACTTTTGGTGATTTATGAATTTCATTCCTTTTTCAAAATTGCACCACTATTAGCCATCAAACAGATGACTGACTGACTTCTCTATCAGTCACTGGGAAAAGGTTTATAAACTACAAGCCAAGAACTACCACTGAGTCACAGAAATATACAATATAAAACTGCACTTCTTTTTGTTTGGAAACTTCCTTGGGAATAGATTACACATCATATGTCAGCACTACATGAGTTGCATATCAGCAGTTTCACTGTATTTTCAGATGCTTGGCCGTGTGTTTATTACATCATTGTTCTGTAAAATGAAAGCAGGGGCTTACATGGAGCCTTGAATCATATAATTATTAGAGACAGTTTCTTCTTCATGAATAGAAAATTAATGTGAAGTGTTTCCAGTTCTCCAAGCAGATCAGAGATCATTTGGTTTTTTATGATGTGAGCTAGACAACATCGCTGTCTGGAGAATCAGAATTTGTACATGTGGATTCCCAGGCAAGCAAATGTGAGAACATTTATCAAATTGATCATCATTCCCATGTGCTCCTTTTAAAATTGCTTCTTTCAAAACAATTACACAAGAGGTCATTATCAGGTACATATGATGTGAGGTATTAAGTCATTACTGAACATGTTAAAGTCCTGATGACCTGGGTTCCAAGGTGATGCTCACCCTGGCCTCATTAAATGAAGCTACGAATGACTTGTCTGACTATCTTCTCTATGGCACACAGCTTCATTTGCTCTCTTGCTTTTCCATCAGAGAACTTTAATAATTCCTTCATATGCTGGTGGAACTGGTGAATCAACAATGAACTCTCTGACCATGGGGGAAAATGAAAAGCAAAGCCAAAAGCTTGCTAATAACAAAGTAATTTTTTCCTTTATACATCTTTTTTTTTAAATTTTTTTTATTGATCAAAGGAGAATAAAGAAAAGAAAAAAAAAACAAATTTCCACCTCCTCCCAGCCTCCCATTTCCCTCCCCCTCCTCCCAGTCTTCTCCCCCTCCTCCCACTCTTCTCCCCCTCCCTCTCACCTATGTCTTTTTACTTTTAAAATAACAAAGTATTTTAAAAGTAAAAAGACATAGGTGTTTACACCTAATTTTAGTTTTATTTTTTTTCTCATTTTAGTTTTAAAGAACTACAATGAAAATAAAATTGCCCTCTCTTGGTGTCACTTTTCTTCCACTTCTTATGACATCATCACCACACACACACATATTTTCACTTCTGCTATTTCCCTATTCTTCAGTAATATTTTCCAAGCTCCTAATTAACTTCTGTAGGCAAACCTTGTCCAATAAACTAAATCAGACAATATTAACATTCTGAATATATTCCTATTATTTTATCTTCAAAATAATGTCAAAATAAATATCAGTTTTTAATAAAATCTTAAATATTGATAGTTTATTTCTTTTTAAATGGGACATTGATTGGGGAGAAAGGGGGAATGGATATGATCAAGATATATTGTCTACACATACAGAACTTATGAAAATTAAAATAATAAAAAGATAAAAACTATGTCTTACTAAATAATAATTATTATGAAAACACAGAAAGAAAAGTGATATATCATTGAATTTAAAAGACACAGTCACTGCCCCCAGGAAATCTAAACTACCAAAATGTAGTATATAAACCCATCAAAAGTCACCCACTGCAATGAAACAAGACTCCAGGGTTGTGTTGTGGTGCTTTGGGGCTGAATCAGTGGATAAAAATGTTCAGAGACCACAAACTGTTTGGAAAACATTAACAAATGAGTGTGGATAAGGGAAAACTATGAAGGTTACAGAGTCAGAGATGAGATGATGTAGGGTCTCCACAGGTTCAGTGACCATGATAATTGGAAATGAAGTGTATTTTTACTACTAAAAATAATTTTTACACTCTTCCAGAAGAGATTAAGAAAAAAAACACTACTCACACAAGATATGGAATCAATGACATTCCAGAATACAGATACTACCCAGTCAACATTGGTGAAACAATGATTTTGTTGGGGTTGCTTACAGGAATATGGGGGGGGGGACTTCTTTAGTAAGAAAAGAAATGTCTGCAAGACAGCTGAATCACCAAAACCCTATCCCCGCACTGGTGACAACTGGAAACAAGGAGCATACTACTCAAGCTTTAGGAAACTGTTGGTCTGAAACTCTTCCAGGTAGTTAAACTGACCTTTGATTCTTCTCAATGGATGCTCTGGTCTGTTCCTCTCCTAGGAAGATCTTCTTGTCTGAGACTGTCTCTCAGTAGCCTCTATAGCTCATGAAGGTTTGAAAGGGAAAATCTGCTCTGTTTCAGGAAATTCCTGAAGGGGTTGTTTACTTTCACAGTTTGAAGACCTTCCCTCTGGGTATAATGTTTACCTGCCTGTGGATCATCTTGTGACAAAAAAAAAAATTATTTCCAAAATAGAGGCCTTCTATATTGGAGGAAATTAGGGCACAACAAATAGGCATAATGCAAAATGTACTAAACAACTTGAGAACTACTGTCATCCTAGCTATAACATATTACAATATTGTGATTTAACATAAAGACAAGAGCCCTTTAAGAAGACACCCAGGACATGATGGTATACATCTTTAACCCCAGGACTTGGGAGGCAAGGGCAGGTAGAACTCTGACCTTGAGGCCAATATGGTCTACATAGTAAATTCCAGTACAGCCAAGAATGTTGCACAAAGAAACTCTGTCTTAACAAACAAAACAACAACAACAACAACAACAAAATCTTAGCAGAAATAAAACAGAAACTTCTATGATATTTTAGACATGGTTTAGAGAATGGAAAGGAAGAGCTTATGGTAGTTGCCACATGAGAGCAATAAAATCAAAGACCAAATAGTGGCTTGTTAGTAGATTAGAACATTAGAGATGGTGGAAGAGCTGGTAAAGTAAGAGGATGTAAAAAGATAACTTCAAGACTGCCTCTTGTGACTGAAATGATGGTGGTGATGTTTATTAAACTGGAAGCAACCGACAACCAGCTTTAGATTTGCATCATGGGTGGGAAGAGGATGTTTAGATCTATTTCTGGTTCTATAGAGCTTAGAAAGCTGTGTAGAGAAGATGACATGTAAATCAAATGATACTTTTTAAAGAAGTGTTTCACCAATGAGAATTCAGAGCCAGAAATATGAATTTGGGAGTAATTTACATATCAATAGAAGTGTAAATTATGTACATAGATAATGCATGAGAGTTTAAAGAGAAGTAGGAAGGCAAACTAATGAAGCCTTAAGGTACAATGACTTTAGAAGGGTTGGTACAGCACTGCAGAGGGGGAACAAAGAGTTGTCAGCAGAGCAAAGGGAGAGCTAACCAAAAGAGTACCATGGGAGCAGTAATAATGAGTGGCATGGGTCAAGCAAGATGAGAATGAAAACTGTCATTTGACTGGAAGAAGACAAACATGTGGATTCCCTGATGTTCTCCCAGCTTATTAGCCTGCATTCTTAATTTCCTAGTTGTCTATCCTAGAATAAACCACATAAACTCCTTTTTTAAAAACCACTAATTCATCATTTGCAAAATAGGCATAAGCATATTACCTTTCTGTAAGGACTGTTTCAATCACTAATTATCAATATTCAGTGTAGATATATGGGGAACCCAGAGACCATTGCAAAAGTCATGTAAACCCAAAAGTACATCCATTGGGGTTTACATGACATATAGATAGATAGATAGATAGATAGATAGATAGATAGATAGATAGATAGATAGATAGATAGATAGATAGATAGACAATACATCATTTGCCTTGTACACTGTGTCAACTTGTTCAAACCAGGCTAGTGAAACTAAAAATGCATTATCATAACTGTATTCTTTTCCTCCATCTATTTGTGACTTAAAGAAAAGCCAATTTCTAAAAAAGCTAAGAAGTTAAAAGCAAACACCATTCATTTCATTATGCCTTTATTTTTCATATTACGCAACAAAATATATGAATTCAGCCAAGAACTTCATCTTTCAGCAAACTAACATTCCCAAAGTGTTGGGCTCCAAAATAGAACACTGAACAACGTGTCTTCAGTTTACAAAATACTCAATACTCAAACAAATTTAAATGTAACAGTTTATAAAATATTTATTGACTTGATTTCATATTTCATATTAGAAATAACCTAAATGATGATGGAATATCTTCATATGTTCCATGGAATACATGAAAATATAACATATTGAGAAGACATATCTTTTGCTAGGTTTGGCATCAAAAATATTTCATTATATATTTTCTTTTTTAATTTTTTATTTATTTTTTAAAAAATAAAACAAGCTACCATTTTAATTTTACATACCAAACGTAGTTGCTAGTCCATCCACTCCTCCTATTCTCTCTACTTCCACTCCCTATCCACCCCTCACAGAGGGTAAGGCACATTGCTTTGAAGGACCAAAGCCTCCGCTCCCCCAACACAGACTATAACTAGGCTGAGCAGGGTATACATGCAAATAGAATGGGTTCAAAAAAGCCAGTAAAAGCAGTAGAGGAAAATCCTGGTGCCACTGCCAGTGGACCCGCAGTCTGCCCTAGCTGTACAACTGTCTCCCACATCCAGAGGGTTTAGTTCATTTCTATGCTGGTACCTTCCCTGTCTGGCCGCAGCCAGAGAGCTCTTATTAGCTCAGGTAAACTCTGTTTAGTGGGTGTACCAATCATGTTCTTCACCTCTTTGCTCATATTCTTACTCCTTTCACTCTTCAACTGGACTTTGGGAGCTCAGTCCAGTGATTCACTATGAGTCTCTGCCTCTGTTTCTGTCAGTGGTTGGATGAAGTTTCTATGATGACATTTACTATATCCACCAATATGACTACAAGGCAAGGTCAGTTGGGCATCCTCTGTACTATAGCTTAGGGTCTTAGTGGGGTTCATCCTTGTGGATTTCTGAGAACTGCTCTATTGCCAGGTTTCTTGTTAGCCCCCTAATGGCTCCCTCAACCAAGATATCTCTTTCCTTGCTCTCCATCTCTGTTCTTCCTCCATCTTGATTATCCCATTCCCTCAAGATCTCCTTCCTATCCCTTTCTCCCCTCTTCCTCCCCTTCCACCCTCACTTTTCCCCACACTCCCATGCTCCCAGTTTTGTCAGGAGATCTTGTCTTTTTCCCTTCCCAGGTGGATCTATATAGGTTTCTCTTAGGGTTCATCTTGTTGCTTAGCTTCTCTAGGGTTGTGAACTATAGGCTCATTATCTTTTGTTTTACAGCTAGTATCCACTTATGACTGAGTATATACCATGTCATCTTTCTGGGTCTAAGTTACCTCACTCAGGATGGTTCTTTTTCGAGTTCCATCCATTTTGCATGCAAATTTCAAGATATCATTGTTTTTTATAGCTGAGTGGTATTCCCTTATGTATATATGTACATTTTCTTTATCCCTTCTTTGGTTGAGGGACATCTATGTAGTTTCTAAGTTGTGGCTTTTATTAATATACTGTTATGAACATAGTTTAAAAAATCTTCTTGCATAATGATTAAGCATTCTTTGGATATATGCCCAAGAGTGGTATGCTGATACCCAAATTTTGGAGAAACAACATACATATTTCCAGAGTGGTTATACAAGTTTGCATTCCCACCAGCAATGGAGGAGTGTTCCCATTACTCCACATCCTCTCCAGCATAAGCTATCATTGGTGTTTTTGACCTTAGCATTTCCATGATGGCTAAAGATATTGAACATTTCCTTAAGTATCATTTGGCCTTTTGAGTTTTTTCTGTTGAGATTTCTCTGTTTAGATCTGTATTCTATTTTTTAATTGACTTATTTGGAATTTTGATGTCTAATTTCTTGAGTTCTTTATATATTTTGAAGATGAGTTATCAATCGGATAGAGGGTTGATGAAGATCTTTTCCCATTCAGTAGGCTTCTTTCTTGTCTTATTGACTGCATCCTTTGCTTTAAAGAAGCCTCTTAGTTTCAGGAGGTCCCATTTATTTATTGTTGCTCTAAATGTCTGTGCTTTATTTAGAAAGTAGTCTACTGTGCCCATGAATTGAAGGCTACTTCCTACTTTCTTTTTTATCAGATTCAGAGTGGTCTGATTCATATTGAGGTCTTTAATGTACTTGCACTTGAGTTTTATGCATTGAGATAGATATGGATCTATTTGCATTCTTCTACATATTGAAAACCAGTTATGCCAGTACCATTTGTTGAAGATGCTTTTTTTCCATTGTACAGTTTTTTCTTATTTGTCAAAAATCAAGTTTTCATAGGTGTGTGGTTTAATATCCAGGTCTTTGATTTGATTTCTTTGATCAACCTGTCTGTATTATATCAATACTAAGCTGTTTTCACTATCGTCGCTCTATAATACATTTGAATGTCAGGGATGACGATGCCTCCAGAAGTTCCTTTATTGTACAGTATTATTTAGGCTACCCTGTGGGTTTTTTTGTTTTTTTCACATAAAGCTGAGTATTGTTCTCTCAAGGTCTGTGAAGAATTGTGTTGGGATTTTGATGCAGGTTACATTGAATTGCCATTTTTATTATGTTAATTCTACCTATCCAAGAACATGGAAGATATTTCCATTTTCTGGTATCTTCTCAATTTCTTCTTCAAAGACTTAAAGTTCTTGTCTAATAGGTCTTTCAATTCTTTGGTTAGTGTTACCCCAAAATAGTTTATGTTATTTTCTTTATCAGTTATATATAAAAGGATTACTGATATTTTTGAGCTGATCTTGTATTCTTCCACATTCTTAAAGATATTTATCAGCTGTAGGAGTTCCTTGGTAGAATTTTGGGGGGTCACTTATTTATACTATTATATCATCTGTAAACAGCAAAAGTTTGACTTCTTCCTTTCCAATGCATATCCCCTGATCTCCTTTTGTCTTGCTACTCTAGCCACAACTTCAAGATCTTTGTTGAATAGATATAGAGATAGTGGAAAGCCTTCTTTTATTCCTGATTTTAGTGGAATCACTTTGAGTTTCTCTCCATTTAATTTGATGTTGGTTGTCATCTTGCTGTATATTGCTTTTATTATGTTAAGGTATGTTTCTTGTATTCCTGATCTCTCAAAGACCATTATCATGAAGAGGTGTTGGATTTTGTCAAATTCTTTTTCAGCATCTAATGAGTTGATAATATGGTTGTTTTCTTTCAGTTTATTTATATGGTGAATTATATTGATAGACTTTCATATGTTGAACCATCACTGCATCTCTGAGATGAAGACAAATTGATCATGGTGGATATTTTTTGATGTGTTGTTGGATTTGGTTTCCAAGTATTTTATTAAGTATATTTTCACACTTTATACTCATTGCAAGAACAATCTATCAAGATGAAGTCTCAATCCGGAACATCTATGCCCCAAATACAGGAGTACCAACATATGTAAGAGAAACATTACTAAAGCTTAAATCCCACATCAAACCCAACACATTAATAGTAGGAGTCTTTAACACCCCACTTCCCCCAATGGACAGGTCAACCAGACAGACTTACTAGAGAAATAAGAAAACTAAAAGATTTCATGACCCAAATGGATTTAACAGACATTTACAGAACATTTCACCCAAACACAAAAGACTATACCTTCTTCACAGCACTTCATGGAACCTTCTCTAAAAATGACAACATACTCAATATCATGGAAAACCTCAACTATACACAAAAATGGAATTATACCCCCTGTATCTAATCAGATCACCATGGTTTAAAGTTAGAATTTAGAAACAACACTAATTGCAAAAAGCCTACAATGTCATGGAAATTGTCCCTGGGTCAAAAAAGAAATAAAAGAAGATATTAAAGGCTTCCCAGAATTCAATGAAAATGAAGGCACGATGTACACAAACCTATGGGACACTGTTTCTTTGGGAAAATCAACAAGATAGACCAACCCTTATCCAAACTAATAGAATGGCAGAGAGAGAACATCCAAATTAGCAAAATCAGAAATGAAAAGGTAGACATAACAACAGACACTGAGGAAATCCTAACACAAAACAAAAGATATGAAGTTAAGACCCACTTTTCAGGGAGAGCAGGTGCTTCTGTTAAAATATATTGAAAATGCATGATAAGGAGACGGAAAATAACTTAGAGCAATAGATTAGATGGCCTGGAGTGATGCTTCACAGTTAAGACACTGCCTACTGTTCTGAAGGTCCTGTTCAATTCCAAACAACCACATCATGGCTCACAATCATCTGTAATAAGATCTGGGGACATGATCAGTCTTTATCGACTTAGACCATGAAACCCAGTATGCACAGTTTCAACATAACCGTAATATACAGACTGTTCGTGCATGGAATAAATTTCATTTCATTCAATTCCAGTAGATTAGATAGATAGATAGATAGATAGATAGATAGATAGATAGATAGATAGATAGATAGATGGATGGATGGATGGATGGATGGATGGATGGATGGATGGACGGACGGACGGACGGACAGACAGACAGACAGACAGATGGTAATTCACTAACTTACCTAGTATTCTAGGTGAACATTGAGGACAATAACCAAATTGACAAATGTATGTGGAAGACGAAATGTTTTGAACAACAAAACTGTCACCCAAAGAAAGTAACCTTCTATCTCGTGTAAAGTTTAGTCCTAAGTGAATTCTTAATACTACTATGTTTCCATGATGCAAATGTCTTCTGATACCTCTGTAAAGACAAAAGTTGAGAAAACAAAAGTGATGACAGACACAAAGCCATGACGGGACAGTGTCACAGAAAGAGAACTTTCAGTGGATATTTTACTATGTAAGCTCATGCTTCCTAAAAGGAAGTTCACTCTAAAAAAGAGCTCACACAGTTTATTATAAACAAATTATCCAAATCTGTTGGTCTCTGAGAGAAATTGGCTTCTCTTTGTCCTAACATGGTCCTTGAATAAGCTTGCAATTTGCTGCTATAAAGTAAGCCACATGGACAAAAAGACTTTTTTTTTATATGAATGAATGAGGGTTGTCTTCTTTTCATACACAAATTTCAGTTGGAGATCCTAAAGAAAAGCTAACCCCTATGAAAACAAAGAAAATCTTGTCATGTGAGTCATTGACACTCCGGGGTTGTTGGCCTATGCTTTTATACAGCAACCATCTAAATGGACAATAGTGTTTTAGATGGCTCTTTCTGTTCACATCGTTTTTCCCTTAATAATTATTAGCTACTATCTACTGCCTTCCAGTTTAACACTAAAGAAGTCTCTGAGTCTATGACTCACAGATGGAGTTTAATGAAGCAATAAAATTGAAGCTAGGGAAAAAAACACTTATTTGTAACATTTCCACACTTCCAAGGATTGGAAATTGAAGATCAGAACTATAAAATCTTGCCCAGAGATACAAAATTAACCAGAGAATTTTTTTCTTCTCAAATTCTCATCGTTTTCCTCAAGTTATTCTGTAAAATGAAGGCTTATTTTCTCGGTACATGTTGAAGAGCCACATCTACATATGGTTACACTCCTGATCTGAATACACAAGACCATGGACTTTAATATACAACCTCTCATCAGAATCAAGTCCCCTGGTCTTGGCTTGCCTTGTTTTCTTGAAGGTATATATTTAAAATAGTAGTGCCAATCTTTCCTGCTGTGCATTATCATTCTCTTGAAATGAAAGCAGTATGTAGTTCTACAGAAGCTTGACATCGATTAGTATAGCAAAGCATAATGATATGTACATAAACATGGGTAAGGTAAAGTAAAGAAAGTGCAGCTGGTCTGGATTGCTGACTTTAGAGAAGACTGAGTCATTAAAAAAGGGACTGTTTCATATCAACATAGTTACTTCCAAGAACACATAGCTAAAACATTGATTTTTCTTATCTTCTCTTTTATCAATATATAGTAACAGTACAAAATAATGGGTTCCAGTGTAATAACTTTGAAAATGGACAAAAAAATGCTTGAATAATATTTATCTCAAGAAAAAAAGATAATACCAGAAGATGGGAAGACCTCCTATGTTAGTGAACTAGCATGGCTAATAATTTGAAAATGGACATTCTTTAAAAATCTACATATTCAGCACAATCCTACGAAAATTACAATGCTATTCTTCATAGTAATTGAAAAATTATATCAAAATTCATAAACACAAAAAATTCAGGATATCCAAAAGAATTCTGAACAATAAAAACACTGTTGGGGAAATTATCATACCTGATTTCAAGTTTACTACAGAGCTATAGTGATTATTTTTAAAAAAAAACAGCTTGATACTGACATAAACACAGACACAGTGATCAATGGAGTAGACTGGAGGACTCAGATAAATCCTCAAACTCCAACAGTCACCTAATTGTTGACAAAGAGGCCAAAAGATGCACACTGCAGTAAACAAAGCATCTGCATCAAACAATGCTTGTCAAACTGGATTGTTACGTGTAGATAAATGAAATTTGATCCTTCTCTCTTGCCCTGCACAACATTCAACTCCTAATTGATAAAGGATGTCAATATATGACTGGGTACATTGAATCTGTTAGAAGAGAAAATGTAGAATGTGATTGAACTTATAGGCACAAGAAAGAATTTTCTGAACAGGTCTACAATAGAAAAGGCATTAAAACCAACAGCTCACTGATGATGCCTCATGAAACTGAAAGTCTTCTATATAGCAAAGAACACCGTCATTATTGCAAAGATGCAACCTACAAAATGTGGAAAGATCTTTACTGGCTTTCACATATAGCTGGCTGAGCAATGGCATCTGGAATCTCCAAATAACTAAAAACAGCTACAAAACACACAAACAAACAGAAAACAAGACACAAAAACTCAATCAAATATTGGGACATGGAAGTAAATGAACTTCTCAAAAGAAGAAATAGAAATTCTGAGAAACATTTTAATTCTTTGATATCTATAGCCATAAGGAAAATACATATAAAATGACTGTAATTTTGTCGTAGTGACAATGGCTAAAGTCATTAAAGCAAATGGCTTTCACAGGCACGGATATCAGGAAAAGAGAACACTTTTTATCGCCTGGTAGGAGGACAAACTGGTGTAGCCATTATGTAATTCTTGTGGAGACAACATAAAAAAAATCTAGAACCCAAGTGGTGGTGACACACGCCTTTATGCCAGCCCTTGGAAGGCCTACGCAGGCAGATCTCTTTGAGTTTGAGACCAGTCTAGTCTACAAACTGAGTTACAGAACAGCCAGGACCATTACAGACAGAAATCCTGTTTGAAAAATTAAAGAAAAATCTGGTAATAGATTTACTATATGATGTAGGTTACAGGCCTAGCCATAAAAAACAATCTTTTCTATTACAAGGAGTTTTGCTCATCCATGTCCATTGCTGCTATATTCACAATAATCAAAAATGGTAAAAGGATAGATGCCAATCAACAAGTAAAAATGAAATATTTAGGAGAATTCTTGGGACAGGAAAAGATCATTCTGAATGAGGTAACCCAAGTCCAGAAAGACAATGGTTGCATCATGTTTTGAATATGTGGATGCTATATTTAAATCCTCAGATATGTATTTAAACTGTAATACTCTTAGAAGACAGTACAGTAGTTAGGGGCCATAGGGGAATTCCAAAAGAAGGATGACAGAACACAGGTCATAGATGGGGTGGGGGTAGAGGAATAAGAGAACAGAAAGCTTTAAAGAAGGTGACGATAGGAAGGAATGGGAGAGAAATAAACAAAAAAGAGGTAAATAACATTAAAGACTTAAAAATCACATATGGAATCTGAGTGCTATGGAAACTTCTTAAGAGTGTGTGTGTGTGTGTGTGTGTGTGTGTGTGTGTGTGAATGAGTCTGTGTGTGTCTGTGTATGTTGATCTATGTTAACAATTGATGAAACAAAGAGGCCATCAAAGAATAAATAAAAACTTACTTAAAAAAATAGAAGTAGCTATTAACTTCCAATAAGGCAATGAATATCTTCCAATAGCAAACTTGCTTCCAACACCTGTGGTTACTCTGTCTTTTATCCCCTTCCATAATTATGTTCTTATTTTTATTATCTGTGCACTTCATCATTCCAATTTTGGAAGCATGTCAGCTAAAACAAACTTGGTGCTTTCACAGAAAAAAAGTACATGCTATAATTCATAGTTTTGAAGAGCAAAATGGAAAGTAGATGCATCACTGATAATTTCTCACAGACCATTTGTTTAAAGGATATTTTAATATGCTTACTTACTTTATTATTAAAGTTAATTCCTAAAGATGAAAGGGAAGAAATGTTTCCAGACTCATTCTATAAAACTAGTATACCGATACTGAAACTGCTTCAGGAAATGGTCAAGCCTGTGAGTAACAGCGCATACATAACTGAAGAAGGAAATGACAGGAGGAAAGCTGTAGGTAAATTTGTTCTTTATATTTAATTTGAGAACAGAACTCACTGGTGATCTTTTCAATCAAATAAGAATATATACCGCAAAGAATTCTCTTCACCTGTGTTTATTACAACCCACAGCAAATGCAAAAAACATCAGTTGTACTGAGATAGAACTATATTTTTTATTTATTGTGATACTGAGGATGAGACTAGCATTCCATACATGTTAACACCTGCTGTACCACAAAGCTATCTGACCCAACAGAAATGGTTTTCTAACAGCTCTGTACACTAGATTTTAAAAGATAATCTAAGTAAATATTATTAACATTTAAAGTTGTTCACTTTGCTTCTCTGGTAAGGGTCAGCTGTGAGCACAAGCGTTAGGAACTATGTCTAAAGACACAGCACCATGGCACGTTTCTTACCTAACATGAATAAGTTGTTAAGGTTAATCCACAGCACTAGAAAAAAAGAACATGGGAATTGTCCAGCCTCTTTTACATTGCAGTCACCAGTGGTTCTTACGGAGACTGATATACCAGCATGAGCCTGAAAGTGAATATTCAGGAAAGAATAGAAGGCTGCCAGTGATGGCCATATGTCACAAGGAAGAAATATGCTTTGTTGCAAACCAGTAGATTTTCAAATTATGTTACTTAAGCGTAATCTGCCTATCCCATTAAATATAATAAATGCATTGAAGGACTCATGTTAAATGACCTTTAATCTTTGAATCTTTTTTTTTTGCCATTGAAGAAATTTTAAATAGCATATACTCATCATTGTACTCCAAAACTGGGTAATCAAGAAGTATAAAAGGAATTACATTCCTTCTTCTAAAGAAATGTAAAATAATTCACCCAGGGAAATTACACTGAATTGCCTATAGCTTTACTGTATGTGTTCATTATTCTGGCAAGTCATTTCTTATAGAACAGCTACAAAATGTTTATAAAATAAGTAGGTATGAATGTGAAATGCCAGCCATTCTTAGAGTCACATTGTACCAAAGTCTGAGAATTATATAAAGGTCAGAATCCAATAAAGGCTGAGAAGCCAGGAGATTTAAATTTAGCATCACACTTTGGTCAGTTATTAAGTCCATTTTGGCAAGAAGAAAAAAAATAACAAGCTGTCCAAAGTATGGATACTAATCTACTCTAGATAAAATAAAGTACTCAATAGCCTTTAGAACAGAAGAAAATAAAAGTTGCTAACCAATAGTAAACATTTGAATAAGAAGAGTTAACTGTCTGCACATAGCTGCATATTTTTCAAAGCCTTACCTCAGGCTTACCAATAATAAACCAGCTGGTGATGAAATTATGAATAGTGTATAGATAAGAAACAGAGGGAAGAATTATTAATAATCTACAGATAAGAGATATAGAAAGATAGAATACAAATAGGAGTTAAAGAGAGGGGTAAATTATATATGACAGATAGGAGTGAGAGAGAGGGATAGTTAGTAATAATATACAGATGGCAGTAAGGTAGAGGGGTACGGCATTTCCACCTTGACCAATTACAAGCTACATGACCTTACACAAATTCTGTTTTCTTATTAGTAAAGTAGGAATAATACCTGCTCATATGATTGCTGTAAATATTAAGTCAAATGTGAAATGCAGCTAAGAAAAATGAAAGCAATGTTACATGAACTCACTTTATAGTGAGTTATCCACATACTTTAGGACATCCACAGAATGAAACCTTTGCTCAGCTTCTTCTCTGCCAAAGTCTTTTCTCAGGACTTGAGATCTTTGAAAGAACAAAATAATCATGCTTGACCTTGCTCAGTATGCATTATAGCAAAGGAAGTTAGAACTAACAAGAAATGGAGTGGGAATGTATCTCAAAGGTAAAAGCACAGATCTAGCATGTAAAGAATCGCTACATTCAATCTACGGTATCACAAAGTAGTAAGTGTTCCGTGTGTAAGAAGGGACAATGTAAGAAAAGAAACTTACAGTGCTGGAGAATAAAGAGGGGGATGTATTTTATTACTGCAAATTAAACAAGACTTTGTACGTTTCATTAAGAAGACGGTCACTGAAGAACAATCTGAAAAGATTCACATGTTGACAGAGTACTAACCCATAATCTAGAACAAGAGCTCCGTGCAGTATAGTACTTAGCATTGATCAAAGGTGAACTATTTTCGATACATGGATGAAGAACATGCATCCCCCCAGAGTCAGACTTTTTCTTCCGCAGTTTGAGCTGCCAGTATCCTGCACAGGTCAGCAGACCCACACACAGCATGGCTTCCTGGAGAGAGGAAATGATACGCTCAGTTAATTTTTAGTATATAATTTCCTTACTGCAGAGAGAGAACGAAACATAGTAGAAAAGTCCAGAAAAGCTCCCTATGGAGCGTGGGACTCTCTTAGAAGGACGTACAGTGCCCGTTTATCTGAGAAACAATACGAAGATGCAGCAAATGTGCAACCTATAAACGGTTAAATCGTACATGTCTGACCGCTACAGTCTGAAAAAACCCCCAAGCAGCATCCAAGTAATAGACTTGAAAGTGTACTTGAATTCTTCACATCACCTGCTGCTCCTAGGCAGCATTCTTTTCTTCCTTGTTTTCATTTACCAGTCATCATCTTAAACAACAGTGTGTCTGTGACACTGTGCGCCAGTAGCTGACCTAGAGCCAAGGGAAAGACAAAATCATGAAGCATATCGTATCCCACTTTGCCAGCACTTCCAGAGCGCTCTTAAGCCTCACACCTCTTTTGCCGCTGAAATAGCAGCTACTTCCTTCCAATCCCTTCATCCCCCTCCCCATTGCTTGAAAAAATAATATGTCTGAAGGTTTTGGGAACTTTTGGGAAATAGAACCACTTTGCCTATACACACATTCTTTCTTTCTGAATATGGGACTCAAGGTAGCCACTGAGAAGTCTGTTGAGGTCGTATTTCAGGTACTGAAGGAACAGCAATGCAAAACACAAAATTGATTTGCCCTTTGGGAATCGAAGTCCTCTGCAATGCTCATTAAAACTTAATTTGGATTTTTAAAGGTATTAAAAAACCCTTTTTAAAAAGAAAACATTTTCCAGCGTGACCTCACCCAACTGGATGTCCTGCTTGGTTAAGCTCACCAGAGAGGGAATGGAATTCTTCTACTGGATTGCAAATGATTGTATAGACAGAGGGGGGAGTTAGAAAGCCTTTACCTATGATAAAATGGTTTCAAAAAGCATTGAGGTTCCAAATCTCCCTAATTAAGCTCTGAAATGGTTTCTGCATTCTTTTTTGAAACCAGGGGGAACAAATATTTCATATGGTTAAGTATTCGTTAAAATAAGCAATGGGGAATGAGTACAGTGTCCAATATCAAGAGAAAAGCTGTGCAATGGAAATGGGTCAATACAGCAGATATTAATAATCTAGGAGTCTGGCAGGCTGACCACATAGGCACCTGTTGTTCCTGTTTTTTGCTAATGATTCTTGCTATGATTTGCTCAGCTGTGCCAAGGAGTCTCAAGTAGAAGGAAAGCTAAAAAAGGACTGGAGCCATTAAGGTAATGTTAACTGTGCTTGTGTTACTCACGACCACTTGAGTAAATGAAGATACATGTGTTTATAAGAAATTTCAGAGGCTAAGATTTAGACATTTGAAAAAGCAAAAAAGTACATAAATGCTTGTGCAACAGATGTTTACACCATGTGAGGCACAAGTTAGACTCTTGCTGTGTTTTATTAATCCTATCATGGAATTCAGTAAAGACAATGAATTGAAATTCTGAGGATTTATCTTCTAATACTAATTTATAGTTTCAACAGAGATGCTTATTTCTCATTAAGGCAAGCTTTTTCTAAAATTAAAGTTTTTAGAGAATTTACTCTGAACAGAATTTTAGTTTTCTTTCTCTTAATTTACCTTAAAACGAGTTTTATTATATTATAAAACTAATAAATAAACACCCATTAGATAGCAAAGATAAAGCTATTCACCACGAAGAGCATGCCTTTCAGTCACTGCTGCCATAACACCCATGAGAGGCAAAACTACATCTAGTCCCACTTCTCATAAGCAGACTGTTCAGCAATGGAGACTAGTGTCGACCAATCCAATAGGAAATGCTTGAACTATGGAAAACTATTATTTTGGGCAATTTTTCTCTTATTTTAAAGACACAAAATATTACCTGTAGGAAAAAATAATGATTTAATGCCTTAGTTATTTATACATGTGTTTGATGAGAGTTGGCTTTTAAGGCATTCAACCCTTTCTTTTCCATTGTCTCAAATGTACACAGAACTTGGAAGAAATTCAATTCCAATATATACAAACTTCTTGACAAAAATTTAAGATGTGAGCATTATTTTTTTTCTCAGATATATGATATTGACCTGTTTTAAGCCAGAAGATAAATTAGGAATGAACGCTGATCAGAATACTTGACCACTATTCAGTACTCTAACAGTTTACTGTACAGTTAAGGTCACCTCGTGTACCATGATCAAAGACAAAATTTTTTATACAAGATTGATGTGGGGTTGTCCTCTGTATACTGTGGATACTATTGGTTAATAAAGAAACCATCTCTGGCCTCTGATAGAGTAATGTAGAGCTAGGCGGGGAAAACTAAACGGAATGCTGGAAGAAAAGAGGCAGAGGCAGAGCTGCTTCATGAGAAGATACACTGAAACCTTGCTGGTAGGCCATGAGCCTTGTGGTAAAATATGAAATAACGGAAATGGGCTATATTAATATGTAAAAGCTATCCAATAAGAATTTAGAGATAATAGGCCAAGAAGTGATCTAATTAATACAGTTTGTGTGTGGTTATTTCGGGAGTCTGAGCTCCCGGGAAACAAACAAGTGGCCTCCCACAACACAGATTCCTTTCAGAGATAATTTCTGGATCACAATGTGGACAATTCAACCATGCTGTACCAGCAAGAAGATAGGTAGCATTATTGATGTCACTTCTAAGGAAAGTTAATGTGTAGAAATCATAGAATATACCCTGAATTGAATACTGAGTTAGAATATCAATTCATGAAGAAAAGCAAAAGACTTCTAAAAACATACAAAATAGTTCTAATGACTCCAAGCAAGGCAGTAGGGGTAGCAAAGTTATTAACAGTTATCTGAGAGTGACTAAAAGAAATAATAAAGAGTTGTGTTCCCAAAGGAATCATCTTTGGGGAAATAGGAAATAACAATTTTCAAATTGTGCTTTCAATGTGGCGTGAGACAAATTACGTTATTTCAAGTCATCCCATTAATTGAGTACACCAATAGTCACTTATACCATTAAAAATTCCCTGAACATCTTTGTCCCTAAATTTCATTGTATATATACTATAAATTATTGTCTTATGTCATTTTTATGCTATTTTATTAGGATTAATAATACTCATGAAAACTAGAGATTATGACTTTTGTGGTTTATGAAATGACTCATAAAATAGGAACAAAATCTAACAGAACTACTGTCATACAATTCATCATAGAACTGCAAATACATGCATAGGATATACAATGTCCTGTTTTATGTGATACTCAGCTCCCATAAGGAGCATTTCCTTCACATACATTTGACAAGAGACACATCAAAAAGCATATGTATAAAATACTTGAAATACATTATTACAATATGTTGGTTCAACATAAGGTCATGCACATATGTGTACTGAAGTCAATTGTGCATGGCTGTTACTTTCCTCAGGGCCTTCAGGTTTCTGGTTTGATGGCCATTCTGCAAGTTCTACTCTGGAAGGAGATTCCATAGTTACAGAATCACTAATCTGCCTTCAATGGGTAAGGTAGGGATGGTGGCAGAAAAGAAATAATAGCCTAAAATATGTTACTTGTAATTTTATTCAACACAAGAATAAGTGGTGCAGGCAATAAAGTGATGAATGGAGTACATTAGACTTGAAAAGGGGAAACAAATGATTGTGCTGCCATAGTATTCCTGATTCTCCTGCTCAGTTGCCTTCATACTTGGAGAAGAGCGAGTAATGAAATAGAAACTCTCTACGAACAGTCCCGAGCATCGTTTCTGTGCAGTTAAGCACTATCATTACCAGACACAATCCCCTCTGGGTGCCAGGCCAGTCTGCTTACTAGCAGCTCTTCAATTACATATCTTAATTGGACATACAAGGGCATTGGAATGTAGGATATGAAAGCCATGGGACATTTGGGAATAAAATCTCGAAATAATGTTTTACCTAATTATTATCCATTTTTCATTCTGAAAGTTACATTTGGGATATTTTTCCATCACCATGCATGGTTTACTAAAATACACTTTCGAGTTGCCTGAAAGGCCCTTTTATCCTTGAAAATATCAATTCAGAGTATTTTATTTCCCTGGAGATAATTGATGTCAATCCAGTGTCACACAGAGAACAATTCACTTCTTATACCAGGTCACAGGTGATTCTAAATGTCATAAGCTGATTTCCCCATTGATCAATTAAGCTTCTCTACTTAATACATTTTAAAAATACATAGGTGTAATGTTAACTTTCCTATGTAATTTACATAATGAAATACATTATACTACATTGAATTCTATTGATTCTTGATATATAATTTTAATGGTATTTCATAACAGACTACTCATAGTAAATGTTTTATGGAATCATTTGATACATAAAGGTCCTTCCATTTTTAAGAAATTCCTGGTCCAGTGTATACAACTTAGTGCATTATTTCTAATATTCATGTTTTATAGTTCATGACGCACTAAGTGGCCTTCAGACCAAATAAAATACAAGTCTTTAATAGTAACTCTTGAATCATATGTCCTCATATAATGAAGCATTCAAGGGATTTGTGGGCACATAGTAATGATGAGGATCTGAGTTCAGATCACAAAATACACGTGAAAGCTAGCACAGTTGTCCATATAGGTCTAGTAGACGTTTGGAGCTCACTGGCCAGCCATGGCATATAAAATAAATTAGTCCAGGACTAAGGAGCACATACAACATTGTCCTCTGGCCTCTTCTCAAACATGCACATACAGCACCTGAACTCATAAGCATATGTGTTCACACCCACATGAAAACACACAGACACACACACTTACCACACACACACCCATAAACACAATAATAGAAACATTTTGTGTAAACCATTTTTAGCACGTCTTATTTTACTTTTGTAAAATTCATTCATAAAATTATTGAAAATTACAAAGACTCATTAAAGTTGAATTATATAGTTAACTTTCAATTTCAGAAGTCAATTCTTCAGGTAGACAGGGACCAAGCTCATCATATGACTACAAACCTATCAAAATGATAAAAAAAACCGAATAAATCATTAATTTGGAATGAGCAAACGCTTGTGAATCAAAGTAATTGTTTGGTGTGTGCAGTAATATGTAAGAAGACTCATTCTGGCAAGTACAGTTAAGATTATAAAACATTCATAACGTGTCTCTTAGGATCCTCATTGTTGCCTAAGTTCTCTGGGATTGTGATTTGGGGGCTGGTTTCCTTAGTTTTATGAGTGAGTACATGTGATAATTGTCTTTATTGGTCTGGGTTACCTCACTCAAAATGAGTATCCATCCCTTTGTCTGCAAAATTCAAGTTGTCATTTTTTTTATGCTGTGTAGTACTCCATTGTGTAAGTTTACCACATTTTCCTTATCCATTCTTTGGTTGAGGGGCATTTAGGTTGTTTCTAGATTCTGGCTATGACAAATAAAGCTGCTATGAACATATTTGAGCACAAGCCCTTGTGGCATGATTGAGCATCCTTTGGATATATACCCAAAAGGGGTATTACTGGGTCTTGGGGAAGGTTGTTTACTAATTTTATGAGAAATCGCCACACTGTCATCTAAAGAAGCTGTACATAGATCTAATCTATATGGGAAGTAGAAAAAGACAAGATCTCCTGAGTAAATTGGGAGAATGGGGCCTTGGGAGAAGGCTGAAGGGGAGAGGAGAGTCAGGAAGGGGAGCAGAGAAAAATGTAGAGCTCAATAAAAAGCAATAAAATAGTCTAAAATGTGTCAGAACCATTCCTTTTGAGCTTTTATAGTGTACGGCAGGCAAAACAAAATGTATAAATGGCAAAGACAATAATACTATGGCTTATTTATGTACATCTATCTGTCTACAATAGAGTCTCTGTTTGAGCCTAGTCTGAGCTAGAAATCTTCAGATGATTGACTCTTCTTTCATTTTTAATAATACTCGAGATAAAACTGAAAGTTAACTACAATGAACACCAAATTTTGGATGAAATTGGCAACTTTTCTATGTAGGAAAATTATTTTTGTGGAAACCATAATGTTTTTAGTTTAAATTCATTTTTTCTTTTAAAACCATTTTTATTAAGAAAAAGAGAATCAAAATTAATAGAAAATACCTTAGCATATGAACACATACCCAGAGACATATAATAAAATTCACTGCTTTAAAAATTATTTTAATACCACTTATATATACAGCATCTCAAGCATATATTGAATATTATAGAACTTAATGTATAGTTTGGTTTTAAAAAGAAGAAAGTATGGAATATATACATATTAGAGTACTACTCAGCAGTAAAAAACAAGGACTTCTTGAATTTTGCATGCAAATGGATGGAAAAAGAAAACACTATCCTGAGTGAGGTAGGCCGGACCCAAAAAGAGGAACATGGGATGTACTCACTCATATTTGGTTTCTAGCCATAAATAAAGGACATTGAGCCTATAATTCGTGGTCCTAGAGAAGCTAAATAAGAAGGTGAACCCAAAGAAAAGCATATAGGCATCCTCCTGAATATTAACCTTTATCAGGCAATGAAAGGAGAAAGAGACAGAGACCCACATTGGAGCACCAGACTGAAATCTCAAGATCTAAATGAGGAGCAGAAGGAGAGAGAGCACGAGCAAGGAACTCAGGACCGCGAGGGGTGCACCCACACACTGAGACAATAGGGATGTTCTATTGGGAACTCACCAAGGCCAGCTGGCCTGGGTCTGAAAAAGCCTGGGATAAAACCAGACTCGCTGAACATAGCAGACAATGAGGACTACTGAGAACTCAAGAACAACGGCAATGGGTTTTTGATCCTACTGCATGTACTCGCTTTGTGGGATCCTAGGCAGTTTGGATGCTCACCTTACTAGACCTGGATGGAGGTGGATGGCCCTTGGACTTCCCACAGGGCAGGGAACCCTGATTGCTCTTTGGGCTGACAAGGGAGGGGGACTTGATTGGCTGAGGGGGAGGGGGGAACGGGAGGAAGTGGCGGGGAGGAGGCAGAAATCATAAATAAATAAATAAATAAATAAATAAATGGATATTAAGAAAAGAAACAGAAAGACTTCTACATCTATATCGTTGCAAATTTCTAAACCATTAGTTAACTTAACAGGTAAGCACAGCTTGTCAATATTTTTCTAGTACGGAGATGGTTTGGATCCTTTCACTTGTTGTCTAACAATAAAACATACCTCAAAATCTACAGTCACAATTGGTGTGAGGTGACCCAGCAGTGCCCTTGCCAGTTTCCCCACTATCACTGGTAGTGGGATGCCGAACCATCCTTCACAGCCAATGTTTGTCCAGCCACATGTTTTCTCAGACCTGCACTCTAATCTCCTGCAGGTTGTTGAATGAGAAAATGCAAGTTGATAATTTCTGTAACAGAAAAGATGAATCTGCAGGGTGCAGGTTGCCCAACTCTCGTGTTTGCTCTGTTATAAGCTTTGGTAACTTTTGCGGAAGGAAAATGAGGTTGAAAGTACTCTGTTTAACTGTTCTTAAGCATAATAAATGTGATTTAAATCTAACAAGTGAAATGCCCCCCCCCCTCTCTCTCTCTTTCTCTCTCTCTCTCTCTCTCTCTCTCTCTCTCTCTCTCTCTCTCTCTCTCTCTCTCTGTGTGTGTGTGTGTGTGTGTCTGTTCCCATAAATTCTTAATGATTTCTTTTTTGTGTATGTAAGTAAACCGAAAAATTATTCCGAAAGAATATATACTATAAGAGTTATTGCTTTGTGTATGTGTGCTTTCAGTGTTTGTGTGCTGTGTGTGCATGTGAGTCTGCAGGTACATCTCCCGAGTATATACCAAACAAGGCATCAGATATCTCCCTCTCTTCTGCTCTGTCTTTTGTTAAAGACATCCTCTCTCACTGAACTAGAGGCTCACATTTTTGTCTAGAATGGCTAGCAAAGGAGTTCTCAGGACGAAGTTTTCTCCACAGTCTACTTTTGTAAAAACTAGTATTACAGGTACAACATGCCACCACACTTGGGTTTTTACACGGGTTCTTAGCTAACAGAAAGCAGATTCTAATCTTGTAGAGGAAGCACTCCTAAATGCTGTGCCATCTCAGTACAACTGAAAATTTCATATTTTTGGTAATTAATTTCAAGATCAGCTATTGCTTATCTTTGTAAAGACAATGATTCTTTTATTTACTAGGATAAGAGTTTCTCAGAACTTATATGTGATGAGAAGGCTGCTTCTTTGTTTCCTGGCTGCCCAGTCTCCTAAAATAATAACACAAAAAAACATATTTGAATCACTGCTTGGCCCATTAGCTCTAGCTTCTTATTTGCTAACTCTTACATCTTAATTTAACCCATCTCCATTTATCTGTTTATTACCACAAGGTCGTAACCTACTAGCAAAGTTTCAACATGTCTATATCTGGCTGTGGTTCCTTAGTGTGTCTCTGACTTTACCCTTCTTTCTCCCAGCATTCAGTTTAGGCTTCCCAGCTTACCCAATCTCTACCCTATCAACAGGTCAAGGCAGTTTCTTTATTCACCAATGATATTCACAGCATACAGAGGAAATTCCACATCACTTAGAGTTCTGTCTGCTTTAAGAATCTCAGCCATTCATTACTAAAAAAATCAACATTTCTATTCTAGCCACTGATCTTTATATTCAGTGTACTTACAATTATTCTTGTTCATACATCCTTTCAATTTATTATAAGTAAATGATTACTTTTAGTAGAAATGTTATTTTCCAGTATCCATGGAAAAAATCATGTTATGCTTGTGCCTTTTCTTTAAGTGTAATTAATTTTGTTCATGATAAATATGATCCCAGCAAAACATTTACTGGTCTAAGAACCAATGGTATCAATAGACACTGAAAACAAACACAGCAGAGCATTCCACTAGGGTGAAAAGAGAGACCGCCATGATTCTGTATCCTAAACATATTCCAGGCTGTCTCCTGAAGTAGATGCTACAACACAGATGCTTGCTGTAATTTAATCACTTTTGCTCTATGCGTGCCATTTACTGTAAACCTGATACGCACAGCTCTGGAACATTTTCTCAATCTCTATATTGTCTTTCAGGACCTTCTGAAAATATCTTTACCTATCATAGATGAATCTTTACAGTCACAGTGATGTTCTGAGGGTTTCACTGTGAAAAGAAATTGAGGGAGTTCAAATATATGAAGAGGCTTTTTATTGCACAAATATTGAACATTAGATACTTTTTTCTTTCTGTACAGTAACAAATTTCAGCATTTAAACAACAATTAAATTTTTGCATTTAGAATTTACAAACAGAATTTACTATTAACTATTGTTTCTCTGTCTTGTTTTATTTTACTTTTATTCTAGTAAATTTTCACAATAAAATATAGAGCAAATATGCAATAGAGTAGAATCTATCAGGGAATGTCACTCATTTTCAAAAGAAAAAGTTTCAGATCTCTTTCACCCACAACTATCTGTCCTTTGCTGCACTGTATTGAAGAAAACGGGACATATTAGTTTCATTTTAAATATAAATAGAGAATGATATTCAAACTTTATTAAAATAGCCATACCATAACTCTAATGATTATGATGATTTCTTAGTATAAACAAATCTTTGGCAAATGTTTGATAATCATGTCATCCATGTTGAAATTTAAAATATTCTCTTAAATAAAGACCTAATTATGGTCCACCAATTGTTTCTAGCAGATACGTGATTCTTAAATCTCTCTCTCTCTCTCTCTCTTTTTTTTTTTTTTTTTATTTTCGAGACAGGGTTTCTCTGTGGCTTTTGGTTCCTGTCCTGGAACTAGCTCTTGTAGACCACGCTGGCCTCAAACTCACAGAGATCTGCCTTCCTCTGCCTCCCGAGTGGTGGAATTAAAAGCATGTGCCACCACCGCCCGGCTTTAAATCTTTTTTTATCATCCACCCTTTTGCTGTTCTCACATAAAAATCCTTTCTTTGCACTTGCTTGTTGAAAACCTTCTGATTTCTTATATATCAATCATTTCCCAGAATGTGGCTTTTGCTGAGAACTGTGTGTGTGTGTGTGTGTGTGTGTGTGTGTAATGTTTTTCTGTAACCTCTCTATTTCCAGTGATTAGAAGTTGGATAGAGGTTTGATCCAATTTAGCTTTATGATTTCATTCTCAAATATACCATGTCATGGTGAAGTATTCTTCAATAAAATTCCTCAATTTTGAGCATAACTGACTTTTAGTAAAAAAGCATTATTTTTGGAAACCAAATCTATGGAATCTAATTCTGACTTCCCTTCCATCTGCAAGTGAGCCTTAGGCAAACTCATTAATAAGTATTGTGCTTTCTTCACCCATAAAACCTGGACAATAAACATGATAACTAAAGATTTCTGTGACGATTAAATGCAAACCCAGTACTTTATATAGTGTTTGGTATATAATGAGCACTCTCAGTAGATACTGACTGTTAAAACATTACCAGGCAACTAAAAGAGAATATGAGGAAGAGAGTTGTGTAGAAAAATAAATGAAACATTTTTTATCCACAAGGCAGCTACACTGACAAGGCTGGAAAAGATGGGGTTTCAAATCCTAATATACAAGTTGAAACGTGAGTGCACAAAAAAGTTCAAATGTATCAGAGACCTGGTAATGAAAGCTACAGCCTTTTGTTTGTAGGTCAGTGATTGAGCACCGGCAGGTTAGCAGAGCTCACTAGCTCTGTGAAACATATTGTGTCTTTCTAGATACCGTTCTTGCTTACACTTTAGAGTATTGCCACAAACACACTCACTTTACATTTCCTTCATTCCTAGATATCCTTTGATAGCATCAAGTTAAACAGAATAGATTTCTCAGACAGAAAGACTAAACCAACAAAAATGAGCTCACTCACTGGCATCACAAACAATAGTTTCTTAGGGAAGAAATTTCTTCTATCAGAAATTCTTTCTATATGTTGTGTGGTTTCTAAGAATCAGACTTGATTACTATGCTTAAAAAAATATTGTGAAAATGTCTACCAGCTAAGGATCTAGGCCATGTTAAATTGTAAAATCTTTGTGATAGGAAAATGGTGACAATCTGGTGTCAGATGAGCAATGAAAACAGCAGCCTATGTACCTAAAGAAATCGTGTATTCGCAAGAACGTGTAAATGATGGAGTGGTATGTTTCTTAGGCATCATAAGTTTTAAAGGTAAATTGGAAAAATGTTCCATTCACTAGGGGAATATGTAAAATGTTCCTTTTTTATCTCCTTTTTCTACAATATGGTGAGCACATTATGTACATGAAATTCACCCACCCAAACTATGAGCAGGGATACCAAATATAAGTTAGTCTGAGTTTCACTGGAAAAAGTTCCACCTCCAGATCCCTGACCAAAAACTGAATAATACCAATATGGAAATTTGGAGCAAAGTCAATTGCTAATGTCAGATTATCAGATTTTTGCTGCCGTTCTAAAACTACTTACCCAGACATTAAACATTATTTCCTCTTACCAGATCAACACCCAAGAGTCATTTTGACATGAAAAGAAAAAAAAAAGCCCAATTACACATCCAACTGCTGATTTACAAAGCAAAAACCAGCCTGTGATTTGGACCTTAAAAACCTCATTTGCCTTGGGGATAGATGGATGAAAGAAATTCTAGCTTTCTGCTAAGGGCTAGTACTCTCACATTTCCATTTCCCATTTAGGGCAGGCAGGATTTAGCACTTCAATGTAAGCACTATCACTTTCTCTAAGGTGCTTGAGTGGAGGAGCCAGAGGGCTAGAATTGGATAACAAATGACAGGGATGGAAAGAGACCATGGCAGACACCTATGTCCATTGCCAAAAGAAAATGGCTGTTAAAAGTGAAAACATTTTCTTTTCCTTCTCTGAGCAAAGGATGGGAATTTAATAGTAAAATAGTAGATTGAATGTCTAGGCTCTTGCTTATGTTATTAGAATATCCTTGCTGTCCTTTGTATGGGGAAGGTTAACAGCTCAACCTAATTCTCTGGGCCAAGGAACTTTCCAGGCTGCCATTTGGTGAAGGTCTAATGGGCCTGCCGGGATTTGATAACCGAATGCTGTGCTCACTGGAGCACGCTGCTCCACAGAGGGCCTGGAAAAGAATGTTTGAATTGGAAAGAAGGGGCTGCTGCTCCAACTGCTTTTCCACCTGCAGAAACAGAGCCTTTGGGACAGTAGCCCTGCAGTTAGCAGGAGGCCAGACTCAATCACACATCACACGGGATCCCAGGAATGAGAAAGGTGTTAAAGTAGCCAGCTCTCCTGTTTTGCCAAGGATTTTCAGGCCTTGCTGGTTTTGGCAAGATTTTGAAATATCCCACTTCTCTCACTTTGAGCGTTTCCCTTTCCATTTCTTAGGGATAGCTTTGGGGATTGGGATGACTAGTCCAAACAGAAAGAAGGAGTTTTAAAGGGTTGTGAGATTCACACCCATGGTTCCTCACAGGCCTTCAGGCAGCACTTGGCTGCTGTTGGGAAGTGTGAGACCCTGCAGAACTAAAAGGATCAAGTTGCTCACGACCAATCTCAGTACTGGTAGAGCCACCAGTTGATTAAAGCGCGTGGAAAATGAACACACACACACACACACACCACACACACCCAACAGGGAACACTGCAGTTTTCACTCCACGGATAATGAAAGCCGGGCTTGTATTTACACAGGGAGAATGGCCACAAAGTCCTGATGAAGGCACCTCACAGCTTTCTTTTCTAAAATTGCCATGAAAAATCCTGAAGCACTTGCACCAGACTGTTGTAAAAAAGTAGTAAGATTTTTATCCCAAACCCATTTCAAATTGTTAGTCATGATGGTACAAGTACACTCAGTTTAAGTTTGCTTGTGGTTTCTTTTTTATTCATTATCTGTCTAATTCAGTGACATTAATTACAATTACAAAGGAACTGCAGCTATCAATACCATTTCCTTGTGATTTTTATCATCTGCAAACTGGAAAAACAGGTTAGGAGCACAGCATGTTGCAAAGAAGACCCACACTTTGGGTTCCATAATGGAAAACTTATAATTCGTTCTCAGAAAGGAAGAGTTCATTTAGAATATTTACTGGAGATATATAAAATCACCATCAACTGACCACTAAACCTTGTTGTCTACAACAGTCATTTTGATCAACTTCACTTAATTAATCAAGCATTTCTTTTTGTTGTAATTTCCCAGGCAACGTGAGATCTACGACTTATGTAGTCATCCTAATCTTTGGACTGAATCTAGAATGATGTAAAATAAATAGTGGCCGAAAAATAAACTACAGAGATGAATTCTTAAGGCCAGAGAAATCAGAGTTAAAGTATAGAATTCCAGAATATTATTTTAACAAACATCTCCAAATTAATGCTAAAAAGCCAAAATAAGTACAAGTACGTTAGCATAGATAATATACAGCTGGGCGTTCATGTGTTGTAAAGTTAACTTAGCAGCTGATCATAACTGTCCTCTCTTTCAAAAAGCCAAACTTAAATATGAAATATAGATTTGCCAGTTTTAGACACAGCTAGCTTCTCGTTCCACTCAATTCTTGTCCATTGATTAGTAAATCCAATCAATAGCAATGACAATTTGAGAAGTAAATCCCTCCATCAAATCTGAAATCTCACGCATCACATTCTTTGAAGTTCACCCTTCACTTTCATCACTACCCATTCAGTGTAGTGTGGGACAAATGCATCATTTATTTTAATCCTGCTGAAATGGATGGATGAGCCTAAATAACAATGCAAGCCCTTTCCCACGGAATGTTGTGATTCACTTTGAAGGGATAGCACTTTTCGGATTAAGATGGATATGCTTTGGTTCTTTGACTAGTTGTCCTGTCTTTGTGTATTATATTAATAAGTATTTAAGACAAGATGAAGTCACAGATGCCTTCCAATATAAGTCCTAAGAGTCTTAAGCGAAATTCCACCAGAGCAGCAACCAAGATAAATAACTATTTTGAAGGGAATAAAACTATCATTTAGTGACTACAGGCTCCAGCTTTCTCTGTAATCACTTGAGTTAGAGTGACTATTGATAAAATCAGTCTTGAAAAATATTTTCATTTATTATCACATTGCCAGTATTCAAATGAAAGAAGTGTGGAGTATTGTCGAAAAATCAATGAATAAACATTAAATTCTTAACATGGTGTTTACTATGCTAAGCAGTTAATTCACCCAACATTTCATGATTTTCCACAACGGATATTTAAAAACAGATATTGTCAAAAAGACTTGTATAAAACTCACTTGCTTAGGATTTACACATTGTATGAATGCAGTACAGTTATCTGGAGAGATACTTAAACATAAAACTCAATAGTACAATCTTTAGATATGAATTGTGAACTTAATTTACATAATAACCTGCAATTATTTTCATTATAGAAGGGATTCAGAAAAGAAGTTAAGACATATTAACCTAAACTGTGAGTATCTAAATATTATCTAATAATCTCAGAACATTTATTTCCTTATTATACATTTATTATTTACCATTTAAGGATAAGATACACCAGGACTCAAAGATCAATCAGTAACTACAAAAGTAAAATGGAAAATAATGTAGTACAAATATGTGCAAATTTGAAACATAGGTATTTCAACAATATGATTTGAGTCTATTTACAGTATTAATTGTTCAAGTTTTGATTTCCTCTGTTTTAAATGTATCTAAGTGCTTTCTACAAAAAAATAAGTACAGTAGAGTAAAATACCCAAATTCCACCACAAAAATATATGGATAACTTTGTACACATACCATAAACATACCTGGAATGCTATGTTCTCCTTTTCTGTAAAAGGAATAAAAGTGCTTTAAGTATTATTTGGAATTTTTCAGACCAATAAATGAGGGTACACTTAAAACAGAATAGTAAGAATTGACCGTTAACACCACTTAGAAAATCCTTTCCATTCCTTTCTTCCTTTGAAGGCTCTCGTTGTACTGCGCTAACAATCTACTTCCACCCATTCCCCCAATTGCTTTACCCACCTTAGAAAGTCAAATTCCTCTTCATTTATTTCTACTTAGTTGGTTTATTCTTAGTCTCCATTTTTACATGATAGTTTCTTATTTTTACTTTGTTTATTATTTTTGTCATTGTTGTTTGTTGTTGTGATTTCTATGTTGCTGTCATGAGTATGTGAATAAGTAGGTGTATTTATGTGTGTGTTAATCCAAAAAAATACAGTCTTTCTATAAGCTTTAATTATTATTTCTCTAAGTGATAATTTAACAATTTCTTTAAGTAATAATTCCCTTTCTATTGCTCTGAGTTTATATTTCATGGCAGATAACTGAAGTCTAGTCACAATGTAGACAATAAGGGAAGACAGATAAGAAACAGTTAAGTGTTGATAAATTAAACTACCAGGAATTTGCTGTGAAATTAGAAATAGTTATATAATGCCTTCATCTTTCCAGAGAAACTAGGCTGCTGTTTCCAAGATTTGTTCAGAAGCAGAAGCAGTAAGTAACCACCCATAAATTGCCCAAATCTAAGTAAAGAAGTAAAAGACCCTGGTAGAGCAGAATGTGTCACTCTGTCTGATTTCACTTAGAAAATTAATATGATAACTATGGGCGGGGCCTGATTTGGTAAGCATAGTTATTTATCAAAGCTGTGTGGCTTTCTAAGAAAAGAGAAACAAAATCAGAAATATTTGAGTTAAATATTAAAATGACAACTGTTGTGGAATGAGGTAATATATAAAACGGTAAATATTGAAGACTTGGAAATGCCAGAACATATTTTTTTGCATTTTCAGATAGTAATTATGAGTATATAAGCATCCTTTATGAGGGCAGCCCTCCTATCTTTTTACTTAGAAAAGGGATCTGTTTACTAGAAGGTTGTCAGGTTGAAACTTCATTAACATCATGGGGATCTGACTCTAGTTTTTTGTAGAACTTACAGTTACACAAAGTATTCGATCAGTTTAATGGACCAATAGCCCTTCCAATTTCTTTGGATTTACTATTGGAGTTTGTTTTGTGCTGCTGTAACAAAACATGTGAGTCTTGTTCATTCATAATGCAAAAGATTTATCTCCTGAGTTCTGGAGGATGTGAAGTCTAAGATAAGGGTCTGCAGTCTAGTGATAGGTAACTTGCTCCACAATCCTTTGACAAAGGAGAAAAGAGAGGACAAAAGAAGATTGGGAAACAAAAAGAGGTAGTGAATTCTTTTCACTGATGAGGCAAAATAATTTAGATGGGAAAAATAATAGCTTGGGCTCAGGATTTCAAATGTTTCAGTCAAAGGTCTCATGGTTCTATTACTTTGGGTATATAATGAGGCAGAATATCAGGACTGCAAGAGATTTTGTCAGAGAACTGACACTCCTTACATTACAACAGCCTGAGTGAAGGGAAAGAGACATGGCAGAAAGGAATAAGCTACTAAGGGTAAGAGAAACAAGATCTTGTCTCCAACCCTAGTGACCCACTTCTTCTAACTAATCTTCACCTTCGAGAGTTTCCAGTCTCCAACAGTCGTTCAATTATGAACCCACACATGAATGCATTGTTGAAGTTAGATGCCACAAGTTCTAATCTCCCTTTAAAAGCCTTTAAAAGGGCAAACACGTCTTTTAGGAATGTTTTCGAGTCAAAACAAAAAGAAGACTGAACATATGATGATCAGAAACTGGTTTTTATACTGATACTACTCCTTTAATAAGATCAGAATCCCAATGGCAGGCTCACCCCCTTTAAGTGCTATCTCCCAACACTCCTTCTCTAGAGGTTAAGTTTCCTACACAGTTTGGGGAGCACTCACAATTTATGGTATCCACAAACTGGTATTCTCATTAAATGCTATAAAAGCATGAACAAAGAGTAACAGGAAAAACTACAGGGGCTCTGTAGAGGATTGAGACGAAATGAGTCTGAGGGACGAGTGGGAGGATTTGAAATTTTGAGACATTGAACATATACCCTTGGATTTAAATAGAGAGGTATGCAGCATCAGATCTAGAGTGGACACGCACAACCTGAGAGAGCTTTAGGCAGTTACTGGTTACTGGGAGTGGGTAGGCAATGTCCTCCACAATACACTATCTTCTACTTATGGTCTCACGTAGAATGCTGAAGTAATTCCTCTTCATTGGAGGACCAGCCTTGCTCTTCTCAATTCAGCTAACAAACAACAGTCAGTTGTTCAAGCTTGATCACACTGTTTCTTCCAAAACCTGAGCACAGAATTTATATAGCATGCATATAACCCGGTTTCTCATCACTGCATCTTATTCTGTACATTCTCCATAAAATATTTGAAGGTCCTTGTTTTCTGAGCTAAATACCAGGTCATCTGATTTCAACTCTCAGGTCAGTCCTCCTTTCCTTTAGAATGCCTTCGCTGATGTTTGAAAATAGACCTAGCTATGCTTCCTGAGAAAACTCAGAGCACACGTGAGCCCTTTGCAAACAATGTTGAGATTTACTACTATATATTTGAATGCTCCAATAGAAAGGGCCATGGGGGCAAGGAGTACTTCTCCTTTGCTTCCAGACTTTACAAGCAACAAAGCTGCTACCAAGGCCTCAATGAACACAAATTAGAATGAGGGTGGTGGTCTTCTCTGGGGACAGAACTTATTGACTGGTAAGGGGAACAAGAAAAGCTTCTGGCAGCTGAGAAATCTATATCTCGATCTGAATGGAAGCTACACAAGTGCATATATGTGTAAAAATATATTAGTTGAACTCCTAAATGTGTTGTACTTTCCCGGCTTCACTGAAATATATTAGAACTCAGTTGCTTACAATAAAAACAGTACAGATGAGGTAAAGCAATGTTATTAGACGTTAATATCAGAGATCTGGGTGCCTTGAGTTTGTCCTCATCAAATAACAGAAAACACATGAGATTATTTAATTATCTTTATTTTATGCTAATCTTGCAAAAACTTTATCAAGGTTTATTTATGCATGTATATTATATACACATAAGTATGTATAACTACAGCTGAAACCATTGACATACATTTATATTGTTGGTCTTCCTGTTTCTGGTGAGAGAAAAATAATTCTCAAACCATGTCCTTATTGTCCCATCAGAATCAGCTAAAACCCGACTGTAAGCTCCATTTGTATGTATGTTTGTGAGTAAAACTATATTCAACACACCTGGAATCTAATCATGCATTTATTTGTAACTTTAAAAAAATGAAATACAAATTACTCCAACCTAATTGCTTGACTTGTTATTTTAACTTGTATCTTTGAAGCTACAATTATTTTCAGTGCAAGGTACTTTTTTCTCACCTTCACAGATCTTCTTAGAATCACAAAAAATCTTTACCCATCCTTCTGGCCCAAATAAAAAACCTCCTGCAAGAAGGATTTAAAAAGAAAAGAAATTTAGAGACTCCTGCTGAAGAAACTCATAAAATATCCCTGATTCTTTTCTAAAGGCAGCTTCATAAACTTCATCTGATTTCACTTGAAGCATTTGTGAACAGTTTGGGTTTTATTTGGTGTACCCACTCATAATGAGAATTTAGAGCGTAGGGGGGTATAGCACACAGGAAAAGAATGAGTCCTGGGCTCCAGGTTCCTCCCTGATGCTTGGCTCTACTTCAGTTCACTAATTGCAATCTAGTGTGCAATGCAAAGAAAACCCATGTTTGAGACCACAAAGCCGAAACAAAGCACTTAGGACTCAGCAACCAACTCCAGGCCATATTCCTTGCGCCAACAACCTCAACCACATTTTAGTGGAATAATATTTATCACCAATTTGTGACGGTGTTAATGACATCCGAGTGTCAAGAAGCACTTTCAAACAAAATGTGAGCATCTTTTTTTTCTCATATTCTCTTTTCTAAGTATGGAAAGATTTATTTTCCCAAAGACATGCTTTAACATCTGAGAAGGCATTACATTTGGAGAGGGATTTAAGGGCAGACTTCCTCCAAAAGCAGTTTCGATCTAGAAACACATCACTCACTGGTGTCAACCTGTGACAGTTCAAATTGCCAAAGGTATTTGGCAAACTTTAATCTCTGTCAGAACTGTAAAGGTTACTGTGCAGCTTCAAAACAAATCAGCTACAACAGTGTTAAAAGATGTGAGAGTGGATGTGCAAGGTCGTGTGTGTGCAGCCGTGTCTGTACTTAACATTGAACTCAGATATATCAATATTAAGTTCAGCTATTCACACCGGTAACACTGGCAATAAAACAGCACCCCAATAGACATCAAATTGCCCTCCGTAATAGATTTCCAGGTGTTCTAGCTCTCTCCTGTATACGTTTATGCTACTAGAAATTTAGGGAAGTCTCTTCATGGAATCAAGAAATTTGGGATTTCCTTATTGGTTTCTAAATCACATTACAAAATAAGTTAGAATGGATTCAAATCAATGCTTGAGAACACTTTTGTAAGCATAAAAGTCATACCTCAGATCAGCTACCCAGAGGAAGAGAAAGGGAAAACGTGTCTTATTATTTGAGTTATGTCAACCTGGAAGTCAGTCTCATGGAGAATAGGAGACTTCAGAGAAAGGGAAAAGAAGTCCAAAGTGTATCCCACAGAGCAAAAAGCATCCTTAGTTACTTTCCAAAAGAGACAACAAGAAATAAAATAGTCATACCTTTCTGAGGTGCAATGACCCTGAAAAATTTCATGGTGGTTCTGAAGGAAGGTGCAGTTCCAACGAGGAGTGCTTTATTTACCTCGTTAAAGCATTGATTATTCCTTCTATCTCTTGAGCTTGGCTTAAGAGGGACCTACCTTCCTGAGCTGTAGTCCTTTGTCCAGATAACTGACCCATCCAACTAAATAAACTCATGAGTGAGGGAACAACTGCATTTCTCTGTCTAGAGACCGAGACTGAACCCACTCATTGCTAACACTTTCATCCCAGGTATAGCACAACTTTTCACAGTTGGTTGCTGGCAGGCTAGACACTATAGCCACAGTATCAGAAAAAGAAACAGGATCAAAAAGGAAATTTTATTGCCTTTAAGGGTATCTCCTAAAAACTTTACATAGTACTTAATTCTCAGTGATCTAATCTGATTGTACAGCATAACAGAAGGACTCTAGTCTTTGAATCTGGCAACAAGGTAGTCAGCTAAAACTGGAGCCACCACATAATAGGAAGAGAAGTTGAATTTATATTTAGAGTGAAAAGATTGTGTTTTACTTTAGAAAACAACGAAGCATCCTTCTTTCTACTTAAAAAATACAACTATGAGGTGATTCAATTAAATAATTAAAGTGAAAACCCCATAGTGTATGTTCCATTAAATTTTCACTCTTTAACTGAATATTTTACTTACATTCTTAAATATAAATGAACGAATATTTGGAAATATCAGAAAACAAGCCAAACCTTAACATCTTCTTTATAAAATGTAATAAAACAATGACAATTATATTTTATGGGAGGCGTGGGAGAGAAAGGGCCTGGTTAATGTTTTAAGAGAGAAATAAAGTTAACTCTAATACAATTTCGTCTCATTCCTAAATCAGAACTAACTCTCTCCATCGGGAGTTCTGATGTCAGATTTGAGAACCACTGATTTGAACTTCCTATTTGTGGAATGATTTCTTTTTAGTAATTACTAACAGTTTATGAAAAGATCTGCAATTTTATTTTTCCAAGTGTTCAAGTCATCTTAACTCATCAAAATGCTAAAATCTTTTCTATCACAGGAGTGTGAGGCTTGCACATGTAAATGGCCTGCCTGTTCCCTAGCAGCTGCAAACTCTCAGCCAGCATGGCTCTGTATCCCCAGTCCTACTCCAAGCCACTAAGAGGGAATCATTGCTCTTTGTTTAACTGTAAAACAAACTCCAGGCAAGGCAGCCAGGATTTAGAAGCAGTTCTCCTTTGTTTGGTCAGATACCAGGTTTTCTCAGATGAGTCCCATGAGAAAGGTTTCCAAAGCATCCTAAGGAGACCATGACAAGACTGTATGGGACCTTACAAAAATAGGAGCCCTGTCCTTATCCTGTAGACTTCTACATATTTGTTTGGACATCCATTCACTTATTTACAAAATAGCTCACCAATTAGAAACTAAAGTGAGATAGTTTCAGGTGCAAGTCATACAAGCATCAGAGGGAAGACTCCGGCCTCTCTAACAAAAGAGACTGCTTATTAAAATGTACTCTATGAAGAGTGAGGATTGGTCTCCCAGGACCAAGTGTTCTCCCAACCATTCCTCATAAGTTTGAATTCCCCAGTTTCATGAGATTTGTTCCACTCAGATTTCTGTATGTCTACTCTGCACCAATCATTTGAATACAGTTGCATTTTATCTAGTATCCCCACACTCCACAGTGCTGCTATGTTCTGCTAGTCATCTTCATTCAGAAGGCTTTAAGCTCAAGCCACACCCAGTATCTCAGTCCACTTTCTGTTGCCTGTGGATCAAGATGTAGGACTCACAGATTCTTCTCCAGCACCTTCTGCCTGCAAACCATCACGTCTCCCCAGTTGCCACCATGTCTGCCTTCATGCCACCATGCCCCACCGTGATGATAATGTACTAAACCTTTGAAAATGTAAGCCACCTCAATTAAATATTTTTACTTTATAAGAGTTTCCATGGATATGGTATCTCTTCACATTAATGTAAACCCTGAATTTAACAGCCTTAACCCTGGGACAGTCTGGAATGCTTAGTAAGACTGTTTAATGAGATGAAGAATTGAATTTAGGGTACTCAAAGTTATCTAGTATTGCCCATTCATTCTATAAAATTTGATAACAAACCACAATAGGTGCTTCTTTCAAAGTGCTGAAAATTCAAAAGTAAGTTGACTATTTTATGGTCAAGTAGTCAGACATCTAATGAAGAATCTGCCACATGTAAATGGTGTGTTCCACAATGACACAGTGCTATCTATGGTGATATTCTTATCTTTACATTATGTCGCATTCTGTTCTTGAGTAAGCTGTTTCTCAAAGGTTTCTCATGCTCCTGAATAAGTAGCCAGTAAGTCATAAGCATGAATGGATGCAGGATCCATAATAAAACATATTAGGCAAATAGTAAGCCAATATTAACCACACAGAATTTTTAACATTGTTTTTTATAAATTACTTTCCTTTAGTTTGGAGCAGATGCCTCTATATAAATTTGGTATTTCTTCTTGAAGTTAATGGGATGATGAAAAGGTAATAATAACAATGAAGAAGTTACCTCATATGAGGTCACATAAATATATACTTTTATAATATCAAATTTAAAAATAAAAAGATACAAAGTTATTTCTAAAGGACATGCACCAAATATTAAGAGATGTCCACATGCAGAGACAATAGTAGATGCTGGTAAGTCTGTTAAAATTAACGCTTTCAAATGGTACTTTTTGACTGTCTACATTAGATGAGTGCCCGGTGAGTCCTAGCAAGGTAAAGGAAGATAGGAAAAAGTGTCCAGCAAATGGACACTTACACATGAAGAGATAGCAAGAGAGGTTTCGGTATCTGATGTTGGAACTCCTCATAAGTCAAAATCAATAAATGTTATTACAAATATTATGAATAACTATGTCAGTGGGTGTGATGGGGCACATCTGTAATCTCAGCATTCAGAAGCAGAGGCAAAAGATCTGGAGTTTGAGATCAGTCTTGGCTGCGTAGGAAGTCTAAACATAGACTTGGTTACATGACCCACTTTCTCAAAAAAAAATTTTTTTTTAATTTAAAGCTGTTTTATTTCCATGTCGGGCAACTGTGGTCTAGATTTTGTTAACAACAATGTCTAATCAATGGGTTAATGGAATGATTAAATTATTTATCCAAAACTTATAACATTATGTAAATGAATCTTATGTCTTCTTTTAAGGTACTTTTTATCCTTATGTATATTAGGGGAAAAAAGAAATTAATCTATAAACTACACAGAGATACTTGATTTATTAGAAAAATAATGCATTTTCTAAAACCAAGCCTCAGTTTTTTTAAATAAATATACAATTATGTAACTAAATTGACTTTTTTATTTTTAATGCTGACTTAAATCATTTATTCTGAAATTGTTAGACATGTGATAAACAAATGGGCAACAATTGCTGGGACACTTTAATTAATTGGGTTATCTTATTTCCCATTATATGCATAGACTTTTCAGTTATATTTTATATTTCAGTATGTTATTTACACAATTCTTTTTTATAGAATGTACATTTTGTACACATTTTATACTTCCCCTTCTGTCAACACTGTATGAGTTTATGTATCTTATTTATATGTATATCCCTATAGACTAAAGTAAAATTATTTTAAAACTGTTATTATAAAAATACAAAAAGTACAATTATCCCCACCTCAGTTTTGATAATATTTTGTGGGCTTAATCAACATTTATTTCATTCACATGAAATATTGTTCATTTTATAATACTAAAGCTGTGAAATCTTACACCTAAAGTTTACTCTGCTACTATAGCTGCAATGGCTGTCTCTTGCTTGGTTCACATATTTGCTGACATTAAGAGAAAGCAATGTAACACAAATGGGAAAAGAATTTATTTACAATATTGGTCAAAACTAGAAAGAAAGAAATTCCACCTCTTCCTTGACCACCCCTATTCACAGAAAAATACAAAGGCCAGAAATTCACGTATGTGGATTTAGCTGTGGATTCTGTGGTAGGTCCTGGGAGATGTCTTTGAATGAGAAAGAAGAGCTTCCAGGGTAGGTTGCTTTCTCTGAACACAACATTCTTTTTAAGGAGGAATGATTGAAAAAGAATTTTTAAAAGCAATCCTTATTTTGTGCGCCAACTCTAGCATGAATGGCTGCTAATGACTGAGAGTTCCCTCCGTTCTTAACTCTCCTTTGATTAAGACATGGTGGGGTTTTTTTTGTTGCTGTTGTTGTTTTCTGTGTTTCAGGGAATAGAGCTCATCTTTCTGAATATTCATTCAGCCCAATGCTTAAAAATCCTGCAACAAAGGCTTTCCACTTAGATTTGTTAAGTTGTAGTGTTCTTTTAATAATCACATAGTTAATCCTTCAAAATAACGTTGTATACAATCTGATTTCATATGTTGGTTTTATTCTTCCTAGAGTAGAAAGCTTTCAAGTTGATTAGTGGAGTGCTGAATGCTTGATATTGACAGAGCCCCGCTGTTCAGCAATCTATATTTGCAGGCTGCCAGAACGAAAGCCAGGGCTGGATCGTCTTTGTTGTTCACAGTATTTTAAATTACAAATGATGTTGATTTTAATCATCTTTGGACTATTTGCTCCGGCGCTCAATGCTGTAGAAGGCAGCTCTCTGATTGCGTATACAATATGTTTTATTGGGCTTAGCCTTCGACGGCACTTTTCACTTTTAAAATACTTTGTAAACAGTGGCAAGTCAATCCTTACTAAGACAGAAAAAAAGAAAACAAATCCAGATGTACTGAGAGGTATAAGTAAAGCAAGTCTTCAGGGGGGAGTTTCCTATAGATTACATTTCCACCCCAGGTATTTGCTTTGCTATTTACTTTCAAGCAAAAAGAGCATATTTCAGAAAATTATACTTTTTTGAAAAATAGTCCAATTTAATCATCCTAAAAAATAGCCCTGTGAATAATCTAAAGTGTTGCTAAATAGTATATGTATTATTTGACATTAACTGTAGATATAAAAAAATGCTACAATACGAAAGGAGGATATTGTAATTATTGCCTTTTGCAAGTTTAGGCATTGAAAGCAGAAAGACTAGAGTCATTTGAGGAAACCTCAATAAGGCAAAGGGCAAGGAGAGCAACCTCCTCCATTTGTTGCACATTGAACTGTGACCATAATTTAGAACCTGACAGTTAGCTGTAGTGTATTTTACAAGAAGCCTTATTTTCAGCAATTAAATAACAAAATGCAGTAATAGCCCACTAAAAGAAATTACTTCAATGTTAAATGTAACAAAGTTTTTGGTTGGTTGGTTGGTATGTTGGTGGTTGTGGTGATGATTTTTTTATGTGTGTGTGTGTGTGTGTGTGTGTGTGTGTGTAAAGAATCATTCCCAATTCAGGCAGTTCTCTTGAGAAGTTCAGAAAGGTCTACCAGCAATGCGACAGGCAGTATTTACAATTATAAGAAAAGAAATGGCTTACAGAGATAGTTAATTGGTTACAGCTGGACATTTACCTAATTTGGATGGGGCATGATGAGGCATTGCCTTATATGGACATGGACTAATCATTCGGGATCCTATGACTGGGTGACGCTCAGCTGCTGGGACTGGCTGAGACTTAGCTATGAGTTATATTAATACATTCTACTTCACTGTAAAACTTACTTATATACTATGATAAAGAGACAACTTTATATCAAATATATTTTCATGAGAGTTACAGTTAGTATCTGCATGTCCAGATTTTAGATATTAATTACAAAAACCTTTAAATTTACTGATTTATTGAGAATAAGGCTTCTAACGACCTTTAAGGGACTTCATCAAGAGAAGAGAATTTAAGAACAAAACGTGATAACATTACCTAGCATTACACCGTAAAATTTCTGGATAAATTCGTGTCCAATATCACACTCTCTTCTTGGTCTGTAGACTCATTATAAGATTTATTTTCCATAAACGGATGGGAGTATTAAGTGTATTTGTCAGAGATCTTTGACATATTCAGGACAAATTGTGAAAATAAAGAGCCAGTCTCGTAAAGCATGTGATCATGTAGTATAATTTTGTGATGGAATTTTCATCTTACTAATACACTCAATATCATGACCAGCAACTTAGTCATGCTCACATCTCATCAGAAACAGATTTAATTTTAACATTTGGATCTCTGCTCCGTTATATGTTCAAGAAAATGACATGACATTTAGAGAAAACATAGATTTAAAATTTTAATATTTCAGCTCAAGAATTCAATATAGCATTCTATAAGCCTATATGTTTCTATGGACTCAATATGTGAACTATACCTTAGGACCACGAGGGGTGCACCCACGCACTGAGATGGTGGGGCTGATCTAATGGGAGCTCACCAAGGCCAGCTGGACTGGGACTGAAAAAGCATGGGATAAAACTGGACTCTCTGAACATGGCAGATAATGAGGGCTGCTGAGAAGCCAAAGACAATGGCACTGGGTTGTTTTTTTTTTTTTTAATTTATTTATTTATTTATTAAAGATTTCTGTCTCTTCCCCGCCACCGCCTCCCATTTCCCTCAATCAAGTCCCCCTCCCTCGTCAGCCCAAAGATCAATCAGGGTTCCCTGCCCTGTGGGAAGTCCAAGGACCACCTACCTATATCCAGGTCTAGTAAGGTGAGCATCCAAACTGCCTAGGATCCCACAAAGCCAGTACGTGCAATAGGATCAAAAACAGATTGCCATTGTTCTTGAGTTCTCGGTAGTCCTCATTGTCCGCCATGTTCAGTGAGTCTGGTTTTATTCCAGGCTTTTTCAGACCCGGGCCAGCTGGCCTTGGTGAGTTCCCGATAGAACATCCCCATTGACTCAGTGTGTGGGTGCACCCCTCACGGTCCTGAGTTCCTTGCTCGTGCTCTCTCTCCTTCTGCTCCTCATTTGGACCTTGAGATTTCAGTCTGGTGCTCCAATGTGGGTCTCTGTCTCTGACTCCTTTCATCACCTGAAGAAGGTTAATATTCAGGAGGATGCCTATATGTTTTTCTTTGGGTTCTCCTTCTTATTTAGCTTCTCTAGGATCACCAATTATAGGCTCAATGTCCTTTATTTATGGCTAGAAACCAAATATGAGTGAGTACATCCCATGTTCCTCTTTTTCGGTCTGACTTACCTCACTCAGGATAGTGTTTTCTATTTCCATCTATTTGTATGCAAAATTCAAGAAGTCCTTGTTTTTTACTGCTGAGTAGTACTCTAATGTGTATATATTCCATACTTTCTTCATCCATTCTTCCACTGAAGGGCAACTAGGTTGTTTCCAGGTTCTGGCTATTACAAACAATGCTGCTATGAACATAGTAGAGCATATACTTTTGTTGTATGATAAGGCCTCTCTTGGGTATATTGGCACTGGGTTTTAATCCTACTGCATGTACTGGCTTTGTGGGAACCTAGCCTGTTTGGATGCTCACCTTCCTATACCTGGATGGAGGGGGGAGGCCTTTGGACTTCCCACAGGGCAGGGAACCCTGACTGCTCTTTGGACTGGAGAGGGAGGGGGAGGGAAAAGGGAGGCAGGGAGGCAAAGGAAATTTTTAATAATAATAAAAAAGAAACGAACACTAAAAAAAATTAGACTGATCATGTGCACATATCTGAATTTGAAAGCTCTATTTTAAATCTTTCCCTTTAGGAATTCATTCCTTCTCAGAAGCCAACTTCTTACCATCTACTCAAGAAAGAAGGTAAACAAATCTTTTAAATTTGGGAATGAGATGAAAACAAGTGGCCACTTGGGATACGACTCCTGTAACATGAAGAACTGTTGACTGAAAAAGAGCAAATCAAAGTATCCTTTCCTGTCTGTGAAGGGTTTGGTTTTTCTACAGCGTAAAACTTTCAGGCTGGCAGCTTGATTAAATGGGAACTCTTCTTAGGAAGAACCAATCTTTAAGGTGTAGAACACTAGAACTGCTAAATGAGATCATTTACTTTACAAATTCTTCACAGAAAGAGTATAATAATTATTTATAATACAAACGGAATTTTGAACACTATAGAAGGCAGCTTGCTTTGAAGCATGATCATATCTTAGAAAATAGGTCATCATAATGGCAGTTTCTATTTTACAACTTCCACATATGGAAGATTGCTGAATGATTGACATTGACATAATAAAACGTGAAACAACAGGAAAATATTATGAAGCCAAAAAGGTAGCCTATTTTAATAACTGACTGTCGGGATAATTTTCCATACATCAGGCCTAAAATTCTCCATCAGCTGCTAAGTACATTTAAGGCCATTCTCAGTTTTCCAGGTTTTGGCTGATTACCCCTTTCTTATGGTCAGGACTTTATATTTTCAGGTTGCTCTTCAACCACATTTATTGGTCTTTCTTTTCACATATACCAGTATTTTAATACTTTTTCCATTCTTTTACAGTTCCTGATATTGGAGTACAGAATTATTAAAGCATGTTCAAGGTTATGCAGAAAATTACAAACCAGCTGAGAATGGGCCATCTAGCACCTGAATTTCCAGGCAGTTACCTAGCGAACTAGACCAGAGAGACTCTCGTGCTACAACTAAGAAAGAGAACTAAGCCAAAACTAGAAAATAAAAATTTAAATAAAATAAAGTATGAAAATGGCAGTCTCTCTTTCCACAGACAGACACATCATAAAACTCTTGCCATGAGATTTGAGTCTTGCAGTTCGATTTGCTCCTGTCTCTCCTGTCTTCAAATCTCCCTCTCCCATTTACATCACAAGAGGGAAGCTGTCAGAAGTCAGATTGTGTCTCTGATGGGCAAGTGAGGCCTGTTGTGCTGTGTAATCGCTGGGGGTCCATAAACACAGACGTTTCAGAGGTACTTACATTCCTCTCTGCAATGTTTCCTTTCTAGCTCTCTCTTCCCAATCACTCATTGTGATGACTATCAGAAAGAATGGAAATGTAAAAACTTGGAATTTGAAGTTTGATGGATAGAACAGTAACCTAGAGGATTGCAGGCTCATAAAATCACTAGACAAGTGTTACACAATTTACAATGGAAGTCCATAATATGAGAGTTGAACATTTGATGAGGTGATGAAGAAACAGAGATCTCAGGATCTCTAAGGTGTTTTAATACTTAGCATGATGTGAAAGTCTTCAGTTTTCTGAAAATCCCTCAATCAAGCTTCATTATTGAATTAGGTTCAGATATGAGGTATGTGATAGGAAAATACCATAAAAATTCCCATTGAAGAACAATAATCTTATTTGACAGCAGTGTCAAAAGATTTTTCACAGAGAGATGCTATTTTATTCTGAGCTTTTGAAACACACTAAGAGTTAGCTAAACTGAAGAGATCTGAAAGAAACCTTTCAAAGAATTAGAAAGCAATACATACAGAGACACTAAGAAGGTGTAGGGAGATGGTTACAGTGGATGGAATAGCCAAACACACTAGAGAACACAAAGATCAGTTAAATATTACTGCTCTAAGCAACAGTAGGTCGTATCCAGGCTTTAGCGAATGCTTGGTAATTTTTCTCACTTTATTCTATATTCACAAGAAACCATGTTTTACAAGTAAAGTAATGTTACACTATTTCCACTTTGAAAAGATAATCAGGCTTGAGAGACAGAGACAGAAACAGATACAGAGATAGAGAAAGGATGTGTGAGTCTGTGTGCATTCATTTGCCTGGATCTGCAGGTTGGCTTGTGGGCATTAAACTCTGTCTACAAACATAGCATTCCTTTCATAAGGAAAATGTAGCTATTAGGAGAGTCAGATAATTGAATGATAAGAAGTTCCTTGAGTTTCCATAAGTTCTGTAAATTTAGCCTCCACTTGAAATGAGCCAAATAGTACTTCTGAAATTCAAAATTGTGCTATCATCAGCAAAGCCGAATGAAAAGAAATTAGACATGGAAGTAATAGGCAGCCCACTTAAAATGGTATCTTTTATAGAAACATCATTATGGATAACTAAAAGAAGGAAATTATTTGAATGTGCATTTTTAAAAACACAGTTCAACAAAAACATAATTCTAGCAAAAGGACAAAAAATTCTGAAGCAGTTGGATGAGTATACTCAGAATGCAACACTAAATTCTGAATAAAAGCAAGACAAAATGCTCAAATATGAAACACAGCATAGTGTTTAGCTAAAATTCAAAACTAACCTATTTAAACACAGTAAAATAGTATGGTAAAATTTTATCAAATTTCTTCATTATTGTTTAGAAGGTCTTTACAGTTACCTCTAATTTATAATATGTATAAATGTATAATATACAGAAATAAACACCACATAATTACTTACACGTAACTGATAACTTTTGTAGCTCGAATAACATGATAGATTTTAATTTAATTGGGTAAAGTTATATTTATCAATCTCTTAAATTAATAGAAAATATGTAAAAATCCTTAATTCACTTTAATATACTATATTTTGACATTTACCAGATCTAATTAAATGTCCGTACTTTGAAGAAGATATTCTAAGACATAAAAGGGGAATTTCATATTTTTTTCATTGCTTTGTATTGAGCTCTACATTTTTCTCTGCTCCCTTCTCTGCCTTTTCCCTCCCCCATTCAACTCTCTTCCCTAAGTCCCCATGCTCCCAATTTACTCAGGAGATCTTGTCTTTTTCTACTTCCCATGTAGATTAGATCCATGCATGTCTATGTTCTCTGGGATTGTGATTTGTAGGCTGGTTTTCTTTGCTTTATGTTTTAAAACCACTTATGAGTGAGTATATGTGCTAATTGTCTTTCTGTGTCTGGGTTACCTCACTCACCATAAATTCTTGGGATAAAGTGATTTGTGTTTATAAATTTGAAATTCAAAATTACAAAATCAAGCAAAAGATAGTAACAGCCTTGTGATAAGGTCACTTATGCCAGTACAATGATCATAAATTACTTCTGATGGCATCTAAATTTAGTCCAATTTCTTCCATTATTACACCAATTTATATGTGAATCAAATCAGAAATGGCCATCAATCAAAAAAGGCTGAACAATATTCTTGCCCAAATAGATATTCAGACCATCAAAACACTCTTAGCAATTTGTAATTATAGCAACTCTTGACACTTAAAATACTTAATTTCAATAGAATGACAGTTTAAAGACACCATTTTAATGTTAGTTTAAATGTAACAAATTTGCTGGTATCTATTGCTTTCTTTACATGTTCTAAGCAATGTGAAGATCCTTCAGAGATGTAGAGGAGGCCAGTGTCAGTATGAAGGAGTCATAGCACAGGATGTTTAGAGCCACACAATTAGCAGCAAGAGACAAAGGAAAGTGGCATGACTTTTTCTTCATAAAATCTGAGAAAAATAGTGTTTCCTATAATCATTTTTAGAGATGGTTTTGCAACAACACTTTTGATTTTCTTTTATGACTGATTTTGACATTGACTTCTAAATGAATGAGGATGCTTTCTTCCTGGATGATAAGACTATTATTTTATTATTTATATATCAGATTTTAATGCTAAAATAAGATACTGGTAAGCAGTTAATTGTGTAGAATATAAAGTAAAGTAGTTGAAGTAGATAGCTATCAATCAGGACTTTGTTTCAAAGATGGGTCTGGAAAGTAAGAAAAGTAAAACACAGTAAATTTAGAGACTTGTCATGTACTTAGATTTCTATATAGCTTACTTACTCTTCAATTTTTAATTTTAAAAAAAGCTTACAGTACATTCTTAATGTCAAGTACAAGAGTCAGTTGTTGTAAAAGTCTAAAATTGTCAATAGTTTCTATTTTTAGAAAAGTGTTAATTATCTCTTTTATTTAATAACTTTACAATACACTCTTCTGATCCAGTTTAAGACTGATGTAATTTAAGACAGTTTCCCATTGTATTTAGGATACATTTTCATTTTTGTCAAAGAAAATCAACAGATGGTCTAGGATTGTGCTTCTAAATCATCCTCTCTATCGTATTTTGGTTTTATTTTGTCTTATTTTGCTTTTTGCCACCTTATGTCACACAGCCACAAGGATTCTGTTAAACAAATAATTATACCAAAATATGACAAAATTAACACAAATGCTTAAGGTATACCTTTGAGAGATTTGAAAATCCAATGATGATCCCACTTTATTCAGGAAAGGTTTAGAAAAAAAGAAAAATAATATTTTTTTCATTTTTTCATCCATGGGTTTCCCTTTTCTGGTGGCCTATTGACCGCCAGTCTACAAGGATGAAAAGAGCAGAGGCAGCGGGCAGGATGGGCATGCTGTGAATACGACAGAAAGAACCTTCTGGGGTCAGCTTTAGTGAGACAGGTAAACTTTATTCCAGAATGAGGGACTATGGGGGACTGTGACTGGGGATATATAGGATGGCAACAGCAGTTGGGACATCACCTCATGGGTGCTCAGAGTATGCTTTATTTGCATTTGGCAGCACCATCCCATCATACAGAGAGTAGCACAATAGTTAATTATTATATGGATAGCAGTGGAAGAGCATGTGCAGGGAACTCCATCAAAGATCACGCTGAAATTAGGCATCCAAGCTTAGGGACAGATTCCAAACAAGGTCAGGCAGAGAGTAGGAGGAAGTTCCTACTGAGGGAAAACAGTTTTCCATTTTGCATTGAGCTCAGAGAGCTGTCCAGACTTGGTGAACTGCAACCTTAAGCAACATGGTCTTCCAATACTTTTTTATTCATACATATAAAATATTACTTGAAAATACCTACACTATGTGGCATAGGCTGACTTCTATTTCTGACTCTGATGGCTAATTACCCCAGCGTTCTTTTTGTTTTGCTTTGTTTTGAATTTTTTGGAGGGTGATATTTATTACTGTCCTAAATTTCTGGGTATGCTATTAAGTACACTATGAGCTCCAGGGTTTTTTGTTTGTTTGTTTTTTTGTTTTCAAAACAGGGTTTCTCTGTAGCTTTTGGAGCCTGTCAGAGAACTCACTTGGTAGACCAGGCTAGCCTCAAATCCAGGAATCCACCTCTTTCTGCCTCCCATGTGCTATGATTAAAGGCAAGTGCCACTATAGCCCATCTTTCGGCACAGTAATTTTATGTTCATGTTCAGACATGTGAGGTGATCTTATAGGAATATCTAACTTCCATACAAGAGAAAAGTATTAAAACCCAATGTAACAGACTCGATAATCCTTCCCAGTTTTAGCTTTGGTGTTTTATATTCCATCTGTATACCTAATGCCTATATAACATTTCATTACCCAAATTTTTCATCCAGAAAGTGTCAGTGATTTCTAGTAATTCTTTTTTTTCTTTTTTTTTAATTGAGAAAAAGAAAAATTCCGCCTTCTCCCAGCCTCCCATTTCCCTCCCCCTCCTCCCACCCTTCTCCCCCTTCCTCCACTCCTCTCCCCCTCCCTCTCCAGTCCAAAGAGCAGTCAAGGTTCCCTGCCCTGTGGAAAGTCCAAGGTCCTCCTCCCTCCGTCCATGTCTAGGAAGGTGAACATCCAAACTGGCTGGGCTTCCACATTCTGTTTGATTTGCCATCATTTCCCCAACTCAGACACACATATACAGCCTAATTTAACACATGCCCATTGGTGCTAACTGAGGTAAAATTCTTTAGGTGACCCTGGCATTGTGCTAATCCATGGGTAAAGAAATGAAAACTTTAATAAAGCACACAACAAAACAGAGGACATGAGTGGGATGACATTTCCTGTCACCAGAGCACGTCGGCACTTAGACATAAAAAAACAAACAGACTCAGTGCACCTGAAAACAAGAAAAAAGATGACACAAAGATGAAAAAGCAAAGGGTGAGTAAAACAGTCAAATCGAGAGGCTGGTGTTAGCTCACAAGAAAAGCGGTTCAAAGGGCCTGCGAATGTCAAAATCCTCAATTAGCAGGTCAAGTAGGCAAGGAGTGCGTACTGAAATGGGAAAGCAACAACTTAGGCTACTTAGAGGAAGATGGAAAGAACAATGGGATGGAAGTTCACTGAGTCTTTGGAAATTCTTAGAAAATTTGGCAAATCACAATGATAAGTAAACCCCGAGGGAAAAATGTTTATTTTTCTATAAACAAAAATAACACAATAAAATCTGTGTATGTGGACACTACTATTAGTTTTTTTGTTTTTCTAAAGCAACCTGTTGTTCTAATCTGGTATAGGCTCATTTCTGCTTATTTTCTGTCTTAAAGAATATCTTATAGGCACATATCTCTGTATATAAAATGTGTGATACTAAAATTTCAAGTAGGAAAAAAAAGAAAACAGACTGAAAGGGAATGCCTCAAACCTTAATGGTAGATTGAAAAAGCCTGGAAGACTGAATGAATCCCAAATAATAAATGTATTAGAGGTTACCAAGTATCTGAGGAGTAAATTTAGATAAATACATATTTGGAGAAAAGATCTAAAACAAATTTCCTCACCATTATTGGTATTGAATCAAACAATGAGTTTCTACAGTAAGTGTATCTCCTTGGGGGATCTACAAGCTAGATGATGCAGAGATACAGAATTACATTTCTGAAAGGTGAAGGAAGTAGGTTATCAAAACATAAAAAAGTTATGAATTTCAGAAGGGCCCAGGTGGGAAATATGGGGAGAAGTGATGGAAAATGGAACGACTATGACCTTATTATTTTGTATTCATACTTACATGATTCTCAAGAATAACGGAAAACTGTATTTAAGATTTGAAAATAAAAATGTTTTTATGTATCATATATTTTACCTTTGTCCTCCATAAACATAGGAATTATACTGGCTTAATAAAGAGACCAATGTATGTTCTCCTCCTAAATCTACAATATCACCAAGCCTGGTTCAGATTCCAACACTATGAGAGCTCAAGATTTGTAAAGAACTACAGGCAAGTAAGTGCAGAAGGCTTTGTCCTTGGAACCAGCTCTCAAATCATGACATGGAGGCTTTTTATCACTTATAAATGCCTGTCTTAGCTTATGCTTGGTTCTGGCTAGCTCTTTTAGCTTAAATTAACCTGTTTCTCTTTTGTCTTGGGGCTTTTTCCTTTTTCCCCCTTCTCTATGCCTTCCTTTCACTTTTTTCTCCAGTATGTGTCTGGATGGCTGGTGCCTGATTTCGGGCTCCTGGTATACACCTTTCTTTCTCCTTCATTTTCTTCTCTCATTCCTCTTCTCTCCAGCCTAGATTCCTCCTTCTCTTTATTCTCTCTGGCCCATAGCCCTGACTATCCCTCTCCTGCCTGGCTATTGGCTGCTTAGCTCTTTATTAGACCAATCAGATGCCTTAGGCAGGCAAGTTGAAACAAATGCAACACATGTTTACATAACTGAACACACATACTTACATGGCTAAACAAATGTAGCAGAAACAAGTGTAAACATTTTTACACATTTAAAGTAATATTCCACAGCATAAACAAATGAAACACATATTTACATAGTTAAAAAATGTATTACACAACAACTAAGGGTTCTTCAGATTGGGAGAAAAAGGCTTCTCCAAGAATAATCACATCAACTGAATAGCCAATACCAAATAGACAGTCCTGAAAACAAAACTAAATGTAAGACCATATAAAATGAACATGTGTGTGTGTGTGTGTGTGTGTGTGTGTGTTTGTGTGTACACATATCTATACATGCATGCAACCACAATTATTTGGGAGATAAATAGGCCATAAATTTAAATGAGAGCAAAGAGGGATATATGGTAGGGTTTAGAGGAATGAAAGGAATTGGGAATAATGTAACTGTATTATAATCTCAATAAATAAACATTAAATAAATGATAGACAGAGAGAGACAAACAGACAAAAAGAACAATAGATAAATCACCAGAGAACGTTAACAACAACCAAAAAAAAAACACAGAGCTAATTATTTTCCCACCCTAGTTATGAAGTTATTATTGCAGCTGAAAAATTCAAACAGAACGAGATATTCTACCTCTTCCCTTCATATGTAGTTTTCAATTAGATTATGTAAAGCATTTACATATCAATAAGGAGGGAAATACAAAAACATTCTAAATATATAAATAAGAATTCTGAGAGATAAAATGTAAAAGATAATTAGCATTGCTAGTAATCGAAGAATAGAAAATATTTACAGTGAAGTTAGAGATAATGTTGATTATAAATGGGTTGGTAATGTTGGAGACAACGGTTACTTCCTTGTTGGGAGGTGAGGAAAATAAGAAATGATTATCAAATTCAAGCGAATCAATGTTGGGAACATTGTAAATACAATTATATATAGAAAACTATGAGATTAATTTTAAATAAAAATAAAGTATGTGAAAATAATTTCAGTATTTTCTGGCACTTCTGAGGGTCAAATCTAGGACATGCTGCGTTCTAGACAATCACTCTACAAAACATGTTATGCCTGCTAAGACAAATATTAAATAAAAAAACAATTCTAAACATTTAAACAATCCATATTGTTACATTAGTCAGAGGAACAACAGATACTTAGACACTATGTGTGCTTTTTATTTAATTGTATAGACCTAGATTTTTGAATACTACAGAGACTATATCAAATTTATAAAAAATAAAATGTAATTCTTTTATGAATTTCTTCCCCCCCCATAATTCTGGGGATTGAATATACCTAATTGCCTTTTGGTTAAAATAAAAATTACAAAAGATGATATCATTCAATATAATGCAAGAAACATATTTGAAACACTGAACTGTGTTCTAACTCAATATAAGCATTTTTTTAAGATTCCTGTGAAATCTAAAAATGACAGTCTATATCCAAACTGCTGTATGTCTGGCATGATTTCTCTTTTCCATGATCATTTCTGTCTGACTCAACCTTTAAAGTTACTTTCAATTGAAAGGAGTCTGTGAGTACCACATCACAAATAACGCTGCATTCGTATGTAGCTGTAGCAATGTAGTTACTCTTGGGTGACTGGGGAAAGAGCAGAATCCATTCATCATCTGGTTTCTTCACTAAAACTCTCTGAGAGGTTTCACCATGATCTAAAGGTGCAGTTGTTTCAGAAAAGCTTCTAAGGTCAAAAAAGGCCCAGTGAGCCTGAAAGCCAAAGACTTTAGTTTTATTCATGAAAGAATGGTCTACAGCCATATGACCCTGATTTGTCCACCTTATCTGATCTCCAAAGCTAAGCAGGGTCACATCTGCTTAGTACTTGGATGGGTGAAAATGAAAATTAGCCTCTAGCTTGTGATGCTTCTTCTGTGTCTGCTCAGGATGATTATAATAAAGAGAAAATGGAGTTGTACAGTATTTCAGGAAAATAAGGCCTACCAGAATCATTCAACAAACTGTTGTGGACTTAAAATTGCTTATGTTAAATTTGTTAAGTAATTGTGATATAAAGACAATTGTAACAGAATGAATGATAGTGCAAACACGCACAGACACACACACATAGGAAAGGCAATGTACAAGTTTATAAATTACTCCACAAAAATGATCCATTTTAATTTTTACCTAACATTGGCCCTGCACTTTTCATAGAAAACAACCTGGCTAATAAGTATCCCACTGCCTGGCAGGTAACTTGCTAGAATAATCTGATGGTAGAATATGAACGTTTGTTTTACAAGGTGACAGCTCACCAAAGAGAATAAAACAAGAGAAAGGGAAGACAGTGAGGAATTACTTTAGATCAAAGGTTAGAGCAGCTGTGCAAATAGAAAAAATGGCGCAATCAACAGTTCACATCCTTCTGAGAAAAGGCTTCATGTATATAGCTGAGATGTTTAAGTTCATACAGAAAAGAATGCAGAGGTGAAATACAAAAAAGACCTGCAAAGATGAAGGCTCTTCTGTCACTTTTCTCCCAGCAGATACAGACCAGGGACCCACTGATTTATATACTAAAACACCTCAGAGACTAATGCTGTTTTGTTGTGCTTTTTCATGACAAATAACTACAATGTTTTATGTAAAACTGAGTAAAAGTTTGTAAGGGTGCCCTATCGCATTATGGGTATTTTGAAAATGAGTGGTGAAGTGTAGTGGTATTTTGCTTGGGCTTTAACTAATAAAACTTGCCTGAAGAGTGCAGAGTTAAGCAACTAGAGGGCACAGAGTAGTGGCAGAGGGATCTCGATTAGTTCAAGGACACCCTGGACTACTAGAGATTGAATCTGTCTAAAAGAGAAACAGCTCACACAAATGTGCTCAAACTTGGGATCCCCGCATTAGGGAGATGGAGACAGGAGTGAAGTGGCTGGGCAGAGAGATGGATATAAAGTGGGAGGAGACAAGAGCTCAATGCAGTCTGCGGCTTTTACGGAGATGGTTGCAGTCTGAGGTGCAGTTTGAAGCAGTCACTGAATGGACACAGTCAGAGGAGACAGTCTAAGGACAAAAATCACCCTTTGGTCTGAGGATTCGGTAGAGGTAAAGAGTCTCTCTAGTGGCTGTTTCACTTCTCTCTTCTCTCAGCTTTCACGCTCTAATAGGTGACTCTGGGTTTTTATTAAGAACAATTAGAATGCATGGTACAGTCTAATATACTCTTTTCAAAGCTGTCTTTGATTAAGATTTGAGGACATACACATGTGTGTGAAATCCTTTAGTTGCTAGAGGGTACTAAAGAAAAAAGGAGAAAAGGAGAGAAGAGAAGAAGAGAGGGAGGGAGAGGGCAGAAGGAGAGTAAAAAAATAAATGAGAACAATGAGCTGAAAATGGAACTAATGGAGCAATGAGTAAATCCTCAAATTAGTCACTTATTAATTCCTTGAGAAGCATGCTTGACATATGCATAGAGTTCTGAAGAACACTCTTCCAAGCGAACCTCTAACTTTGAATGATAAATACAAATAAAAATGTGTTCAGCTGTTAACTTTCAAACTACACCTCAAAAAACTTGAATATTGAAAAGCATCTCAGAAGATTTTCCTGCAGCTGGCCTATACTAGTTTATGGATGAAACACACCTTTACACTCTGGTTTTATAATTAAAAATATGTAATATTTTTTTCCTAGGCAATAATTTAGTAATACTATTTTCCTGGATACTAAGGGAAAACTTGCTTAGACTTCTGTAATTATAAAATATAATAATTGTTCTATAACCCTCTGAAAGAAATATCAAATCCTAATAAACAATTGTTTAGCGAATAAAAATAAGACAAGTATACAGGTGGTTTGCTGAGACTCAAAATTTGTAGCTTAGAAGAAAATATGTCTACTTAAAACTGATGAACTTTTTAATGGAACTTGTCATTTAAAACCAATTCTTCTGTTATCTTAAATGGAAAAAAGCAGATGAAATATATGTGGATAATATTTGCAGTATTGCTTATATCTTCTATATTGGGAGTCATTGCTCTAATGTACTCCATCTTTTGTGCTGGTTGTGAATATTAACAATGTAGCTATAATAATGTTATAGGAAGACATACGAAGTGAATGGAAAAGCAAAGTCTTCATGGGTTACTTCCATAGCGGTACTTCTCAAAGTTTAGCCATTCGATTGCCAGCTTCAGAATGCTCTCAGATTACTGCAGAGCATTCTAATATATCAAGAGAAAGACACATGGCTTTGCATCAGGAGCTGCATGTTTGAGACTTTGTCCTAAAATCTCATGCAATCTCTTTTCTCATTACTGCATTTCCCATATTAGCTCTATCATCTTATCGGAGTAATAGTCTCCATTCCCCTGCATCTCAGACCAGCTTTTATCCTAGCAGTGTTTCGCTCACCCTGTCTGAGATCCCTAGACCTGAAGGCATGGGTCTTACTTAGAATCTCACATTCATTCATAGAGCTGTCTTTCAAAACTCCCTGTATGCTGGAAAGTCTTAAAACTGTGAGAGGAAAATAAGAAAAAGAAACAAAATATTATCTATTCAGAAAAAAAAACAAAATAAATAAACAACCCCCCCCCCCGCCATGATTCAATGGTTAGACGTGGTTGTAGCCAAACTTAACCCTCTGAGTTTGACCTCTGGTACTTACAACTTACATGGTAGAAGGGGAGGAGCAATAAGTTGTACTCTGGCCTCCACAGTCACAGCACATGTGCCCACGTACATTTTAAGAAATGACCTTGGAAAGAAAAACATTTCTTAAATGTAAAAACAAGGGGAGACACACTGATTGGGTGTGCTGGCTCTTGGGATGTAGAGGGAGGCCAGCCCGGTCTACAAAGCAAGTTCTAGGACAGCCATGGCAGTTACACAAAGAAATTCTGTCTCAAGAAACAGAAAGAAAGAGAGAGAGAGAGAGAGAGAGAGAGAGAGAGAGAGAGAGAGGGAGAGGGAGAGGGAGAGGGAGAGGGAGAGGGAGAGAGAGAGAGGGAGGGAGGGAGGGAAGAAATAAAGAAAGAGAAAAGGCACACTGTTTGTTTGCTAATAGCTACAAACAGATAATGAAAGTAGACGATAGATGTCTGATAAATGAATGTGATGCTCAAGAGAATGTTTCCAGTTAGAGGAGAACAAAAGCAGAGTCCTCTTATTCATGATTTTTGCATAAAGAAAGGAAGACAAATCTATTTATCTAAGACATGCAGTGTTTGCAATATTGGCCACTTTTCTAGTTTGATCACATATCTATCTCATATTTGATGGGATCTATTGTCTAAACTTGCTTGTTTTACATCATGCTAAATATGAAAGCTTAAAATAAAGTGTTATAAGACAAAGTAAAAAAGAGTATAAAAACTCTAATATATGTTTATTAAATTTTATATAACACAGTAAATGATTAGGTACTAAGAATTACAAATTGTCATTAGCCTTCAAAAGTGTTTGTGTTGTTGGGGTGTTTGTGGATATCTTGAAAATAAATGTGGAAAGTACTAGTATTTTCTCCATATAGTAAAATAGCAATTTGGAAAACAGATGCTTAGTTAGATCATAAAGTATCTAAAGTATGTTCTTTTTGAAAACCTGATTTAAATTTTAATCTCATAAGTGATTTGACCCTCCCACTTATGGCTCTGATTTCCTATCTTTTTTTTTCTATTTCCACAGTACATAATGAATTAGAACTATACATATAATCTAAATTTATGTTATCATTATAATTGGGTTATTCATTAAGGAATACTGAATATAGAATGATTCCTTGGTCACAGGAATTCAAATCACCTGGGAAAGCCTGCAAAATCTCATTTGGAATGGAGGAAAAACAAAGCAAAAGAAAATAAAAAAAGACATGAAAATAGGGTTTATGAATGGAAAGGGGAGTTAATATAAATATGGACTAATATTAGCAAAATTCCTTACACACACACACACATTAAATCACCATAATGGAATACCCTCTTTTGTACAAATGACACTGTTATTGAAGATAAAAAGTGACTTACAGTCACATAAATATTTCATCAATTTAATGAGGTAATGGGATGCTTCTATTTCCTTTATGAATGAATACAAACACACATATTTTGCACTTTAATTTCATGCTTAGCTATGATTTTTTAGAAAACATACATGTATGTACAGACATACATACTTACAGACATAAAAATGCACAGGTATAGACGTGGTATATTCATATCTTTTAAGATTCATTATCTTCTTCTAATCTCCTTAACAGATGAAATACACTGCTGAAATCATTGTTTCACACCCTCTGTGGACCTCTTGAAATCTAAGGCACATAGGAGCATAAGGCATTAAATTAAAGTCCATGCACTCAATGTGTAGAGTGGATGGTGAAATAGATAAATTTTTGTGTCCGGATAATGTGTGGAGACCCTTGGCTGGGACTTATTAAATGCACAAGGATGTCTAAGCATAATTTTCATTCATTTTTAAGTGAGAAAAGAATAGTAAAAAATCCTTTTTATTTGCTTCTTATAATGCAAAACTTTCATGAGAACTTGTTCCCATAAGTTACATGAATTCTTCAATATAATCTAAAGACCTAAAATTAATTCTGGAAAATCACCCATATATACACATCTAGTAATTGGGTTTTAGTAGAATGAATAAATTGAAGCTAGGGTTTATCACAGATTCACATACTTTATTTTTAGATGAAAGTTTGCTAGAATATCAATTTGCTGTTTTATTTTTAATATACCACTTTTTCAGTTTTTTAATTCTTGCCAACTATAGATTTGATATAGAAAATATTCTTGGACAAGGTAATACTTACATGTGATTGACAGTGGATTACTGTGCAAAAGAATAGATGTCAAGATGGCACAATATGCTTACTCGATGTGGAGTATGTATTTGGACACACGATTTTTAGACTGCAATCGATTATACAATTCACAGCACATAAGCGATAATATAACCAAAGACAGAATGTTCCTTCTCTTCCATACTTGATTTCTCATCTAGACTCAAAGTGTCTGAACTCATCTCTGACATCCCTTACCTCAGGTCCCATATTTAATAGTCAGCTCTTGTAGTTCAGGGGTCATGTATCGCTCAAGTCAATTTCTTACTTCTGTTCTCATTGCACCGACCATATTTCAGATCTGCTTTGCCGCAGTCTGTTCTGTCACCGTACAGGCTTCATGCTGATCAATCCTGAAAATGTCATTGGGTTAATCTTCATAAAATACAATTCTGGACATGTCGCTCACCTGCTAAAACATTTTAACAGCTCTCCACTGCCTAGCTAACAAAGTCAATAATTCTTAGTGTACAATTCAGCATAGCAATGTTTGGTTATGGGTGATACTTTATTTCTTGTTAGGTGGTGGGGTCATTTTTTTATCCTTGTGTATATAAAAAATGGGCCTAGAGATTTATACTCAGAAGTGTGCATTACTTTCTACAAAGCTGTGACCCAGTTACACTTTCTCAACTCCATCCTATATTCAATAATCAGAAGAGCATTTTATTATTCATTATCTCCTTTGTACTATAACAATTACCTCAAAAAATCTATGGTGGCTTTTTATAAGTAAGTATCAGAGAATGGCTCTCACATGTAACAATCATTGTTGTTCTATGTGATCAAAGATAGAGAATAGCCTACCAGTTATTTATAAAGTACAATGTGTTTGAAGTCAAAAACTAAATCTAATCCATGGTCCTCCTCAGTCTGATTTAATTTCCAACTATAATCCCATGGTGATAGGAAGGGTAGGAGGTCAGCAAGCATGTTTCAGGACTGTTAGGATCAAAACAGTGAAAAAACACAGGACAACCATTGATGCTGGCTTTCAAAGGACACACTTGCCTTAACTGATTCTTTTGTTTTGCTGTGAGCTGATTCTACTGCCACATTAAAAGTCCCCTTGCTCTGGGGTTGTTTGTCAATGCCGCCTGTGTGCGGAGAGTGATTAGAGACGAATTTCCACATGGGTAATTTAGACAGAAGATCACTTATCAGAGCACTTGTGCTCAACTCAAAACTAAAAATACTATTGGGGCCCTATAAATGTTAACCAGCGTGAGGAATAATGATAATGAACCCCTTCTCGGCACATGTGCTCCTGACTACACACACTTGAAGTTTTTCCAATTATGGTTCAAGAACATTTCAGCCCCCTTTATTCAGGACTATTCTTCAGACTCCTCTGGAAATGTTTTATTCAGGTTGCACATCTCTCCTCTACAATCCTTGATTTAGAATTCAGCTCTCTAGTAATGAGTGGAAATTGGGCTCTGAAAGAAAACACACACACACACACACACACACACACACACACACACACACACCATTTTCTAAAGTAATTAATGCTATAAGCATGCACTGTCTTAATCTCAGGGGAAAACAAAACAAAACAAGAAAAAAAAAGCAAAACAAGGAACCCCGATATGGTCTCCTAAACTGTTAAAATGCTTTATCTTTGAAAACAAAGAGAAAATTCAAATTACAGTACAACTCAACTCCCTTTTGAAATATAGATGATTGTTTTTGTAATGTCACAGCTTGAATATATAAATGACATCTGTAGAAGAGATGAGAGCAGTCTGGCAGTTTCCTCTCAGCAAATGTACGGCCTTACTAGACACGGATTGTGTCCTGCTTTGTGTGGTGGGCTTAGTCTGATGAAAAAAAGATAAAGGTATTAGCTCTGTAGGCTGCCTGTGTTCAGACTCTCTCTGAGCTGCTGTTTATTCTCCTATTTATAACTGAGGACAGTTCGGACAGTCTTTGAGGGATGGTCATGAATTCTGAGCAAGAAAGTTTGCTTTGTGTGCGTGTGTACATGTGCGCGTGTGTGCAGTGGTGGTGATAGGGGTGGAAAGAATGGATATTTATATATACCCTTTGTTTTGTTGTAGTCTCCCACGTGGACCTAGGATTTGGTGATTAGGGTAGGCCATTGGCGAGGGAGCTCTGGGCATTTCTCTTTCTCCACCTCCCCAACACTACAATTACTAACCTACATCACTGCACCCAGCTTTTTACAGGGATCAAGTTTGAGTCCACCTGCTTATTTAGCATTTTTTACACTGAACTATTTCCTTAGCCTAAAGAAAACTTAAAAACCAAACCAAACAAACAAAAAACCCTCTGCTTCTCCCATCACAAAAAGTGATGCTGTCAACTCGTTGTGAAATTCCTCTGCTTAACTATGAAGCAGGCAGTTTCGTATTTAGTCCTTTCTATCTTAGGAAAATTAGAAAACGTAGCCAGCCCTGAAGGGCCTGAGTAGTCTGGGGACTCTGAAGAGGTAAGTCAGTCACAGGTGAATGAGTGCTTGCTAATACAGAACCGGAATTACCCAGCAACAGTGGAAGAGACTGGCTGTCAGATTAGCATCTCACTGGGGAAATCGGCCCTCCTGAGGATGAATTCTGAGGAAACGGGTAGCATTGAGAATATCTTGTTTTTAAGTGACCATGATGACAAGAACAGCTTAGCATCAAGCTGTTCTGAACAACTCGTGCTTACGTTTGGATCTCCAAACTTAGCGGTGTCTCTAGAACTAATGATGGGGGCAGATAAGGTGGCATACTTCCTGCATGGATTAAGATTCTGTAAGCAAGCCAAGACGAAGTGCTGCACACCTGCCGCATCTGAGCAAACAGAGTCTAATTCCGAAGATGCTGGTCTAAACTTTCTGGTCTTAAAATTGCACACGAAGAAGCTCAGAAATTTCTCAGGTATTTGTAGGTTAAAAGAAACACAGAAAAGATCCATGTCCATGTATCTGTTCTAAATATCGTACCCATCCAGGTTTCAAAACTGCATTTTCTCTGGCACCCGAATGAATGACCAGATAAGATCAGTGGCATATATAATTACTGTGAAAATAAATAAAGCAGTATCTTCATTAAAAAGACATTGGCTCAAAAGTCTTCTTGATGTCAATACACTAAACTTCACTGAGTTAAATTTAATACTAATTACATAAACTGCAGCAAGTAAGATAAAAACTTACCTGGAAGAACACTATAAAATTTCCATACAGATATTTAAACCAGTTTCTAAACACTGTTTTTTCTTTCATTTTTTGCTTCTACATGAGTAGACTATAATTAAGTCTTTACTAAAAAAACCTCTTCTCAGATCAATAATTCAAAAATCTGTTTCTTTCAATGTGTTGTGCTATAATTAAACAATATAAAATAATATGACTGATCACATCTCCAAACAGTTATTCTATGAGTATAAACAATGTGTTAAGGAAAACAAAGATAAAAAGTATGAACAAATATCAGAGACAAGCATGGGATCAAACTGGACCCTCTGAATGTGGTTGACAATTGGGGCGGACTGAGGGATAAATGATAATGGCACTGGGATTTTTCTCTCCTACATGTACTGGCTTTTTGGGATCCTATTCTCTTTGAATGTAAACCTTCCTGAGCCTGAATGTAGGCAGGGAGGGCCTTGGACTTCCCACAGTGCAGGATGCCTTGCCCTCTCTTAGGACTGGAGCAGGAAAGAGGAGGGTGTGTGGGGGAGCAGGAGGAAGTGGGAGGAGGGGAGGAAGTGGGAATTTTGATTGGTATTATTTATAAAGTAATAAAAAATCCCTGCAATTAGAAAAAAAGAAAAAATATTTTCTATTAAAAATTTTACTTCAACAATCAAAGACATCATTAAAATGTATCTAGGGAAAAGAATGAAAGGACTCAACACAGAGAAAGAAAAAGTGTTTTCAGAAAGACACAGAATAGTTTAGATAATATTAAAATAGATGTATGGCTGATATTGTAGCTCAGTGATGCATGGTGATCAGACATGTCTTGCATCTGAAAGTCCCTAGTTTGAATATCCAAAGCCACACACACACACACACAAATACACACACACTACACAAATAGATGTAATGAGATAAAGCTATCTTTGTGAATTGCTTAGAGGCTCAACTTGCTGAAATAAGATGTATTTCAGAAAGAAAGTTAATTACCTATTTTGCATGTTACTCTGTACTCTATACTTTGCATAAAATTGAATAAAATACCCCCTTCCTCCCATTGATAATCCATTTTGGAATTAATCTCACACATTTATCAGTTATCTGCAGATTTAGAGTTCACCAAAGACTCTAATAGTGCTAGGCATATGTGTGAGAGCATATTCTCTACATTCTACAGATAACAGCTGTTACAGTGTAGACAAACATTTTCTGTTTTATCAAAAAAGATAAAGGGTGAGTATCAATTTATAAAATACATGCTTTTATACAAAAATTTATGATAATATTGGTTACCAGTGATGTTTTAGTTGTTCATCAATGTAAAATATATGCACTTTGCCTATATTTTTCCTTTAGTACTATAAAATACATTTTAAATTTTAATCATAAAATGATTGGCATGTTATGAAGAGACAAATTTAGTTTTTAAAAGGTCATTCTCCTCCCTTCATATCACTAATTGATGAATCTGTCTTCTTTTTTCCCCCAAAGGTTCATTTGAAAATAGCAAACCATATTTTTGCTAGAATTTCACTTCTGTGTTTTGTATGAAATCAAAGTGTATTTGCCCCTCCATGTCATATGGTATTGGATCACAATTTCTGTATTATTGTGAGCTTCTTATCAACTAAAACATTATAAATGTATCTGATTTGATTCATAAATGTTCAATTATTTTTTATATTTACCCAATTAGCCCCTACATTCTTGTAATAAACATCATGAGTTACATATAGACTTCAACAAACCAGTTTGCCCCGCTCAGAAGCAGCTACAGGATCTCCAAGCCAGAACATGATGGGACTGGGAAGAAAGAACATTCATCAGCTATAGGCACATGACAGAAAGTGTCTAAGAGTACTAATCCTGAAACACAAGAATATATGAATTAGGCTAAAAACAAGAGTTTAACCATTTCTAATGAAGTTAATAACTTATGTAAGTAGCTGAAGGGAGACACTATATTGCATTTGAAGAAATAAAAAATTAATTAATATTGGCCAGAAAAGGGAATTCAAGTGGAATGAAGAGAACAGATTCCAAGAGCTACTGACAGCAAGCAGAGATGAGGTAGCAAAGACAGTTGATATTCCACCTAGAGAGCATGGAAGAACATCTAAACTTTCTAAGCTGGAAATCCACTTAGGTTTCTTCTTTGGCAAGCAACCCTTAAGTACACTGCTCAGAATGCCTAAGAAGAAGGCAAGTTTATACTCACAGAAGCTAGTTTGTGCTTAAATTGTTATGCATGGGCTACTGAATAAGCATTCAAGTATTACACAACTTCCCTCTTACTAATCATTGATTACCCCACGACTTGTCCGAAACAGTTTCTTAATTGCTATACTTAATAATTACACTTGGTAATCTAACTTGTTTACTATCAGAAGTTTAACAGGCCAAGAATTGATTAAATTGGGTAACTTCTCTTCTTGGATAGAAGCAATATCCTTCAACGGAATGCTAACTACCTCTGAGAATTACATTTAACTCAGACTTTCATTGCCATAGGCAGAAGTAATTGATTTTAGGCTGGGTGAACTGGATCTTAATACACATGCCCACGGGGAGAATGTCATTTTAATAAGAAGCTTCTGGAACCACATTCTACTTTATAAAGAAGGTTTTCCCTTTGTCTTCATAAGCAAAAACTGAGAAGTCCCTGCTTGCCCTTCAGTTCACAGTAAGCTAAGAAATAATATAATACTGAGTTGGCAGTCTGCTGAGACTCTTTGCCAATTCAGCTACCTACTTGCAAACAAACAAAAAAACAAAAATCTATAGTTTTCTTAAAAGTCTAAACTTATATTTAGCAAACCAACCCTTCAGCCGTTATCCCCTTGATTTCATAGTATCTGCTTGTGGTGTTGATACCCAATATCAAAATAAAGGAATTCAAACCTGGAAGAATTGTGGTAGTGATAAACTAAGACAAAGAGTATTACCTCAATGCTACAGACAAAAATGAAATGGGGTGGATATTAAACATGTGAATTACTACTTACCTATGAAGTCAAATGTTGATGGATCACCATCCTATCTGTCACTGGTCAAGATCATCATCTAAATAGAAGAGAAAATAATATAAAAACATATTTATGCCTATTTATGTTCATGAATTATCTTTAATAGAATTAGCATATAATTTATATGTTTATCAGCTGATAACGTTTATATATTTAGGCTTATGCTTCATATGTGATTATATCAACACTGCTTACTATCCATGTTTCTCATCACACACAACCTAGTTCATATAATCTCAAATACAGCCTACTTTCATTTTTAAAATATTTGCTTGAGGACTGGTAAGATGACTCACCAGTTAAGCAAGCATATTCACCAACAACTTGGTGACCTGAATTTAACTCCTGAAACCGCATGATGAAAATATGATTCTCTGGATTCCACAGGAAACTCACAGAAGACATGTACACACATGTGTATACCAAATGACTGAACTTAGGAATGAAATAATTAAAATGATGTTTGAAAATATTTGCTGGTAATTTTGCAAGTCTTATTTTTTTAAAGTAATGTTCACTAACTTTAACTTTTACAAACCATTGGCAGCAAAGTTCCATGGTACTTAAAAAATTCTTAATTTGTAATTTATTAATATTGTCTTTACTGCTAATAGGAAAATAGGTCTTGTGCACACATTTTATACTTTAAAAAATTATTACAACTGTGGATAGAGGGATAGATGGACAACTAAGGACACTAGCTGTTTTTCCAGAAGACCTGGACTCGGTTCTCTGATCCTACATGGTAGTTCTCAATCATCCATAAATCCAGTTTCCATGTGATCCCATGGTCTCTTTCAACCTTTGAATGCAAGCAACACACACAGTGCACAGATATGCATGCTGGGAAAAACACATATACATATAGAATTACATTTAAGATACATATTACTACATTAACATCCTATTGATGAGATGTAAGTAAAGGTAAATAAGACAATGGAAAGAAGAATGAGTCTGAAATGTATGTCTGTGGCTCCAGACAGAAGACTTAAAGACAAGACCATAAATGTGAGTATGCTCAGTTGGGGCGCAGCAGGGTTCATAGCATGTTCTTAGGTTTTATTTTGTCATATGAAAAGAATCTATGACTAGTACACACCCTAACTTTAATGAGGATGACAGGTGTTGAAGGAGCTGCGAGCTGCATTCCTGCTGCCCAGCTCCTGGCTGCCTGGCTAGCTTATGCCCCGAAATTAACAACAGACAAACTGTATTCATTTAAACACTGCTTGGCCCACTAGCTCTAGCCTCTAACTGGCTAATTTTCATATTTTGATTAACCCATCTCTAATAATCTGTGTGGCTTACCAGGAAAGATTCAGCATGTCTGACCTGGTGGCTGGCTGCATCACGTCTGCCCTGGAGAGGAGTGGCATGGCATCTGTCTGAGGCGTCTTACCTCACTGCCTTCTTCCTCCCAGAATTCTGTTCTGTTTACTCCACCCACCTATGTTCTAACCTATCATGCCAAGCAGTTTCTTTATTAATTAGCCAATGAAATCAAGAGATTGATATATGACACTCCCACATCAGACAGGTAGAGGGATAACATCACGACAAGAAGATTTAGTCTTCTACCAAAGAAAGAAATCACTTCCATCTCTGTCATGTTTATGCTATCTGCCAATGGATGAATTTTGGAAATGCTCTTCTAACCACAGTCTTGCTGAAATATTTATAAATATAACCAAAATGTGAAATCAGTTCAGATATTTCATGCCATGTTATCTGAATCCCAGGTAATAATTAAGTCCACTAGCATATAACAGGAACAAGCAATCTTTCTGTTTGTAGTAATTAATTTTATGCGCCAACTTGGCTAGATCAAAGAGAGTCTGGGAATTTGTTTTAAACTTACTCTGAATGTTTCTCTTAAGAGTGGTATTATAGATGCTATTAACAGTTAAATTGGTAGATGTAGTAAAATATATTGTCCTCCATAATGTGAATGAGTCCTATACAATTAATGAAGTTCTGAATAAAAGAAATAAAAATACTGTCTCACACCCAAATTAAAAAAAAACTCCCTTCTTGTTTGTCTTAAGGGGGTCTAGACCATGATAGCAAAACCCAAAGAAACATCTGAACAGACCTAGTGGGAGCTCACTTACCCTGGACTGACAGTTGGGGAATCTACCTAGAACAAACCTAGGCCTTCTGAATGTGGGTGAGAGTTGTATGGCTTGGGCAGTTTGTGTGGCCCCTGGCAGTGGGACCAGGATTTAACCCTAGAGCATGAAGTGGCTTTTTATAGCCTATTTTCTACAAAGGGATACCTTCCTCAGCCTAGATACAGGGGGAGGGCTTTGGTCCTGCCTCAAGTTATGTGCCAGACTTCGTTGACTCCCCATGTGAGGCCTTATCTTCTCTAAGGAGCAGATGAGAGTTGGGAAGAACGTGGGAGTGGGGACTGGGAGAAGGAGAGGGAGGAAAAGATAGAGGCGGGAACTGGGATTGGTATGTAAAATAAAAAGAGATTGTTTTAAAAGATAAAATTTAAAAGAATGAGGGTTTGGGCTTTTTGTTTCCTTCATACTTTAACTCAAACAGTTACTCTCTGGGGTCTCAAGTAAGCACGTTTTTAGCCTGTAACTCAGACATTCACCCTCTTATATATAAAGCTTTCTGATAGAGAAAGAAATCATTATTACTTATGGGTATCCCTGATCGACTCACCTTCCAAATCATGGCATTTAACACTCTCGATAACTGTGAAGACAAATCCTCGTAGCAGTTGTCTATCTGTCTTCCAGTCTGCCTGCCTGTCTGTCTGTCTGCCTGTCTGTCTGCCTGTCTGTCTGTCTGTCTAACTAACACACATGTACTTTTATATCAGAATTAATTTTGTTCCTCTGAAAACCCTGAATAGCACTCTGTTATACAAGAAAGCTAAAGACATCTGCATCCTGACATGAGGACGAGGCCAGCTCAGGCTTCATGGGTTATGAAAAGATAGAAACAACACAAAACAGCAATTATCTCCTAGCACAGCGTGATGGCTCTGATAACACCTGCACACTTTTTTTTTTTATAAAATACTCAGTTTAAAAGATAATTATTATGTAGGCAGCCAAAAGTTAAGTCAATCTCATACATAATTGTATTTTCAATTTTCTCTTCACTAAATGATTTACTTTCATGTGCTTCTAATCTTGGAAGTGCACTTTAATAGACCAGTGGAGTGCAGCACTGAAGAGGCAGCGTATCCACAGTTGTGCCACAACACGAAATCAATGGCTGCTCCTCACACAGGCGTTTTCAATTTCCACCGCACATGGTATACAGCCCTTGGTGCAGTGGATAATCCAATTGTAAACACTGACTCACTGTTAACAACTTTAGGAAATAGGATTAGCAATTTCTAATTTCAAAGTAAACCTATTTCATTTTTGTCCTCTAAATCAAAACAATATGTTCAGAGAGTTAGCTTTTTAGCTCTCTGAGCTTCCCAGAAACAAAAATTGTTGGAAACAAATTCTTTGCTATGTTGGTGCCACCACTGAGAAGCATCTAGTATTGTTTCTAATAGCTTTTCACTACTTTGATTTTATAAAATGATATAAGAGATTGATATTCCATTGAATAAATTTTAAATTTAAAGTTATCCCGAACCCAAACATTCAAAACTAAAACCATTGGAATAAGTATCTCCTACTAGATAAAATCTGAAAAGAAATGTGTTTACTTATTGCTAGGAAGCCCTGTGTCCAAAACAAAGGTTTTAGGTAATTTTTTTAGGAAAACTGGTGACCCTGGAACATAGTTAAACTGCATCAATGATTTACAGTATTGTGAGTTAGTTATTTTCTTAAACCTACATTCTTCTGCCTTTTCTGGCTTCTACTATGAGATCAGTGACCAGATCAAAATGTTTGTCTTTACACAGAACTATAGGTCCTCCTGGCTCCCTGTCCCCTGTAGATTGAAGAGTTGGGCCAGTGGCATTCATCCCAAAGGCTTTACAAATCTCATGCTGGAACTCCATCCCTGAGAAGACTCATTCTAGAGTCTTCTAATGTCCATTTTATGTCATTTGTATATTTAGTTATTATTATATATTTGTATATATTAGGTACAGATGAGAGGCAGTGGAATATAGTAACCAATAAATATTTTGAAAGAATTCCTAAGCTATGTAACTAGAATTTTAAATCAGATTGTTTATTACTCATCTTTGTAGCAATAAAATTGCTCTTGATTGAAATGATACATGTGATCATTCTAAAGTTAGATAAAATTAGTTATCAAGAAACCAACAGTACACAATGGAAAAGTTCTATGAAAGAGCTTTTCTGACTTCTGCTAATAAATAGAAAGCAGATTCAGGAGATAATTCCAAGGATCTTCAAGACAGATAGATCCAACTATGTATAAATATTTTCTTATGTCCTAAAATTTACAAGCCAGGTTCTTCTGCTAAAAGTTTATGAATCCAGAAAAGATGTTACATTAAGCATATCACACTGAGACTCAATATAATCACCTTTTTCAGTACAGTTGATCAACAAAATTTACCAAATTATTTTGATATGAGAATAAATATAACTTGTTTCCCTTAATTTGTGGTTAAAAAACAGTTAAATATCAAATATACATGTACAAGGAGAGAGTGATATGAATAATTTTATATGCTTAAAATTATTATTAATCTTGAGTTGCATTTTAAATAGCCATTAAAATTAACTTATATTTTTATCATTAATTCTATCAGCTAAATCAAGTAAGTATTAGGCAAAGAGATATATATTTAGGAAAGATACAGTCCTTGTAAAAAAAAATAAGCCCTCACATTCTAATTAATAATCAAGACTTATTCAAGTGAAATACGCATATGATGATGCATAATTAGTGTTAGTATATAATAAAAAAGTGTTAAAATCACAAGGACTCAACAGTTATTCATTGTTTGTTGAGAGTGGGCTTCATAGTGTTGAAAATCCTTTTGAAAGATCAAGTGAAGAATATTTTAACATGTTGTAGTCATATTCATTCAAACTATGATGTAATGGATATAAGTGAGACTCAGAAAGACAAATATTGCTTGTTTTCTTTCATTTGAGTCATCTATATCTAAACAGATAATTATTAAAACAGAAGAATCTATTTGGGAAGATATATAGGACTGGTGGAAGGGGGGAAGCAGACTATTCTATTGGGGTACAGTGACTATGGCATGTAGCATAACATATGATGATGTGGGATGTCTCTCGGTATGATGTGAATATGTTTTATTACCATTTGTAAATAAAGAAACTGATTCAGCCAATAGCTAGGTAAAATAGAGCCAGGAGGGAAATTCAACCAAAGAAAAACAGAAAAAGAAAGGCAGAGTCAGGGAGATGCCTGCAGCTCCCTGGAAAGCAAGATGAGAGGTAACAAACCACTGGCCTCATGGTAAAATATAGACTAATAGAAATTATTCTTCATTACACTCAAAATAGTCCACATTTATATTCTATTTCTTCTTTCCCATATCATGCCTATGCTAATTTTCTGTTAGTGTCATATGTTAACAGCGTTGTCTCAATGTCTCCATCTAAACCATCTAAACGTAAGAACTCATAAGGCCCAATTTTGTACCTGGGTAACATGTTTATTATTAGTGACATACACACACAGCAAAAGGAAGATTGAAAAAGCACATATGAATATGTCTATTAGATACATTTATAAATTATATATAATATATATTTTGTATGTTTATAAATTTGTTGCAAGGAGAGTAGGCCCTTTGTTTGTTCTGGCCATCCGGCTAGTTTACACGCAAAATAACAACACAGAAACTGTATTAATTTAAACACTGCCTGGCCCATTGGCTCTAACTTCTTGTTGGTTAATTCTTACATCTTAATTTAACCTTTAATTTAATTTATGTATTGCCACATGACTGTGGCTTACCAGAGATTCTAACTGGCAGCTGTCTCAGGCAGAAGATCCATGGCGTCTCTGACTCTGCTCTTCTTCCCAGCATTCAGTTCTGTCTTCTCCACCTACCTAAGTTCTGCCCTTTCAGGCCCAAAGCAGTTTCTTTATTCATTAACCAACAAAAGCAACACACGAACAGAAAAACCTCCTACACCATAAGTTATATATGTATACATATTGTGAATATGCATGTTTATAAATTTTTATAATTTACTGGCCAGTGGCATAGTTATATTCATATATTTATATACAAATGTGTAGTTATATAATATATATGTGTGTGTAAAACACATATATGTGTGTATACATACAAAAATTATTATACTATATATATAAGATTATATCATACATAAAGCTGTATCTGTATATGGTTTTGTCATATATATGTACATATGTGTAAATTGAAATTGTTTCAGGAATCACACTCTAGAGGATAGAGGTATTGAAAATTGTTGAAAGACTACTAAGGAAACATGGAGTCATAAAATCTATCTCTATGATACACTGAAGAATCTAAAGATGTGGGGTTGATCAAGTCACTGAGGAAATGGAAGTAATGAAGTCATAGCATACTGGAAGGTGTATTAAAAAAAACAGAAAACATTATTTCCTATCTAATAGAATGAAAGCCATCTAAAATAAGTACAGATAGTGTTGGTAAAGAAAGGCTAAGAAATCAAGTTGGCTACAAATATATCTCAGAGATAAACTACTTCCTGTCACAAATGGGACCCTGTGTTGAGACACCAAGAACTGGAAGAAAGAAAGGGAGCAAGGAAAAGGGAGTTAAGGAATGAAGATAACACAGGAGGGAGGAAAGGGAGGAGAATAGAGAAAAAGAGAAAAGGAAGACTGGAAAGGAAAGAGGGGAAGGAGATGCAAGAAGAAATGAAGAAAAGGACATTAAATGAATGAGGAAAGAAGCAAAGAAGAGAGAGGGGGAGAGAAGGACAGAGAAAATGAACCTAGGAAGGAATGGAAGAGAGAGGGGAGGAAGGGAGGGAGGGATGGAGGGAGGGAGGAAGGGAGGGAAAGAGGAGGTAGGGTGGGAGGGAAAGAAAACCCTAGTCCTCTTCTTAGCTGTTTTTTTCTATGAAGTCAAATTCAGGGAATCAAAAACAGGGCAGGCAAATACTTTGAGCGTATTGTGGTAGCCTAGAATAATACCATGCAGAAAGTTTATATTGATTAAATGTTTTAAAGATTTCCAGGCAGATTTAATTGCCGAATTGAAACTGGAAGCTATGACCTCCTATCTTCTGTCCTTCTTCAGGAGGCATGGATTCTTACAGCCTTGATTAGGGCTTGGCATATAGGGAAAAAATAATCCAGATGACAATTGATCCAGAAAATTCAGCAATACAGAAAGACACAGGACAGAGACTTAGGAGATATCAGACAAAGGAACTAAAAGTACGTTCCATAGTTTTAGAAAAATATGTAGAAAATGAAGAAGTCAAGATGGAGAAATATAATACATGATCAAATCACAAAAGTTATTGAATTTTATTATGGACAGAGCTCAGGAAAAGAGTTGAAGACCAGCAGAGTCATTTTCAGCTACTAGAGTCACTTCAGGTATTATATAAAATAGAATATTTGTGTTTAGCATTCTCATTAGTTACTACCATGACCAGCTGGTGTTCAATAAATACATGTTTAATTTAAATTATTTAAATTATTTTCATGTCAATATTTCTCCTTTTCATGTTACTTATAATAATAATGGAGCAATATTAAAATGCATTTAAGCATGATAAAATTTGCTTCATGCTTAATTACTGCAAATAATTTTAATTTATAAGTTTTATAAATGGGCTTTTCAATAATTATTTGCATTAATTGTGCAAGATAATGGGCTTTGATGTGATTTTTTATACATCTATCTTATGTATTTATATGTTCACCCATCCTTTCCTCTTCCCTGGTCCATTTTCCCCTTCACATCCATGTTCCTACTGTTCATTTTCACTTTAATCTCCTTTTTCCTACAGATTTTTTTAAATTTTATAAAAAGGCCTAGATTAGATCAGTAGAATAAAAAACTGGATACTCATTTTTTTTCTTTTCAATCAACTTGCTACCTTAGAAAAAATGTGTATTGTTTTGAGGTTATAATTAAATCATTTCTCCTTTTTCCCCCTCCATCTAAACCAGTGGTTCTCAAACCAGGACCTTTAATTACTGTTCCTCAGGTGGCAGTGACCTCTAACCATAAAATTATTTAGTTGCTACTGTTAAAAATTTTAGTCTAAATATTTGTTCAACAGAATATCTGATGTGTGACTTCCCAAGAAGTTGCAGCCTAAAGGTTAGGAGCCACTGACCTAAACCCTTCCACTTAACCCTTACTGTACTCTTTAAAATTCATAACCTCTTTTTCATTAATTATTTTCCTAAATACAACCTACTTAGCCTGTCTATGTTAATCATTTGTGCTTTCTTCAAGGCCAATCAGCTGTTATTAGATAAACAATAGATAAAAAAAAAAGAAAAAGTGTGCTTTTTTTTTCTAGGGATAAGATCATTTCTCATTCTTAGCATTCCTTGCTTGCCTGAAGTATTTGTGTAGGGTTGTGTCTAACCAGTCTTTCATCATTCACATTAACATGTCTATTGTTGTCCTTGTTTAGCTCACGTGTAGCAGTCATGTTGACAACATTTTATTGGTGTAACTTCTGACATTACTAGAAGATAAAATCTTACAGCAAACTCCCCATTCCTTGGCTTACCCATCTTTTTGCCCCCTTCTTCAATAATGATCCCTTTAACTTAAATGTGGATTGAATTGCAGACATAGCCTTTTGAGACAGAGCTCCACAAAACTGCATTTTGGTTGGTGGTGGTATTCTGTTGGTTGCAAAGAGAACTTCTGGCGCTAAAGAGTGAGCATTGCACTTATTTTAAGTATAAGGACAAATATTTAGAATGTAGTTATGGGGGCTTAATAAAGTAGTAGTTGTAGGTTCTCCTCAAAAATGCATGAGCTAGCTAGGTTTCCAGCCTGAAAATGAGAACATTCTAGTAAGTGAGGTACATGGTACAGTGAGGGGTACTGAAGGTGGAGGAAGGGTAAAATAATGGTAAGGATCTCTAATAAAATCATAAGGAAACGTATAATTAACTACTACATAAAATACCTATGACCCACATGGTATACAAATACATATATATTGTTTTAATGAATTTTTTTCATTTTGATTGACAGCAATCCATACAAAGAATATATAACAACAATAAAAACAAACAAACAATAACAAAAACCACCAGATATGATATGCTCTCTTTTTAATTGTTGGTCAAGTTGTCTAAGAAACTCTCAAGGTATTTCAGGCTATTACTGTTGTCTTGGTTTATTCTCAGTGATTGGAGGTAATTCCCTATTGTTCAATACACTGTTACACCTCAGAAACAAGGTCCAGAGGCCCCAAGATAGGACTGACCAGAATTTCTCTTTACTAAGAGCTAGTTTTTATGGTACTAGAAGGAGAAAAGCAACCAACAGTGTGACCCAACTATGGCACCTAGACCATAATGAAGAGTATAATTGCATGCTAACCTTAAGGGTACAGTAATGATAAGCATATCTTAGCCTTTAACCAACAGCTTTCTAATTGGCCTTAAGAACTGCTCAAGAGGATTGAAATCATGCATGGTACTCTGCTACATTTTAATATATTTTTATTAATTCTTTCAGAAGTCTACTGAGTACATTTTGATAATATGCACACCATACCCTTATAACTCCTCTCATATTTATATCCCCATTCCTCTGATGGAGGAAGGTCATTGGTTAAAAAATAAAGAAACTGCTTGGCCCTGATAGGTAGGAAATTAGGTAGGCGGAGTAAACAGAACAGAATGTTGGGAGGAAGAGGAAGTGAGCTCAGACTCGATAGCTCTCCTCTCTGGGGCAGATTCCAGGCCGCTGCTCTCTGAGGCAGACACGATGAAGCAAGCCACCAAGTCAGACACGCTGAATCTTTCCCAGTAAGCACACCTAGCGGTGCTACACACATTATTAGAAATGGGCTAGTCCAGGTGCGAGAGTTAGCCGAGAAGAGGCTAGATATAATGGGCCAAGCAGTGTTTAAAAGAATACAGTTGGTGTGTTGTTATTTCTGGTGTAAAGCTAGCTGTGCGGGAGCCAGGTGGGACAAAAAGCAGGCCCACAGCTCCCACAACATTCCTCCCTCTGAATCTTATGTCCTCTCTCTTTTTCTTTTTAAATAACCTACAGAGTCCAATATATGACTTACTCCATAAGAGATATTGCATGGGAGGTAATACATGCCTGGTAATGGTCAAGAACCCAACACTAGAGAGCTCACAAGCTCCATGAGTGACCCTACTGCTATTATTCCAGTAAGTGAAGAAAGTGTCAGATTGCACTCTAAAATCAAGTCTCTAGACACATAGGTTAGTGTAGCTCTCATGTCTTACCAGAAAAGTTTCTTTATGAAGTGCACAACAACTAACAATAGATCCAAGTTCATAGAAACCACATCGGGGTATGTTCAGCCACAGGTAGGACACCAATATCATCTGCCACCCAAGACTCAATGACCATTGCAGAAAGTGGGCAGAAACATAAAAGCTGGGGGATCAGTATTGAATAAAACAGTATCTTTGGGACAAGAAAGAATTACTAACTCATAAATTAACAACAAGTAGTGTTGTATGCACAAGATCTGCACAAGATCAAGTTGGTAAAATAAAATCCATCACAGAATCGAAAGGGGCTCATTAGTACCCCTATCTCTAAATGAAGAGCTAGTGACAGCTTATTTCTCAGGAAAGCAAAGAAGGTTGTCATTAAGGATGTGTCCCCTCCAAGGTAAGTACTGCTCCAATACATGGCCTCTAAAGTAAATTTTTAAAGTATTTTTAGAATTTAAAGATTAAATATAAATGTGATTTATGCTGTAATATAGTACCTTCCTCAGAGAGCCAAAGAATAAAAGCCAAATCCCAAATAGCTAGTAACTCAAAAGCAAAGGTGGGCTTTTAAACCTTCAATTTCAAGTTGAAATGCAAAGGTTGTGATTCAAATACAGGTCTGGGCCAGGGAGCTTTGAAAAGTAGATGAGGAACCCGGTTCATGCTTACTGCATGCAAATTCTCAGTGTTACAGTTGTAACTAAAGAGCACAGCCCATTGTGCACCATCTCATTGGAGGCTCTTTTGCATATTGGTTGAAAAGGTTTTTCTAGAACAGTAGATTGCTTACCAGAATTTGACTTGTGCCTACTAAAAAAGCTGACATCAGAGGGCAAACACTTGTAACAATATTTATTGTTCTAGTTTTGGTGTTAAAAAAAAAAGAAAACAGGGATCCCTGAGTACAAACAATTCAAACGACAGCCAATATATATATATATATATATATATATATATATATATACACACACACACACACACACACACACACACACACACACACACATGTCTCTAAATTTGTTATAAATTTTTTTTCAAGATTGTATACACTCAACACTGTAGTCAGGACCAAACTCTTTCTTCTATTGCAATGAAAAACAATACTGGGATATTAATATTTAAGAGAACCCCTTAGCTCATTTATGTATGCACACCAAAGACCAAAGACAGTGCGTGAAGTGGCCACCATTTAATTCAAATCAATTGCTTTTCATCTACTCTTCACAGTTGTACTGGGAGCCATAACCCCCCCCCCCAACACAAATTTTGAAATAGGCACTTTCACACTTGTATGCACCACACAAATAAGAAAGACTGAAAAGAGCATCAAGGAAAGTAAAAAGGTGTGTAAACTTCATAATTCAAAACAGAAGTTTTTTCCCCCCCTTGGATAATTAGTAACAGAATCTATTTGCCTACCTTGTGTTTTTCAATCCCTGATGTGTTCGAGTAAAATGGTGATTAGCTGTGTTTCTATTTGGTTTGAGACATACTGTATATCATGTGTAGTGCAGCCCCAGTCTCAGGGGGAAAATGAATAATCAGGAGAATATTTTTCAATGTCTTTTCTCTGTAAAGATTTACTGAGTTGTCTGTAATGTGTACTGACAGTGTCTGCATTAAAATTAGAAGAAAGTAGACATCAATATTGTCAAACTAAAGAAAAATCATTTTCTTTTCATTTTCATTCTACTAAAATAAATCAAGTCCATATCTTTTAATATTTTATTAGGATTGCTCATTTCTGAAGGTCAAGAACAAGAGGACTTTTCAAAGTTTAAGAAAGATTCCCAAAAGGTGGCAAGTAATTGACAGTCTCTAGACGCCAACAAGGTTCAGACTAGAAGCTGAGCAGCCATATTAATTGACTTGGTCAAATTGCTGGCATTGCTTAATGTTTGTATGGAATACCAATGTATCCTGAATGAGTTATGTATTTGCAAACAGCACAAGCCTATTCTATATACTCAAATAAAAATAAAATTTATTTGAGGGATATTAAAGAGTTGCCAATGGAAGATGCTAGTTATGGGGAACCAAAATTGGAAACAGCAAGAGTCATGGCTCAAAACATAATCTAAGAAGGAAAATCGACTGAAATAAGTGAATTTCAGCTAATGCCCATTCTGTTTCCCTTCACTAGAGAGTAAGGTAGAAAAAGCATCTGTTTGGACAATCCTAGGTTTCACAGGTCTTCCTTAGCAGTGCCTTGAGTTTTGAGATGTGGGTTTCTTTTCTAGTAACTTAAATCAAAATTATAGTATGACAAGATTCATCCCACCTCCTAGGAACTTTGCTCAAGAGGAGAGCAGTCAGTTCACACAAGAAAATCAGACTGTTTATATGAAATGGAAATAAATATGGCACAGGAAAAATAGGAGAAATGTGCATTTCAAGGCTTTTTATTTGGAAGAAAACAAAATATAATGAAACAAATACACATGATACATATAAGAATGCTTGCATTATTTAAATGCCTCCAAATCTGGGCAATATGCAGTACACTGAAATTTCAGAACAAAAACAAATCCCTTTATGTGACAATGTTGATGAATTTATGTTTGCTTGCTGGAGAATTTCATACCCTGTTGTGGACAAGAAATTGTTTTTCTTTCTAGAACCATTGATTAGGCCTCACATTTTAGATCTAGGTAGTTACCACAAGCTGAATATAGAGTTAGAATCAGGACTGTCTCAAAGAAAAAAAAAAGAAAGAATTTTTAGAAATGTTACAACATATACCTCATCAATTTCCATACCCTGCCGAGAATCCTCCTCTCTACGAACACCTGAGAGAAATTGTTCCAATCTCACAACAAAAACACTGGATACTTATCATATGCAATGTTCTAGAAGTTTCACATCTATGAGCTAACAAAGCTTTATCTTGAACAAAAATAAATCAGATTCAGATTCAAGTAGATACAATTTTATATGATAATAAACAATACTAAGATTTGGACAATCCTATAAATTCCACCTGCACAAAGCCAGGCTAACCACAATTCCAGTATGGACCAGAAAGATGCTCAGAAGGCCCCACTGTTGGCTGAGGAATAATTGGCAATTGATGCTGATGGGGGAGGAAGTCAGTTTCTTCTAGAACTTGGCTCCTGAAAGCTAATATTCCTCCATTAGGAATGGAGGCAATGCTAAATTGACTCAGGGGACTAAAAACTAAACAAACAAGCAAACAAGAATAACAAAACAAGTAGAGACAGAAAGTACATAAATTTGGGGAGCTAGGAAAGCTGATTGGAGGTTGGAGGATGTGGGGTAGATCAGATAAAGGAGTATTCCATGCTTTAGAAATTATCAGCCTTTTAATGGTCTAAACTAAAAGAAGACATTCAAAGCAAGACTATGGCAGATAAACCATGCTGGTGTACAATGAACGCATACTAATAAAACAAAGAAAACAAGTTGGGGGAAATGTCAGGAAAAATGGGAAAGAAGAAACGAGTTCATCCTTTCTTCACACGGATAGCACAAATTTCTATAAGTTGGATTTACAATGAGGGGAAAGGTTTTAAATAAACTATTATAATTAAAGATACTTATGTAGAAAATCATTTTAATTTTCAGAAGCACGTACATGCACATATAAGTACATATGTACATAATGTTGTATCTTTTAGCATTATAAGAAACTTTATAGATCAACTTGACTGTTAAATACAGCAATGATATTTTGGAAAAGAGAGATTATTTTTAAATGAATATATTGTCCACACATCAGATATGGTGAGAGATGAACATGAAACTTCTGTGTTCCAAGATACTTTTATTAAGGAGATAATTTCATTAATGCTGTTGCTTTTTTGATTTTTTTGTTTGTGATATTCCTACTTATCTTATATTCCAAAATGTTTTTCCCCAGATAGTAACCATTTTTGAATGTAGGCAAAGGGCATAGAAACATTCAATATATAAGCTTGGAATCTCTTTCTGCAATTGAATACTAGTGTAATACTATCATTTCATGCTTCTATGCTTATTGAATATGGTATCCTTTAATATTTGCTCTGCTCACTCATCTAAATCATTCTATAAGCTAATGATCACTTACTTACCTAAATGAGTCACCTATAAATAAGCCCCTCTTCGAAATACAATTGCTGTACAGTTACAGTGATGTTTGATCTAGTCCATTATAATTATTTGTTTTAATGGGATTTGGAGTTTATTCCAAAGCAAACGCAGCATACCACATGGAAATGTATTTCAAGATGTGATTTAATTCTTTGATTGATTTTTTTTAATTATTTGAGAATTGGAATGGCACATGATGAATCATGATTATATCCAACCCTATTTTTCCATTCCAACTGCTTTGAATATTGTCCTACATTTCCACCTCCCAACTACATCATTGGTGATTTCCCTGCTCCTCCTTCTAATCCTCCTTCCTCTCTCTGTCCTGGTGATGCTGTCCATGTGCACATGGATGTAGGACAATCCACCCCAACAGCGGCATCATCCAAAGGATCCTTTCTATCTCTATCTTATCCCTTCTAGCTATCACCTGCTAGTAGCTCCTTGGTTAGAAGTGGGGTCTATGCTGAGAGTTTCCCTGACTTGGTTTTAGCCACATCTGCTATAAGTTTAGAAATGTAATAAAAATATCATATCTAGAAGACAGTATTCCACATCCTTCCTCCCCATCCTTACATACCTACACTTTTCTGGTTTTTTCAGTTATTTCGCACTGAGCCTTGAGGGTTTATGAAAATATCCCTTTATTCCTCAACAGCCACTGTCACTTTTTGTCAGCATTTTGTACAGTTGTGTGCTTCTGTATTGATTACTGCCCATTACAGTAAGAAATTTTTCTGGCCAAATTTTAGAGCATCCCAGGATGATGCACATAGGCATAAACATTTAGAAGGCAGTTTTAGAGCATAATTGTCTAGCAAAGAGACAATAACTTCTACACTAGGACCAGAGACCAGGTGTACAATAACCAGCAAAAGATTCCTCCTGTCCTGAGCAAGACTCAAACACTCTCAAAAAGTGGGTTATCCCCAAATAGACATACCACTATTGCACCAGTGGAGACATCTTGCTTGGGAGGTTGGTATTGTAGCATGCAGCCTTGAACACCGGTTAAGGCCATCAGTTTCTTTTCTCCCCTGAAGCTACCCACATAGTAACTTTTACCACCATAAAAAACTAACCAGCAAAGAGGACGAATCCTTCTTGGTTTGAGATTGCTTTCAGTATGTCCTTCTTCCAAAGTAACATAAGTTTGTCACCATGGTGTTACAGTTGGCAAAGCAATACAATGCTTTGGAGTCCTTTAGGACCTGCTTGACTGGTAGCTGGAGGGGGGGGGGGCTATCACAAATCTGGCACTGCCGTTTTCATTTCAAAACCCATGCATTCTTGACGTAACATTGCCCACCAGTGCACAGTATGTACTTGTTGTTCATTTAACTTTGAAATTAGCTTACAAACTTGTGAATGGCTCCAGACATCTTTCCTACATATCTTTAGTTTTAGTCAACCCACTCACTATCACTATCTGCTCCTTTTCCCCATCCTTATATATACCCCAGTATTTCCCCTACCCTTCTTTCATATCACACGAGCCCTATCACCTCTAATTATATTGTTTAATTGAGTTGCAAAATGGTGGGCTAGTATTTTTCCATATAACTTTTTCAAACGTCTTTCTTTTTGGTTTACTCTCTTTTATCTCTCCAGGTTTACTCTATCCTTCCCTATGCGTTCCTGGTTAAGTCTTTCCACCCACTGTTCAAGAATCAAAATGCTTTGCTTTTGTAAAGGTATCTCAGAAAGTTTCTCAGGCTGGAATCAAATGTTTGGGCTTTTGCAATTCTCCAGCCTTAGCCACCTATAGTCCCACTTTTAGGACTACATGGGTGGTGAAAGCACCCAGTTAACAATTCACAAACGACCTCTGATAAGTTCAATGTTCATATCCAAAACATTCTCTGATAAATCTAATGCTCATATTCAGTTAAGAGTAACCACACTAAGGGGATGAGAAAATGACTCAGTGGATAAATTGCTAATTACCTAAGTATGAGAACCTGAGGTAAGCTATCAAGAACCAGTGAAATATTTGGGTTCAGCAGCCTACAAATATTATACCAGCTCAGGAGTAGTAGACATAGGAGGACTGTGGAAACAGCCAATCTAGCCAAAAGGTGAGCTCCAGAGTCAATAAGAGAAACTGTCTCAAAAAACAAGGTAGAGAGCAATAGAGGAAAGCTCTCAATTTTGACCTCTGATCACAGATTTACTCATAAACAAGTGAAACAACAAACACACATGTACACAGTCATATATAATATATATTCACATATATACACATACGTGATATATACATATGTATAACACACACATATATTTTTAAATGAAGACCTAGGCTAAATTTTGAACTGTTGAATTTCAAGGAGTTTTTCTTTTTCTTTCTTTACTTACAACTTGCTCTCGGTCTAAACACAACCCATAATAGGCATGTGGAGGATCTGTGTGTGAGCTGGAGGCAGTGGACAAGCTGCCATTATCTCCACCTAAATGTAGGTTTCGCTGTAGGGATAAGAGTCCATCATGATTCTACTTCTGCGGGCAAGGGGCTCCCTGTAATCATGCATAGATCTAATAATGAAGAGGGAACATTTCCTGTTGTAGGGATCTGAGGTCATGGTTAAGTCGTTCTAACAGCAGCAGCTTCTGATGCCACAGATTGAATTTTCTACTATGAAAAGGAGGCACTGAGTTTAAGTGTAGAATAATGGCGATTAGCATATTGCCATGTTTTGATTTTTAATGTAGAACTAACCATCTTATCTTTGTGTTGTTGCTGTTTATATTAATCATCATGTCTCTTTGCTTTTTAAAATGACATTAATTCTGTCTTCCTTAATATAATTTCCTCAATTGAATGATCTTATTACTATAAAGGACTGCTTTAATCCATGTAATTCAGATAAGTATGGGAGACAGGCAGGAAGCATGTGGTTTACAGAGTAATAAATCACCAAGTTAACTAAAAGAAAAGGAAAAAATATATCTTCAAAGGAAAAAAAATATGCTTCAAAGTCGGGCTAGTCATGATGAGCGAAACCTAAGACCGGTGCCTCTGAGTCATAATTTGATGGAGCTAAATTGTCATCTCCTGACCTTTTCAACAGCTATTAATCCTATATGAACCTATTTCTACTCTCCTAACTTTCCTTTCCTTTTATAGAATAGAAATAATCTTTTAGTAACAGGAACTCCACATTCAGAGTCAATTTTAGTATATAACACTAGAAAACAAAACCTCATTCTTTGAGAAGGAACAAAGCACTGTAGAGCCATCAGCATTATTGCAGCCACTTCTGCTCTTCTGACATCTAAAACTAACAATGTCTCGGAGACAAAACAAAGATGACAAGCATTTTCTGAAAAACTCAGTGATTTGAAAGTACAGCATCTAGTTCTCTGCGCTGTAACTTGGTAAGGCAGAAGCATGCAGGTCCTCCAATACAAATGGAGTCATCTCTGTCTCTCAAAAGCCTAGACTTAAGAGAACCTTGAGCAGCATACTTGATCTCAAAAGGTGGCTGTCACTCTATGCTCTTCCCTCTCTTGAAAGAGGTTACACACATGAATGGCATTCCCATGCATGTAGCCAATGATGGTACAGAAACAAAGACATCACAAGACCATTCAGTTATAGAAGTGATTGTTCTAGCCTCCATAAAATGGGTTGTTGTCTAGTATTGCTTTTAATAAAACATATGATGGAATTTCCTCTTATCAAAGTCCCAGGAATCTAAAAATGTATTCCAGAAATTAGTTTTATAATTTAGAACCCTAGAAGCTCTGATCTTGTGTCCTTTATGTGGTTTCTGGATCTAAAACCATTACTGAGAAATACACCTTGACTAGCATGTCATACCAAGGTCTCAGGGCCTTTAATCCTGCTATTAATATCTCAGAATAGCACAGCCTCCTACTTATTCTCTCTCATTGTTTGCACCTGATGTCAACTTAGTCAGAATGATTTGTATAAAACATGTAATTTAGTAGGCTCCTCAAGAAGTAATGCAGAATGTACAAACCCGGCCTGCCTAATTCCATGTGAAATACAAGAGAGAAATGCATATTAATGTAAAGTGACTGTAAATCAAAAGCGATTTCATTTTCTAAGGTAGTGTAAAAGCCAACCCTGTTAGAAACCATAATTCTGCTGTCATAATCTCTTAGATATACTGCTGACCTTCCCGGGAAGTTCCTGCCACACAGAAGTGAATGGATCAAGAGGAATAACATTAAATGACAAGACATACTTGTGAGATAGATACTTGAAGGCAATTTAGCTCACTTGAGCAAGGCCTTAACCACAAGTCACACTTTCCTAGCACAAATTCCTCTTGCTAGCTACATGCACACATTGACATAAAGGGCGCTCTCTGTGCAGAATATACAAAGAAATTCATTGTGTATTCCTTGTCTGTGTTTACACATTTTTTCCCAATCAATATTGAACTTGATGCTCCAGCGTTTTCAAGGAACAGTTGAAAGATTTCTGTGTTGTAATTCATAATGCCACATTGTCTGATTAACTTAGGAATGTATATTTTTCTCTTGGTGTTTTACATTTATTATTAATAAGTAGTAGTAGCTAACATGATTGCTTGGCTGCCTACTTCTCCAAAATGAATTATTCTATTAAAGTTGTGACTTTCAATGTTAAGCCTGAGGTAAGAAGTGGGCTTGAATCTGAAATTATGTTTTCACAGTGCTTTCAGTACAAGGGAACAGATCAATTCCCTTTGGAAAGAGGGTTGGAGAACAAGCTGCCTTTGCAACATGTGGGAATATCCAAAGCAAAGGGAAATAAATAGCATTTGTTAAACTCTATTGCAGTTAATTACTAGATTCCCAATAAAGAGCTGATGTTTCTTTAGATAATAATTATTTTATTTTAATTGATATAAGAAGTATTTTATTATTAACAAATATTTTATATATATATATATATATGTGTGTGTGTGTATATATATATATATGATTGGCTATATTTATCTAAGCTTTAAAAGTTTTGCAGTAAAAATTTCTTCTTTTAACATTTAAATATTTATATTATTGTTTTATGAGTATAAGTATTCTGCCTGCATGTATGTATGTACACTATTGTAGAAGGAGCTGTGGGCCGATTCCCGCCATCCGGCTCCCAGCCACCGGCTAGCTTTACCCAAAATAATTACATGGAAACTGTATTCTTTTTTTTTTGCCATTACTACAAATCTTTATTTAATTAGAAATTGGAACTAAACATTGGGAGCTCTGCATTCATTCATTTTGAATTGCCAATAATAAGACTAACATTTTTATGACACTAATATTTTTTGTGACACATGACTAATTTTATTTTTTAATGATATTGTTTTGGATATATATATTTTATATATATATATTTTTTTAATAAAAGGAAACTGTATTCTTTTAAACACTGCCTGGCCCATTAGCTCTAGCCTCTTATCAGCTAATTCTCACATCTTGATTAACCCACTACTAATAATGTGTGTAGCACCACTAGGTGATGGCTTACCGGGAATATTCTAGCCTACGTCCGTCTCGGGTCAGAGAAGCATGGCGTCTGCCCCACTGCCTTCTTCCTCCCAGCATTCTGTTCTGTTTACTCCACCTACCTAATTTTCTCTCTTATCAAAGGGCCAAGGCAGTTTCTTTATTAACCAATGAAAGTAACACATAGACAGATGACCCTCCTCCATCACACTATGTGCATACCTGATGCCTGTGGAGGTCAGAAGACAAAATTAGATCCCCTTAGACTGGAGTTGTAAGCAATTGTTACACATCATGAGGTCTTCTGCAAAAGCAACAAAGATTCTTAACCACTGAGTCAATCTCTTGCCCATGATTTATTATTTGCTAGCACATTCAAAAAGAACTTGCAGGCAGATTACTTCAATTTCCCTGAGCTTCAAACAATCATCACAGTAACATCATTCAAAAGAGAATTCATGTTCCACCTCAGTGAATTCTATCAGTTACTATGTACTGATGGGTGTGTTTTCAGAGTAAAGAAGAAAAGCATTCATTTCCAAGTTGATGCTGCATATGTATTTGGATGTGTATGTGTGTGTATGTACCACAGCATATATGTGGAGATCAGAGAATGTCTTGCAAGAGTCAGTTCTTTCCCTCCATTTCATGGATTCTAGTGAAGAAACTAAGATGATCTTCATTAGTGACAAGAACCTTTACTCACTGACCATCTTGCCAGCTCAGCAAAGGCCATTTATGAACTGTTTCTGTTGTCTATACCAAAGACTGAAAAGATGAAGTTCATGGATCCATTTGCAACCCCACTCCTAATTTTCTGGCTGAACTAATCAATATCTTATTTTTTTTCCTCTTTCTTACAAGCTTGGCATGGCACACTACAAAAAGTTACATGGAAACACATATATTAAAGAATTATTTTAAATTATTTTCAAGTTAATAAATTAATACTAAATCAATACTTTAAAACTTTTATTCATATGAACCAATCACTTTTTTGTACAGGGTACTTTTAAATGATGCACAGTTTCCTACAACATTAAGAAGTCACAACCAAGATTTTAGGCATCTTAGCAGAGACAGAAAAGGCATAAACTTGGTGAGGTAGGGAGGTGGAGTGAAACTAAGAGGAAGTGGAAAGGGGGAAGAACATGATCACAATATAACGTGGCATATACTAAGAATATTGCAAATATGAATTTGAAAATTAAAAAATAAAGTCCCCATTGGCTAACCATGAACATTTTAATAACATTCTATAGACAGCCTTTATACTGAATAAAAGCATGATTATTATAATGGATGCATAGTTGAATTCTCTGTTTTCACAATTAATGAAAAATGTTACAACCATCATTATCTATCACCAAAGAAAATATAAATGAATGTTTGTGGCATTCTCAAGACCACTTTGAAAACTTCATTTTGTTTGGAGATATTAAGAATATTTGAAGAAAGTCCAGTTTTATCCCATGCTCCCTCAGTCACAGTCCAGCTGGCCTTGGTGAGCTCCCAATAGATCAGCCCCACTGTCTCAGTGGGTGGGTGCACCCCTCGCGGTCCTGACTTCTTTGCTCATGTTCTCCCTCCTTCTGCTCCTCATTGGGACCTTGGGAGTTCAGTCCAGTGCTCCAGTGAGAGTCTCTGTCTCTATCTCCATCCATCACGAGAAGAAGGTTTTATGATGATATGCAAGATATTCGTCAGTATTGCTCTAGGATAGGGTCATGGAAGTGTGAACGGTGGGCGGGGCAATCTTTAAGTATCCATTGTGATCTTCACGAGACAGCCGTGGGTTTCTTCAGCTTCCCTGGGTCTCCTTGGCCATTCTCCACCGTGCTACACAAACTCATTCTTTTGGGTACTCTGCATTGATAAATAAGGTGTTTCATCTTTTCTTCCTCCACTCTGGAAGGGCTCGTGGTATACTAAATAGACTACCAGTTACATTTATAAATAAAAATGTTAATTAAAAAAAAGAATATTTGAAGAAGAATAATGGGAAATAAAAAACAATAGAAAGCTTTTTAAAAAATCCTTAGCAGAGTGTTATTTTTCTCAAGGCATTTTTGTGTGACTAAAGGCACTTTAAAGTAAGTCTTAGATCACGAACTTCTAGGTCACCAGATGTCTATTGCCACACTAGGTGCTCCTCCAGAGCAACTCACTTCACAGGTGACTCCATTCTCTGAACGACTTCATTCTTTGACACTCATTGTCAAATCTGACTCTATGTTCATAATGGCAGGATAAAAGCATGCATAACTACTTCCTGTGAGGCATCCAATGTTCTGGCATGACCATAACTGTGATTGCCACTACAACACATTGTCATAACTAGACACATGTGTCTACTCTGGGTAGACATGTGAGAAAGCAAAATCTACCCCTTTATTTGTAGTCCCACCATACCAAAACAAAACAAAACAAAAAAACAAAACAAACCCTCTCTAGATAGAAAAGAAAGTGACACATCACATTTCTATGACTATTAAATATATGAGCTTTTTCTCTTGGCAATCCTTTTATGAAATTGTTGAGTACCCTAAAAGATTTTAGTTATTTTTTTTCTATATTAACGTTCAACAAATCTAGAGATTTTTGAGAATGTAGCTTAGTAGTAGAGCATTCTCCTCGCATGCAGGAGATTCTGAGTACAGTCCAATACTTCAAAGTATATATTGCCATATTTATTTATTTATTTATTTATTAAAGATTTCTGCCTCCTCCCCTCCACCACCTCCCATATCTCTCCCCCTCCCCCAATCATGTCCCCCTCCCTCATCAGCCCAAAGAGCAGTCCGGGTTCCCTGCCTTGTGGGAAGTCCATGGACCTCCCACCTCCTTCCAGGTCTAGTAAGGTGAGCATCCAAACAGCCTAGGCTCCTACAAAGCCCGTCCGTGAATAACCAGAACCTGGAAACAACCTAGATGCCCTTCAATGGAAGAATGGATGAAGAAAGTATGGAATATATACATATTGGAGTACTACTCAGCAGTAAAAACCAATGACTTCTTGAATTTTGCATGCAAATGGACAGAAATAGAAAACACTATCCTGAGTGAGGTAAGCCAGATCCAAAAAGAGGAACATGGGATGTACTCACTCATATTTTGTTTCTAGCCATAAATAAAGGACATTGAGCCTATAATTCGTGATCCTAGAGAAGCTAAATAAGAAGGTGAACCCAAAGAAAGACATATAGTCATCCTCCTGGAGATTAACTTTCATCGGGCGATGAAAGCAGACAGAGACAGAGACCCAAATTACATTGCCATATTTAAAATTAAGCCCACAAATATTTAGTGAGGGTAGTGAGGTGCTTCGGTGGACAAAGAGTGTACCATATAAACATGGTGACTAGACTTTGAAAATGGTATGTCTGTAGTCCCACTGATCTGGATAGAGATACAGGGATCCTGGGAAAAGTGGCCAATCTAAACTAGCTGAATCAGTGAGCTCTGAGCTCAGCAAAAGACCCTGCCTTTTTAAGTAAATGCTACAAGAATAGCACCCACACTAATTCTAGCTTCATATGCACGTGCACACATCTGTACATATGATGGGGGTACATGTGCACCCCACACATATGTAAACACAAGCATTTCCAAAAATAAAGCACTACATAAATTCACATAAGAGCAAGACATTCGTCATGCATTAAATCAAGTAATTGGCTATTAAACAAAAATATACTGATTTTTAAATGACACAATAAATGATTAGAGAAGTAGTATTGTTTCTTTTTTTAAAAAAAATGTTTTCTATAGTGTCCTGCTTACCTTACATACCTGCTTTCACATTCAGTGCGTGGCAATGGTACTTCAGAGGGAGAATCCTGTACTGTGCGCTTGTGAGAAAATGATGTAATAAAGCCAAATAACATTTTAGTAGTTCATACTAGTAATTTTAGACTCACTAAGCTGTGAAAAGTTTTTGGAGAATGTTCACAGTCCTTACCCATGATGCACAGAGCGTCGGCTAAAGACAACTAACACAGGCACTGTCAAATGGACCGAAGTAAAATGTTTGCCACTCAGAAGGCCAATTTTTGTGTGGTTTTACTTTTGTTCTGAAATTTTTTATTAAGTGAAATGATTGTTTGTCGATTGAAAGCATTTAATAAGTCAGTTAGGGATAAACTTGCCTTCTGGTTTCCCTGGAAATGATCTGGGAAAAGGATCTCCCTCATCTCAGATACAACTGTTTTCTTCTTCCTGTGTGTCTACTCAGAATTCTTCCAGAGTCTCCAAGGCATTGTCTGATCAGCAGCTGAGCAGCTGAGTAGACACACCATATCTATGTCTTAAATCTGCTTCATTCGCCAGGACCCTAAAAGTCAAAGAACTAAGACCTTTAATCCAAGAGCTCTGAACTACTAGTGAGTTCTTTATATTACCATGTTTTCGATTGCTCCTTCGGTCTATATCCTTTCATTAATATGACACGTGTACTCTCCAATATGACGTGAGAATATTCCTTCCTAATTTATTTCTAAATAAAATTATAAAACCATGGCTGGCAAGACTTCTCAACTGGTGAAGATCCTTTCCTCAGTGCCTGTTGACCTGAGGACCTGAGTTTGACCCTTAAATCACACAAGGTTGAAAGACAGAATCACTTTACAAGTTGCCCTCTCTGCTGTACATAGGCAGTCTAGCATGTGCGCATAAACACACACCCAGAATAAATAAACATATTTAAATGAATACTGAATAGCTGTTGTACATATTAAAATAATATTAGAGTGTGTGATATTCTGCGTTAAGTTTGATAAAATGGGTGAGGTGATGACAAAGATTGAAAGGAGGCCTCATATTTCTCGTCTCCATTTTCCAGCGCAATTGCTCATGGTAATAATTCAATTAATTGTATTGGATAATTCTTAAATATTTAAGTACGATTAGTTTTGTTTTGTCAGATTTGGTTTGTGCGTATATGTATGTGTGTGTGTGTGTGTGTGTGTGTGTGTGTGTGTGTGTGTGTGTGTATGCATGCTGGTTTGTTTTAAATCTGAAACAGCAGTTAGTGAACATCAATTCGGCCATGAGTTCACACTAAGGTCTTGTTTGTTGTTTGCTAATCCACATGACCACTGTAACTTTCTGCCTCTTCTAAGACAGAGAAGGGCAATGTAAGATACAAATAAGTTAGGACTGTGACCTGAAAGAGCACAGTCTGCATTTACAAATTTCCAAAAGCTGAATTCCTAAAGTGATGTGACTCAACTCATTCAGTATGAAGCCCAAAATTGATAATATTGTATGTAGACAAAACTCTGTGTGTGTATGTGTGTGCGCGCGCGTGCGCGCACATATGAGAAAAAAAGAGAGAGGATAAGAACATGAGAGATGTAAGAGAGAAAGGGTGTGTGTATATGTGTTGGGTGCAGGAGGTATTTCTTCTTCTTAATATAGCTAGTTCTAAAAGTGTATTTTAAAAAATTTTCTCAAGCCTTTTTTTTTTTTTGTTTTTTGTTTTTCGAGACAGGGTTTCTTTGTGGCTTTGGAGCCTGTCCTGGAACTAGCTCTGTAGACCAGGCTGGTCTTGAACTCACAGAGATCCGCCTGCCTCTGCCTCCCGAGTGCTGGGATTAAAGGCGTGTGCCACCATCGCCCGGCTTCTCAAGCCTTTTCATTCTGTACCTCCATAGTTTTCTAGTAAAGTTTTTGAGATCTAGAAACTCTTTTTAGTTTCCTAGCAAGTGGAATATCACCTCACTTCTTCCTTCCATCTGAAGAAAGCTTCACCTTTCACGATAGCCACAAGCAGCATAAAATATCTTGGGGTAACTCTAACCAAGGAAGTGAAAGATCTATTTGACAAGAACTTTAAGGCATTGAAGAAAGAAATTGAGGAGTTTACCAGACAATGGAAGGACCTCCCCTGCTCTTGGATTGGGAGGATCAACATAGTAAAAATGGCAATTCTACCAAAGGCAATTTATAGATTCAATGCAATCCCCACACAGATCTTGAGAGGACAATAATCAACTTTATATGGAAAAACAAAAAACCCAGGATAGCCAAAACAATCCTATACAATAAAGGATTGGCTGGAGGCATTACCATCCCTGACTTCAAACTCTACTACAGAGCTACAGTGATGAAAACAGTGTGGTACTGGCATAAAAACAGAGAAGTCGACCAATGGAATCATATATAAGACCCGAATTTTAACCCACAAACCTATGAACACCTCATTTTTGATAAAGGAGCCAAAAGTATACAATGGAAGAAAGAAAGCATCTTCAACAAATGGTGCTGGCATAACTGGATGTCAACCTGTAGAAGAATGAAAATAGACCCATATCTATCACCATGCACAAAACTCAAGTCCAAATGGATTAAAGACCTCACTATCAGTCAGAACACATTGAACCTAATAGAAGAGAAAGTGGGAAGTACTCTACAACACATGGGCACAGGAGACCACTTCCTATTTGTAACTCCAACAGCACAGATATTAAGGGCAACATTGAATAAATGGGACCTACTAAAACTGAGAAGCTTCTGTAAAGCAAAGGACACTGTCACCAAGACAAAAAGGCAACCTACTGACTGGGAGAAGATCTTCACCAATCCTGCAACAGACAAAGTCTGATCTCCAAAATATATAGAGAACTCAGGAAACTAGACTTTAAAATGCTAATTAACCCAATTAAAAAACGGGGCACTGAACTGAACAGAGAACTCTCAGCAGAGGAAGTTCAAATGGCCAAAAGACACTTAAGGTCATGCTCAACCTTCTTAGCGATCAGGGAAATGCAAATCAAAACAATTTTGAGATATCATCTTACACCTGTCAGAATGGCTAAAATAAAAAATTCCAATGATAGCCTTTGCTGGAGAGGCTGTGGAGGAAGGGGTAACCTCATCCATTGCTGGTGGGAATGCAAAATTGTGCAACCACTTTGGAAATCAGTGTTTCAGTTTCTCAGGAAATTCGGGATCAATCTACCCCTGGTCCCAGCAATACCACTCCTGGGAATATACCCAAGAGATGCCCTATCATATGACAAGAGCATTTGTTCAACCATGTTCATAGCAGCATTATTTGTAATAGCCAGAACCTGGAAACAACCTAGATGACCCTCAATGGAAGAATGGATGAAGAAAGTGCGGAATATCTACACATTAGAGTACTACGCTGCGGCAAAAAAACAATGACTTCTCGAATTTTGCATTCAAATGGATGGAAATAGAAAACACTATTCTGAGTGAGGTAACCCAGAGCCAAAAAGATGAACATGGGATGTACTCACTCATAATTGTTTTCTAGCCATAAATAGGGCTCACGGAGTCTACAATAGGCGAATCTAAAGAAGCTAAGTAAGAAGGTGAACCCAAGGAAAAACATATAGTTATCCTCTTGGATAAGGGAAGTAGACAAAATTGGGGAGAAAAGTGGGATCTTGGGGGTGGGGTGGGATGAGGGTTAGGGGAGATGGGGAGAGAAAAGGTAGAAGGGAAGGAGGGGGGACTTGGGGAAACAGGAGGATCGGGATAAAGGAAGGTTGGATAGGGGAGCACGGAACCACAATTCTTAGTTAAGGGACCCACTTTAGGGTGGGCAGGAGACTTGACTCTAGAGGGGCTCCAAGGTGCCCAAGCTGAGGTCCCCAGTTAGTTCCCTGGGCAGCTGAGGATAGGGAACCTGAAATGACCCTACCCTAGAGCAATACTGACGAATATATTGCATATCATCCTAGAACTCGCATCTGGCGATGGATGGAGATAGAGACAGAGACCCACACTGGAGCACTGGACTGAGCTCCCAAGGTCCCAATGAGGAGCAGAAAGAGTGAGAACATGAGCAAAGATGTCGGGACCACGAGGAGTGCACCCACCCACTGAGACAGTGGAGATGATCTACTGGGAGCTCACCAAGGCCAGCTGGACTGTTACCAGAAAAAGCATGGGATAAAACTGGACTCTCGGAACATGGCGAACAATGAGGGCTGATGAGACGCCAAGGACATTGGCACGCGGTTTTGATCCTACGCAATGTGCTGGCTTTGTGGGAGCCTAGCCAGTTTGGATGTTCACCTTCCTAGATATGGACAGAGGAGGGAGGACCTAGTACTTACCACAGGGCAGGGAACCCTGACTGCTCTTTGGACTGGAGAGGGAGGGGGAGAGGAGTGGGAGGAGGGGGAGAAGGGTGGGAGGAGGGGGAGGGAAATGGTAGGCTGGGAGGAGGTGGAAACTTGTTTTTTTTTTCTTCCTTTTCTCAATAAAAAAAAAAAGAATGTCATGGTTTAAATCATCAGGACGTGCAAGCCAGATAGCAAGGTATTCAACCAGCCAAAAGGTGACCATAGATGACCAGCCCACTCACTAAACTTTAGGATCATCTTCTGCTCTCCTCACAGCTCTCTACCCAGCAGGTCATTTTCTGCACTGCTGGGGATGGGAGCCTGGAAAAGAGCTTGTGTAACCCTGGACAGAAAGGGAAGAGCATGAAAAAAAAGATAACAGAAAAGAACACTATTAACACTCAGAAGCTTGATGATTAACCAACTTCCCTTAACTACTTGTAGCCAGGAGCTCCAAGTTATTCTTTATAGCTGCTCAGTTCTTAGCTGGCATCATCAGCATCTTTCCTTTGCACCCTTTCATCTAGCTTGGGCACGATGTGCTACATCCTGTGTTCAAACCCTCAGTATCTATTGATCATCTTCCGGGAGATATAGAATTTGTCTTGACTCTGACATTAAAAAATTATTCTTTAGACTTGTTTGCTTCAACAATATAAAATTTAACATGCTAAGACACAAATCTTGGTCTAATTAACTGCCCAATATATTATCAAATATCATGATATGTGTGAATATTCATCATCTTATCATGCCTTCTGGAAATTCTGATTAATAATTAGTAAATAACCACCATCAGAAATTAATACCAAATTTTGAAGCATGCATGGTTTTCTAAAAGAAATAGTAAACTATACTGGGAAAGCGTATATGCTAACTACTCAGTTTCATTTTTTACCACGTAGGGGTGAATTAGATGTTCCAATTGATAGTAAAGTCTTAAAATATTAAGAAATTGTATGAAATATTTTTGAAAACTTGAGAACATGAAATTTTATCATCACTGAGTCAAAGCATTATTGCTTATGGAAACATGGTTTTACATGATGGATAAACTTGAATTTTGAGCTACATAGATGTTTATTCATTTTATCAAGTTATTTCCAACCAAAGTGGGTTATCTTATTGACATTGTAATACACATTTAAGGGGATAAAAAAAGTTGGCCATAAAAAAACTTGAATTTTAAAGTTCATATTCAGCATAAATATTGGGATTTTCATAATAATCTTTAGATAAGTTTGGGTTGGCCTGACTGTTCCAATCTTTCCTTCCTTCCTTCCTTCCTTCCTCCCTTCCTTCCTTCCTTCCTTCCTTCCTCCTTTCTTTCTCACAGAGCTCAAAATTAATTATTGAGTGTTCTTGTAATACAATATACTGGGATCAGGAATTCATGCCCTTTCAATTTCAATCAAAAAAGACTTTTAGTTCATCAAAAACACACCATCCAAGGAAACTTTTCTATGTGTTGTAATACCACATATTATCCCTTGCTGCTTACATGTGAGAAATCAATTTACTTTTTGTAACTTATTGTGGGACAAGAATGGGGATTCGGTCTCAGTGAGCTCTGAAAGATGAGTATTCAGAGAATAGCCAATTTGTTTACCTAAGTTACTAAGTCTAAAACAATTTCCTTAGACATAAGATAAGAAAGTATATAAACATCTAAACTCAAAATTCAAAGGATTACAAGCTTGAACTCAGCAACATAAAGGTAAAAATTTAACTGAAACCCTCTTCTGTCATTCATCTTCAGTGTTTCGGAGGACAAAATACTCAATCTTTGTGAATTTCAGTGTCTTCTTCCATGTAGATGCCTGACCTTAATAGTTAAGGTAACTTAAAATACTTGATCTGCTTTAGGAAGGCAAAGAAATTAGTTAGCAATGTCTTCTTTTGACTAGATTTTATGGTTAAAATAGGTTAGCAGTCTAAATTATTCAAGTAGGCAATTTTAAAATATACCTTCTAAAACCTTTACTTTGGTATGTTCTTTTTCACACATTTCATTGAGATCACTATAAAGGAGTCTAAGAAGGGAATCAAAGTCTGACTTTCCCTTTGTTGACTGGGCAATTTCAACAGAAGTAAAGAGACTTTTACTTCATTTTTCAAAAGTGCTAACCATAAGATTTAGAACCATGTTTTTCAGAAGGAAACTTAGCATTAATGTTTAACCAGCTTCACAAATTAAATTCTTGATAAGACTCTTAAATGTATGCTGAATTAATATAATAATAATACTCTTAACCAGAATATCATTTATCACACATAGGAAAAATGAAATGAGTCTCTTAATCAGCCTAGTGTTGGGGTGCGTAAGTAGAGTGTGCTACTAAAAATAATTTAAGACTAAAAGAAAAGATTCGTCATGGAAGGTATTACGGGAGGCCATTGGAAAGCTTTAGAGAAGTTGAATTAATACCTATAGCTTCCATGAGCAATAGGAAAGAGATTCAAAGGAATAGAACGGTACAGATACAGGCAACTTGATAAAAAGGCTCAAATGGAGCATGACAAGTAAAGACAAAGCCTGCCTGACAAGGGGTAATCTACATAAGTAGGTCATCAAAATATGTCAAGGAGGACTAGGGTGATAAAGTGTTAGATAAAGTTCCTCTGCATAAACATAAGGACCTGAATGAATGCTTTAAAAATAGATCAATTGATGATAGATAGATAGATAGATAGATAGATAGATAGATAGATAGATAGATAGATAGATAGATAGACAGACAGACAGATGTCGAGTGAGGTCCTGGACCCTGTAATCCCAGTGCACAGTGGGGTAGAGGGTGTTCAAGTTTAGACAGCCCAGCTAGTAGAATCAGTGAGTTCCGGTGGAAAGTGAGAAAGAGTGGTTTCCTTACATTAACCTGTGGTCTCCACAGCTCATGCACGTAACACCTACAAACTAGCAGACACGCAGCCACAAGTACACACACCACAAACGAATAAAACCACCCAACACACAAGCTTATTAACTAGGTATGGGATGATGCAAATATTTCATCTTTAAATCTGTGGAAATCAATAAAAAACCTGCTACTGAAAAATAATAGTAAGATTCCTCTTAAATAAAACGGGTTTGAATATTCCTCTGTATACAAATGGTATAATATATGGGACATTCCCTGTCCTACTTTACTGCATATGCAAGTCATATTTTTTTATTGAAAGAAAAAAAAAGAAATTTCCACCTCCTCCCAGCCTCCCATTTCCCTCCCCCTCCTCTCACACTTCTCCTCCTCCCCCCACTCATCTCCCCTTCCCTCTCCAGTCCGCAGAGCAGTCAGGGTTCCCTGCCCTGTGGAAAGTCATATTAATATCTATACTATGAGCATGTCCCTTAAAACAGTTTGTTTAATCATAACTAAAATATTCCTAAGTCTACACTCACAAATAAAAGGATTATTCTTCCAAATCTCTATCTAGAAGTATTTTACACTGTTACCAAGCTAGTTATCCATATCCCTCAACATTTGCATATCCATATTTGTGGATTCCTATATAATTTGTGAGTCTTAAATCTCTGCAAATCTGTATAAAGCCATTGCATTTTTGACAATGCAAGCTCCAACCCTATCCCTCGCAAAATAATAAAGCTGTTTGGGTAGCGGTGAGCAAGTGCGATTTTGCTCCATGTTTGATTTAAATCAGATTCATTTCTGACAGTTCAAATCCTTAGGAACCTGTCGATGCCCAATTCAAACAAATAAATACTCAAATACAAAGTAAAGTGAAGTCCTGCTGACATACATTTCGCTTAATAGTTGCTTTGCCGATGGATCCAAAGAGGGTATTTGAAAGGACAGTATGTATTTTCCTGTGATGTCAAAATGTCAATTCAAAACCCATCTGTTTTAGCAGAAAAAATAATACTTTGTCATAATTCTGCGCTACCAGCCAGCATTCTTCCTGGCACCCAGAGGAGACTGCGAAAATCCTCTATTGTCCTAGCACAGTGTTCGTCATTATTTATAAGGTTTTTGTGGGGAGAAAAAAAACAGTTGTCTGACATTCATATAGGTTTTTGAGAAGAAACATTTCCCTTTTCCAACAGTTTTTAAAATACAGTCAAGCAACTAAAGGTATGGTTATTCACCTTGATATTGAATTATTTTTGTAAAGACTGTCATTTTACAGAGAAGATGCTAAATATTGATAAGGTTTGGTTGGTTTCACAGCTTCCATTCCAAAAAGCAAGAGAAAACAAGAAATAAAATAAAACTTTTCTCACATTGTGGTGCAAATATATTTTATTCAACCCTAGTGCAATGCCCCTTGAGTCTGCATCCCAAGGAACTTTAAGATGGGAAAAGTAGCAAAGCTAAGATTGCTAAATTAGTATCAATTTAGCGCAATTTAAACTTGTGTAATCTTGTGTCAGAAAGTATAACTGGAGACGCTCTTATATACCTGTGACATTTCTAGCTATCATTATTGCTTCACTTTCGCAGGTAGAACAACCATCTTTTTTTTTTTAATATCATGTGGCAATCCTACATAAATCACTTGGTAGTCTAATGGAGAGTCAAACTTTTACAAAGCCACCAACTCAGTGGACTAACTGTGGATATAGATCACATTTAAATAAATAAAAATGCAGTGTTTTCACGTACAACATTTTATATGAGGTGTGCTGAAAGTGTTTTGATACTTCTTAAAAAGGAAGCTGTTTGACAAATAAAAACATGTAATATATTTTATACATGTAATAGATCCAGAAGACTGACACAGGAAGGAATAGAACAATGACCTCTTAAATTACATAGGGTTCATGTAGTTACGATGAATATCTTCAAGTATTGGAGATTCCTTCCCATCCTCTCCCCAAGGCATAATAAAAACACCTTGTCATTATAGATAAGAATCTCTAGAAATGTCAACCTCATCAGACTCTAAACCATTGCACATAAAGTAAAAGATTCAGATCATTCATTCATTTTTGTCCTCTTTCCCAAGATTTTAATGTCTACCATGTGCCCAGACTATGCTAAGCACTGGGGCATTATCAATGAATAGAAGGAGAAAAGAAAACCTGCAAACTACATACTTACTCACAGACTTCAATTTCAATTGTCATTTGTGTGTTAAATAAGTGGTACAAGGTACAAAGGAAGCAGTTAGTACGAAAATTTCATCTTGGAAACATAATTTATGCAGAAAGAACAATATTTTAAAATACCTTAAAGTAGGAACAACAGCTCATATAAAGAGACTGTATGGTTGGAATAAAAAGGACAAAGGATTCCTTGGGGGAGGGGGAGGGAAATGGGAGGCGGATGAGGGGGGGAGGCAGAAATCCTTAATAAATAAATAAATAAATAAATAAATAAATAAATAAATAGAAAAGAAAAAGAAAAAAAATAAAAAACTTGGCACTAAGAGAAAAAAAAAAGGACAAAGGAAAAACAATGCTGAGGAGCTATGTGAAACCAGATCAGGAGAGGTCTCAGGTCATTCAAGAAAACCTTCATCTGAAAAGCAAGGCTATTAACATTATAGTATTCAAATCATATAATAATATTCAAACATTATAAGAAGGGGAAAATTGTGATATGCTTTCTACCCTTAATGTGGATTTTAAAAGCTTAAATTATAAAGGGATGTATTTTTCCTATTATTTAAAATGAAAATAAACAGAGTGGCAATTATAATTTTACTATCCAAATTATTAAATGGCAAAGACATAGAACAAAGGTTGACAAACCATAGCTTTATTACTACATTGTTAAATTTGATTTATCGTATTGGCCCAAATTTCTCCATGGAAGATGCGTCCTACCCTAAGTCACTTCCACTTTAAATTTTAATCTATTCAGAGGAACTGATTAGTACAAGCTGAGCCTTGTGATTCTTCAAACAACTCTATTTCTATCTGGTAGTCCCTCCTTCCTTCTTTGATCTAGCTTTTATTCTCAAGAACTCAGGTACCTTTCACTCTGTATGTGTGAGTAACTCATCTTAACCATCTCACATGAGAGGGTGCATCTTCCTCTAACCCAGGCCATGCCCACCTCTGTTATTCATCCTAAGCCAGGGTTTTTTTTTATAAAATCTCTTTGCCATGTTTAAGAAACCAGAATTTTGAACAAAAACCCTAAGACCCAGTGTTTGAGATATGCTCCTCCTTTGTTGAACTTTCCCTCAAATTCTTAAAATCTTGCACTCTGTGAAAGAGGACACAGGCCTTTTCCACTTTCAGAAACGCATTTTTTTTTAATTTATTCCCCAGTCCAACTCCACCTTCTCACAATATGGACCATGATTCTAGGCTACTTCTGAGCTCTATTTCCATTGTCTCTGATCTTCCAGCTGCCCATCGGGTCTGGCTGCATTTGAATGGCACATGGCATGGCTTCCACATGCCTCACATGGTCCTCCAGTCTCTAGCCTATTGTGAACACAGGGCTCAGCGTCCTCTAGGTTCCACACTATATTCAGAGCCTATCTTTTGGCATTCAAACAAAGCTGTTCTCTCTGAATAAATTCTATTTATCACAACTGGAAAAAAAAAAAGCTTTGACTTGCAGACACCGCCTTTGCAATAGATTCATAAAAGTCTACCCAAGGGATCAAAAGCCAAGAATTTTTGCTCTTTGTTCACTTTACATGATTCTGTGGGCTACCTTCAGTGGGTGAATACATCTTAGCCTCTCAAAGTGGTTCTGTTAGCAGGGAGGCTCTAGGATACAAAGAAAACCTATGGTCAAAAATAAACAATATCTGATATGTTTTCAAAACCTTGACAGTAAATAGAAGTGAGGATGAAATATTAGTAGATTTAACCTCCTGTGTCAGTTTGGATGGACAGAAGAGATCCCTCTCCATTTGCTTTACTGTCCAGTACACCTACTGTTCTAAACACACAAATACAAAAATTAAGCATCCCTGTTGACATGGCTTAAAAAATGTGGAATAATTCTTTTTCATAAAGATGACTAGCATGGATTATAAAACTAACCCTTAAAGGTTTACAGAAGACAATTTAAATTGTTTCCTCCTAGATCTGGAAACCAGAGCAAGCACATTGCAACAACAAAGGAGTTATTTTTATTAAGATACACACAATGTTAAAATATCTCCATAGATGTCACTACTCAAAATATTGGGCAAAAAGTGCAACCAGAGATATTGACTGAGAGCTTGTTGGGAACTCAACATTACAAACCCCTTTTTAGAGCTAATGAGTCAGAGTTGGCACAAAGTTTGAGAAGCACCAACATAGCTAGGTTATTTACTTAATGCCCAAAGTGTGGGACATTTTTATTAGTTAATACAAATAATTGATAGTTAATGTAAGACTACATTTATATATCTTTTAATGCTGAAAGAATTACTTTAGCAATCATCGCATTTAGTGATTACAGTGCAAAATAAGGAATAAATGAAATTGCAATTTCTGTTCTAATTATATGTATTGATGTGATACAAGCCCACTGTATGGCAGTTTCTTTCATTTATTAATATTCATTAAACCTGCTGTCTCTATCATCTTGCTGTGGCAGAAATGAAGCAATCTTTGAATGCTTTACTGAGAAGATTCCTCGTGGTTTCTTCATATGTGATTTGCATGGACATGTACAAGCGTATGTGTGCCTGTGATTTTGGAGTTGTCAAAAATAACCTGAAGACTACATACAGATATAAAAAAAGAAGCACTGAAGAAATTACTCTTTTCAAGACTTTTAATGTATTGATTGTGACTCATAATACACTGATGATTATAATAAGTGTCAATGTTTACCATTGCCCCGTCAATGACCTGAAACAAAGTCCTGCGTGGTTTTGAATTCTCAACATGAAACTTTTCTGTGGTTATTTTCCCAAATCCTTTTCCTGTGCACCTATGCACAGCCAAGTGCCCAGAAATAAAGTGAAATTCAGGGAAAATCAGTCACTCAATAATTTCTTGTGCCGGGTATGGTCTTAACTCCAGTTGAGAATCATAAAGGTTTATTATTAATGAAGCCCTATACACCTGCCATGATTTGCTATGTATTACTTAGATTGCCTTTGGAATTGTGTATGTTCTCTGAATAAAACTATGGTTAAAGTTAATTCTTCAATCCTGACATATCTATCTTCAGTGAGTTCATAAAAACTACTCTAAAATGCCAAATCTTGAAGCATTCATATTACATTCCTCTTTTAGATGTCTAATCCTGTCTAATAAAAAGATTTTAGTATTAATGAATTGTGAATATTGTACTGCAAAAGCATTCTTAATCACCTCTTAGGCAAAGACAGTGCTTGTCCCAAGTCACTTCTAACATCTGTCTTTGCTCCTATGGCCAAGGGCACACAACAGGAAGACAGACGTATGGATTGAAATACAAAAGAAAAAGTTCTCCATCATCACTACTAGCCTTTTCACAAGACTTCCTAATCCTAAAGAATTGTCCTGATGCTCCTTCATGATTTATCATACACAAAGTAGTATGTCATGTTTTTCTAATTCATTATCTTACTTAATTTTAAAATACCCTAAGAAATATATATACATGATATATATGTATATATATAAATAATGATTATATATATGATCATTATTTGTACTTTAGATGAAAATTAAACAATCTCTAGATATCAAAATCAAATATCTATGAAGAATTAAATCTAGGACTGAAAGCTAAAATGTCCTGTTAGAAAGCGTCTACATAATTCTTTCATTATTATGAAATTTGCCTAATATAGTTCTCAGAATTTAACTATCCTATACTTATGCAAATAGCACTGTTCAGGTGAATATAATCAACATTAATAGTCCCCAAAATAAAAATCTACAAATGCACTTTTAGCCATAAATAGAAACTTAAACGGAGCTGTCTCTGAGTCAGAATTGTTGCACAATTCACACACCTGACATAAAATACAAAAGGAATGAAATTATATCATTTGCTTGAAATGGATACAACTGAAAATAGTCATCCTAAACAAAACATGTCAGATACAGAAGGCAAATATCACACTTTTTCTCACTCCTGTGTCCTAAAACACACATACAAATAAACACACACATACACACACACAAACTTATACACTGACCCTCTCTCTGTCTCTGCCTCTCTCTCTCCTCTCTCTCTCTCTCCCTCTCTCTCTCTCTCTCTCTCTCTCTCTGTCTCTCCTCTCTCTCTCTCCCTCTCTCTCTCTCTCTCTTTCCCTCTCTCTCTCTCTCACACACACAACACAAAAACAAAGAGTGCAAAGAAGACGAGTAAGAGGTGGGAAGGTGGGAAGGAAAGGGAGTGGGAAAAAGGGAGGTTAGTGAATAGGTTTTTTTTATCTACTATACTTAAAATTCTCTAGAAGAATCCCAAACCTATGTACATTGAGAGTATTGTAATAAACCTTTAATAAAATATCATAAGGTGAGAGTTACTTTGTCATTCATTTGAGTAATATCTAGCATCATAGATACTGATGCAAATAACCAAATATACAAGAAAGTGATGATCTGCATTCCGCATGTTGACATATACATTGCACATTACAATGTCTCGTTACATGTGGGACTTCATAAAGACACAAAAACAGAAGACATATTTTGACAGAAAATATCCTTGAGATGCATTGAACACAAAAGCCCACTTCAAGAATTTGTTCATTCTGTGCACATAGACATAATGATGGACTGAAAGCTTATTAACTAGCATCAAAAATGTCCTTTTGGAATTATCTTCCTTTGCCTGCTTCCAAGGGAAATTATATGTGGGTTTCTTCAGGGCAATGGCTATCAACCAAGTGCCCAGGCTCATCTTCAAATGTTCTGAACCAAATTTACTGTAATAATGATAACTGCTCCTTCAGCATCCTGGTCTTTTTAAACTGCTATACATCTTTTCATCTATTTCCATTTCCCTAAGGTAGAGGACAGGCTAAGAAATCACCAGGCCTATTTTTCAATAATATATATCATCAGAAACAATTTTGATAATCATATTATTAGTGTGCATAACCCCTTTCTTTAGAACTCTACTAAAAGGCTCCCCTAAATAGCCTACCTTATTCAGATGCTCTGTTTATATCTGGAAATGTCAAAATTCTAAGAAAATCACATGACTCTTGCTTGATAAAGGGATATGGTTCTTTTGTGGCAAGCCAAAAAATAATTAATAAAATCTGAGCACCTGCATCTGGGCACCTACTTAAAGTTGATCTTTAAGATTATTTAAAAATGTTTATTTTATTTTTTTTATTAAAAATTTCTGCCTCCCTTTTTTCTCCCTCTCCCCCAACTCCCCACACCCCACTGCCATCCCCCTTCCACTCCAGTCTGAAGAGCAGTCAGGGTTTCCTGCCCTGTGGGCAGTCCAAGGTCCTCCCCCCTCCATGTTCTTTAGCTAGTTTGGATAACACAGATTTGTATCCTGGCTCAGAAATAGATTTTAACACGTGATTACTTAGGAGCAAATAATAGATATATTGCTTTTGGTAATGAACATTTAGATAAAAGTGGTATTCTCAATATTAGTAGTCCATTGGCGTGAGTTCTGATTATCATATATGGACTTTCATTTCAGTTCAGATTTATGTAAAGAATGAATGTGGTGGCTTTGCATATAGAAGATGGATCACTAAAAATACACTCTGCAGCAATTCTCAAGTGTCCCTAGTCACTTCTCTAATGTCTCATATTAGCGGAATGAGAAATCATAACCTTGTGAGAAATTCCTCAGCTTTAAGAAGCAAAGGATAAGAAGACATAATTCCCATGTTTCAGAATTTTATAATTTCTCCAACAACTCTAAGTGGAACCAGGAGACTGACTTTAAATGGAGGAATGTTGTGAACAGGAAAGATAGGCATTCCCAGGGATGAGTACACCAATATGTTGTCTAGTGCCAAATGGTAATCCCTGAAAATATACATGCGAGTATCATTTTACAGAATAAGCAGGTTGTATTTAGGGATATATATGTATTGAAATATACATGCATGTATACAATAACTATTTGTGAAAAAAAAGTAACCCATGAATTTGAAGAGGAGTGGTGAATGTGAGAGCTTGAATTAAGGAAAGGGAATGGAAAAATGCTGTAATTATAATCTCAAAAAAAGAGTGGTCAATGAATGGGGTTAGATGTTTCTTCCATGCAGAGTCCATAGCAAAGAAAGTATTGTATTTTTCTGTTCTTTGTTCCTACTACAGTTTGAGAGACTCAAATGTTACTGAGGATTCTTTGGGGTCTCTCAGTTGTAGAAAAGTACTGTTCCACAACCTCAATACTTAAGACAACATTACCTCTCAGTTCCTTCAGTGTCATAGAACTTCTGAAAGATAAATCTTTGTCCTAAGGAACCTTTGGTAGATGGAGATGTTGAAGAACAAAGATAAGTGGAATTTTAAGAAAAAAACAAGTTTTATCATTTAACCAACTTGACTAGAAGAGAGGACAAAAACAAATGCATTCATGCAAACTAAATAACGTTTGGTGGCTTAACCTCAACACTGCATACAATTTGTTATATTGATGGTCTAATGAACCCAGTAAATAATTTAGGGCTCAAGAATGGCTACTGCAGAGAAATGCCTAATTACATGTTTAACTAATACCTATATACTTAATATTTTTTTTCTGTGTGTCTTATAAATATATACTTCTATGATTTTCTGTACTTTTGTGTATTTTATTTCCCATTTTTATTAGCTTCCAAATTTAGCATAGGAAGTAATTGGTTTGGTAATGAAATTTTCATATGTAATTTGGTTTATTTGTTTATTTTTGAGGCTATAATTTCATTAAAACATTTTTTCTTTCTATCTTTCCACTAAACCTTTCCTTATACCTCTCATTACTCTCCTAAAATCCATTGCCTCTTTTTTTAACTAATTGTTGTAGTATGCATATGCATACATATGTCTTTTTTTCCTAAATATAGCCAGCTCAATCTGTATAATGTCTCTTGTGTGTGTGCTTTCAGGGCAGACCATTTGGAACTGGATTGCCAGTTGCTGTGTTCTTCCCTGGAGAAGACTCCCTCTGTCACTCTAAACTTTTTCATTTACCTACAGTTCTTGGTCTAGGGTTGAAACCTTATGGGTTTTTCTCCATTCAGTCTGGAATGTTCATTGGTGTCAATTAGAATTATGAAAATGAGCACCATAACAGGGAATTTAAAATAACAGTCATAAACCTCATCAAAGAATTTAAGATGTTTCATGAATACATCGTTTGTCATCTTCTTTGTCATCTTATTGCTGAATCTTTCCATATCTATCTTTCTCTTGATGCACATGTGTGAGCGCGTGCACGTCCATGCACACACACACACACACACACACACACACAGAGAGAGAGAGAGAGAGAGAGAGAGAGAGAGAGAGAGAGAGAGAATTACAGACACACAGAAGCATACATAGCACAGAGACATGAACACATGTTCACACATAGACACACCCATACACACAGAAAGATACAGAAAAAGAAGGGAATTGAAAAGGAAGAAAAAAGAGAGGGGAACAGAGGAGAAGTTAGGACATGGAGACACCAATGTCCTAAGAAGAGTATAATTCTTTTATTTAAAATAGACATTAGAAAACAGTTTCCCATCAGTGCTGATTAACATGTCATTCCTTAATAGGGCTCAGATAAAATGTCATTATAACCTTTTAACCACTGGGCATTAAGTGAACATTCAGAAACATTGTTCTAGGTACTGTGGACATAAAAGCTCTTTAGAAGTTACTTGCATGTAAGATAATTGATAAAACTCAATGTATAATATGTAACATGCTTGTCATCACTGTGTATCACCTTGAAGAAAGGATAACACATTATTTTACAATGCAAATCATGATGATAATAATAGTCAGTTCCTAAGAAGGAAAGGTTTATTTGGGCTCATCATTAAATGCATGGCTGGTTGGCTCATTTTTTTTTTTTAGCCCTGTGGTAAGGTCATGCAATATGGTGACAGTATGTGACAGAGATATTTCACACTTCCTAAATGCTGAGAAGGAAAGGAAAATAGAAACAAAAAGACTATGGGTTTCTACTATCTCCTTTGTGGGCACATTCCAATTACTTAAGATCTCCCATTAAATTCTACCTTTCACAAATTCTGCCACCTCCTAATAGTGCCAAGCCGCTGCCATGCAATTGACACACTGACTTTGGAGGGACCCTCTCAATCCAAACACAAAAGAGGGATAGAGAGAGGCCGGGCGATGGTGGCGCACGCCTTTAATCCCAGCACTCGGGAGGCAGAGGCAGGTGGATATCTGTGAGTTCGAGACCAGCCTGGTCTACAGAGCTAGTTCCAGGACAGGCTCCAAAGCCACAGAGAAACCCTGTCTCGACAAACCAAAAAAAAAAAAAAAAAAAAAAAAAAAGAGGGATAGAGAGAACAATGAGAGAACAATGATGGAGAGGGAGGCAGTTTTACATGGGAGGAGTCAGACTGGTTATCATTGCAAGTATAAGTTTTGCTTTGAGATATAGAAATAAAAATCAAGAATTAAAGCAATGTTAAGATAAAGCCTTAGGAAAGATACTTCAAGTTGAGGAAGAGCAAATGAAAAATCTGAGTCATGTGACTGTGTCTACTATTTTAGAAACTGCCAGAAAAGCCACACAACTGGGAGAGAGATCATGACTAGAACCACAGTGCAGATGAGAATTATCCAGACTCTCTGAGCATTTTAGGCCAGACTGAAGAATTTAGAATTCGGACTATAGGGTGCTCAGAAGTCATTAGTTTCAAACAAGAGCTGAAGAATAGTTCTTAAACCTAGACTCTAGTTCTCGTGAATTTAGTAGAATACCAAGGTTAACAGTTCAGGATCCACTAGAAATGAAGTTTTGATAGTTTCACTAGAGCATTTGTGGGGTAAGCAACAGAGAGACGACATAGTGAATAAAGAACTACATTAAATTTAAAGTGGGAGGAAAAGGAAAAACCAAAAACAACTCTGAAAGTCTACTAATGAATGGGTAAATTTTACTCAAAATGAAAGAGTATAAAAATAAATAAAAAACAACAATGGGAGTTAAATAAAAGCCTGTTAAATGTAAAGCAAATTAGATATTAAAGTAGAGGTATCATGAATAACAAGTTTCCTGAAAACATGAAGCTGGAAGAAATATCCAAATTAAAAGGGGACATGTGGTAAGCACAGACCTGATAAAGTCACCCCCAGGTTGAAAGGAAGATCCAGATGCCTTCCCTATCTAGGCCATCAGGCTCTGGTGACAATGTGCTCAAACTGGAAGTCTTGGGCTGAAGTGAATCAGATGTTTTACTTTTTTAACCTATTGTTAAATAACAACTTCAACTTCATGAATGTACCAAGTTTCATGTTTTGGCTCTGATAAGAAGGAAAAAATTTACTTTTTTATTTCTTCTAAGGGCCACTCAAAATAAAATGATTTCTTCAGTAAGAAAATTGGCATCGGATGAAGCCAGCCATTCCTATGCAGTTGCTTGTACCATTATTATAATTGACTAACTACCAGATAAATTCAATATATCTTACATTTAAACTAAGGAAATTGATAAAAAATCCTCACTATGGTCATTTGAATTTTGTTGGCACACATAATCTCATAGGAAATAGCACTATTAGGATATGTGGTTTTGTTAGAGTGGGTATAGCCTTGTTGGAAGAAATGTATCACTGTGGGGCAGGCTTTGAGGTTTCCTATGTCAAAGCTACTCCCAGTGTCACAATCAACTTTCTGTTGCCTGCATTTCTCCAGCATCATGACTGCCTGCAGGCTGCCATGCTCCCTACCCTGCTGTTAAGAGACTGAACCTCTGAAACTATAAGAGAGCCACCTCAACTGGATGTTTTCTTTTTACCAGTTGCTGTGGCCATGGCATATTTTAAAAGCAATAGAAACTCTATATCAGACTGAGAAGAAATTTCAGCTGCTCTTTCTAGTACTTAAGAAGTATCTGCAACAAATATATATGGCACAAAAGAAAGCAAGAAAGGGAATTTTCTAAGTAGAAAGAAGATGCATAAAAAAAGGCAAAGGGTGAGGACAAGGAGGAGGAAGATACCAGAGTTACAGATCATCCACCTATTCCTTAAATTAACTGTTCTAGCTATTTCATAAATTTTGTAACACACCAAAATCACCACGTTTAAAATGAATATAAGTTTTCAGTCATCTCTTTAGCTTAGGTTGTTAAGAAACTTATTTAAAAGGATTTACACATCTCCATTTACCTATGGAAATTAAAGGCAATGAAACGTTAAGACCATGCATTGTCTCTCTGTCTTCAAGTACTTTGTTCTTACAACAGGTACTACTCCTAAGGTTTATGTGTGTAAAGTACTGTGAAAGAATGCTAAAGGAATCCTTGAGGCCTCTGGAACACAACAGTTTATGTGGAGAATGCTTTGTCAGTCTATTCTAAAATCTGAAAAGACCACAGAATTTTTTGTCCTTGTCGTTTAAGGCAGTATCCTCAAATGTCATTTTCAAGAAAGTTGTAACAAAACTATTGAAAAATGTTTACTAAATCAATCTTCAACTATAGCACAGTGATTAGCATTACCTAGTGCATAGATTTTGAATAAATACTCTGAACAAAAGGAAACCATTTCAATTAATGCTGTGCTAATTCCCCTTTGAAGGAATGAGTAGGGAATTATAAGGTTGACTGTCTTTGTTTTTCACCTGCACTTTGCCTCAGTGTTTGGCAGATGCAGGAAGAATAATGGAGGATTATGTTTATCCTTTCTGTTGACATCTGGCAAAAGCCCCAGGCAAAAGTCAGCAGCCGTTAATTCAAATAAATATAGTTCTTTTGACAGTACAATTGAACATTTTTCATTTTAAAATGTGAATTCTCTCATACCCATCATGTTCTCATGCTATCTGGGAACTGTCACATAGTCAGCATATTAGAAATATGTTAACATTCTATATACTTCCTCTGTTTCAAATAAAGTATAGTTATGAAACATTAGTATTTTAATCAATCTAGCTTTGATTTTATTCCCACATGCCAGAAGCACCTGCCATGAACTTTCACAGATGGTCTTGATGCTCACACTGAATATTCTAAATATTTAAATATATTATTCATTAAGTATCCTACTTTTTATATTCAGAAAAACATAAATCTGTTTCTTGTCAAATATACAGTACAAGTGAAGTCTTAAACAGGAGAAACAAATCGAGGTTTTTTTTTTATTATAACAATGATTTAATTGTGTATGTGTTGGCTTTGGAGAGCAATGTTCATGCTTAGCTGTGACCAGTGATTTATAGCTCCCATCACCTGAAAGGTCAAAATGTTCTGGCCATCAAACCTGTCAGAAACAAATTCAGTGTGCTTTTAGCCAAGTTCTTGTGTCTCAACTGCCTGTTAAGTGAATAAGAAGAAAGAAATAGATAGGCAGAGGTAAGGAAGGAAAGCAGGGAGGTTGATTACCATGGCAACTACTTAGTTGTGTTTCAGTGATTTCATAGTGGCAAAAATATGGCGACAATATTTTTAAGAACCTAAGACCCTGTATTTTAGTTATTTGCAAAATAACAAAATAAGTTTGGTCTTTACCATAAAAAAAACAAAACAACTAAACATAAACTACTTACATCTTGTAAATGTTTCTAAGCATCTTGATTATTTGGATTATACAGTTATAAAGCATGTAGCACAGCATTCTTAACATACTTCTGGAGCATCTGGACTTAAGTATCCATTGCCCAAGAGACCAAGAGAAGACCGTATTAGTAATTGTTACCACACAGAACATTTTCAACACTGTCACTAAGTCCCTCATCATCACAACTGATAACACTATCTACATCTCTCCATAAATATGAAAAAAAATATTGTTTTGGTACAAAATTGATTAATCCTGCATGTCTTTAAATAACTATGACATAGTCTAATTACTTGGTTTTAAAAAAATCCTAGAATATTTCGGAATAGATATGAAGGCAAGTGACTAAACATGTTTTGTTTTCTTTCTTTCTGGCCTAGCAATGTGCCTCTTTACTTTATAGTAATGAGAAGAAGGAAAGGGAAAAGAGAAATATAACTATAATCTCTAAACAAAAATTTAAATAAATAAATAAAAATAAATAAAATTTTATACTCGATAAAAAATTAAACTCAATAAAAATTTAAACCAAAAACAAAAATTTAAATAAATAATATTTAAATACTCAATAGTATACTACTATACACCAAAAATCATATTTTGCAAAAAGAGAGATGAAAAAGTCCTGGAAATTAAAAAGTAACGTTATTTTACCATCATAGTTTGGTGCTGATTCTGATGAGCTTGTCTTATTTCTGATCCATGTCATGAGGAGTCCTATGATTACCTAAAAAGTACTTTTATCAACCTAAATGATCAAACATACAATCTAGCCATGTGCAATGGAATTTTGCCCAACTAGATGTTGAAGACACTGCACCTAACATGGAATCAAAGAAACAAGGTATAGAATCTGACTTTCAAGTAGAAGGAATTAAAAAAAAATGTGGATGCAGTGCTTCATTTATGAAGTTTAAATGAGTAAAAAAATCAATGGACTGTACTAGTTTCAAAAGAAATTCTTGTTGTGATGGATGATATTTGATTTTAGTTTCCTCTAACTTCACACTAAAGTAATGAAAGACAGTTTCTTCATAAGAAGGTGTCAGAGGTAGTTTAACACATTATCTCTGTCTAACTTCATAACAGTTGTGGGCATTACAGCTTCTGCCTTTTTAAAAAATATCTGAATAACTATTTTATAATAAAAGACATTTCCTTATTTTCCTTATTCGAGGGAGGAAATTATTTTTCTAGACTATTTGGCAGCGTGACTTTAGGGTTCTATTTAGAAATGGTGGTAGAGGAGGTTGTATTTGTTTCCCAGTAGGAAGGAATGTGTCAGGATCAGAAGTGGGGTCCTTCCCTCCCTCCCCAGATCCAGGATTACATTATCTGAGGAACATTCCCTTAAAAAATTCTGTCTTCTAAGAAAATTAAAATATCCACCCACTTTACAGGTGTCTTTAACCAAATGTCATCTTTAAGGAGGGCAAATATGCTTAAGGAAAAGGTGTAATATACATAAGCACACCAAAGAAAATGTCGGAAAGAAGAAACCTTATGTATGCAGACACTTCTGATAGCATCCACTTTCATTTACCCAGAAAAATGTGACACTTCTTATTTAAAAGACATGATAGTAAACTATTTAAGTCTGATTAAATTTAAGACCCATTTCTGACCACTGTTTTATGGCAAGTAACTTATCATTTCCTATGCCTTCAATTATGTATATACATGGCCTGATTCCTTCATGAGTTGTTTTAATAATGAGAATTACAAATAAGTGTGAAATTAATTACAATAATACTCAGTTTATATTCAGGTCTACATAGAAATATTAGCTGTGATTATCATCAGCATGTACAGCAAGTTTATTACACCACCAGATATTAATAACTGAAAGATCAGGATGAGAAATAAATTTTGCAAATAAAGTGTTGTATTTGTCATTACCTAATGTAAACAATTATACAAATTTAAATTTGTTATGATACACCTATATCATTACACCTACATCTTATATGGATAGTCTAAAATCTATCCGTTTGAATAACTTTGTTATTGTAATCTCAAATCAGAATAGATGGACTTGATACACTCACAAACAAAGCAAATTCTAAATAGGAGTGACATTTTATTTGTTCTTAATAGCATTTCATTAACTGTTAAGAAATTCATACAATGTCTTCTGATCATATTTACTCAGCACCATGCTTCCCATATCCACCCTCTCTACCCAACTAACTGAACTTTCAGTTTCCTTTTTTTCTCTTTTTTCTTCCCCATTTATGTGTACTTTCCTTGACCAACACCCCATAAGAGGAAGGATCCCCCTTGAACGTGGTTGACGATCAGAGTCATGTCATGAAAGAAAGCTGACCCTCTCTTTCTCCTGTCTTCGCTCCTCAGTGAGTAGTGAGGTTCTGTGCCACCTTCCTGCCTCAGTTCTTGAGTGTTCTAGCAAGTCTTCTGCCTGCCTTCACAGTCGCTGAGTTCTAATGTGGAACTGCTTTGCTGTACCTGAAAATAAACGTTTCCTTGATGTCTTCCTCTACCTCTGGTGCATACAATGCAGAGATGTCAATTGTGATGGTGAGTGATGTAATGACAGTGGGAAGGAAACATTCCATGAGGAAGGAATTACTACTATGAACAGTCTCTTGGACTCTTAGACAATACTCAGTATGCCCATGGATACTCCAGGAGTGTGCTAATAGCCCACAACTATTTGCTTTACCTTAAAACATAATTAGTCCAGTTGGTCAATCTACTTAGCCACACTCACACCTTGTAAATAGTGTGTGTTTGACCATTTCTCGGGAGAAAGCCCAAACTTATATTTTTACTACAAATGACTAAAATGTGGGGTCTTGGATCCTTAAAAAGTATTAGTCATAGCTCTATGAAAATATAAAGACTGAAACACAACTAAGTAACTGCTGTGGTATTTGTCACCCCTACATTCCTCCTCATAAGGTGTAGAAATGAGGTAAATAATTAATTGAATTCCACATATCGTTTTTTACATTGGGTAAAAATAAACCTAAAATCTCATTTGCAAATTGTACTTTTTATCCTGATTTCTAAGTTAGTTAATATCCAGTACGCTATTTAACTTGCTGTACATGTTGCTGATAAAGCTAATATTTCTATATAGATCTGAATATAAACTGAGTATTATTATTATTAAAATGTAGGAAGGAAGAAGGAAGGAAGTTGGGTGTGTATTTGTGTGTGTATATGTGTGTGTCTGGGGGCACAGAAAAAGATAACCCGCACTAGGTTGTTATTATAAATCAATAATCAGAAATGAGATTTTAATTTAATTAGAATTAAAGCATTTTCCTCTAAAGTTCCTTCTTTTAATTAAAATGTCACAATTTATTCTGTTGGAATTAAAGTCCATGCTGTAGAAAGTAGCCTGTGCATAAATTCACCTCTTTCCCACATTTGTGAGTGTGTGTATGTGTGTGTGCGTGTTTTCAAATTTCCTTCTCTGTTAACAGTGCCATAAATGGGTTCCATCTTATGAAACAGTCTATCAGGAGAGCAATAAGAGGCCACGTTTTGTTTTTTCCAGGGAGGGAAGACAAAACACAATGGTACAGGCAAATAGAATTAAAGAGAATTAATAGAACAGGAAGTAAATTGGGATGGAGGAGTTGGGGTGCACTGTATCCAAAAGAAGGGAACAGAAAGGAGGATAGCGGAAAACAAAGACTTTTGAAAAATCCACATGGAATCATGCTGTTGTAGACAGTTTCTAGATATGTACATGTGTGTGTGTGTGTGTGTGTGAATATATATAAAATAAATATATATATATATATATATATATATATATATATAGAGAGAGAGAGAGAGAGAGAGAAAGTTTTTAATAGGGTTATCCTAAAATAGAAGAACAATACCCAGATAGATACCATGCACTAGCAAATGAAAACCCAACTACCAGGGATACCTCTTTGGAAGTTATTAGCCAATGGGATTCTGGAGAGCCTAAATTATTATACACTATTGCTAGTACTCTTGTTATACTGCAGAATTTAATGATGATAAGGCCTTATTAACATGTCATGTACTGAACTCATAGATCATAGAGACATCAAACTGTTCCTCATCTAAAAGCTTTATCAATAAGGGCTAGATTTCATGGTTATGGGGATGAAATAATACTATTAGATTATTAATACATACATCAGATTCATGTATCTATACACCTGAAAGCTACAATCAGGATTGGCCTCATATTATGGGTCCACTCGTGCAATGGTGGCACGGAAGCCACTGGAGGAGCCAACCACAGTCTGAGTGAATCTAAGAACTGTAAGTTTAAGATTAATTGTTCATTTTGAAGAAATGAAGGGAAATTTCAGCAACATGTCTGTATATTTTAGCATAGTGATCCTGTCTTTAGAGGATGTTCATTCATGCTCTGCATCCCTAATCAAATCTTTTCCATTGAAAGATTATGCTGAGGGACAAAAAGGTTTGCTCACTGTTACATAGCTACAGCTAGAACCTCTATTCCCTTCTTCACTTCTCTCATCTGTCTTTGTTTATTCTAGAAAGGTTTTGTGATAACTTCTTTAAAAATAATCCTTTTTGTTCTAAATATACACTGATCATCCTTTTTCTAATATATATATATATATATAATTTAAAAATCTATAGCTATATATAATTTCTAATATGTATTATTGATTTTGAATTGTTTTATTTCATTATACATTTTAGCTATTTTATTACTCATCTATGTTGTTTAGAAATGGCATTTTCTCACTCTGAATTTATTAGCTAAAGGTGGTAAGTCATCATTGCTTAAGAGAGCACACATTTTGGATGTCAGACATAAAGAATTCAAGGTGTACTGAGATGGCAGCATCCTGTTTTCACTGGATAACTTTCACAGTGCTAGAATGGGTTTTACAACTGCTGGGAAAGAAAAGACATCAGTTTACTGAATGAAATGTGAACCTTGTATTCACAGTGAGCAGTTAGGCTTACTGCACACATTGTTCAAGAGTGCCATGACTATTTTGGTCATAATGAATTTGTCCTCACTGCTATAACCTAGCTGTGTACCATGTATACCACATTTAACTCACCCGGAAGTCGATATGTGTACACGGTTTGCAATAGTGGCCTGACTACAATGGGAATAACAAACTTCTCTCTGGCAATGTTTATGCATTGGAAAACAGGATCTAATTTTCACCCTGAGTCATTCACTTTAGTTTCTACTTTCTACACTATTTTTGTGTGTGTGAAAATGGATTATGTTCTTTCTCCCTTATCTATTTTATACCTTGGATTTGATCATCTAACTTTTCTTATTTTCCTCTAACCTACTTCTTGACCATTCTTCTTCTGCAGAATTTCAACTGTTGAACAATGCATCTTAATTTCAATCTAAATAGTATCATAAATTTTCTTAGCATGGTGAAGATGAACTGTAACTCTATTCAACACTTAGAAATAATATAACTGAGATATTAAGTTCATTGACAAAGTTAGTCAGGGTTATGAGTAAACTGAGTCTAGCTCCTTCTTGACAACTACCATTGATTTCCAACTTAAATTTGTTAGTACGTTAGAAATCAATATCATATTTCAAACCAGAAAACATTTGAATGCAACACCACAGACTTTACAACCTTCTACAATAACTTCAATCAACATGTCATTAAAATTGAAAAATCTACTGGCAATAAATGTATGTTTACCTTTGAAAGTTTGACTAGTAATTTTCATACATTCTTTCAGGTAGAAGACATGTCCTTCTCCATTGCCACCATATCAGGTTACTAGCACAAATCTGCTTTACAGTTTATATATAGTTTGTATCTTCTACTAAAATAATTTTCTTAATTTCTAACCCACATCTGATTGTTATTTCATTTATCATGAGTCTGGGCAAGTTATCTGAAACTCCTCCAGCACCAAGTAAGACGCAGTCTGAAAAGAACAGCCCAACTATTATTGTGGGTGGAAGTCAAAAGCCTCCAAAGTGAAAAGATTAAGACAGACCAGTCCTTTCACTCTCCTGAAATGGAGAGCCTGTCTGGTAGAATCCTGATCAAGGAGAAAAATGCTAGCAGCATCTAGTGGCATACCTGTGTAAATGACCCTGGACCCTACATTATATAGAAGAGTGAGATCCTGCCCATGATGCACCATTGATGGGATTTGATGGATTTCTCATTTTGAAGAGAATGACAATAGGTATAAAACCAACTGCTCAGGACACCATGGAAGCTACCATGTGAACATGTCTTCAAGAACTTGAAGCAGAAAAACATTTCTAAATAATACTTCATTGGGTTGTTCTTCTACTACTTTGCCTAGTTAGAACAAATCAGCAAAGTGTCAGTGAACTTTTTGTGTATTGAACATTATTTTTGTGAAGAATGTATAGATAGATAGACGGAGCATAGATAGATACAATACTAAAGTAATAAAGAATTAAATCAGACAGGGGAACATGGAATATATTTCCATCTATTAAAAGCAAATATGTTTATCAGGCTGACTTGGATTCTATGTCTATATCAACAACTTACATATTAAATCCCTCATAAAAGGATCAGTTTCTATACTGCAATCGTAAACATAAAGAGACAATTTTATTAGTTACTTGTTACCTGCCTTCCTAGAACATTTACCCTTATCTGTGGTGACCCCAGTAATTCTAAGGACTTTCTACACTAATCTTTTGGATTAAGATGTTTATTGAGAAGACAGTTCTTTAAAATCCTGACAAATATATGGGCAGGATAAACAATAAATACTCTTTTATTTCACAGAAATGTGCATTCAACAAAACTGTCAAAAAAAGTCTTAAATTTTGACACTGACAAAATGATTAATGTAATAAAAATATTTCTATTTGTTAAGGTTTACTTTAAAGGTAAAAAGGAAATAGTTACCTGGATTTTCATTCACATTGCTGCCTGCAACATAGCATGATATAGGCAAGATCTTAATCTTGTCTCTAATTGCTGCACTAGAATTTACCTTTGGGGCCAGGGAGAAGGATAAAGGCACCTTCCTGCCAACCTGAGTTTGATTTCTGGTACCCACATGATGGGAGGAGAAAACCCACTCCTGCAAGTTGTCCGCTGAGCAACACAGGGTGCTGTGGTGGCAGATGCCCTCCTTCCGCAAGCACCCACCAAATAAAAAAAAATAGTTTTTAAAAACAAAATTTTAAAAAGACAAGAACTTAGGTGCACTGAATCAGAATCCGTCCCTACCCGAATGCAGTATGGCTGCAAGCTTATCTTAGTCTTGAAAAGGCGATTTTTTTATTCACAACTTGCTTCTTTTCTTAATTAGCAGCTTGAGTGTGATTTTCTCTTTTAAGTTGAGCAGGCTGTGTGGCTAAATGGTGTTTTTTGACATTCCTGCCCCGGGGACAAATTCAAAACAGAGGCGGAAGACAATAAAGATTGACTGCATACTTCGCAGACCCAATCGAGGCAAATGTTGGTAATTACAGGAATTCGGCAGCCCTTTGTCTCTTGGCATCTGCACTCAGAGCGACAATGAAATAATCATGGACAAGCACAATGTGCAATGTGTTTATGGCGCAGCATGTTTTATTAACACCGAGTACTGCAGAAAGTTAAGCATCACTTGCTAATTTTAAAATGTCTATGAACCGTGACAATTAAGCCTAATAATTATTTAAAGACCATAGTAATGATGAGGCCACTTGGTCCTGCATTTTAAACAAAACCAAAATAAGTAGGACGTGCAAGCTCAGTTTCTATGGAGGGCTTGTCAACTGGAAATTTTTTCCATTTCTACCAGGTATGATTTGAAACTAGAAAATTTCCTAGCATATTCTTCTCAAATTAAAGAACTCCTCGGTTCACATTTTCTTCCTTGCTACCATTCTGCTTCTTTCTGCTGTTGTGGCAACTATATGTTGGAGGTCTTTTGTTACTAGACGTCCATGTTATAGAACATTGGCTAACACCCTGTGTGGTCACCAGAAAACAGTAGGTCTAATTGAACAAAATGTTGAATGTATTAACTGTTTCTTAAAGAACAGTCATTTTCCCCATTATAGATTCTTCCAACTTACAATAAAAAAGAGTCATTGTTTTAGGGCTTTAATGTAAAACAATTTTCTAAACTGAGGCTTATTAGAACCCCAGGCAGAATACAACAATGTCTTCCACTGTGTTAGCCCCATGTTAACAAATACAGAGTGAAAATCAAAACAGCCACAGTACTGTATTGAAAACATGAACAGACAAGAGAGGGAAATAATCAATCATTGGTAAAGATCTTTGTGAAGGAAAATTTTAATATATTTAAGCGTGATTTCCAAGGCAAAGATGAAAACTTTATTAATAAGTATAGCCTCTACTTTCATCGTTGTGTGTTCCTTTCCATTTTTTTGCTATTTACTTTCATTTCTTAAGTCGTTTTAAAAGATACATTTGCATATTTTATGTTGTAGACGGAGAATAGAGTATACTGGATATCAGTTCTTTGACCATAAACTGGAAAATTACAAACTTCATTCATTGCTTTCCTTTTCTACATGAACCAGTTACTATTGTGTAGTAGTAGGAGCGGCGGGGCTGCATCTCCAGCACCCGGCCGCCCCCATGGCTAGCTTTACCCAAAATAATTGCACGGAAACTGTATTCTTTTAAACACTGCTTGGCCCATTTCTATCTAGCCTCTTCTAGGCTAGCTCTCGCACCTGGACTAGCCCATTTCTAATCATCTGCTGTAGCCCACGAGCTGGCTTACCAGGAATGATCTTAACCTGAGTCTCTCTGGAGTGGGAAAATCATGGCGACTCTCTGACTCAGCTTCTTTCTCCCAGCCTTCTGTTCTGTTTTCTCCACCCACCTAAGGGTGGGCCTATCAAATGGGCCTAGCAGTTTCTTTATTGCTTAACCAATGAAATCAACAGAGTGATATATGACACTCCCACATCACTATTGCATTTACACTGGGAAAGCAATGTGTTTGGAATAGAGAAGATGTTGTTGATAATTATTTTTGCAGCAGATTTGTGTTATCAACAATGGAACACAATTATCCCACAGCATTCAATAGCAAAATCCCATATGGGATATAGGATAGGTTCTATAAATGCTCTGAGTGAATATTTACAGGAATTATTAAGCAAAGGGAGAACCTTCTCCAGTGTGCATGGTCCCTTCTGGTAGTAACACAGATATGAAGGGACAGATGAAAAGGCGGGGGGACATGCTTGCCAGATTTCTCTCCGTGCAGGTACATGCATTAATCTCTTCCATACCATTCTCTGGCTTCTTCAGATTCCTGTCTCAACAGAACATTAGGGGTTACCCATGTGTTTTACAGAATATCAGCACTGACTTGGGACTGGTGAAGTTATCCAGCTCTAAGGACCAAGAAGCTACTGGATTCTCAGCTACCCTAGCATTCAGATGGCCATTATTAGACTATGTGTTCCCCATTGTGTAAATTAATTGAATAAATACCATTTACCATACACATTCTTTCCATGAGTTCTGTTCCTCTAGAAATCTGTGATTAGTACACGTAGAACTAACACCTTTAAGGCTCTACTTCAGGAACAGGAACCACCGCTTACACTCCTAGAGAACTTCTAAGATTAAATGATGCATGACAAGCAATAAATAACAAATAGTAGGAAGACAGGGACATTGCAAAATTCTAGGCATCCGATTTTAACTAAAACACTAAAAGGCATAAGGAATAAGTATACCGAAATGTAGGACTTCGTGTTTTAAAATATGTTCCTATTTCTATGAAGAACTAAGTGATGAGTAGTATAGGAAGAAACAGTCAACATTAGTGCAATTTTGAAGCACTGGTAAAATAAACAAAAATAGAAAATTTTATTTTAATATCAATAAATAACATAGAAATTAAAGTTTCACAACATTCATTTGGTTACACACAATAATATGTTTACTTAAAATATCAGATAGAGTATAATTGTTTTATTTTGTTTCATAAAATTTCAGACACTTAGTATATGTTCTTCTAAATAATCTGCTCACTCTTAATTTAACTGAAATTATTTCAAATATCAATATCTCACTATCTTTAAGACACTCATAAGGTTTTATTTGAACCTCACTTGGATAATTAATTTCAACTCATTTTGTAACCACAAAAGATCTCTTCAAATTAAACAAGCTTCTATGACAGATTTCTTTTTGGTGTATGATAGTTTGACATGGCTTCTCCTATAGCCCAGGCTGGTTTTAATGTTGCTACATAGTTGAGATTCCCCTTGAATTCCTGGTACATCTGCTACAACTTATCTATTATCGTAATTACAAGCATACTGTGATATTTCTAGTTGAATTTTATATTCCTGAGAAAATATGTGCAAATATTTGGTTTGGAGATCGCTAGTTGGTTGAATGTGATGTGAAACAAACAAAGCAGCAATTCTTTAGAGCCACACTGACATGCCTTTTGTAAATGTCATAGCATAGGATGAGAGAATTTCATTTCTCATTTATTTAGAAGTTTATCACAGACATCAATATTATGAGACCTATATTCTTCTGTGTGGTGCTTGGGGGATCCAGGATTCATGAGACTTACAGCTTGCCTATACCTTGGGGCTTTCTAAACCTCTGCATCCAGCATGTGAAAGAAGAAATATAGAAAAGTCATCTCTATCTGAAAGAATGTCTTAGCAATGACAAAGTTTTACCCTGACAGTACCATTTGTGTGGTCATATTTGAATGCAAATGGGGTACAAAAATATAGTTTATGTCAGATAGCCACATTCCAGAGACATTACTATGGTCACTTGTAGGTAACATGATATTTTCTGAGCATTCAACTACCTTGGTTAGAGTGTACAGCACTTTACGGTTTTTGCATTTAATTTAAATATTAACTATAGTCAATACTTCTATGTCTTTATGCTATAAATCATCCTTTTCTCTCATTTCAAATTAGGACAGTAAGAACACAGGAAGTGAGGTCCACTCAGGTTAAAGAGATAAAGAAGTCACTTCTTGCAGTTAGGACATTACTAATCAAATATCAGAGAACAGCGGTCAAGTGAACACTTACTGCTCCTATGTCTGATATTGCATAGGCGTCTTCCCATTAACTTAGTGAGAGACCTCAGTAGAATACTTACTTATATTCTGTGAAACTGTTTTTCTATTTGTAATGTAAAGGGTCATGTGATCATTGGTTTCTAACCCATCTGCCACTAAAGACAATGTTATAAAAATATGAAATTTGAGGTTAGAGTAAAATATAAGACTACATTGATTAAATAATGTGTTGCATGGTCATATTGTGGTATAATGCTATGGCACACTATAAAAATTTGTTGTCTCTCATATCAATTTAATAGAACACTAATTAACCAGTAGCCAGGCAGGAAGTATAGGTGAGGTGACCAGACTAGCAGAATTCTGGGAAGAAGAAAGGAAGAAATGCAGTTGTCAGCAAGATGGAGAGAAAGCAAGATAAGCAAACCTTACAAAGAAAAGGTACCAACCCATGTGGCTAAACATCGATAAGAATTATTGGTTAATTTAAGTTGTAAAGGCTAGTTAGTAATAAGTCTGAGCTAAGAGGTCAAACAGTTTATAATTAATACAAGCCTCTGTGTTTTTATTTGAGACTGAATGGCTCAGGACCAGTTGGGACAGAAACTTTAGACTACATGGTCATGTCATGGGTATAATCTTATGTATTTTTTTGCAGTATTAAAATAATTTAAAGAATGTATTACTAGCTTCACACTGCTTCTACAACAATTACTACTGCAATTAGAAGGAAACTGACTGTTTTTCACCTAGCATTGACTCTCCTATATTCCATACATTCTATTTGGTTGTCTTTGTGGGGGGTTGCATGTGCATGTGTACATATCCCCAGCTCAACACTAGAGAAGAAGGATGCTAAGACACAAAATCCTAAGCAATTTTAAAATATGAGCTGTTGGTGGCTGTGTTATTCAAACCTCAGAAAACACTGCGAGAAGTTACTGTATATTATGCATTCTAATTAGGTCATTCTATTACATCTGTGCATCTGTGAACTCAGACCAAGGAGTGAAAAATCATGATTTCCTGTTATTCCACAAAGTGCCTTCCTCCAGCTTCAATTCCCCATGTCTCAGTTCCTTACTGGAAAAGTGAAATTTATATGGCTTACTCAGAGCTCCCTAAATGTCTTAAGTACCAATTAAGCCATTGCACCAAAGCCATAAAGTACCCAAACTTCTGAGAACTAACCATATGGACATAAGGTAATGAAGTCAATTCAATTATCCATGGGAAGAGATGACAAGGAAAAGTAAGACTAAATTAAATCTACAGGTGTCCCCAAACCACATTTTCCAATCACCCACACTCTTAACTAGCCCTGCTAATAACCTGCACTGCAGATAGATTTTAATTTTATCACTTTCCCTCTCCACCCACTGCTCTTGGGTGGTTTAAGTGCTAATGGGCAGTCAACCACCCTTTAAAAGACAAGAAAAGCAGAGGCTGGACCATGCAATCAATAGACTGGATAATTAGCCCCTGAGTAATTGAGAGCTAACTGTCTCATATTAACTTCACCCCATTACTCCCAGAGTATGAACAAGCCAGAACAAGATGGACATGATATGAGAGAGCTGGAGAAAAAAAAAGAAAAGAAAAGAAACAGAACTCTGAGCCTTAGGGTTATTGCATGATGCTAATACTAATGACACAAAACCAGGTGATGACGGCAGCCTAGGAAGGCAGTAGGCAATTCAAAGCATGACAAGATGGTCGGTAGGAGCTATAAAAGAGTTGTTTTCCCCCTGCACCAAATTATGTCTCTGCCTCTCTCTCTTTTCTACAACAAAGATTCACTCTAGGCTTTGGCTATGTTCCCAAAAGATTGGGCAATTAAGCAGGTATGATTTCCAAGGAGAAATAAATATTTTTCAGTTACTAGACACTGTCACTGGGCTTTGATTCAAATGTGCATAATTTTTGAGCAGGAAACATAATGAAAGGAATGTTTCACAAATTAATATAAAGCCCAAAGGCATACCTGGCATTCTTTTACATGAAGTCATTGTCTTTCAAAAGCCAGGAATGTCAGCTAAGTTCCAGTCTTGGAAAACGCTTTTTTCGTTGTAGTATCAACACTTGTTTCAAGAAAAAAAACACCTGAAACCACACATACACACACACACGAACACCACCCACACACCACATACACATACACACAAACTCACACACACAGACACATACACAAAAACTGAGCCAAGAAAGTTGTATTTTGCATACATACACATTGTAATCATATATGTGTGACAATAATATTCAAAGAAATGAGTCTATAAACCTAGAAGTTGGAGGAGGGGGTGGGAGAGCTTAGAGGCAGGGTTAACTGGGAGGGTTGGGGAAAGTGAGGGGGCAAGAACAACTCTATTTCAGTTAAAATAAGTTTTTAAACTTTTAACAGAAAGAGAAACTAAAGTAAAAGTAGTATAAAACATGAACCAGCTTTCTTTTCCTTTTCTAGATATGAAGGTCTGTTAATTTCCTTAAAAAATATTATTTATTTTTTCAGATAATAATTTTATTTCCCTTTTTCTTTTCTTCCCTCAAAAAGCTCCCATATATCCCTTCTCACTCTCTTTCAAATTCATGACCTCTTTTCTCATTTATTGTTGTTACATATATACATATATTGCTGTGTATAACAATTTAACATTCTATATGTACGTATATATAGAGAGATATCTAAATATTTAAATATAACTTGTTTTGTGAACAATTTTCTTTTTAATATGACAAACAAGAATAAAGTAAAGAAATCTTAAGCCATTTAGGCTGTGGCATTTTTGGGACATGAGGCCAAGATGACCTGTTCAGGGATAGGAATGCTACAGCCTAAATGGCTTAAGAAACTGAGGAACATGGGGGTTGGAGAGATGGCTCAGTGGTTAAGAGTATTGCCTGCTCTTCCAAAGGTCCTGAGTTCAATTTCCGGCAACCACATAGTGGCTCACAACCATCTATAATGAGGTCTGGTGCCCTCTTCTGGCCTGCAGACACACACAGACAGAATATTGTATACATAATAAATAAATAAACACTAATAAAAAGGAAACTGAGGAACTGTCTTCAAATATTATTTTAATTATGCCAATGAGATTTAATGATAATTTAGGATGTCAGAAAGCTAGGAAAGTTATCGTCAACTGCAAGATTAAACAAAATGTTCCTTTTAAATGGGAATAGTTTGGGAGCATCCAATCTAGTCTCTGATTTAAGTGCTAACAATATCAAATAACAGGGTAGTCACTAGACAATGGTATGAAAAGTATGGTTAATAAGATAATCTTTTGTATGAGCTTAACTTCAGAAATGTGAAATAGTGGTATGATGGTGATGTAAGAATCTATTTCATCATATACCAGAGTTTTTTTTAAAAAAAATTGTATCAAGAAATACTTAACTTGAATGGTGGTATATTTTCTGATATACTTTGTTTATCTTGATAAACTTCCATATTCTATAAACAATGAATTTATCTTTAATATAATTTTATGTTAATTTGAGTTTATACTATGTGTTTAATATTTACAATACTTGAACAAAAATGTTAGCAGTCAATTGTCCATTTGCACAGTGAAGATATGCTATCAAAAAATAACAATCCACATAAATAAAACAAAAATAGTATTGTATTTGTACATAAACAATTCATGACTCCCAGTAAGTATACATTTTAAAATAACAATAATAATTTAAAACTTTTTCATTCAGTCACATTCTTATCCATGTTTAATATCACAGGTAGAAATCTTGGAAATCAGTAGCTTGGTAACGAAAGTTGGGAAAAAAATGCTGACAAAGTCTTATTAGTTTCCAGTTTACTATTCTTCAGTTCCAAACACATATAAAAAAATAAGACAGGCTCTTTATATATTCTCCACATCCCCTTTTCTAGGTTAGAAATGCTAGTTTTGCCGAGAGGACAATGGGAAAAAAATTGCTTGAGTAAAAGGTGTCCTCTCTGTATTCCAGCATCCTCCTGAAGACACCCACAGCACCTGCAGATTCTCCAGCATCACATCCTGCACTATAGGAAGCTGCCTTTGTACCAGGTGCCCACAGACTCCCTACTCACCCATCTCTTAGGTATTGTGTAGTTGAAGTCCTCTAAGGAGAATTTATAGCAAGCATCTTTGTCCATCACTCTCAGAGTGAATTCCAGGAAATTGAAAAGGGCTTGTTTTGAGAACATTCTCCCAGGACAGAACTGCAATGTCTTCTCTGCCATTCCGTGTGTCAAAACTGTACTGTCTTGGCTACGTCTGCACCTCTAACTTGCAGTGGCAAATCTATTCATTTCTATCTAATTTCCAACACGATGTGTTACCTTTACACTTTAGCCTCCGAATTTTTTGGATTCCCTAAACCATGCTTCATCCGTGTAGCTCTCTGTCATAATCAGCAACTTGCAATCCTTCCATGTTCTCACCACCCTGCAGATTTTGTCTTCAAAATGAATGCTGGCTGATACAAACTATGAATCAACTATTGTGATTCACCATGGTGTTAACAATTGAATATATATATATATGTATATATATATATAACCATTTCAGAGAAACTGCTGTAAACATTTTCAATGTGCTAGAGTCGAATGCAAATGCTTTCAGTATATAATTGCCATTTACGTGGATTTTTCCAGTTTTGTGATAATTTTAAATTATGCCACATGCTCAAGAAGAGTCCACTCTGTTGTGTGACTCTCCTGCATAAATATATTCCACCTTTCTAAAATACACATAATGTTTTGTGCCAGGCAGTAAAAAATCTCAGCAGGCTTTGAAACTGCAATGTTTTTGTTCAAATATAACACAAAATATCCAAATATGCACCTAGTTATTACAAATATGCACCCACAGTGTCCCAAATTACCAAATTGTTAAAAAATATTCTAAATTGAAATGAAGTACTATTTTACTTTCAAAACAATAAAACTTTTTAATGCATCCCTACTATGACTTGGTTCGTGCCTATCCAGTCTACTCAGTCAAGTAGCTTTTCCTTTGCAGGAAAAAAAGAGCCACAAGGGGAATAAACTTCCCGTCAGAGTGGATCAGCATCCAGCTTGCAGACGACTGTGAATATTTATAGGGCATTTGAGCATTATTAGCTGAGTCTTTTTCTCAAAGTATCCCTCAGTTTAACCTGTGACCAGAATAAAATATCTGACAGTAGCAACTTTTGAGAAAAGAAAATCTGTGTACATGTGTGTGAATGTGCATGCATGCTTATATGAGACTGGATATGACTGGATATTGCAACTTATTTTCAGTTTTCTTCATATATATAGTTCTGCGATTCATGTCTCATTTTAACCTTTTAGGAAAAATCTAGGAAGGGCCATCCCCTGCACACTCATTCTCTAGAGGCATGACAAATGAAACCTGAGTCAAATTATTTGGCTAAGGCAAAGCAGCTCACCCCAGAGGAATCAAGAATTACAGATAAACCAAAGAGTAAATCAGATCCACAGTTCCTCAAACTTCAAAAAGTCAATTTTAATTGTCCTCTTGAACATATTTTCATGTTCATATGCAAATCATATTCCTTAGACTAATTTACTAAATACCCAATATATATTCCTACTAATTCTCTAATCAAAAACATTTATTTCAGCAATATACTTCATTTCAGTAACACCATACTTAATATTGCACAAAATAAAGTAAATTAAGCGGTTATAAGTAGAACATGAAATGCAAAAGGCGAAAGGGGGCTTGAGGAAAACAGAATCAGGAATATTAACTTTCTATCAATATTTTGTGTTAACCAGTTGATTTTGACTGAACTCTCCTCATTCTTTTCTTCAAGGAAAATCGGTGCTATTTATAAGCCTTAGAAGCATTACAGTAGAAACAAGGTTGCATGCAGTGTGCATCTGGATCTATCACATTCTGCAACCACACTAAAGGATTCACAGACTGAAATGGGTCATAGTAAACATGAAAGTTTATCTAGCTGCTTGCCTCTCTGTGGATTTTATATCTCATTTTAATTCCCAAATAGAACAAGGTGACAAAATAGTTTCAATGTCAGTTGTAGAAAGACACTTCCCCAATTATTTTTCTTCCACAGAGACTATTTATAATGAACTTGACAAAACAAGAACTTGGTAAGTTAAATAAAGGTTTGTAATACAGCCAGTATAAATATAAAGCTCCCTGTGTGTATGTGTATTTGATGTTGTATATATAAATAAATGTGCGTGTGTGTATAATAATGTGTGTATTGTACACATCCATTGTGATGTATAAAATGTATAATAAATTATGTATAATGTCTATAGAATACAGTAATTAAAATACCTTAAGTAAAACCCAATGTTTGTTATACAGTCTTAGAAAAGTAACTCTACCACTGTATAAATCACTGCACTAACTTCTATTCTGCCAAGAAATCTAAAAGATTAGACTTCTATCATGATTATATTGGAACAATATTGGTTTTTACATTATCCCTACTAGAATGCATGAAGAATTTACTAGCATGTGGCTCTTTCTTTTCAATGCTAAACAAGTCACCTGTGGAAATTGTAACTACACGTAGTATTTCTAACAGGTTTTTCTGCCTTTACTAAAATGGATGCCCTGTCAAAATTAATTCATGAACTTACTTTAAAACTTTAATTGAGAACATAATTTATGAGCCTTAAATGTTTTCCTCTTATGAGAAAATTTTCAAAGATATAGTTAAAGTACTACAAAATGTGAATGAATTTCCATCCTAAATTTTAGTATAATTGCACCTTGCTAATACTGCTCATAATTCCAGTATTTGAAGTTGACCAAGGGCCAGCAATATGGGTAAAAGCACCTGCTCAAAATCAGATCTACCAACCTGAGTTCCATCCCCAGAACCCACAATGTGTAAGGAGAGATTTGATTCTTGCATCTTGTTCGTTGACCACCACATGTTCATTCTGTTGTCGGCAGAGGCTGTTCGTTCATTACCGGCTACACAGACCCAAAATAACCATACAGAAACTATATTATTTGCAATACTTTTTGGCCAATAGCTTATGTGTATTTTTAACTAGCTTTTACATCTTAAATTAACCCATTTTTATTAATCTGTGTATCAACACATGGTTGTGGCCTATCAGTAAGGTTCTGTTCAGAGTTCAGCATCTGTCTTCTGTGGCAGCTACATGACTTCTCTATGACTCTGCTGTCTTTCCTCCTCTATCTGCTTGGAATTCCTACCTTGTTCTATTCTGCTAGGCCACTGGCCAAAACAACTTTATTGACTAACCAATAAAAGCAGCACATATATAGAAGGACTTTCCATACCATTCTGGTATGTGCACCTTACATCCTTCAAAGTATATAAATAAATGTAGCATTCAAATTCATAACCCCTTTTTCATGAATTTTTATTGCATACATGTATGTATAGACATAGGTCTTCCTAAATATAGCATGCTCAGTCCTATAATATTACTTATATGTATGATTTCAGGGATGACCCTTGGGCACTGGACAGCTGATTGTTGTTCTTTTTCCTGGGATAAAGCACCTTTCCCGTTTCCAGCTTTCCTCTGTTGCCTATAATGCTTTTGTAGGATTGTAGCATCATGGACTTTTTCTCATTCCACTTTGGCACATCCATTGTTGATGTCTTATTGAATTCATGCTGGTAAGATTTTATGGGTTTAGGTTCTGATGATACTAGGAGACAGAATAACACAACAAAATCCTTGATCCTTTGGCTCTTACATTTTCTTCCCTCTTCTGCAATGTTCTCTAAGCCTTAGGGACTGGAGAATTTTGTAGATGTATCTATTGGAACTGGGCTTCACTATCAATACTTTTATTGATTGGAGGTAGAAATGAGGAACATACAGAAGGAGAGAAGTAGATAACATAGCAATGAGAAAGACTGAAAAAGAAACAAAGAATCATACTATTAACAATGTACCTAAGGTAAATTTCTATAATACATAAAATTCTGGATATAAATATACAGTTTTAATGACACTGCTCCTCCAAGAGCCAAGAACTACCTACCAAATACCCCCATTACCAGACTTGAGAAGGTATTTTTTTCCTTTACAATTGTTATTAAAAATTTCCACCTCCTCCGCTCTTCCCATTTACCTCCCTCTCCCCTCCTCCCTCTCCGTTTTCCTCTCCACTCCAAAGAATAGTCAGAGTTCCCTGCTCTGTGGTAAGTCCAAGGTCCTTCACCCATCATCCAGGTCTAGGAAGATGAGCATGCAAACAGACTAGGCTCCCTCAAAGCCAGTGCATGCAGTAGGATCAAAACCCAATGACCCTGTTTTTGGCTTCTCAGTCAGCCCTCATTGTCTGCCACGTTCAGAGTCCAGTTTGATTCCATACTTTTTCAGTCCCAGTCCAGCTGGCCTTGGTGAGCTCCCATTAGATCAGCCCCACCATCTCAGTGGGTTGGTGCACCCCTCAGGGTCCTGACTTCCTTGGTCATGTTCTTCCTCCATCTGCTCCTCATTTGGACCTTGGGAGCTTAGTCCAGTGCTCCAATGTGGGTCTCTGTTTCTATCTCCATCCATCGCCAGATGAAGGTTCTATGGTGGTATGTAAGATATTCATCAGTATGGCTATAGGATAGGGCCATTTCAAGCTCCCTCAGTGTTGTAATATGAGCTGCAGGGCTGCGTCCCCAGCACTCCGGCCGCCTGCTAGCTTATGCCCTGAAATAATTACACGGAAACTGTATTCTTTTTTTTTCTCATTTTCATTTCTATTTTTTTTTTATAAATTTATTTATTTATTAAAGATTTCTGTCTCTTCCCCGCCACCGCCTCCCATTTCCCTCCCCCTCCCCCAATTAAGTCCCCCCCCCAGCCCGAAAAGCAATCAGGGTTCCCTGTCCTGTGGGAGGTCCAAGGAACCCCCACCTCCATCCAGGTCTAGTAAGTTGAGCATCCAAACTGCCTAGGCTCCCACAAAGCCAGTGCATGCAGTAGGATCAGAAACCCATTGCCATTGTTCTTGAGTTCTCATTTGTCCTCATTGTCCGCTATATTCAGAGAGTCCGGTTTTATCCCAGGCTTTTCCAGACCCAGGCCAGCTGGCCTTGGTGAGTTCCCAGTAGAACATCCCCATTGTCTCTGCTTGGCCCACTAGCTCTAGCCTCTTACGGGCAAATTCTCATATTTTGCCTAACCCATTTCTAATAATCTGCATAGCACCACTAGGTGCGCTTACCTGGAAAGATTCAGCATGTCTGACCTGAGGGTTTGCTCCATCGCGTCTGCTTCAGAAAGCAGAGCTATCTCGTCTGCCAGGGAGAGGGGAGCATGGCATCTCTGACCTCACTTCCTCTTCCTCCCAGCATTCTGTTCTGTTTACTCCACCCACCTATGTTCTAACCAATAAAATGGGCCAAGGCAGTTTCTTTATTTTTTAACCAATGACCTTCCTCCATCACCTCAGCTGCCCACAGAACTAGCTGGGGACATCTCCATGGACTCCTGGGAACCCCTCTAGAGTCAAGACTCTTGCCAACCCTAAAATGACTCCCTTAATTAAGATATATACTTCCCTGCTCTCATATCCACCCTTCCTTCATCCCAACCCTCCCATTCCCCCAAGCTCTCCCCATCCTCCCCTTCTCACTTTTCTCTCCCCATATCCCTTGATCCCCACCCCACCCCACCCCCCAAGTTCCAAATTTTTGCCTGGCAATCTTGTCTACTTCCAATATCCAGGAGGTTAACTATATGTTTTTCCTTGGGTTCACCTTCTTATTTAACTTCTCTAGGGTCACGAATTATAGGCTCAATGTCCTTTATTTATGGCCTGAATCCACTTATGAGTGAGTATATACCATACTCATCTTTTTGAGTCTGGGTTACCTCACTCAGGATAGTGTTTTCTATTTCCATTGTTTTTTACCACTGAGTAAAACTTTAAAGTGTATATGTGCCACACCTTCTTTATCCATTCTTCTATTGAGGGGAATCTAGGTTGTTTCCAGGTTCTGGCTATTACAAATAATGCTGCTATGCACATAGCTGAACAAATGCTTTTGTAGTATGATAGGGCATCTCTTGGGTATATTCCCAAGAGTGGTATTGCTGGATCCTGGGGTAGGTTGTTCCCCAATTTCCTGAGAAATCATCACACTGATTTCCAAAGTGGTTGCACAATTTTGCATCCCCACCAGCAATGGATGAGAGTTCCCCTTACTCCACAACTTCTCCAGCATAGGCTATCATTGGTGTTTTTGATTTTGGCCATTCTGACAAGTGTAAGATGGTATCTCAAAGTTGTTTTGATTTGTATTTCCCTGATCGCTAAGGAGGTTGAGCATGACCTTAAGTGTCTTATGGCCATTTGAACGAGAAGGTATTTTTTGAACTGTTTGTCAAGGCTGTCTAAGAAGCATAGGAAACATGCAACCTATTTCTGTTGTCCTTGATTTACCCCAGCTTTGGAATATAAGATCCTATGGCTGAAGCCATCGTGTACTTTAGAAACAAGGTTCAATGATTCCTGAGCTATAACTGATCTGAAAGTCCCCTCTTTGAGGGCTAGCTTCCATGGTACCAGAAGGGGCCATTCAAGCTTTCAAAGGAGGGAGGCAATCAGCAGTCTTACTCAACTATGATTCCTAATAATCACATCAATGACCAGCATGGAAAGATAACCTTAAATGTGAAATAGTAGCACATATGCCTTAGCAGTAGTTAATAGCTCTCTAAATCTACTTAAGATGCACTCAACAAGATGAAAAATGCTTGACATTGGAAACCCAGATAACTACTCAATAGAGTCATAGTTATTGGAGGAGAATCATCAATCACTAATTTATTAAACTAGCATAATACCCAAGAACAATCTATTAATATTTGTTCAAAGATAAGTGTAATCTTCACTTGTCATCCAGGAAACTCTCTTTTTCATCTTAGAAGGATGACTACAGAGAATTCAGTTATTTAGAGATAAATATGGAAAACTTCCAGGATGAAATATTTTCACAATAAATTTGCCTAAAACTCAGAATTTCAGACTTAAGTAAGAGCTATGTTTAAATAAATGTTCTTTTATTTATTTATTTATTACTCATTTGTTTAACGTACCAACCACGGTTTTCCCTCCCTCCTCTCCTCTCATTCCCTTCCTCCAACTACCTTACCTTCTACCCCCAACCACTCCTCCTCTGCCTCCATTCAGCCTTATGCCAATACACAGATTAAGAGAAATCGGTTAATTTAAGATATAAGAGCTAGCTAGGAATATTCCTAAGCTACTCGCCAAGCACTATTGTAATTAATATAGTTTTCTGTGTGATTATTTGAGTCTGAGAAATTGGGAAATGAACAAGTAATCACCTCCTACAAAATGGCATGCCAACGTGATATGACTACATGGTGTTTTCTTGGCTCTACATACTCTCTCTATGTATGTCTGTTCAGATCTCATACCTGGCTTTACTCTGCTAAGCCAGTGGCTGAAATAACCTCTTTATTGACGAATGGTAATAAAACGTATTCACATCATACAAGGGGGAATTCCACATCAGTCATTACTCACTCAATTATGAATAATCCAAATCTTAAAACATGAGCAAATACAGAATTTGGGGGAGTTAATATAAATCACTGATGTATAAACTAATCTACTGAATATTAAATATTCAATATTTAAAAGAGTTTGCAAAACACAGTATAGTGTATGGATGAATTGTTTAAAGGCAAGAAGGACAATTGATTTATCTTATAAATACACATACAAAATAGCCATGAGTCACAATAAAGCCTGTTAGTGGTAAATGCATAGCTGATACACCAAATGCTGCTGGAAAGTCTTCTAATCCTTCATATGAAGTAATTTTATCTCTCTGTCTCTGTCTCTCTGTCTCTTTCTCTGTCTCTCTCTCTCTCACACACACATACACACAAAAAAAAAAACCCATTGAAGAAAAGGAACAACAACATTGTTTCTAAAAAGTAGAGACTATAGTATAACAGAATTCTCAAATTCTCAATTTTTAATGTGGAGTTAAGAAGAGTTGCATTTCACATTGCAGGGAGTTTGGGAAATTTGTATCTGATCATATAGTAACCAGTGAGTTTACTATTACTGCCTCTCTAAGAAACATTCCAGACTTTTCCCAGCTCCAAAGTCTGACTTCCCTAGATACATTTTGAAGTGAACCATGGCTGACAGTTTTATTACAATATTGCACTTGTAATTGTTGCATGAAAGAAAGTGATTGAAAAAATTTACAAAGTTATAAAATTGGACTTCAGTTCTGCAGAAAATGGTAAAAAATGTTGTTTTTAAAAATAATATCCTTGGAGATGTGTGTATCAAGACAAAAAAATCGAATTTGATTTATTATTTACTTTGGATATGGCTCTTTCTGATCTGGAAAAAAGAAATACGTGAATTTATTCCACTTTACATAAGTGGTGACAATTCACTAGTGTAGGTTTCTCTCCTGAACCTTCACTGTCTGAGGAGTACAAATGACTTGCAGAATTCCAGGTGTTACCACTTTACTGTCTCCCACTGCACTGTACAAATGCCAGTCTGACCACCTCGCCTTTGGGGATTTTCACAAAGCAGTTTCTTTAAAGGTTACAGGTGATGTTATGTCTTCTAAGAATGTCAGCTCTCTTGACACTCTGTGATGTCAATACAGTTGATAGTAAAATGTGAGGTAAACACGTTTAATCTAAAAGGAGATCTTTCCTGTTGTTATTACTATGTTGGCTAATTGTTTCATACACTAGTTTTGTTTCTTTTTTAAGAAAATCTATACTAAATGTTTTGTGTGACATTCATCTTCGATTTCTTCACTAGTTTGTTTTCATCTTTTAAAATTAAAATTGTTTAGACCTATGGCAAGAAGTACTGTGTTTAGAATCAAGAGTTTGTCCGTTTTGGGGTTTGAAAACATTGACTACTCTTCCATTATAATAACACCACACCCTCCAAAAATAAATGACAAAAAAAAACCATAAAAATGCTGAAATTCACTCATAGGTTTTTATTTTACAGTATTTTAACTTTGCAGACATGGAATTTTCATTTTAACTTATATTTGGTTTGCTCAAAAACAAAAAGTACTAACCGGGCGGTGGTGGTGCATGCCTTTAATCCCAGCACTTGGGAGGCAGAGGCAGGCAGATCTCTGTGAGTTCGAGACCAGCCTGGTCTACAAGAGCTAGTTCCAGGACAGGCTCCAAAACCACAGAGAAATCCTGTCTCGAAAACCCCCAAAAAATAAATAAATAAAATAGAAAAGAAAGAAAGAAAATAGAAGTACTGAATTTTTGCTTCATCAGATGAACTAAGTATTTAATTTTTTAATTAAAGATTCATAGATATAAATTCAGACGATCATACAAAAAACAGATGAACATATACAACATCTTATTTTCTTCCTTTCTTTTGGTTTAATTTCAGTGGCTAACCAACAACCTGCATACTAAATCCAAAAGTATTCTAAATTCCAAATTATACATGTGTTAAAATTATTTTCCTCAGACCTACTCCAAATGTAGGATATAATCCTAATAATAATAATTGTAATAATATATGATATCATAACTCAGTGATAATTATTTCCTATCATGAAAACAAAATTAATTGTTACAATTTACTTTTAGCAAAATGCGAATCGCTATTTTAATATTATTGAACGCCCATTAAAATTTATCTTAACTCCTGGTGAGAAGAGAGTGAATTTACCACTATGTGACATGGTAAAGGAGAAGAATCAGAATGATAAAGGACAGACTTTATCCCAGAAAAAGGGAAGAGCATCCTGTAAGGGTCTGATAAGGCAGCTGAAAATTCAGAGATCAGGAGGGTGAGTCAAAAAAGAAATGATGTCACTGATGCCTGCTGACTCTGCACCCAACTGCTGTAGATTTCACAGTCTTCTCAGAGGTCCAAAGAAACATCTAAAATACTTGGATAAAAGATTTAGAGACCTCAAATGTACCTCATTTGTCTTAGAAAAATAAGAATGAGTCCTACCTTAAATAAGTATATATAAAGAATACTAATGTTCAAGACAAATATCAATGCAATAGAGACTGAAATATCAAAACAAAGAATTAAACCATTGTTAAAACGAACAATGTGGCCTGATGGTGGTGGTACACACCTTTAATCCCAGCACTTGGGAGGCAGAGGTAAGCGGATCTCCGGATCTCCATGAGTTCAAGGCCAGGCTGGTCTACAATAGCCAGTTACAGGACAGCTAGGGCTGTTACACCGAGAAACCCTATCTCAAAAAAAAAAAAAAAACTAAAAATTACAAAAAGCAATGTGAAAGTCCTTATCCAAACCAACCAAAGGAAAAAAAAACATAATTAAAAAAAATTTTAGAGTCTATAATTAGGATTATTGAAACATAAAATCTTGACAATTGTTAAGGAATAATTCAAAAACATATTAAAAAAGGAGTGAAAATCTTCATTTTTATATGTATGGTTTTTATATATGATACTTATTATTTTAGATACATAGGAACTATAAAAATGAAGTCAATAAGGTAAAAGCATAAGCACATCCATAAGTAACTAAAATCCTAAGTAAATATGACCAAGAATGAGGCACTATGAAATTCTACCAAACTTGTAAAAAAAAATTATGTCCATGTTATTCAAACAGTTCCAGAAAATAGATGAGAAAGAATATAAGCACATTCATTTTCACTTGATGTCAGAATTATCCTGATGCCAAAACCAGGTAAGAGAACACACACACACACATATTAGATAGAAAGATAGATAGATAGATAGATAGATAGATAGATAGATAGATAGATAGATAGATAGATGATAGATAGATGATAGATAGATGATAGATAGATAGATAGATAGATAGATAGATAGATAGATAGATAGATAGATAGATAGATAGATAGATAGATAGATAGATAGATGATAGATGATAGATAGATGATAGACAGATGATAGATAGATAGATAGATAGATAGATAGATAGATAGATAGATAGATGAAGAAAATAAAGGAAGAAGCAAAACTTTCACTCAGTGGAAATGGCATGATTCTGTATTTAAGACATCTATAAATATTACCAGAAAACTCTTAACTATAAGTATTTTCAGTGCTACATACAATGATCAATATTTTTATATATTGGCAATGAACTTGTTGAGAACAAAATGGGGAGGGATCCCATTTAAAATAGCATAATTAGAAAGATAGATAGATAGATAGATAGATAGATAGATAGATAGATAGATAGATAGATAGATGGATGGATGGATGGATGGATGGATGGATGGATAGATAGATAGATAGATAGATAGATAGATAGATAGATAGATAGATAGATAGACAGACAGATAGATAGATAGATGTGTCCATTCAAACTGGACCAAACAAAGAAAGGAAAATAGAAGAGATCAATGTTTTCTACAAGAATAAGATTAAATAAATTTTAAAAACAGCATGGAATAACATAATCAAGGAGTGTAAATTTACACACAAAAAAAAAACCTAAACACTGAAGAGTGAAGTTCAAGATGATATAAGATACCATATAAAATATTCTCCCATTCTAATGATTTGGAAAAATTAGTATTGTGAAAATAATTATGTACTCAAATGTGACCTTTAAATTTGAGGTAACACACAGGAAATTCCAGTGAAAAATGAGTCAAATTCGCATCAAAAGATTGTTGAATAAATAATACATGATGTGCACATAAGAATTTTATCCAGCTGCAAAAAATAATTCTATAAAGACAACACAGAAAAATTCATGGAAGCAAAGACCAAAGTGATGAGAAAAGTTAAATCAGCCGCAAAAAAAACCAAAATCCTATTTTTTTCTCATTTACAGAATCTAGATATATGGGACATAAACCAAGGCATGTTTGATAACAACATGGGAAGATGAAGGAGACTAAAGGGAAGGGAACAAAAAGTAAATGGTGAAAGGAAAACAAAATTTTGGATTCTCTATTTGTGAAATCTAGATACATGGTTTTACTTAACATGAGAAGAGCCCCGAGGCTGATTATATCAAATGGAAAACAGAAGCTGGCCAGGAAGCCAGATATAAGCAAGGTTCATACAGAGGTATTAAAAGCTATCCTGAAACATGATTTTATACCCCAACTAAAAAACTAAATAAATCAAAGTAAAATGACATATCTGGGGAAATATATGTACATGGCTTAATATCAAAAAACATGTATGCAGAAAAACACATAATATAAAGTTGACAACATCTCAGTGTGCCTGTATTGTGTTATATTAATAGATTAACAAAAGATAAGAAAATCCTGTGTCATGATTAACCAGGGGAGAAATGCAGACTATATAATAATATACTAAAGTTGTAAAGTTCCTTAGGATCTCAACTGAAATAGAGATAAAACTTCAGGTTGTAATTTGGGTTTGAACACATAAGCTCACCTAGGAATAAGCAAACATTTTGTTGTTGCTGTTGTTGTCCAACACTACCATAGAATGGTCACTTTAACCCTACCTGTTACTCCATTCCAGTAAGCCTAATACTCCCTTTCATGCTGAAGATTTCTTAATGAATTTTTTAAATATTTCAAAACAAATTGAAAAGAACTATAATTTACCTCTACTAATGGGTAACACTAGAGAATCATGAGTTGCCTTTACATACATAATATCATAGTTTACTATTGGAATACGCTCAGAACATGTCATCAATAAGTCATGATCTTTCATCAAAATATTTGGTGTACATCTCTACTAACCTCTAAATGATACCAGATATGACAACCATGAGTTACACTGCCATCCCACATTCCACCAGCAACTGTAGTTAACCATGGTTACATAGTGCTCTCTGAATTTGCATATTTCTAAATAAAGATTTTATCTTGTTTTTTTTCATTTCTATTTACAAGGACTCCATATATTTGATGCTTTTTTTTGAAACAGAGTTTTGCTATGAAGCACTAATCACCATATAATTTACTATGTATACCAAGCAGCCCTTGAACTTCCAACCTCCAGCAAACTGCCACTTTCTCTCTGCTGAGATTGTTGGCATGAGCCATCAAAAGCCATCCTTTTTTTAATTATTATTGAATATTATTGAGCTCTACATTTTCTCTGTTCCCCTCCCTGCCTCTTTCCTCCCTTCTTCAGCCCTCCCCCAATGTCCCAATTTACTCAGAAGATCTTGTCTTTTTCTACTTATCGCAAATCTACAGTAGCATGGCTTCCAGCCATGTGACTCAATTCCAAAATGGTTTGCAAGTGTTAATAGTTCATTGACTTCCAGCGCCTCCAATTAGAGTTCATGACTCAGAAAGGGTGAAGGAAGCAGGAAAGGAGGTGGAAGTGAAGGAGAATATGTAGATGGTGATTATAAAAGCAAAATTAATTTGACTGAGTGTCAGGGTCTTTTCAGTAGTTTTATAACAATTGCTACTTAGTACAGTTTTACTTTGCAGTCATTCATTTAATTCAACCAGAGTCAGTTACCAATATGGTAAAGGTAGGTTTGGATATACTTCTCCTCTATGACCTTCCTATCATTCATTTTTTTTAAAAAAAAAAAGGAAAAAAATATCTCTAAGGGGAGCTTATAAGACAACAGTTATTCTTTTGTGGCAGTCACATATTCTTTGGATTTTTGTAGCAAATGAAAGCTATTTTGATAGAAAGGGGGCAGAATGGAGTGTTGGGTTAGTGGCCAGGATGGAGTCAGCCTCCTGATATGTTAACGTTTGTGCTTAGCTATAGAATTTGGGCAAGATGCTAAATTTGTTTGTGCCTTAGTTTTCTCACCTGTAACATAGAAATAATAATAATAGGTAAGTCCTTCTTCTTGTTTACTTATATTTAAGTAGCATAAGCATAATCGATAAGTTTATACATATGTGATTTATTCTACATAGAGAACGTTAATTTGAAAAAGAGAAGAGGGTTATTTCAATTTTGTCTGAACCAGAGCTCTTACGACTGGTCACATTTCTATTGCTGAGAATGATACCAATAAAAGCAATCAGTGGGGCTCCAAGTGAAAACTGGAAGATGAAACATTTTACCCTATGTCTACATTTAAATTATCCACTTGAAGATTCCATGCCTTTGTCTATGAAACAAAACAGGCAGAGGAGTACAGGCTGCTTATGGCAATCAATCATTACACCAAAAAAAAAAATCTGCCCTGAAAATATACGTGCACCCTATCATTTTCCACAAATGATTGAAACCGCTGATTTCTAATCATCTCTCTCATATTCTGTGGGGAGACAAAAGGAATTAAACTTTGTATCCAATGAAAGTTAATCAGGGATAGAAAGAGTAGAAAACAACCAGATAGACTGCTTTTCCATAACTGGCTAATTCAAAGAATTCCCCTACCATTCCGTGAAATTGTTTTCAGACCTATCACTCAGACCTGCAAGTTTTCATTCCATAATAAGGAAATGTAAGTTGAGTGTGATTTCCTGAAAGTCAGAGATGAGGCAGGACAACTTGGGTATTTATGAGTCTCTTACACTGTCTTGCTTGAAACTACAGAATGCTAAGCAGACTACTGATTCACTAGAGAGATATTCCCAGCCATCTCAGGTTTGTTTACAACAACATACAAAGAAGATACATAGCTCATAGATCAGCGTGTCATAAAATAAAGACAGCTCACTGCCAAGGGCAAAGTTAGAGCTATGAATGAAGAAAATAGATTTACAATGCAGCACCCTTACTCTGAAATCCAAACGAGAAGTGAGTGACACAATTAGGAAAGCTAATGTATAGCTCAGTAAATTTCACATTAAAAAACCCGAATTCTACTGTTGTTAATTAGAAATCTGTAACAAAAAAGAACTAAAGCAGTCACAGTAAAAACAACTTCTCAGAGGGACCAACTGAGATGATGTATCAAATCAATGATTAATTATCAAAGGACTTATGCAAGCAAGAACAGAAAATATTTTTTTTAATTTTAATTTTTATGTACCACTAGAAGATAATACATTTGCAAATATCAATGAGATGTGCTTAGTTCACCACATTTTACTGTAGTAGAAGTAGAAACCTGAAAAAATGAAAAGCCACAGAAGACAAAAATTTAATTGTGAAATGAATTGCAAAATTTGTTAAAAGTTTACCAGAAAATTATCCCACAATGTAAGGAACAGATAAATTAACATGATGCATATAAGATCAGAGATATAGGAAAGAATCATATTGGATAAAAATACCTGGGGTCTAATGTACACAATAATACATACAAATCAGATCTTCTAACTCAAATATGTCACAAAAGAATATCTTGCCACTAAGATTTTTGCAGAAAGAAAACCTGGCATTTTCCATAATTGTTCCCCATTCCTCCTATTTTGGATAGCTACTAGAAAAAACAGTTGAAGGAGGATAAGTTTTATACATCGTTTTTCAGTAGTCTCTGTTCTTGCTCTCTCAATATAGTATAAAGATCTTTATTTACCTAAATGTGACCTGTGGGCTTTTAAACCTCAAAGCCTATCTTCAGAGACACAGCTCCTCCAACAAGACTACATCACCTAATATTTCTCAAACAGTTCAACAACTGAAGACCAAACATTCAATATAGGAGCCTTATGTAAATGGGTGTATCTTCATTTCCCAACCAACTATACCTGAAAACACAAAAACTATATTAATTACAACACTGTTTGGTCAATGGCCCAGGCATATCCTTAGCTAGTTCTTACATGTTAAATTGACCCATTTCTATTATTTTATATTTTACCACGTGGCTTATGGTTTGTTACTTTACATCTTGCTTCTTTCATGGCCACATGGCATCTGCCTCACTCTACTTTCTTTCTTCCTGCATGCAGTTTAGTATTTCTTCCTAGCTATATTCTGTCCAGTCATAGGCCAAAATAGTTTCTTTTTAACCAATGGCAATAAAATATTTTTGTAGCATACATAGGGGAATCCCACATCATCTCTCCTTTTCTGTATAAATTAAAAGTAAGGTTTTTAACATAGTATAATTACATAAAACAAAACAGGTATAATCAAGAATTACAGTTACAATATTTAGTCTATTTGTATTTGGCAAAATTAAAGAAAATATTCTATCATCTATTTTATCTTTGTGAGTCTAAAGTTTCATATCTAATTTATCTTTTACTATAATAAGGAAAACTATAATGATAACTATCTGTCCACAGCTCTATCAAAGACTCCAGAAGGATAAAATAATACCTAAGTCAACAGGAAGTGGATAGTAAGCAACTTCTAAAACTCTAGGATTGACAGAGACATCTCACTCCCTGGACAATCACCCAAAGTTCTTTTGTAATGCTGGGGCATCCCTCTCAGCTGAAAAGCCCATAGTATCTGGCAGACTTTTACATGAAGCAGGATGTTTGAAAAAATGTTTTGCTTATTTTGACAGTATCAGTCACTTTCTTCTGTGTTCTGTAGAATTTCTGGCAGACTCTCATGAAGCAGGAACCCTGAAAAACTGTCTCAATTTCTTTTAGCAAGCTCAGCAACTATTTTTCTGAGGGTCCTTCATGTCCATTTTATACAGCATATCATCAAGCAGTTTAGGTAAGAGCAGTTTCTAGTCCAAATGACTAGCCTTGTTACATTGAAGGCAAATTCCAGAACGAGTTTCTTCAATGCCCAACAATCTCTCTCAAGTAACTGGTGCTGCTAGAAGCAGATGTGTCTCATGGTTGAGAAAAGTCTAAGTTCTTTTTGTTTGTTTGTTTTTGTCTTTTTGAGACAGGGTTTCTTTGTAGCTTTGGAGCCTGTCCTAGAACTAGCTCTTGTAGACCAGGCTGGCCTCAAACTCACAAAGGTCTGCCTGCCTCTGCCTCCCAAGTGCTGGGATTAAAGATGTGCACCACCACCACCCGAAATTTAAGTCTAAATTCTTAAAACATTTTAAATGCCATATTTCGTAGGTCTTTAAAGTGTCGAAGATTATCTAAATTTAATATATCTCTGTATATCCAGAAAACCTAAAGTTACAATTTTGACTATTATAAATGACTATTAATACATAGTTAGCTGTATAAACTAAGAGTAGAAATATACATATAACAAAATTGACCTTAAATTAATATTAATAAATCAATGTCTATACCTATGTAAAGTATTTCTCTATGTTATCCTCTCCCTTTCTTTAGAAAGAGATTGACTGTGACTGTTGACAGAGCTGTGGGCTGCATTCCTGCCACCTGGCTAGCTTATGCCACAAAATAACAACACACAAATTGTATTCTTTTAAACACTGCTTGACCCATTAGTTCTAGCCTCTTAATGGCTAATTCTCACAATCTTGCCTAACCCATATTTAGTAATCTGTGTAGCACCAGTCTTACCGGGAAAGATTCAGCATGTCTGACCTGGCAGCTGGCTGCATCGCATCTGCCCTCGAGAGGAGTGTATGTCTGCCTCACTTCCCCTTCCTCCCAGCATTCTGTTCTGTTTGCTCCACCTACCTAATTTTCTGTCCTATCAGGGCCAAGGCAGTTTCTTTATTTAACCAATGACCTTCCTCCATCATGTGGCCATTGACCATTTATTATAAACCCCTTTAAATGAAAACAAGCATTTATACACAATAATTTTGGGAATTTGGACATTGCTTTTTTTCTAAACTGCTTCTTGCTCTCTGTTGAGTGAAACATTTTTAGGACTCAAGGTACCTTCAGGGGGGTACTTGGTTGATCAAATCACAGTAGCCTGAATGAAATTCACAGGTTCTCATCTTCTTTGGAAGCAAAAGCAGAACCTCTTCTCCAAAGTAACATATCCTTAGACTCAAATTTTGAAGTCAAGATACCTTTAAGGTATATATGTTGGCTTAGGTTAACAGCCCCCAGAATCAAATGTTTTTTAACAGTCCAAAAATCCAAAAACAATAATACATCTTAAATGAACCCATTTCTATTATTTAATATTTTACCTGTTTTGCTACCTCACATCTTGCTTCTTGGTACTTACATGGTATATGTCTCACACTGCCGTTTTTCTTCCTGTGTTCAGTTTAATTTTCCTATCTAGCTATATTCTGCCCTCAATAGACAAAAACCACTTCTTTATTAACCAATGGTAATAAAAACCTATTCATACCATACAGAAGGGAATTCCACATCAGCCTTATTTGGATTATTCTTATTCAAACCATATTCCACTCCCTGGCCATTCCTAGTTAGCTCCATCTATGTCTCATTCTTGTAAGCTCTTAGCTACAGATCAAGTGCCATGCCTGCCTGCTTGCTGCCACACTTCCTGCCATGGTAGTCATGGACTTTTGCCCTATGGAACCATAAATCTCCAATTAAATTCTTTCTTTTATAAATTTTCTTCATTATGCTCTTTGTGGTAGCAATAGAAGTAAAATGGTATCAGGACCATGTTGATTTTTGAAAGATAATGGAAGACATTGGGACTTGGAAAGTTGTTGAACACTTTAGTGTAAACACTTTAGTGTAAGTAAAGGGGCTTAATAGGAAATTCTAGTAAGATCTTGGAAAACAGTAGTGCTGAGAGTAATGTGGATTATGGAAGTCCAGCTCCACTGGTATCAGAGAACAAAAATAGCAACTTGGCTAGAGACCATTTTGTGATATTTTGGGAAAAATGTGGGTGCTTTTTGACTGCTTGCCCTCACTCTCACTGGAAGTTCATTTGCCTGTCCATAGGTCTCACCTTCACTGGTGCTAGAATCTATTTCTCCTGGATTCTTGCATAGACTAATAACTGGTAATCTTCTAGGAAATCCCAGGAACTCTAGCACCCAAAGGGGACTGTTGAGACATTTACTCTCATGGTGTTAACAACTACTACACCCTCGGCCCATCTCTTAGAAGACAGCCATTGCTGGACTACTCAGACCACAACCTATAAGGTATTTGAATGTGTCCTATTTGTATATACATATATAATCTGTCCCATCAGAAAATCTTGAATAAAGGATGATGGGATTATATGCAACACTTATTCATAATAAATATTTGAGAAATTAATGACATCATCATCACATCATTACAGCTTCTAAAAAGAGTTATTATCAGAAATAATAGTTTTAAGGAATGAAACATAGCTGCAGCATTACTGCTTCATATTCTCACACTATAAATATCATTTAATTTTTTCTAAATATTCCATTAAATACAGATGAAAAATAAAAATAGCAACTTATCAACCAAGAAGTGGAGAAATGGCTTGGCAGTAAAAAGAACTTGAATTTCTTCCTTAGGATTGGGTTCAATTCCCAGCATCCATATGGCAGCTGACAACTGTCTATAACTACAGTGAAAAGGATGCAAGGTCTGTTTTGATAACATCATACAACCGGTATACACAGGATGCATAAACATATATGCAGTCAAAATTCAGAACACATAAAACAAAAGTTACATAATAATGATTTGTTATTTATTTTATGTATTATATTATAATATATCTTATATATTTATATTCTACAAATTTAATTTTATGTGTTTTTCATATATATGTGTGTGCACACACACATATATTGATACACATACATTTATCCTGATATAGATCTCAGAAAGGAAAAAAAGAATTTCATTGTCATAATTCTATATTGAAAAAAACCTCACAAAATCTATAACTACACCTTTCAATTCATAATTACATGAAGGAGTCTCTCAGAAGAAGAAACTAATGATAAAAATATATAATTAAAATTCATTGTGGTGGTTATACCACTTGTCAGCTTGATAGGATCTAGAATTACCTAGAAAATGAGCCTCTTAGGTTTATAGAGATTAGGTTGTTGATATAGGAAACCCCACCTTAACTGCAAGACAAACACTTCACAATTGTGGCACAGGCTAAATTAAAGGAGAGAGCTGCAGAGCACAAGCATCCATCGCTGTCAGCTTCCTGCACACCAATGCTAGGTGACCAACTGCCTCAAGTTTCTGATACCATGACTTCTGCAACTACCATAATGAATAAGAGCATCATCTGAAGCCAAAATAAACCCTTTCTTTCTTAAGTTGCTATTCACATTATACTTGACCACAGTCACAGAAAAAGAACCTAAGGCATCGCAAAATAGTATTAAAGCTTCTACTTAGGGCAAGCCAAACCTCCATAGAAGCCATATAAAAGCATAGAATACAATAACACTTGTACGATCTATTAATTGTTCAACTGCCATAAACAAGAAGAATGATTTCTGTACAAGCAAATGTTCTTTCAATGTTTATATATAGATTTAATGCCTCTGAAAATATTAATTATTTCTGAAATTGCCTTATTCCTTCTCAACCATATACAAGACATTAAAATGCTAAAAAGTAAATTTGGTAAGGTGTTTAAATGTTTGTAAAAATACTAAAAAGAAATTAAAGATGAAATAAAAATCTATTAAGATTGATCATAATTAAGAACTTTTATGCTATATAGAGATATTAAACCAAGTTCTTGCTTCAAATGTAGGGCAGAAATTCAACAATATTAATAAGATACTGTTTTATTATTCTCAGAAACCTTAAAAGAGGCCTATATGAAAAGATTATGATCCCTGGACTCAGCAGCATCACTCACCTGGCAATGATTTAAGTTTGTATGTTCTCTGCATAAACTCTTTACATAAAAATGCTTCAAGAGGCAATGAATAAGCAGAATGAAGAGGAGCAACAGTCATGGCAGTTACCACTCTTGTAGACAGCTATGTCTTTGTGTAGGATTCTTTGTTTAGACTGAGTGAAGAAAGTAAGACAATGGAGATTGTGTAAATAATAAAACTGGGAACTTCCACTGCGGTGAAGGGGAACTATGTTAAAGATAGAGATCGGCTGTGGGCAAGCACCTTAACAGCAGATGTCTGTTTACACAATTCATCTTTACTTCTCTGATGCTAGCACTTTGGTCAAAGAAGCACCATGCCTGACACATGCCTGTTTCACTGGTCATTCTCAATTGTGCAGAGCCTGCCACGGAGTCACCAGACAACTTGCTTATAATTTATTTCACATAATGAACTCATTTCCTCTGAAGGAAAATACAGACAACAACTTGGCCTACACAAGTTCAGAGAATAATATTTAATTGTGGTTCTTCCAATTGTACACTCTGAAAATGATAACACAAAAATATGTTCAATAAATATTCTCTTAAAGATGTGTGTGTGTGTTTGTGTGTGTGTTATTGGCATGTAGAAACACAGTATCTATAGGAAACTATTTGTGGGTAATATGTGCAAAATCACAGGCCACTAAATTTCTATGACTGAATGGAGTTTTAAAAACTCTGTTCAAGTCTGATCTAAAGGAACTACTGATCTAGGCCCTTTGAGAAGTGAAACTTTTCGACAATACAAAGTAGGAAATTGTGATCACTAAGCCAGAGTTTCCACTGTGAGCTTCCCTGTGTATAGCTTATTCAGAGATCTACAAAAAAGAACACAAAGTAAGCTGGGGGCCTCTGAAGCTCCTACCCCATGCTTCTTCAAGGCTGCAAACCTGTGAGCTATTCTTGTAGTAACCTTTGATATAAAATACTGAAAACATTGGATTATCCTAAGAATACCATTTTAAAAGGAGAAGTTTCTAGGATTGCTTTTTTTATAAAGATACTGCTGACCCAGAAAGACCCAAAAGCCTCTAGGTAAGCAGGCTGAAAGAATGACAAGACCATCAGAGAATCCTCAGATACAACCGAGAACTTGGAAACACCATGTTCCACAGCAGGGATAAAGAAATCATAGTATTCATAAAGCAAGAATCAGCTGGGGAAGGCTACATATGTATGGATGGGAAATTCCAGTGCCAACTCAATAGTCCAGCTATACTGATCTGTTTCCTTCCTCCTGAAGGACCAGGGCAGAAGTCTTGTCCACCATCGATTACTGATACGTGTGCATAGAAACACATAATTGTCTAAGAATGTAGTTTTTTGAGTGTAGATACTTTGATCAAAGGTCTGACCGACATTAATCCAATTAACAGTGCTATGGGTACTGCTATTTCTTAATGACTGCTCTTAAACCTTTACTAATTTAATCATAGTTACAATAACTTTCTTGAATTTCTTATTCTAATTCACTTTGCATTATGTTCACTATGTTCTCATTCTAATTCACTATGCATAATGCTCCCAATCACCAAGCTCATACCTCAACATGTCACCCAAGAGACATCTCAGAGATTTTCCATAATAGTTACTGGAAGTCAAAAGAGACTTACCCAATCCTTCCTATCAAACCTGGGGACATGACCAGCTGAATGTTTCACCACATGTCTGCAAACTCCCAGGTTACATGAATAGATTTTTTTAACTCAGCCAGAGTTGTCTATTAAGTGTCTGGAGCTTATGTGGAGAATTTAGGATACATAACATTACATGAACGCCTGGTGCCAGCTTGAATCTATTTCCCCCGTCTGTTTTAGCCAGGTGTGATTCTGCCTGGACACTCTCATTGTTTTCCTTCTGCCACCACAGATCCTGTTGCTCTCTTGGCATTCGATCTCCCTCACTGACTACAGTACAGGATTTATTCCTGCAGTGGCAGAAAATGATTTAATTGGTAAAGAGCAGTCACTTTTGCTCTCTTACATTCAGTAAACTTAAAAGCTATTTCAGCATTTCAAAAAATAGACCTTCAGGCAGGAGCAGCATTTGAATCTAAACATCAACCATCTATCTACTCCAAATACTCAGAGCCCGGTGAAGTTCAGCTGTTACTTAGAAAGCCTTAATGGGCACCACGGGACCCTAACACATTGACTGTCTCACATATATAAGTAGTCTGTCAGCTTTCTAAAGAACAAAGACCCAATCCTGCAAATCTCCAGTTACCTATCAAGGTCTGTTTCTATTTCTTAAGTTTTGTATATCCTACATTAAATTTTAAAGATATTTTCTCTGCCAAAATTGCAAATAAACTGTTGGCATAAGAAATCTCGCGTGTCTTCTCAGAAATATGAGAATCAAGTTAAAGGGCAAGACTATTAAAAAAATAATGATATTGCAAAGCAAGATTCAAAGAATAAAAAGCTCCACACTGTAATAAAGAGAAGACCCCCTAGTGGATGAAATGGTTCAAGCCATACAAGTTCTAAGTCCACCAGTCATAGGCTTCCTTCAGCTGTGTGCTGTAGACCCAAGCAAGGGCAACGGTGCTTTGTGCTGAACATATGGAGAACCAGTTGTAAATCCTAGCAGACTGAGCCAATAGAAAATATCCACTGACTACTGCATATTTGTTTTGTTCATAGAGTAGGGGGACATTCACACGGAAACTTTAATAGGGTTTGCTGAGTGCTGGGACCATGACTGTGCCACGCAGAACTCTGTGAATGCATGTATGTACATGGGGAGACACTAGGTCTTTGAGACTGAAGGTTCTCTTTCCCAAAGCTCATTCTCACATTCAACTGTTCTTCATATGTAACTCACAAATAATAGTAAACTTTTAATTTGCTACAAAGAATTATCCAGAGATGGAGTTTACCTCAGTGATGACAAGATAGATGATTGTTTATACTGTTTTTTTTTTTCTTTTTTCTTAGTGTTTTGAGACAAGTTCTCACTATGTAGACTTGGCTGACCTGGATCTCACTATGCAGATAAAGCTAACCCTGATCTTCCTGCTACAGCCTTACAGCTGTAAAACTCACAGAAACAAACCATCACATGGCTAATTTGTAAAATTTTAATTAAAAATGAAATATTCTTCTGTTGGTGTCAAAATCCATTTGAAAACTGGCTTGAATAGTTTTGTCCATCACCACTATTTGGTATTTCAGGACCAGCAGAAATGGGATTAAGAATATGTACCAATGCTAGGAAAGTCATTTTGGTGGTGATAATGCGTATTTTGATTGACTCAGTATTTTTCTTTTTATATATTCTTTGAATAATTTAGTAAGCTGATTTTAGTTTATGCATGACATTCTGGTTGTTTTTATAGAAAAGAATTTTGTAGATGACTAATAATTAAGAATACAATTTGGCTGCATGAGATGAGTAAAGTGTTATAGGAAATCAGAAGAGAGGGCTGTGTTTCATTTTGAAAGGAAGCAAATATATTTGGGGGAAGCTTGATATGTTCAAAATCCAGTATGATGTTGGGCAATGAGTGACAATTAGATAAGGCCAGTTCTAATTCCATTAGGACCAGAAGAAAACATAAGGCATGTAGATAGCGCCTGCTGAATATCTGTGCCCTTAAAATGGGGTTTGGGATTTGAAAACAGAAAAAGTATGGGAGGGCTTTGGATAAAGTGGGAATATCAATTTCGCAGTATGGAAACTAAGATAGGAGTGATTTCCTTTCATGCATAAATGCATGAAGAAACAATACTAGTACAAAGGAGATATCCAGTAAATCATAGCCATTATTATTAGTAAAAATAGAAATAGCATATTTACAGTGAAAAACAAATGGAGAACGTTATTCTTCACACATTTTTAATAAGCAACAATAGGTTTGTTTTAGCCTTATCAGCAAAACATTTGAAAAGATTGAAAGATATAAATGACTCCATAGTGATATTAGAACTATCAAAACGTTGCGACAATGCTCAATTCTAACGACTTTACAGTTTTGACTTATGATGCTCCATATGTTCAGGCTCCTCCATTTGGCTGAAATTCCTCTCCTCACACATTCAGATTATCAACCGAATAATGTAGGAATTTCATCAGTGTCTGATTTCTTGAAATACTGCATCTTGTTTGGCTTTGTTTGTTCGTTCTCCATTCTTGTATTCTTTCTGCTCTTATCTTTTTATCATGACAAGTATAGATTCTTTCAGCTAAATCTGGGGGGAACAACCCAGGATATATTATTGATGTCATTAGGCCATAGAAAGAGAAATGAGGGTAAGAAAAGAGTGTCATAAATGACCTGTCTTGAGCTGCTTAGTTGTAAGTTCACCGGTTGTACTCTTGTTCATATCTTGGGAAAGAGCAGAATGCCATAATCAAAACAAGGATTTCAATTCTATTTTACACTTCAACACGAAGTCTATTTAAATACTTATTATTAAGGAAAGAAATTCATTAGGAACTATAGGCATGCATTCCTTACTTTCATTAATGGCATCATTTCACATGAATTATCTCTATGCAAAAGTTCAGTAAGTTAAATAAAAGTACATAAAATAATTGTAGCAGATAATAAAAGCATGTTTAATATATAGATAATATAAGCCATCAGCATTATAACCTACAGAAATTATTTAGTATTATTATTTACAGTTCAGATTCTGCCATATATCAGAAACATGATTATTCTAGAAGCATAAAATTACATGCTGCAGTACTCTCTGCCACAAATTCCATAAAATATAAATTTAGAGGTTGGCAAAACATACAAATTTATTGCAATATTCGTAAGGATAGAAAACAAATGTTTCCTGTGAGGTCCATTAAATGAAAACAGCAATTTCATTCCTTGATAAAACTAGCATACATGTGTTTGTGTACTTTAAAGTGCCTTACTTGAAAAGATAAAGATGGATATTTGACAGAGATTAAAGCAAACAATGAGAAACAAATACGAAGGGTTGCAAAATAGACCCTCACTTGGAGAGAGAAAAAGAGAAGAGACACGGTTCTGTTCAGAGAAACCCATTGACCCTTTCCCATCCCCACACAGTCTCTGATTAGCTCAATAGCAGTCTTTACCTCCACTGAAGCCTTCAGCCTTGAAAAAGCACTCATCTCTATGCAAAGCAATTAAGAAAAACATGTGTGCTGCACAAGGTAGGTTCTCAATAATGATGTTTTGACCATCCAAAACAACATGAAAAGGAGATAGGTATTAATGAGCCCCATATGCTGGAAGGAGCACCCATCTTAGCAATAAAAGGCTTTGTGAGAAAGGGCTTAATTTTATCTCTGAAGGCCACAGAGTCCTTCACAATGGTGTCCTTCCTGGAGATCACATGCTGAATTTAGATAGTTCTCCTAAGCTTTCTTAGCATCTGCTGAATCAGGTCAGCCAAAAGAAATCAACTTTAGTCTAATTTGAAATTCTAATTGTTTCTACGTGGATCATTATTTCTGTAGAAATTATAGCAAGAGCACAGACTTATTTAATTATCTCCATTTAATGTTGCTTGTTGCTATTAAGCATAGGGGCAAAGCTGGAACTTACCAAACAAAAGGTTTAAACTTTAAATTATTCCAAACCATTGACTATAAAGCTAAAGTAATGAACTCTCAAAGCAAGTCTTAATACTGCAACTTATTTTTAAAATTTCAGTCTTAAAATATGATCTAATATTACATGTCAACATACTTTCTGTAACTGATTGCATTGCTCACAAGCAGCCTAGTGATAATTCTGGTGTCATGTGATCCTTCCTATTGCTTTTCTATTTCACCCCTTGGAGCAGAAATTTGTGACCACACTGACAAATACAAAAATTCAACTTCTATAACCAGATAAAATTCAGTAACACCATTTGTAATGCAGCAAACTCCAGAGGCCTTGTATTAGACACTCATCTGTCCTTAAGTCAAAAAGCTGTCAAGATCTCTCTCTCTCTCTCTCTCTCTCTCTCTCTCTCTCTCTCTATATATATATATATATATATATATATATCCACATCTCACATCTCCCTCTTCCTGTCTCCCTGTCCCTCTTCCCCTTGCTCTCTCTCTCCCCTTTCCCCCTGTCTCCCTCTCCCTCATTCACACACACACACGCACACGCACACACACACACACACACACACACACACACACAGAGAGAGAGAGAGAGAGAGAGAGAGAGAGAGAGAGAGAGAGAGAGAGATTAGGAGGTAGGGTGCTTGGGAAAGTCTGTAACCCATTTTACCCATTTGAGGTCCTGGATTGCAAGTCTACCAACTGAGGTCATACAGATGGTGTATCAGAGATAAGCTGGCCCACAATGCCTTCAAAAAAAGTTCCTATATCACATACTGTGTGCGAATCATAAATGACTATTTTTCCCAAGTAGGTTTGAGTACATTTTATTTTATAATCACAGTAGAAAGCATGCACACATACAAGAAGCAGAGAAACTGATAATGAATGTAATAATGTCCCTCAGCATAGCTCCCTCCTCTGTAACTGTCTTTAAGTATGCTGCTACTATGTCTGTATCAATAGGAAAGACCTTAATAAACTCAAGTGTGATCAATTCACAAACATAACAGACATGGCCACTAACTTTAATACTAGGTGATAAAAATGTCACACTATAACATTGAAAGAAAAATGACATCAAGACTAAGTAATATAAAAAGGCTTAGAATATGCATTTATTTATTTATTCATTTATTATTGTGTTAGGTATCAAACTCTGGCCTCAGGCATGTGAAGTAAAACCTTCTTTGAATTTACTCTCCTCTGTGTAAGGAATGTGACTTCTAAATACCAAAATAAAGCACTTTTTACTTTCTGTTTCTTATAGAGTTTCAAACAATTCTTGAAAGTTCTATCAACACTTAGAATATGCTCATAACATCTAATTAAAAAGTCAAGAGGTGAAGGCTATGCTTTAAGAATTTGAAATTGTTAAAAATCAATAAGAAATAAAATACACTTGTTCTTGAAAATCTTTGAGAATTCATAAAACACTATCACATTTTGTTTCTTTATTCACAGTATTTCAAAAACACGAGACAGGGTTTTTGGCATAATTATTTTTTCCTATGAATAATAATAATGGATTTATACCTCCCAACACACACACAAACACACACACACACACACACACAAGGTACCTCATTTGTGAATTATTACAGAGCTGAAGTAATAAGTTATAAATATAAAATCACAATAAATAGAAACTAGCCAAAATTACATGCCATAGTACTAAGAATACACAGGGCAAAATGATACCCTAACATTTATACAAAGGAGATACAGGATGATATTTTATCTAATCAGAAAATGAAGCAAAATAATTAGCATGTTGATAAATTTAATTGGCATAGAATTACCTTGTTTCTTGCTGAAAACTCTGCCAAAACTGTCCTCACAATCAGACTCCAGAGGACACACTTCACATACATAAGGTGACAATTAAACAAGAACCCCTGCATAAGTTCGACACGCTACAAACTGAGTGTTTATTAGATACTAGAGTGTTTATATAGATAAACTAGAATTAAGTTTCTGAAATAAAAACACGTCCATCTTCATATTTATAGAAAGCTGTTTAACCAAAATCTGGAAATCGAGACGATGTTTCTTTGCAGAATAAAAGTGTTCATGTCATTGCTCAAGCAAGCAAGCTTCTTCTGGGACGCTCTAGGCTCTTGACACACTCATCTTCACTCGTTCCCAGATGTGACTTTACAAGTAGGAAGTGCCTTGCCTCATACTGGATCTCCTGAGTGGGCCCTTCTGCTTGTAAGAAGGCCACCTACTGTACTGCGGAAGTGCTGCAGGCAATGAGGGAGAGAAGTGTTATCAGTATCTCTTCCCTTATGGTAATAGTATCATCATCAATTCACCACCCAAATACCATCAAAAAGAAACTCAAACACAGCTGAAAGCCCTCTCTTGCCTACAGAAAAGCATGCTGATTGGAAGTCAATTGGCTTAATCTTTTCAGTGTTTGATCTTAAGGGTCTTTATTTGGCTCAGACATTTCCATTAGGAAACATATTTGTATAACTCTTTTCATTAAGCAACTTGTTGGCCTTGAAAGTCACTATGTCTATGTAAAAGTATTTACATTTTCAAGATGCTAAAAGGTTATAAAATTTCCAATGCAAACTCCTAAAACTGTCTAACTATTGATATTTTGAAATTAAACAATCGGTCATATGCACATTTTTATTTTCCTCTACTTTGAATATGTGCATTTAATTCTTTCCCAACTATACATCAAATATCAATCTAATGTCTGTGTACTCAAAGAACAGATTGCAGAATTTCTGAATCTCTCATACAGGATGTTGTTTTTGTTTACAATAATGAACATTGTGTCCTCAGCGAAACATAAATGTTTGAGGTGACTTGTCAATTCTTTGAATAACTGTGCCTGCCATAAAGCCATGGTGACTGTGGCAGTACAGACAAGTTACCCAAGGGTTAAAATGCATACATCTTCATCACTCAGCTCGGATGTGACAGAGCAGAGGACACACTTCACCTGAAGTGTGTTGGCAGTGTGCTGCATACTTAGAACTGCTAGAGAGGCAGAAGAAAGCCTGACTTAGTCAAAGCATGAGAAGAAAGTAGAGTACAGACAAAGCTGCCATCAAAGCAGATCTCAGGAGTAATAAACATAGGGCTTATGGGTGATTGGAATGTCGGAATACTAATCAGCAAATAATGAGACTCCTTCAGAGGATTCTCACAAAGGAGATGGCAAGGCTTGACTTACAAATATCTTGTATGAAATACGGGAAAAATAGTAGAAGCTACATCACAAGGATTCTATAAAGATTAAGTGATTAGGACTAGCAAAAGATATCGGCAGGTGGCATATACTAAGTGTTTTATCAGTTGTGCCCCATATCTGTACATAAACATATACACACTTGCATAATCTCTTCTCTAGGAAATGTTATTTTCCTTCCTAATTCACAAAACAATGTCTCCTGCCTGGGGCAGGCCTTACCAAACTTTGAGTCCCAAATAGCAAATGCACTTACCCTGAGAGGTTGTATCTCACTAATTACTTTATCGTTCTTCCTCATTATTCCATTCTCATATTTCACTTTCATCTTTCCATTCCTCATTAGGAAGGAATAAGCAGGTAGAAATTTTGCTTCTTTTGAATCTTTTGTTTGGGACATAAATCTTGATAAATATTGGGCAATTGTCTAGCTATGTCTTTAACTCATTAGTTAATACCTTTGGGAAACCTAGATTCCAATCTCATTATTTAGGACACCATTTAATTTCTCAGCATTTCAATTAGTTTTTCTATTATTGAAGATAATTATGGTCACTTGTCCTCAACCATGGTGTGAAACACAAACTGAATAATTTATGGGAAAGTGACCCAAAGACTGGTCATTATCTTAAAGAACAAAATAACCAAATACAGTAATTAGATGACTTAGAATAAAGTTACTTCAAATCCTGACTGTAAGTCACAATCTTCCTGTGTTTCTGATTCTTCCTTGCAAGATGGTAGCAATGCTATTCATAATTTACTTCATTATTTTACAAAAGTATAAAAGTCAAATGACCCAGTCCAACAGCCTACTACTAATTCTCCTCAGCTTGAGTAAACTTTAGACTGAAATCTCTATGCTAATCCTGATGTCTCTTTTCCTTAGAACATTGTCTTCAGACAATTTGAGACACAGACTCTTTTTCTGTTCCTTTGAGGTGTAAATTTTCACATCTCTTGGACTTTTGTCAATGTTACATCAACAGAATTATGGTTTTGGGGATTTAGAATCTGTCTCCTTAAAAAACCCTTGCTGAGAATGATAAAATCTCTATCTCCAAGGAGGTGGCAGGGGCTAATTTATTTATTTATTTTATTTATTTTTCTTTTTTATATTTATTTTTTTTATTTATTGAGAAAAGAAAAAAAAAGTATCCGCGTCCTCCCAGCCTCCCATTTCCCTCCCCCTCCTCCCACCCTTCTCCTCCTCCCCCAAACTCCTCTTCTCCTCCCTCTCCAGTCCATAGAGCAGTCAGGGTTCCCTGCTCTGTGGAAAGTCCAAGGTCCGCCACACTCCGTCCATGTCTAGGAAGGTGAACAACCAAACTGGCTAGGCTCCCACAAAGCCAGAACATGAAGTAGGGTCAAAACCCCGTGCCAATGTCCTTGGCTTCTCATCAGTCCTCATTGTTCGCCATGTTCAGAGAGTCCGGTTGTATACCATGCTTTTTCAGTCACAGTCCAGCTGGCCTTGGTGAGATCCCAATAGATCAGGGCCCTTGTCTCAGTGGGTGGGTGCAACGCTCGTGGTCCTTACTTCCTTGCTCATCTTCTCCTTCCTTCCGCTCCTCATTGGGACCTTGAGAGCTCAGTCCAGTGCTCCAGTGTGGGTCTCTGTCTCTATCTCCATCCATCTCCAGATGAAGGTTCTATGGTGGTATGCAAGATATTCGTCAGTATTGCTATAGGATAGGGTCATTTCAGGTTCCCTATCCTCAGCTGCCCAAGGGACTAACTGGGGACATCACCATGGGCTCCTGGGAGCCACTCTAGGGTCAAGTCTCTTGCCAACCCTAAAGTGGCTCCCTTAACTAAGAATTTTGGTTCCGTGCTCCCCTGTCCAACCTTCCTTTATCCCAATCCTCCTTTTTCCCCAAGTTCCCCCCATCCTCCCCTTCTCCCTTTTCTCTCCCCATCTCCCCTTACCCCCATCCCACCCCACCCCCAAGATCCCAATTTTGTCCCCGGCAATTTTGTCTACTTCCCATAGCGAAGAGGATAACTATATGTTTTTCCTTGGGTTCACCATCTTATTTAGTTTCTTTAGGTTCACCAATTGTAGTCTCCGTGACCCTTATTTATGGCTAGAAACCAATTATCAGTGAGTACATCCCATGCTCATCTTTTTGGGCCTGGGATACCTCACTCAGGATAGTATTTTCTATTTCCATCCATTTGCATGCAAAATTTGAGAAATCATTGTTTTTTACCGCAGCGTAGTACCCTAATGTGTATATATTCCATACTTTAAGCTTCTGTAAGGCAGGGGCTAATTTAATAAGTGACAATTAGCAAACCAAAATATATTAATCATATCAACCATCATTTTCTAGTACTCATACTAACTCACCTTAGAGCTTAAAAATAGTTTTATGAATTATATCCATACAGTTGTTTTCAGTCTCCCTGAACTGCAGTAGTCTTGAGTAAAGCCTTCCTTACCTTCTTTTTTTACATGGTAAATTTTTGTGATAAATTTCAATAGGTTAAATAATGATGTAGATTATTTTGACTGAGCTAATCAAAAATTCTACCAGTATACATTTGGATCTAACTAACCCTTGTTAGTCAATAGTCTCCTCTGCTTATATTTCCTCTCACACCTTGTCATTTCAGTGTCCAGTATATCTGGGGGCAATTTACATTATAATTGAGGTTTATCTAGATTTGATGAAAATAATTTCTTCCCTAACTTGCACAACCTTTACAATGGTTAGAATTCTTACCATTCCAGTTCTTGTCATTTCTGAATCTCAGTGTCTACTTCAGTGAAATGAATGAGTTGCATCAGACAGTTGCCTTCCAGTTCTGATACTTGATGAATCTAAAGTGCTATTTGTTATATCTTGATACTGCTCTTCAGAGTCATATAGGTGCTGGTGAGGAGAAGGACGATATGGATATGATCATTCTTTGCAGAAGATCCACTAGCAAATTTTCACAGAAATTTTTGAAGTTTGAATAGTATGGATTATTTCCCTTATGTGTCTACCATCACCAACCATATCTGTACAGACATTGCCTTCACCCCAAATCTACTTAAGCTTCCCTGGGCTAAATGTGGCTCTGTATGACACGTGGTGGGACCAATTTTAGATATCTGATGTCAAGATTAAATCAACAGGAAATTACGACACTGCTTTAAATTCCTGTAGTTATTTTAGCTTTTAATTTTGTTGCATTTTTTAAGAGTCATCAATCCTTTAAAGATATCACATGATTAAGAAAATCTGTTCTGAGCAAATTTATATTTATTGATTCACTGTCTTTGATACATGGGTTTCTCCATTCACCAAATTTCTGTGCTGGGAATATCTATCAGTTCTGAACTAGTCAAGAGTCTACTTACCTTAGGTACATTTGGAATTACATGGGTAGGGAAAGAGTTATCCATGAAAATCAGGCAAAAGATCAGTTTTATAATAATTTGAATTTGGATTTGATTTAGAGGCTTATTTTCATTTAATATTGTATCTTATTTCTTTTTTATTTTGTTTTTTTTTGTTGTTATTTTCTGTTTGTTTTTTGTGGATTTGGGGGTGCTGGCAGTATTGCCTTTTTCAAGTCAGGGTTTCTCTGAATATCCCTGGCTGTCTTGGAACTCTCTTTGTAGACCAGACTGGCCTCAAACTCAAAGATCCACATGCCTCTGTCTTGAAGTGCTGGGTCAAAAGGCATATGCACAACCACTTGGCTTCATGTCTGATTTTTTTATTGTTCCCATACAGATATGCCGCTGTTTAACTTCTTGATTATGTTTTTTTTAATATGTGAATATGAGACACTCCCAAGGCATGCTCATAAATTCAAGTTTTAATCTGTATAAATTTACTTGAAAATCGAAGGAAGTTTCTATCTTCTGGCTCAAAGATTGAACAATACAGGTAAAGTCAATATAAGTCCCCAGTATTTCACTGGGTTTTCCATTTTGACACCATTGGATAGTAAGTCTTAATGAAGCCACATAGAGATAGAAGACAGATATGCCAAACATTTATTTTAGAAGGTAACATTATGCATCAATTTTTCTGAAAACCCAGGTAATGTAAAAAGGTTAAAGACATCTACCAAAAGATTCTAAACACTGTAAAATTTGGCATTGCTCTATTATATACAACCATATCCAAAGAGTCAAAAATGATTATTTGTTCCTTTTCCCTCCATTATTTTAGGAAACCTATAATAATCAAAATATTTTACAAAGTAATGTAATTATTTTCTATTATCCAGTGAGATTTAGAAAAGAAGAAAAAAATCAATAACTAATAAGCTATTGCCTTCTTTATCTCCTTTAACAGCTCTGTTGGGAAGAAATGTTTCCATTTTGTAGTTGAAAAAATTAAAACTTGGAATATCTAAGAAACTCCTATCCAAAATTATACAGTAGAAATATTAGAACCACAACTTGAAACTGTTGCTTTTTAAAGTACGACCTTATACTTCCCACTTACCACATTGTCTTTGCCATTAACATAATGTAGTGTCCAGAAACAGTAAGATAAAGTCAACCTGGTTAACAGGGGTGCCCAGTCCTATCAGCTTCCACAAAACAAGAAGATTGGAGTTAAACATACTTTTTCTGGAGACTTTTTTGGCAATGGAGGCCACTATGCTCTAAAATATATAGCAATGCAATAAAGCAATCCCACTGAGAAATCAAACATCCCAGGCAAAGGTACAGGAGTGAAAATTTCTAGCCTAGATTTTTCTTCAGCATATTCAACATATGCTGAAAATCTATAGAAAATTTTCCAATTACTTGTGTCATGGAAGGTTTTCTTTTTCCTAGACACTTTAATTCATTGGAGTATTGCTTTGTCTAGATACTTAATAAACACACGTTTCCATTTCCATTACCCAGATATCCCTCTATAATACCTTACCTTAAAGGAGGCTTAAGACAAATCTTGTGTAGCCTTCAAGACTCATGCTGTTATGTTCATGGGTTATCTATATCTCTGCTATTACTGCAATTTCTATGCCTTGACATGTTCTTAATAGGTCTGTAAACACATAATTTACTGGAACTGGGTAGGATTCTTTAGGCCACCATAACAAGGTATTAATAAAAACATATATGAGTGTAGATGTAAAGGATATTTTTAGGGGTGATTGATATTTAGAGCAGTAGATATTGATTAAAATAATTTGCTTTCTCACATTAGTTGACCTTATCCAGTGTAGCTCCTCTCAGGTTTTAGGAAAATGATCTTCTTCCCTGAGTACCATAGAATTCAGATTGTGTAATGTATTTGATAGTCAACCTATAATTTCTCTTGAATTCTAACCTGCATTTTTCAGATGTCTATGAAAGCAAAAAATTTTATTAAATTTAGTATAATATCAATAATATGCAAAGGAGAGAGAGACAAAGAAGAGAAAATGAAAGAGGAATCTTATTGAGCTTTTGTAATTAGAGGAACCCAATCATGCTACTCTGAAAATGGTCTAATATTTAATGAAAGATAAGCATCCCTTTCTTTCTTATTTTCTAGCATTTCCTGCTATTAGCTTTCAAATAACTTAGATACCAAAGTTGTATTCCTAGTTCCCTCATTCTCATGAATTAACAGTTTGCAATGCTTGTTCAACCCCTACCTCCTGCTTTATTAACAGACACTTCTAATAGATTTGATTTCAGGAGGCTGAAGAAGATATAATCATCTCTTTTCTAAATGACAGCAAACTAACAGTTTATGAAGGAATGATTCTTTTTTTTAATCCCCCAAAGTTTCCATATTCCAGAAGTCAGGAAACATGATCTCTTAAAAACTTAAATTAGGTCACATATTTATTACTCAAAATCTATAGGACTGGAGTTCGTTTGGTCACTGCTCTCTCTTCAGATGCTCCTCAGGTCCCATCTCCAGACACAGAGCCACACTGACTCAAACAAGCTGAGATTTATGAGCAAGTAACAAGTTAAAACTTTCATTATTGCTGTGAAGACCTGCATACTCTTCCCCAAGAGCATTTTTATGAAGCCTCTTTTACCCATGGGTGAACAAGGAGGCAAACAGACCCGTCACAGGAAAACACTTCTCTCCTCCCTAAAATCTCCTTCTATGGTCTCAGAGTGTTTGTTCATGGCCTTTTATGCTCTCAAGAACTATCTTGTCTGTATTGAATATGTTGTTTCTTGTCAGCTAGAATTTAAGCTATTCAAGTGTCTCAAACTCAGGCTGCACACCTGCCACCCCAGCACTAGAGTGTAAGGCAGGCAAGCCACAAGTACAAAACAGTCTGGCCTAGGTAACAAGACCTGGCTCAATAGAAAAAGCAGTAAAATATTGAATATTCTAACTTTTGAAAGCAAATAATTATTGATTTATATTTAATAAATATTTGTTGTACAACTGGAACTCTATTTTTTTAAATACTCATGTAAGTGTTTATTTATGTTAGGATATGAATGAGTAGCAGGGTCTAGAGTAAGTCCATGTAAGAATATGAACTTAAACATATGTAGAAATAGAAAATGACAAAGTGCTTTTTAAAATGTAATGTTTGAACTTAACAGTTTCTTTTCACAATCTGAGTTTAGACAGGATAAACAAAGACCAAGAAGACCCATTTGTCTCAATTTCCCAGTACTCTCCTTCTATGCTTCTACTATTCTAATGACCACAAGAATATAATGCAAGTGTGACAGCTAATCTTTATTGTCAGCATGATTGAACTGAGAAAGGCCCAGAAGATAGAGCACAGTTCTGGGTGTGTCTGCAAGGGGGCCTCCAGAATCCACTAAACCATGAGGGTTCTGACAAAATCAACTGTTTAGTTTACTGAGGGATTCAAAGTAGAAACAGACTACTGTGAGGTGGCAGAAACTGTGGCAGGTTGTCCTTGTATAAACAAAAATAAACATACAACACCGACTGTCAGATTCTCAGCAGTCGCCTATCGCAAAGAGGACACATACTAAAGATTAGTCCTTGGAAATATAGCAAAAGATAAACTTGTGACCGTGTTATAAAATGAGTTCTAGAACAGATCAGAAAGAAAGCTGGCAGCAGAGCCCTGACCAGAAGTTCACAGCACAATCAATAAAGGGTTGCGGAGATTCAGGCTGTATTGCTTGGAAGTCCGTTGAATCACACTGGTCACTGACTCTTACTGACCCTCTGGAACCTAAAATTGCCTATTGTTAAAAATAACACATACTTGAGATATAAAATATGGAGCAATCAAACAATTAATGGTTTAGAGGTTTCATCCCTATTGACTGGCTTTCATTATCCTGTAAAGTGCTATGCACAATATGGAGGAAGAAATAATCACCAATTATTACCAGCTGTTAACATTTAGAGCTACAATAATGACTGGTCATTACCACTGACTCAATAATGGCATGAACATGAGGGAAGCAACCAACCACTTTCTGACTAGAATTACAGGTTCCTTTATAAGTTGAAACCCATATCTGACACCATTATCTAGCTAAAACGTATGGTTAGGAAGGATATAGGCTCGATGTGATAATCTACTATGGTTGTTTTGCTAAGCAGATATTATATTAACCTGAGTTTTAATGATATTGTTATAACCATGAATCAGTTCAACTCTTACCTTTCATCTGAGAAGTTTCTATTTTCTGTAGATAGTGATCAATGAAGAGACCAATAATTGGCCAAAGGTCTAAGACAACGAGACTACAGTTATAAATAGTACATATATGCCACACCCTCTCTTCCTAAATTTCAGGAGTGCATAAGAAGGGATGGAAAGGGTACAAGAGCCAAAGAAGATAAATGACTACAAAGAAAAGAGTGTCTTATAGGCACAGTAGAACATCTCAACATATGAAATCACAGTGACTATAAAAGCTTTCACAAAGCATGTGCAAGCTGAAAGAAGAAAAAAAATCCCAACATGGAAAGAAGAGTTGAACGAAAAATCTAATCCCTAGCGATGGAACAATTGGAAAGTTTCAGCTGCTGGAAGATGAATGGACAGTTTTCTCTAAAAGTATATCTCCTGGTAAGTTGACCATGCTCCAACCCAAGACCAGAAATCCAAATAATAACATGTATTCTACAGCATAAATTTGTTTTGTTGGGAAAAAAAATATATGGACACTCAGTAGGATTTAGAAGAAATGGGAAGAGTTTGCAATCTTTTACCCTTGCCTAATAAATCTAGATCTACCTGACATCTGAAGAGTTAGTGACAGTTAAAAGCTGCCGGGGGATGTGTGTTTGTGTAATATGGCATCATATATATATATATATATATATATATATATATATATATATATATATACACACACACACACACACACACACACACACACACACACACACACACACTAAAGAAGACATGAAGCTAGGATAGGAGGGGGTTGGTAGTAGGGTTGTATATAACAAGAATTGGAAAATTCTGGGAGGTCAAGATGCTCAAAATACACTTTACATATTTACTTCATTTACTTTGGCCGTGTACTCAGAAATGGTGAATGTTGATGATATGCTGGTTCCATTTTCATTTTTTTCCATAATGGCTACAAAAATTTCATTTCTGGCAATGTGTTAGGTATCCATTTCCTTACATTCTCAAAAGCAATGATTAGTTTTTCTTACGGTAGCTATTCTGACTGTGATGAGATAGGGTCACAAAGCAGTGTTGATATAGGCTTGGATTATATTTTACAATGGCTAACAATGACAACGCCATTAAAATTTTATTGGGTACTGCATTGAATCTTTATGTCACTTTTGAAAGCATAGTGATTTTAGAATCTCCTAGTATCTTCAGATCCTTTCCTTAGTATTAAGTATTATACTTTTTATTGTAGAGGTCTTTTATCCCCCTGACTAGTTTCATTCTTAGGCATTGTTTTGGGGTGTTTGGAGGGTAGTTGTTTTTCCTTATTTTATTGTTGGTCTGGTTTTGTTTGTTTGTTTGTTATTTTGGATTGGAATTTGTTTTGTTTTTTTTCTTGTTGTGTCAGGGTCTCTCTATATTGCCCTAGCAATCCAGGAACTCATTTTCATTTATAAAAATCTTTTGGTAGATCATTTGACCTTTTACATATTTATAATCATGTTATCTGCTAACAGTTATAATTTGGTTTCTTTTCTCCTCTTTATTTTGTTTCTTTCTCTAGTTTGATTGTACTAACTAAAGTATCAAAATTTCTGTCAAACACAGTCCCATCATCATTTAATCTCAAAGAAACACAGAGGATTATATTAATTATAAACTCTTTGGCCTATTAGCTCAGGCTTATTATTAACTAACACTTACAAAGTAAATAAACCCTTAATTCTTGTCTAAGTTTAGCCACATGGCTTGGTATGTTTTACCAATGAGGCATTCTCATCTTGCTTACTCTGCTTCTGACTGGTAACCACATACTGAGCCTTTCCTCTTCCAGAAATCACCTAGTCTGGTCACCCCACCTCTACTTCCTGCATGACTAGTGGCCAATCAGGGCTTTATTAAACCAATACAAGTGACAAATCTTTACAAGATAAAAGAGCATCATCCCATAGAATGTTTCCTTCTTTTATTTTCAAAACAAGAACTCTGAATCTGATCTCCTTTGTTTAGCTTTTTTTCTTGACAGTTATCCATAACAACTTCTTACCAACACTCTAAACAAAGGCAAACATCCATAATCCATTTTGGGGGAACATGGACAGTTTTCTAGGCCACTTCCTGCTGATTGGGAATACTGATAATCCTATGGGGAACTAAAGAAAATTTAGGATTATGATCAAGTCCTGACTGAAGTGTTTTCTGAGGCTGGATCATCTCAGCCGGGAGTCTTGAAGCTGTTCTGGATGTAGAACTCAGAGAAAACTGCAATGGAGTTGCTCTGAAACTTTGGATCATCTGGGCCATCCACTCTTATCAGAGATTTTTCAGGAATCCTTCCTTGATCAAACCTAATTTTCTTAACCCAGAATGAATCCACAGCCTCTCATTTCTGTGGAAACAATAGCAAAACTTCTTCTCTAAAGAAACATATCTTTTTCCTTTCCTCTCTAGGGCGCACGTCGGCAAAATGGCAGTGCAGATTTCTAAGAAGAGGAAGTTTGTGGCCGATGGCATTTTCAAAGCCGAACTTGAATGAGTTTCTCACTCGGGAACTGGCTGAAGATGGCTACTCCGGGGTTGAAGTCCGAGTCACACCAACCAGAACAGAAATCATTATTTTAGCGACCAGAACACAGAATGTTCTTGGTGAGAAGGGTCGCCGGATCAGAGAGCTGACCGCAGTGGTCCAGAAAAGGTTCAGCTTCCCTGAGGGCAGCGTGGACCTTTTTTTTTTATGCAGAGAAGGTGGCCACAAGAGGTCTGTGTGCCATTGCTCAGGCTGAGTCTCTATGTTACAAACTCCTCGGAGGGCTTGCTGTGCGAAGGGCCTGCTATGGCGTGCTTCGGTTCATCATGAAGAGTGGGGCCAAGGGCTACGAGGTCGTGGTGTCCGGGAAGCTCCGAGGACAGAGGGCCAAGTCCATGAAGTTCGTGGATGGTCTGATGATCCACAGTGGAGACCCTGTCAACTACTACATCGACACCGCCGAGTGCCATGTGCTCCTCAGACAGGGTGTGCTGGGCATCAAAGTGAAGATCATGCTGCCCTGGGATCCAAGTGGTAAAATTGGCCCCAAGAATCCTCTGCCGGATCACGTGAGCATTGTGGAGCCAAAGGACAAAATTTTGCCCACCACCCCCATCTCAGAGCAGAAGGGTGGGAAGCCAAGTAAAATTGTTAAGATGGGAATTTATAATGGAGAAAGGAAACATGTAATGCTAGAGAGGTTGAAGATCTGTACCGGTGCCTCGCTTTCCCATAGTCAACATCTAGCCTTGGAAAGTGAAGAAACTAAAACCTTACCATAGAGAGATTCATCACAGCAACACTTAGATCTAGTTCTATTAAAAAAAACCCACAACAAAAATAACCAAACAATAGAAAACAATAACAAACAAACAAATAAAAAGTAGAATGTAGTTGGGTGTATGCAAGTAATTCCAGTATCTAGTAAAGTAGAAGTATTAGAAATTTAAGGTCATCTCAATTATATGGTAAGTTTCAGTTAAGCTTAGATGAGACATATAGTAATAATAATAGCAATAATAATAATAATACATAAAGAGATTTTTCTTTTTAGTAAGTAAATTAGTTATTTGTCATTTTACTCTTCAATATATAAATTGCTAAATGTTGCATGTTTTATTGTCAACGGTAAGAAAATGTAATGTGGTTTAGCTGTTTAGCTGGTTGGTTCGTTTTTTATTGCCGTTGATACAGGTTCTCACTCTGTAGCACTGTTTGTCCCTGTACTGTCTATGAAGCCGAATCTCATGCATAATGAGACACCATGTAGCCACCCAAGAACCAAGATGTAAACCCAATCTCTTGCTTCTAACTTTCTAGTGCTATAATTATATTTATGTTCTATGACAACTAGTTCAAAATGTTATTTAATTGGAAATGTTTGAGAAATTGACTTAGCAGAAGAAAAAATGTACTAATCTAAAAATGTTTTAATCTGAATTAAAAGATGAGGCAACAAATAACTAAATCAGCATGAATAATTGCATTTGGTAGTCACTGACTTCAATTCAGATTATACAAACAATAGGTTCTCAAGAGCCAGCCAAGATGCCCATCAATAGAAAAAAGATAAAAGATTCAATGCAGCATTGTTTACCATTTGTTTGAATTTGGAACCAGCTAAATATTTATTTAGAAGGGAGAAGTCTTTTAAAAAATATAGTACAGCTATATATCATGCTATCATAAAGGCATAAGTAAAGTTGACATTTTTTAATGGTACTAGAGATTGAAACCAATTAACCATTTGTGGTATGTAAGTAATCTACTTTAACTATATCTCCAGTTAATTAACATGAGATAGGTTTTGTATATGCTTTACTATAGTATTATACTATCAAATTGAAATTATAAAAGGCATATATATTTAGAAACATATGTATTTATGCAATAACTGTGAATTTTTTAATAAAGGGTCAGCTTTGGCTTCCTCTTTGGAGAAGAATCAAATGACTTATAAAGAGTGCTTTAAGGAAAAATGCTACAGCCTACAATTTAAAGATTGTATTTATTTATTCTATTTATAAGCCATGCAAATGATTATCCATTGAATATTATATTAAATCTTAAATTTTAGAAGTAGCAATTATATTGCTAGTGTGTTAAAGTTTTACAAATATCTGTGTTATATCCCATTATTAATCATTGATTTAGAGCTAAATGTACAATGCATCATACTTTGTAAGACCAATTAAAACTTCATGAGATAAACATGATCATATTCTGTTAGCCCAAATGAGCTGCTACCAGTGAAGTTTACTCAACAAAACTGAGATTATTTTGGAGAAAGTAGGTCAAATAAGATATGACATGACATGGAAAAGATGCACGTGTTGATAATAACAAATGTATTCTATCTATTTTTAATTGGTATTTTCTAAAATTTTCTCCATTGAGTAAAGCACAGAAATTTTATTTCATGCAGAATTCTGCAAGCTATTGGCTAGTTTATAAATTAAAATATTAGTTTATATAATCTAATCCAGCCAATTCTGGCTAGATTAAGGAACTAAAGATAGAAAACCTATTAAAACACCATTGTCTCCAAAAAAGTACATACTCAAACCATGACTTTTCTTTCTTCCATCAACAGGGAGAAAAGAAGGGAAGGGTATATGTGAGCATAGACAGGAAGAAAGTGAAGTGGGATGCCCTTCTGTATACATGTTATTTTTATGGGTTGATGAATAAAGTTGTTTTGACTATTGTCTTAGCTGAGTAAAGCCAGGTGGGAATTCTTAACATAGATACAAAGCAAGAGTAGGTGGAGTCAAAGAGACTACATGTAGCCACCCAAGAACCAAGATATAAAGTAAAGAACCACAAGCTGCATGGTCAAATACAAAATAATAGAAATGGGTTGATTTAAAATGTAAGAGCTAGCTAGGAATATGCCTGAGCTGTTGGACAAACAGTGTTGCAATTAATGCAGTTTTTCTATGATTATTCAGATTTAGGTGATCAGAAAATGAAAATGTGTCTCCAGCTACAAGAAAGGTCAGGGAAAATGTAATTAAAATACAATTGCAAAGCTAACCACTGAGTTATTGAACATGGAAAATGAATTACCTAGAAAGGTAAGGAGGCTTCAAGAACAACAGCTTACTTTTATACAATCAATTATATTATTTCTAAGCACTGGGCTTAGTACACACAGACAGTATACAGTTACTTATGTGTATAAAAACTTAGAAATTTTGGGAAAATCTATAATCTAACGGCTGGTATTATTATTCAAGACTCCAATAATGTAAAATTATTTAAATCTTAATAAAGTTCTTTAAGTTGAGTTAAAAATAAGCCACTATGGTCAGGGTAAAGCAACAAACATAGAGCAATTAATATGACAAATATACTCATATAGTAAAACTAAGTTTATTTTCCATATTTATTTTTATCTAATTCTATCTAGTCCCTCTCCCAATTAGAGTTTGTTGGGAATAGGAGATAGATACCAAAATATTTTGGTATAAATTATGCAACAGTATACAGGTGTGAAAGAGAAATACAGGATAAGATCACAACAGTATGGGCTGGAGAGATGGCTCAGTGGTTAAGAGCATTGCCTGCTCTTCCAAAGGTCCTGAGTTCAGTTCCCAGCAACCACATGGTGGCTCATAGCCATCTGTAATGGGGTTTGGTGCCCTCTTCTGGCCTGCAGGCATATACACAGACAGAATATTGTATACATAATAAATAAATATTTAAAAAAAAAAGATCACAACAGTAGAAGCAGGAGATTGCAAACACGGCATCTAGTGATAGTTCAGTACAATGCTGTATTTTCTGTCACATTAAAAACTTTTAGTTAAAAAAACTTTTAGTTGTCATAATAGTGAACTTCATGAATTTTTAAATCTTAAGTAAACATGGAAACAAATAATTGACCTAAAATACGCACAAGCTCAAAACTGGAAGTATCAATTATAAACCAAGAAAGGACTTGCTTTAGGCAAGATTATTAAGTGTTTTGCTAAAACAAGGAGGATGGTTTAGAGATGCAACTAAAAATTTAAGGCTGAGAAGATGCCTTTGCAATAAACATGGCCCTTGGGTATTTTGAAAATAAATAATATCAATCAATCAATAAATAAATAAAATGGCCTAAGAGAAAAATCAGATCATAAGATCAATAATTAAAACCAAAATTTTATTGGCATGTGGAAAGCTTAGACGTACTACTGCCAAAGTGTTTGCATCCCAAAAGGGAAGATTTTGCTTTCATCTAATTAAACATAAAAGTAAAATAAAATAAAATTTCCTGAAGAAAATTATTATTGTATTTTGTTGCCTAAGATTATGTAAAAGCAACCAAACATGCCAACTTTTACAGACTTCTTTTTTCAATTTTGAAACAGACAAATGTAAAGTAAATAAGCACTGAAAAGAATGCACAAATGCTGGGTGTGGTGGCAATTTTTTCCCAGTACTTGAGGGTAGAGCAGGCAGATCTCTGAGTTCAAGTCCAGTCTGGTCTACAGAATGAGTTTCAGGAAGTGCTAACAGAGAAGTTTTGTCTTGAAACAAACAAACACAAAGAAAGAAAGAAAGAAAGAAAGAAAGAAAGAAAGAAAGAAAGAAAGAAAGAAAGAAAGAAAGAAAGAAAGAAAGAAAGAAAGGAAGGAGAGAGGGAGGGAGGGAGGGAGGGAGGGAGGGAGGGAAAAATGCACACCCAAAAATTGAAAAACAAAACAACTTTAGTTCATCATAAGAGAAAATTATGAGCTTTTCAAACATTAAACAATACAAATGTAAAGCATTATGATTCTAGAAACATATTATAGTCTCAAATAATACTTAATTTAAAATTTCTTTGAGGCAATGTAGAATAAAAGCTATTTTGGAGTCTACACACAAAAGAAAAAATAGAAATAAAAACCTTCCAGAAGAAGTAATTAAATGGCTAAAAATGAATCTGACTCATTTATCATTGGTAATGGTTTAAAGTAAAGATGAAGTTTCAGTTTATGTTAAATTGGATGGTATTTCACATTTCAGTAAGGGAACAGAAGCTAGACAAATGAAGCTAGTAAAATGAAATATGGGTGGGAAACAAATTAGATTTAGTTTAGGAAAATTTGAATTAATATTTTATTTTATCAAAAATATAAATCATCAGTGGAAAAATACCGGAATGAAATGTCAAGTTGAACCAGTTGAATAAGATAAAATTTTGAAATAGTAATAAAACATGCCTAAGCACAGTCAGATTCTGATAGATCCAACGAGGAGAGATTCTGCGAAATGCAGCATTATATGACTTGATCTATATTTCATTATCTTAGAGTTGTACCATCATGGTGTAGTTAATCTTTCAACATGGGTTTTTAATACAATCCAGGCAAACTATAATTGTAAGATGTATGGAGCTGGTACCATCATATTATGGCATTCTGTTCTATTGTAAATCATGGTTTTCAAAGTAGGCAACGTGTTTTATTTTGTCTCATTTCTAATTTTTATAATAATTTTTATTGTCTGATAATATAACATAATTATATTTGCCTCTTATCCCTTCCTCTTAAACCCTTCCCATATACTACTTTCTCTCAAATTAGTACCTACTTTTCTTTAATTTTTGTTATATATATATATGCACTTTTTCCTAAATACATAAGTACAATCTGCTCAGTCCATATAATGTTATCTGTATGTACGACCACTTGGTAATAGATACCAATTGATTGGCTCTTCCTGAAGAAGATCGTTTCTTCTACTATCCTCAGTATGTCTCACTTATAGTTCTTTGTCCTTGCTGAGGACCCATGAGCTTCCCGCTTCAATTTTAGGAAGTCCATTGGTATAGTCATCCTTGCTCAGGTCTTGTTTAGGCAGCCTTGTTTTGGGAACATCATGAATGTGGCCTCTCTGATATTTATATTTATTTATTCATTCATTCATTCATTCATTCATTCATTTATGTGTTGGTTTATCTTATTTTTTAAAACAATCTTATTTTATATACCAATTCCAATTCAGTTTCCCTCCTGTCCTCCCACTCCCCCATGCTTTCTCCCCACTCCAAGGCTCCATCCCCTCCTCAGAGAGAGTGATTCCTCCAATGAGAAGTCAACAAAATATGTCACATCGCTTGAGGCAGAACCAAGACCCTCCTCCCCATATCTAGGCTGGGCAAGGTATTCTTCTGTAGGGAATGGGCTCCAAAAAAAAAACAAGATCCAAAAAAACAATACTAGTTTAACTGTTATTGGCTCTCTGATATTTCTAAGGGACACAAACTCACTGAAAATGCCTTGATCCTCTGGCTCTGATAGCCTTTCATGTCCCTCTATTGAAATGATCCCTGAACATGAGAGCATTAGTAGTAGGAGATGCATTGTACAAGGATCCTTGGGGCTGGGCTCCAAACCTCTGCTTTTGCTTTACTCGTGGATTTCTGTAATGGTTTCATGATACAAAGAGACATTTCTTTGTTGAAGGGTTAGAACTATATTTATCTGTTGGTATAAGAATAAATATTTTCTTACAATGTGTTAAGAACTCTGCTGTTTTAGTAAAGTGGCATGTTCTCCTCCAAGATCCATGGGATTTACAGTAGAAGAATATAAAAACAAAAGTAATAAATGAGCAAAATGATAACACAATGTACAGCAATACATAAATGAGTAATGCTATTTTAATATCACTATCAAGCATTATGTACTATTGTTAAGTGTATGTACTACTGTTCTATATGATTGGAAACATGTTGGATGTGTTTATATCACTGCAAATGTGCTAAGAGTGTTGCACAAGGATGTTATAATGACATTCTGTGGCATCACCAGAAAACAACTATTTTCAACTTCATAGTGCTACTACTACCACAAACAATACATCTTTGCCTAAAATATTTTATATAGTGCATGATGTAGTTTCAACTTATTGTCCTCTTTTTTGGGGGGAAATATAAGAGTAGTCCTCAACATACAATAACTCCACTTATGATTACTTGGTTTCACAATGGTTCATAATTATTTCTGGGTTAGAGATGTATATACTATGCTCCTGTACTGTGATGCCGGGAAAAAAAAGCAAGGCCAACCTCCCAGTCAGCTATACCAGTAGGAGTGTAAACAATCAGCCCTCTATGATGTACCTTTGTTCAGTAGGTTGGATGTATTGCTTATATTTCCGACTTAATAATACTTTCATAATACAGTGGATCCATCAGGTGCAATCTCATTTTAGAATTAAAAATTATTTTTCTTAGTCAAATTGTTTATCATGTGCAGTCTCATTCTTCATCAGTGTTGTTCTGAAACTGAATTGTGCTTTTATGCATATGTCTACTCATAAGCCAATGTATCAAAGTTTATAAATTAGATTTTAGCTAAGGAAATAGAGAATATGTCAAAAGGAAGCATAAAGAAAAGGCATACCAAAAGGAGAAAGAAAATAGAAAATGCAGCATGCTTTTCAAAAGGACCATTGTGACTATTGAAAATACAGACACAGAAAGGCAATTATCACATGTATTCACTCATTAGTGGTTTTTAAACATGAAGCAAAGAAAAATAGCCTACAAATCACAAGCCCAAAGAACTTGGTAAACAATGAGGACACTAAGAGAGATTTACATAGATCTAATCAACATGGGAAGTAGAAAAAGACAAGATCTCCTGAGTAAATTGGGAGCATGGGGACCTTGGGAGAGGGTTGAGTGGGAGGGGAGAGAAAGGGAGGAGAGCAGAGAAAAATGTAGAGTTCAATAAAAAATACAAAGAAAACAATAGCTAGACTGAATGCTTCCCTTCCTCTTCTACCTTCCCTCTCCTCTAAGGAACACCACACAAATCAGCTAAGAGTATCACTGAGGATCTCCATATGAATTTTCGTGACCCAATAAAAAGTGAATATAATCAAGATGGGAAGTAAAGATAGGCTATAGTAGTAGAGCAGCTAAATGTGCAACAGATTTTGCAGGCTGTCAAAGTTAATTTTTGCAGTACTTAAAATGTTAAACTCTAAAAAGACCACAGAGAGCCAGAGAGAGATTGATTTATCTTGTTTGATCTTGGGACTTGTTCTCTCTCTCTCTCTCTCTCTCTCTCTCTCTCTCTCTCTCTCTCTCTCTCTCTCTCTCTCTCACACACACACACACACACACACACACACACAAATTAAAAGTCAAATCTTCCCATTTCCTAACCTTTCAAGCATTCTGCCTCTTGCCATATCTATACTCAACACTTAAAACAGAAGCCTATCTTTTCACTGGGATGGTAGATAAATGAAGCCAAGAAGCAGAAGAGAAAAGGAGTGGTGATAAGAATAATCCCCCTATCCTTTCCTATTCTCTGATATAAAAAAAAAAAAGGACCCTTTCTTCTGCTGATGAACCAGGCAACTCACTTGTAGATAATTAGTACATGGTAGTGAGTGCAAGATTACTGGAAACTTTTCTGTTTCAACATACATTCTTTCATAAAGGATTTCCCAGAAAAAAAAAAAAACCCTGTCTGGGTAAGTAAGATTTAGATGGAAAACCATTGCAGAAGATTCTCAGGGACAGAAGCCAATGCTTTTCTAGAAGGGAATGGAAATAGTACAGAAAGCCCATCATTTCAGTGGTTTTCTGGAACATTACGATTTTATTCATTAACTAATGTGTCTTCCTCATTTTTTTATTTATTGGATTTTATGCCAAACTGCAATACTTAATTTTTTGAATAAATGCATGTCTAATATGCTATAATAATTCAAGGGAACTGAATGGAAATATTTCACCAATTATTTCATAATTCCTGGTATTATGTCTTACAGTTTAAATTATTGTCCTTGGTCACCTTAATTGAGCAGTAATCGTTCTGGTGGTATAAAATTTTCTCCTCAGTGTCCCTGTTATTTCCAGTTCCAATAGACTGGTTAGGACTCACTATATGGAGCTAGATTTTAGTCCAAAATATAATAAATGATCTTCTACGTTTTCTAAATGCTACATTAATATTTTATATTCAAACAATGGGTGTGCCTTTGAGCAGTAGAACTGAATACCCTTTTTCCATTTGAGGAAAAAAAGCAATATTATTGCATAAATTATTTTATTTTTAGATTGTGTGAATATGTGTGTGGGGTTGTGGTGAAAGAGAGTATTGTGACCACAGCGGCCAGAAGAGGACGTCTGGCTCCTTGCAGCTGGAGTTACAGGTGATCGTGGTGAGCTGACATGGATTCTGTGAACTAAACAGAGATTCTCTGTTAAAGCAATACCCACTCTCAAACTCTGATCCGTCTGTCCGACCCCATACATGAAGTCAAATTCATGAATAGTAGAATTCATGACTCTCTAAAGGATTATACCTCCACTCTGTGCACTTGTGTGCATGTTTTACATAATCATGTGGACATTCTCTTGTCTGTGAGCCCCTATGTGTGGCCAAGTTCACACGCAGTCCATAGGTCAACATTCAGTTACTCCTCTATTGCTCTCTTCGATTTTGAGAGAGTCTCTCAATCTATTGCTCATCCACTGTGTATGATTAACTGGCTAGTTCATTCCAGAGAGCCTTCTGTCTCCATTTCCCCTGGGCAGGGATTACAAGTACGAATCACCACACCCAGTTTTTCATTTGGGGGCTGAGGTCCAAGGTCAGACTCATGCTTGTATGCCAGGCACATTTCCGACAGAATCATTTCCCCTGTCCCTAGTTTTCAGTTTAGGATTTTCTTCTTTTCCCAGAAAACAGGCAATGTCTATTTAAAAATAAATTATCTTAAAGGTCCAATGAATAAAAATGTGAAAATGTTGAGGTTAAAATAAAATGTTGAGGTTTAAAATTTTATAAATGTAAAGGAATAGGCTTGGTCTCTCACTTTTACATCTTCCTTGAAAGGTCATGAATTGCAGCTAAAGAACTCTTATTGTCAGTGACCATTTTAGTCTTCCGCAGATGACATCACGGTGAGGGTCCTCATCCTTAAAACTCCACTTTACTTTTAGTTTCTCAACTACTGTTTATTCGTGTTGGTCCCACAGACATGAGGAGAAAGGCCACTGAACACAAATTATGATCAAATCAAAGCAACCTTTATTCTATGAGCATCAAACCCTGTCTGGCAGCTGTCTCCCCGCAAGTAGGTTTTTAAGAGAGCACTCCAGAGTCAGTTTCTTGAGCTCTTTCTATAGGGCAAAACTAGGGTCTAGAGGATTTTATGAGCAAACACGGCTATAGAATCAAAATCAGGATTTAAAGAAACCTCCCAGGAATATCTGTTACATAACCGTTCTGTGCTCATGGGGTGAAATACAACCCAATTCTGAGAAGCAGAAATTTAAGTTTTACAGTAAACATAAATCTAACTAAAATAGACTATGTTTAAAACGGCCCCCGATTGCAAAATGGAGTCAAACTGGTTTCTCATTAGCACTATGTCCAATGATGTTCCAGATAAGGAGAAATATCAATAAATTAATCACCTTTCCTAAAGAAGTTTGTATTCTAGTTGAGGGAAGCCAACAAGTAAATGTACTATTAAGTGTCTAACTAGTCAAATAAAATATTTTTTGGGGAGAAATAGAAAGAAACTAACTTGGTATGCACTATTGGGGTTTGCTAAAGTTCCTACTGTGGCCACTCCAGGAGAATGTGAAATTTACCTGGAGCATGGGAAAATCTAAATAACAAAGACAGCATAGGAACGTTACCAGTTGTGCTGCTAGAAAAGTCAACAATGTCATTTCAACACAACCTGCTAGGTGCTGTGACTCACACCAGTAACTGCAGACCCTGGTGTACTGAACCTGTAGGATCTGCACTCTGAGACTACATAGACTTTATCTCTAAAAACCAAATATTAACAAACAAAAAGAGATAAGCAAATAAATAAAAGTGCAGCAAGAAGGAGAAAGCTAAGAAAAGAGGTACTTAAATCCATTGCACACAAGTTTAGTGAGAGGTAAAAAGAAAATGTCTGTGAAGCCAGGTGGTGGTGGTGGTTGCCTTTAATCCCAGCACTCAGGAGGGCAGAGGAAGGCAGATCTCTGTGAGCTTGAGGCCAGCCTGGTCTACAAGAGCTAGTTCCAGGATACGGTCCAAAAGTACAGAGATATCCTGCCTTGACAAGCCAAAAACAAAATCAAGAAAGAAAGAAAGAAAGAAAGAAAGAAAGAAAGAAAGAAAGAAAGAAAGAAAGAAAGAAAGAAAGAAAGAAAGAGAAATCTCTGTGAAAAGAAGGAAAGAATAAGAACTCAAATTTAAACACATTTGATTAAGTGTGATTCTGCAGTAAGAATAAAACCTAACGTATGATATTCAGAAGCAATTTTAAAATTTGCCATTTACCTTCTAACCCTAACAATCACAGAAACTTCAGTGACTTAATGCCAAGTTTTCGGAAACACTAAATGAAACATCTTTCTTCTAATAATGAAAACACAATAAATAAAAGAACATGGCAAAGGAGAAAACTCCATGTGCAAGCTATCCGAATAAGAACTTCGCCTCTCACAAAGTTTTATCATTTCAGTCTATGGGATGCTCAGAGAAAAGTTTACTATGTTAGTAAGTAAGGATGTTTCCCTAAATTGATTTATAGAGAAGACATTTTGAGAGGTGGTGAAATAACCATTTAAACTGAGTGATGGAATAATAATGGATCAATATAAAGAGAGTAACAAAGCCTTTACAACATTTCTTCTGGTCGAAATACTATGTGACATGGTGAAGTCATGCATGGCTTTAGTCCTAGCACTCAAAAGGCAAGAGGAGATCACATTAGTCCACACAGCAAGTTTCAGGCCAACCAGGGATACAGGGTGAAACCTCATGAAACAAAACAACAAAACCCAGAGTGTAAAACCAGAGTGTTTTACCTATTGTCTTTTCAACCTTAAAGCAAACGAACAGGAAAAAAATAAAATAGAAAACAAAATCATGCTAGCTCCTAAAACCAGAAGAAACAGTCAATTTATATTTTCTGATTTCCAAAAGATCATCTTCTATCACATATACAATGTACTCTGTGTCCATTGCAAGAAGACGGGTTTCCAACTATATCTGCATTTTGACACCGAATAAAATTAGTCTAAAATTTTGGGGCAGTACTCTGTAGATGGTTTTACAAAATTTGAGCTACTTTGATGAAAATATATTGTTTTTAAACAATCCTTAAAACTTTGACATTATAGTATGAATATTTGGCCATGCTGACATTTCAGTTATGTGAATATTTTTAGGAATTTGCCTTGTTCAATTCTGGACATTTGAAGCAAGCATCCAAATATATCCTCAGGTCAACTTCCACCAAGAACAAACAACCACTCAAGGCAGTGCTTCTAACTATGATGAACCAAGGCAATTTTACTTCTGTTGACCTTTGCTCCAGGTCATTGTAATTTAATGCGTAGTAATCCTATTTAAAAATATGTTGCAAGCAGCAAAGTGCCTGCTGGGAGAAAGTGGCTATGCACGAACAGATCAATATGCCTTGTGTGCTTTCAACCATTCAACAATCGATTCACCCTTGTTATGAGAAAATAAATGCCAAAGTCCCCAGAGTTAATTTCTGAAGAGAGCTTTAACAAGGCAACCAGATTATTAAAAGTTTCCAGGCGTGATCTTTCCTTTGTTTATGTTGTTCTGAAATCTGTGCGGCATCTCACAGTATCCCATTCAGAAACTGTAAGAGATCCTAAAAGCAGAATCTAGCAGGAAGATTGCATGCATTTCCTTCTATCACCAGAGAGCTGAAGACTTATTTAGAGTAAAGCATTTCACAGACTCAACTCTTTTCTTTCCCCCTTTAGTCTTACTTTTAGGTACACCAGCTGCATTTAATAAGCTATCAAATGAGGCTTTCAGCAAGCTCATCTATAAGATGTCGGATCTTCTACTTCATGTGTTATTCAGTAATTTTCAATTTCTCAAATTTGTGCGTTAAAAGAAGATAATGTATTCTTTAGACTAGTCAAAATTTTCTAAAGTCTTCCTTCTACACTGAGGGCTTTCAACATTCTCTTGTTACCATAGAAATGGGCTTATATGAAGGACGAAATCTATGCAGCATAATCACAAACATTAAATTGGCATATAAAAGCACAGCAGCCTAGCATCTCTACTGTCTATGCTAATGATTTTCTTGCTTTTATAACTCACCAGGCTTAAATTCATTCAGGGAGCCTCAAACAGTGTCTTTCGGGGAACTGGATTTCACAGGAATGCCTTATCCTGTGCCATTTTTCTGTTAGCTAGCAGAGTTCTCAGCACACCATATTGTCACATCAATGGGTTTCTGTGGCTCCAAAAGTCAAACTAGAGGTCTATGCATATAAAAACACCAGGTATTTTAGTTATTGTTCTAATGCTGCAAAACAACACTATGACCAAGGCAACATATAAATCATTTCATTGCAGGGCATGTATACAGTTATAAAAGATTAATCTATGAGAAGCCTGCTGAAAAGTCAACAGGCACAAGACTAGAAAATTAGCCAAAAACTTTACATCATGATCCTTAGGCAACAGAGTGTGAAGCTGGAACAGTTATGGGCTTCTAAAACCGCAAAGCCCACACCCAGTAATACATCTCTTTCGGGTCTTCTCCAAGGCCCTATCTCATAATCCTTCCCAAGTTGTTCTACTAACTGGGGACCAAAGGGTTCAAACATATGATCCTACAGGGGTACATTCTGAGTCAAACCACCATATCAGGTATGAACTGTATAATATATATGTAGCCAAGAGAAATCTTGCACTGCTGAGCCATAAGGTTAGTTCAGAAAGAGCACATCATCCACATTAGACCGATTATGGCCATACAGCTCAAAATTAGCACATGGGTTGGTTATCTACCTACCGAAAATTGGCTTTGCAATGATGCAAGCTTGATGTTTCTGAAGGAATTAAGCAAACATAGTAGAATATAAACAATTAAAGGATAGGAGAAAGGAGAGATGTCATGAGTTCTCCAGGTTATGATTCCAGATCCTCCAGGAGGTGAAACAACTCTCTCACGAGCAACGAAAGAAATGCATTAAGCTTCGCAACTGAAAAATCATGTCATAATAGAGATGAACTTCAAAGCACCAAGTAGCTTGAGGTAAATACATACAACATCGTCTCCGAATTTAAAGAATAAAAAAAAAACAAAGAAAAACCACATTTTCTTAAAACTTGTTTGATCTGGGTTACCTCACTCAATTTTGAGGTTTTCTAGATCCATCCATTTGCCTGCAAATTTCAAGATGTCATTTCTTTCTGCTGTGTAGTACTCCATTGTGTAGATATACCACATTTTTCTTATCCCTTCTTTGTTCAGGGGGCATTTAGGTTGCTTCCAGGTTTTAGCTATGACAAACAATGCTGCTATAAACATAACTGAGCACATGTCCTTGTGGTATGATTGAGCATGTTTTGGGTATATACTCAAAGTGGTATTGTTGGGTCTTGAGGAAGGTTGTTTCCTAATTTTCTGATAAACCACAATACTAATATCAAAAGGGGCTGTATCAGTTTGCACTCCCACCAGCAATGCAGGACCCAGACCCAGAAAGACAAATATCCTATGTACTCACTCATAAGTGGCTTTTAGACATAAAGCAAAGAAAACCAGCCTATGATTCACAATCCCAGAGAACATAGCAACAATGAGGTCTCTAAGAAAGACATACATGAATGTAATCTACATGGGAAGTAGAAAAAAACCAAGATTTTCTGAGTAAATTGGGAGTATGGGAACCATGGGAGATGGCTGAAAGGGAGAGGAAGGAAATGAAGCAGAAAAAAATTAATAGCTTAATAAAATCAATAAAAAAGACAAAAAAGAAGAAAAAGCTTACCTGAACAAAAATACTACGTGAGCACTTGACACAATGATCAAATATTACTACTGTTAATTCCTTTCTGTTGCTGAGATAAAATGTCATCACCAAGGAAGTTTATAGAAGGAAGAGTTTATTTGTTCTTAAGGCTCCAGAGAGAAACAAGTCTATCATAGCTGAGAGAGAGGGTAGCAGACTGAAATCTCAAAACCTACCCCAGTGACATATGCCCCCCAGCAAGGCTATACCACTTTCCTAAATAATGTTACCACTTGGCAGCAAGTTTAAATCCTGAGCCTATTGGGTAATTTCTCATTCAAACCACCACAGCATTTAGTTATGGAATATTTAAAAGAAGTAGGTCTAGTCTAGCATGAGCCCTCCGTTGAGTCTCAAGTAAGAACTGCACCTTCTAGGGATGAAAATTGTAACAGTTGTTTTTTTAGCTTTCAATTATCTCCTTATTTTATTCTAAATGTTAACATTTTCTTAACTAATAGTTGCTAAAAGCATAGTCTATCTGACTATGATGTTTATAGATTTATCACTTGCTGTTGGTCCACCAAGTTCTCTGTAGAATAATTAGATGGAAAGACATATCTCTAGTTTCTAAGAGGATTACTCTCAAGTATAAGATGAAGTAAATAATCAAGTAAGAGGATAGATAAATAGCATTCTGCTCATGGTTATTAATTGTTTCAAAATATTTTAGCTAGAATAAAACAAAATGAAAAAGTCAGAATTTTTTAAAAATAGCCTACAAAATAAAATCTCTATAAATTTTATTCCATTTGAAAGTCATAATCATATTTAAGGATAAAAACATGAAATTTTATTTTAACACTACATCTTCTCCTGTGAATTTGTTAGATCATACATTGATTTCTCCTAAAGGAATCTTACATCTAGGGTCATGTTCATGACTCATATTTTTATCAGTAGCCAAAGTATAATCAACATAAGTTAAGGTCACAACTTGAATTAATATCAGAATCTCTGTTTAAGTGTATAACAAAATGCCAAGATTAGCATGAAGCAAGAAAGGCCACAACTTTCTTTCCAAGTGAAATATATCACTCTATACCCACATACTAGGGAGTTTGCAAAGTTTCCCTTTAAAAATGTCTCCTAGATCATAAATTTCTAAACAATACAAGAGAACTTTTATAAAGCCACTATTGTCCTTTTAGCTTTTTAAATCTACACACCATGAGTAAAGTTTCATTTCTTCCTCTAAAGATTGCCTGAAATACATGTGTATCTCACTTTAGCTCTTACACTAACGAGATGATCTCCATCACTTTTAAAGTATAGACTAATCAGTTCAGTTCTCTGACAGAGCTCATAAAAAGAGCATAATATCCGAGTTCCTTAAAATGTGAAAATGAAATAAAATATTGTTCATATAAAGGATACTTCTGTCTTAACACATAATTTTAGGCACAGTAACCACTACACCAAACAAGAATAACACAGTCAAATAAGCTGCAGGAGTCCAGTGGCCTCTGTGTTTAAGATGAACAATACATTTTCAGTATAAACACAGTAAAAAGTATGCGTAGTTTGTGACTTTCATCTAAAAGTTCCAATTTAACTAAAAATGTGATATACTTACTTGTTGAATCTGAGAAAGCTGGAATTGGATAAAGTTTATCCCACACCACTATGGGAATAAACTTCTGCAAAGACAGCTGGGATACCAGAGCTTTAAGGCTCATCATAACGCAAACACAAACCCATGGGAATCATAACTCCCTTTCAGAAGATAAAAAGAGATAGCCCTTTAGAAACTAATTGAAATTTGCATGAAGAGAACAATATAAACACAGGCAGCCTGAAGTCAAAGGCCAGTGAAAACTGTAAGACAAGTGCAAAGATTAAGGACTTCAGGAATACATCAAATGCAGGTTCTTCGCTTGCTGTCCAAAGGAGGATGATTGCAGTTTTACAATAGATTACTTAGGATAGTGCTTCAGGTCATTAATTTTGAAGACCACGTATTCACTCCAAAGACTTACAGAATGCTGCATAAATGCATTTCCACACAATTTACAATTACACAAACCTTCCAAGAGACTCAGGGTCCCAAATAAACTCTGGTTGTAATACTTTAAAGTTTCATTTTTAAAAATCCAGGTTCACTTTTATGTACATATTTTCAGGACTGACAAATTTGCTATTGAATAGCAATTAGTGTAGTGTTCCCTTTGAAAGAATCTGCCATTGTCACCATTTTTTAGTTGCCTGTAGTTCTTTGTATAGGGTTGTGATCTCATGGCTTTTGCCCATCAAGATTAGTATGTCTATTGTTATTGTCCTTATTCAACTTGTGTTTAGATAGTCGTGATGGTGAGATTTGCTGGGTTTACATTCTGAGGTTCATGAGGGAAATGATCTCACAGCAAAGTCTTTGTTTCTCTATGGCCTAGAACCAACACCCTCCCACCTCTACAATATTCCTTAAGCCTTGGGTGCAAGCGCTGTATTGTAGGTGTATTAGTTGTGACTGTATCCATACTTCCATGTTTTCGTTGGTTCTGATTCATTATGCAGACTGACCAGGTTGTAGTTATGTATTTAGAAATCTATATAAATATATGAAAAACTCAAGTAGAGAGTTACACATAAATAAAAACTTGGTATGTTTGATGGACAATAAGGAGTAAAAGAAAGCTACTAAATAAAATATAATTGCATAATTTGCTTTAATGTAAAAATTACCACAGCATATACAAGAATAAGTTAAGTAATTTATAAAACTGATATAAAATATGAAATTAATATGAAATAGTTGGAAAATACTTTATAATATGCTTTAGAGTGTAGTTAAATATATATATATATTATATATATAGGTGTATACACACACATACACACATATATATATATGCCGAGAGACATGTGTGTGTGGAGGGGTGTGTGTGTAACAAAAATTAATGAAAAAAAGCCCATGAATTTGAAAGAGAGCAAGGGTGGATATATGCGAGTATGTAGAGGGATCAAAAGAAAACGGAAAATTACGTAGGTATATTATAATCTTTGAAAATAACAGATAATAAAACAACAGAAATGTTAACCATGTATCACTAATGTCTGCCATATATTCTGAGAAAGGTACCTTTGTGTATTCAAATAAACCTTGTGATAGATCTTATTACATACATACTCTTTATGTTATATCTTATTGTTACCAGTCTTTAAGCTTGTTAATGTACTGATTATGATATATACAGCAAAAATACTAGGGAGCCACAATTTATCTCTTCTACTAAGATTATGTAGTATTCCTATTACATATGCAATTCACTGTTAGTCAAAACCTTGTTACACAGTACATGAAAATACTTGTAGTTCTTCAGTGTCTCTTTTAAGAACTATTTTCTATCACAAATTATAAAATATTCACCCACAATCTCAGATTGACTTTGAATTTTGTTTTAGATCAGTCTTATAAGTTACATAATTTATTCTTGTGTATTTCATAGTGATTTTTCACATTAAAGTCAATTGTGTGAATATGATGTATTAGATATCCTTCTTATACCGTCTATTTATTCATCAAATATAGTGTTTCTACTTATGTAAAAATATATCTTTGAATCTTTTATCATCCAACCTTCTTATATTTATCACTGTATTTCTTTGCTAAATTATTACTGAAACATTGCTTCTCTATGACTTTTAAGTCAGTTTGCAAATTTATGCAGAAAATAAAATCTTTTGGATTGTAACTGAGACTGCATTGAAGATGTAAAGTGATTTGCAGAAAATTGTCATTGTCATAAAGTTCATATTCTTCTCAATAAACATACCACATTTCTCCTTTTGTTCACATTTTATTCTATGACTTACTTATAATTTCCTTCTATATTCAAAAGTTGATAATACATCCAGCAATTCTCGGACTCTGAATGCTTCAAATACTCATTTTTTTTTTCAGGTTCTATCCAGCGATTATATTATGTACAAAAAAATTACTTTTGTCTCTTTTAGTTCCTAAGGACACAATTACTTGGGATGATTTCATATGCTATATCATCATTGAATGATTTAAAATGTAGAAATAACTATTGTGTCCCAGCTACACTGAAAAACTATTAAGGCATAGCTTTATGTCTCATTTCTCATATTTCTAATGATTCTCTTCTCTACGGTACTGTACTGTTGTTACTCCACTTTCATAAAGTGACAGACATTAGGACTGAGCACGTGATAGACTCTTCCAGGCTCTTCTTCCTTCGCGTTATCTCCCTTTGCAATTCTAGAGCCTATGATCCTCCATATAATTTTCATTGTGTTATGGGAAGAGGTGAGGGCTTTTAAGAAACAAGTTCATCACAAGAGGAAAGAATCAGGAAGCACTGTTGCAGAATACTTACATTGCATTCTCTTTTTCCTATTGAAAACAGTTTCTTTTTCATGCTATGTAGTCTGATTTTCCTTACTCATTACTCCCAGATACTTCCCACCTCTCTATCCACCCAAATCCACACTCCCTCTTTCTCTCTCATTAGAAAACAGACATCTAAAATGATAATAAGAAAAAAGACAGACAAACAGAATAAGACACAACAAACAGAAAAAAGGAGCCCCAAAGAAAAAGCACACGACACAACACAGAATCACACATTCACACAGAAATGTTCCATTAAAAACATAAAATCAGAAACCATGATATATAATCAAAAGGCCCATAGTAATTTTAAAAATGTCCAGATGAAGCATGAAGAGAGGAAATAAATCTCCAAAAACTCCACTGAGGTCATTTTCTGTTGTCCATGGTCTGTAGAGGCTATGAACAAGTCAGTTACTTCTGTGGCTTTCCTTGTGATGACCCTGACCAAATCCCCCATCTCATCCCCCTCCCCACATTCTCTACCCCTCACTTCCTCACCCTTCACATCCCCACCCCTCACTCCCCACCACCCTTTACCCCAAGCTCTTACATTCCTTCCTCTCTCTCCTTGAGAGGATTCTCCTGGCTCAATACAGCACAGCCTTTGGCTATGGATCTCTTAACCTGTTTCCATCAGTTACTTGATAAAGAACATCTGACCACAATCGGGGTATTTACCAATCTAATTAAAGGAGATGACCAGTTCAGAATACCTGCCCACAATTGCTAGTGGGATCTTAGCTGGAATCATCCTTGTAGATTTGTTGAAGTTTCTACCTAACCCTCAAGAGTGTATAGCTGGGTCCCCAATTTTCTAAGAAACTACCATATTGATTTTCAAAGTAGCTGTACAAGTGTGCACTCCCACCAGAAGGGGAAGAGTCTTCCCCTTCATTCACATCCTGTCCAACATAAGCTATTGTCAGTGTTTTTCCCGCTCATTTCTTTCTGATTTATATTTGTTTATAGGACAGCTAGTGATTTTTTGAGTTAATCTTGCTTGCAACCACATTGCTGAAGTTGTTTATCAGCTGTAGGAGTATCTTAGTAGAATTTTTGAAGTCACTTATGTTTACTATCATATCATCTGCAAATAGTAATACTTTGACTTCTTCCTTCCTAATTTGTATCCCCTTTATTTTCTTTTATTGCCTTATCGCTCTATCCAGAACTTCAAGTACTATAATCAATATTATACTCAATATTAAACTTAAAGATGCTAATTTTACAAGTGAATTATTTTATTTGTAAATTAATATACATGGGTGCCTTTCATGATATGTAATTTTTTTTAAATTCTTACTATTTGATTCCCCAAAAATTTACTGTGTTTATTAATAAAATAGACATATTTACTTATATGCAATATACTTTATTTAAAATATGCTTATTTAAAATATACTTCCAATTAGAATTTGAAGCCTCATGTTTGTAGCACTAATTACTCCAGAGATGAAGGCAAAAAAAAAAATTGAAGGCAAACATCGCCTACATAATAAATTGGAATCCAAGCAGAGCAATGGAAAAAGCTCTTGTCACAAAACATACTTACCCACATACATATATCATTGGTAGTGTGCATGAGGCACAGGATTCAATATCCAATAAGGCAGGAACAAAAGGGACATGTATATTTGTTTGTTTACATGTTTGCTTGTTTTAAGATAGGGTTTTATATATCATAGACTGGCCTTTTACTCTGTAGTTGGAAACAACCTAGAAATTATCATCCTCCTGCCTCCACATTTGCAGTACTCAGTTTACAGCTGCATATCTAGTATTAAACAGATATTTTATTTTTAAATTTCATTCTCTTTTTTCCCTGCTACAATTGTTGCTACTGCTTTGACTTTCAATGTATATACTTTGGTTATCTCGTTTTGAAAACCTGGTTGATTGAATTCTATTTTATTAAATCTTGAAAATGCATAACTTGTCAGCCAGAGAATGACCCTAGATTTATATCGGATATATGTGACTTAAGTTGATAACTGATCATTCCTTCAAGTAATTTTATACCATTTAATGCAACTCGAATTCCAATGGGAGATTTTTGTAGAATAAAACTTGATGTAAGGCTTATGTTAGACTAACAAATTTCCAAATATCAAGAAGTTTATTCATTCAAATAATAATAGAGACACCAGTTTTTCCCAAACACAAATGCCTAACAAGCAAAGGTACTAAAATTGTCAGCTAATCCAAAGTTGGCCAATAAAATAAGAAACAATTAATTATTTATTTTACAAATACATGTACATGTATGTCTAAATATATGAGTATATATACATATATATAATCACTAGATTCAACAAGTTTTTCTGTGCCTTCATTTAGAAATACATAGTTTATTAATATTATTGTAGCATACATAAGAATTCATTATATTCATTTATGGAGTAATATTCCTTTTCTAAATACAAGGATTTAGAACTTTAAGCTTAGAAAATGATTTTCCGTGGGGACTCGACTAGTAATCCATCCTTATGTCCCCAAATATATCTACATTTATGACATATTGAGTTAATAATAATGAACATGAAGTTGTTTTATAATAAAAACACCAAAGCATTGTACATACAAGTCATAACCTTTTATTAATTTGTTTGATTGTTTCTTATCTTTTCTTTCATAAATAAAATAATGTTTTGTTGCACATGATATTCATGTTAATATTTTAGTCCATATTGGAAGGCTATCAGTGACCCCATTTGCTAAAGATAACCCTGATATATTACAAAGCTGTGAGTAGGTTACTTTGCATTATGACAAGAAGTTTAAAGATGTGATTTACACATTTTGGAAGGCAAAGCTCTTACAGATGTTCCAGCTTGGTCCAGTACAATCAGACTTATAAAGCGGGAGGGGTAAGAGTTAGAAGAAATATGATTGTGAGGGAATGGAGAAAGAGACACTGCCATTCTAATGATTAAAAATGGAATGTGGGCTGCCAGCTCTGGACACTTGTAAGGATGAGAAATAGATTCTTCCCTGAAGTCTTCAGAAAAAAAAAAAAATAAAGCCTAGACGTGATTTCAGTCTTAGGACTTCTGACATTCAGAAAACAAAACAACACATTTTGTTGTTTAAAGCCAATAACTGCCTCCTAATTGGTTACAGCTGTGATTCAGTGACACCATCACATGTGTATAAAGTGCTTAATATCTTCATGCCCTTTAGCTCACACCAATTATGACAGTGTGCTGGTCTGTTATCTAGATAGACAAGGAATTAAACTTCTATCATCTTTTTCTCCCTTATATCCCTTTCAAAACGATGCTTCACTGATGCCGTGTGTCAAAGTACTTGATGTCGCTTCACACTAATTTGGTCCCTATTTCATCAATTTGATCCATTCAGCTTTAACAGCACTACTTCATTTTCCTGACAAGGGATAGAGGAGAGTTGGTAGACAGAGAGTCATTCAGCCAATTTCCTTTAAAGCACTCCTTAGCCAGGGAGGGAGAGACATAAGAGCAAGCTCATACATACCTACTTTTCTCCAACTGCAAGAACCTCTTTATAAACTGTAGAAAATTACACATTTTCCATTTAATACATATTTTTAAGTCACCTACTTTCTCTTCAGAAAACCTACTATAATCTGATAAATGGGTTTAATTTTTAGAAAATGAGGCATTTGGCAGGTAACCTTTTATTTCTTCCTTCCCTCAGACAAAGAAACAGAATTTTCTACTTTGTTTGGTTCAAAATTACAGAAAATAAATATGGAATGTAAATAATATAAATGATTTCTCATATCTACTGGCCCATTGGGCATTATTCATTAAGGTTGAAGTGGTAATCAGCAGGCTTTCTAGACTTGATTTCTTTGTCAATGTAGGGAAAATAAAACTTAAAAGAAAAGTATCCAAAGTGTAATTGCCTTGGGAAAGTCATCTTCTAGATAACATTTCTTCATATCAAGCTGCAGGTATAATTACTGAACAGAGCAAGCTACTAAAACATGTATAAGTACTAAACATGTGCTAATACTATTCTTTAATAATGACACCACTCTTCAAAGCATGAAGAATAAGCTTCATTTCAACAATTTTAAATATGTGCAAACAGGATCAAAGACCAGCTTTCTGCTCTAAATTATTTACAGAGTATTGAAACTTTGAGGTCCCTACTGAGGACTTTGTGGGAGTACACCGAAGATATCTTGGAAGTCAGTAGGATAACTGTACTCTCCAGGAAAGAATATTTGTTCTGTTGGATAAATAACTATATTCCCAACACACTCCCATGCCTGTCTTTATCCTCAGTGGCTGTGTCCCATGTACAATGCAAGCATTCTAGAACATGCACAGTACATATTTAACAAAATATTACTCATTATATACACAACATATTGTGTTATGCTAATTGCATAAAATAACAGTTTTGTTATGCCATTTTCATTCATATGTTTAATATGTATTATCTGACCATGTGGTGTGTATGTATATGTTTAGGTGTGTATGTGTGTCTGTGAGTGTATGTGTGTGTACAGAACACTGGGGTCTACATTATCTTCGTAGCCTATTTTCTCTTAGACCTTTTATAAGTGGACTGACGTGTAGAGTATGTCTTCATATTGGAGTGCACACACACACATGGGTGGTTATGTGGAGGCCAGAGAACATTGTTGACTTCACCTATTGCTTTCTATCTTATTCCATTGTGGCAGTATGTCTCACTGAGCTGTCAGTTCATGATTGATGGAGGAAGGTAATTGGCTAATAAAGGAACTGCCTTGGCCCATTTTATTGGTTAGAGCATAGGTAGGTGGAGCAAACAGAACAGAACGCTGGGAGGAAGAGGAAGTGAGCTCAGACTCGACAGCTCTCCTCTCGGGAGCAGACGCCTCAGAGGGACGCCATGCTCCCAGCTCCCAGGCAGATGCAAGCAATGAAGCTCCTACCCAGGATGGACATAGGCTAGAATCTTCCCGGTAAGCGCACCTAGGGGCACTACACAGATGATTAGAAATGGGCTAAATTAATATGTGAGAATTAGCCTAGAAGAGGCTAGATAGGAATGGGCCAAAGCAGTGTTTAAATGAATACAGTTTGTGTGTTGTTATTTCAGGGCAAAAGCTAGCCTAGCAGGCGGCTGGGGTGTTGGGGACGCAGCCCAGCTGCCCTTATTACTACACATGATTCCTGCTAGAATCGCTGGCCAGAGAGCACCCTGGTCCTACCCACCTCTGCCCTCTAATGCTAGTGTTCCAGTGATACAAATAAATGCATATGCAAGGCTTTTATCTGGATGCTGGGGATTTAAATTTAAGTCCTCCTGCTGGCAAAGCAAGTCTTTGGCTGAATAAGTTATCTCTCTAGAGCTCTTGATGTGGAATCAGATATTGTAGATACTAGGAACAAAAGACACAAAAGTACTCTATTTTCACAAGGGTCACATTCCATTGTAGGAGATGTAGGAGACTTGTTATGCGATAGCATGACTGTTGTGACCCCCCCATACAAAAAATCATGTGTTGAAATAATGACACGCATGATGACAGTATTAGAATATAAATATTTTAAGGAGATTATACTATGAAGACTGCTCTCATGGAAATAATAGTCATTAAAGAAGGACAAGAGTATTAGATTTCCCCTCATGCCATATAAACACATAAGAAGGTTCTACATGTGAGCGTCCATGCAGACCGTTGATAGACATTAAAAATGCTGGCACCTGCAACCTTGATCCTTGAGCTGCCAACTTCTGAAACACTGAAAAACAGATGTTTGTATACAAGTTATCCAGTACACAGGGTTTTGTTAATGTCACCTGAATAGATTAAAACTCCATGATAAGTAAATTAATTGAATATAAAAAAATGGTGATGCAGAGCAGTTGAGTGTTGAAAGATATGTCTTATGAAGGGTGCTATTTACAGTCTTTCTTAGAAAACAACACTTGACCTAACATTCATTTTAGATGGTTTTGTTTAGAAGTTGTTCATAAGTGCTTATTCATTACTAATAGATAGACTTGATAATGGCATTAGTAAATAAAGGTTTTAATTTGAAAAATAAAATAAAACTCATTTTGAAAAATAGCTCTTCGGTTGGGGCACATTTATGTTCTTTCCAGGATCTGGCTATTAATAATAATGCTGTTATGAGCATAGTTGAGCGCATGTCCCTGTGATCTGATTCAGTACCCTTTGGGTATATACTCAAAAGTAGTATTGCTAGATCTTGAGGTAGATTGTTTCCTAATTTTCTGAGAAACCAACATACTGATACCCAAAATGACTGTACAAGTTTGCATTCCTGCCAGAGTGGAGGAGTGTCTCCCTTATCCCACATCCTCTCCAGCATAAGCTGTCCTCAGTGCTTTTGATCATGGCCATTCTGACAGGTGTAAGACAGAATATCAGAAGGAATTAAAAAAATGTAGTGCATTTAAACATTGGAATACTACTAAGTTGTTAAAAATAATTGCATCTTGAAATTTGCAAGCAAATGGATGGATCTAAAAAAATATACAGAATAAATGTAACCAAGATCTAGAAAGACAAATATAATATGCACTCACTCATAAGTAACTTTTAGACATAATGAAAAGAAAAACCACCCTATAGTCCACAACCCCAAAGAATCTAGACAACAAAGAGAAGCCTAGGAAAGAAATACATAGATCTATATAGGAAGGAGAAAAAGACAAGAACTCCTGAGTAAATTGGGAATGTGGGATACATGAGAGATGGGGAAAGGGCAAAGAAGGAAGAGAAACAGAGAGATATGTACAGCTCAGTAAAAACAAGAAAAGTAGATTTTATAAAAATTATCTAGGATTCAGTAGTCCAAAGAAATAAAAAATAAAATACATATGATCTCAGGATGTATCAAATTTAGACTTTTTCTCCTGACAAATCTGTTTGCTTCTTCATCAATAAATATTGTTAAACATCTTACTCCTGAATATCTTCTATCTTAATATTGACTCAGACATTATTTAAAGGTCACAAGAGTCACTGGATTTGAAAATTTAAAGAAACACAGTAACACGATCTCATCTATATCTTTATGAGTTCTCTGATAGCTACTTAGATAATGAATTAGGAGAAAAGGATTCAAGACAGGAAATAATAAAATAACCATTAGGCTTCATTGCATGGCAGCCAAGATCAATTGAGTGATCGATAAATATTTTAGGTAGAACCAGTGGTTCTTGGGAGTGAACTGGATACAAGGAATGAGAGGGAGCTGATTTGGGTGACTTAGATTTCTGACAAAAACAACTTGAGTCCTGGGGTAGAGGAAGTAGTTTATTGCACAATATACTTCAATATGGTTTTCTCTAATTGAGCTACCTTTAATTATAATAGATGGAAGTTTTCCTATGATATCTTAATTACTTCATTAAAATACTTGTAGTTTGGGTTGCTTCTAGATAGCTCATCAGCCAAATGTTTTGATTCAAAACAAACATTTTCACATCATCACTGAAAGGAATACTAATTGCTTGGTAACACTAACCAACTTTTAGAGATACTTTAGCTTGTAAAACTTTTGTTAAATAGTTTAGTTCTTAAAATTGTAGATTTTTTAAAATACGTACACTACCCACCACTCCTTGCCTATGCTCTTTTACACAAAACATAGTTTCCAAGGCAAACAAACACTTTCCTACCTGCAAACTAATTCTTGTCTTCTGAAGGATTCAAAAACAGTTAGAGAAATAGTATTCACAAATATATAAACATATATGTTTACAATAGGGCAATTTATTTGATAAATAAAATTCCTTCAGAAAATTCCCATTAAAAGTGGCAAATTTTTCTACATCTATTCAGTTTTCTTGCTTCTGAACATCCTTCAAAATGAGAATGACAGGATACACCTTTGAAGGAAAATAAAGCAAAAACAAGGACATAAGAATTGATAACAGATATCAACTATGTTAGTGCATAAAAGAGATGAGTACACTGTACCATACTGCACTGTTGAAAGATAACAAAAGTGCTGGTTTCACAGTGAGGCATCAACAAATCATGAGGATGCCCTTTACACAGCTCAAACAAAGAATTTGCTGAATAGTTGTGTGAAGCCAGAAGTATGGTTCATGACTCGACCACCAGTGAACACTCTTAACACTTGAATTCTTACCTCAGACTGCTAGATGACTGCTTCTTCTGCAAAACCTAACCCTAGATAGAAAACAGGGCAAAGTCAAGCAGTGTTGGCCCAGGCCTTTAATCTCAGCACTCCGGAGACAGAGGAGTGCGAATCTCTGTGAGTTCAAGGTAAGCCTGGTCTACGAAAGCTAGTTTCAGGACAGCTAGGGCTCTTACACAGAGAAGCCCTGTGCCACAAGGGCCTGTGCTCAACTATGTTCATAGCAGCTTTGTTTGTCATAGCCAGAATGGGGAAACAACCTAAATGCCCCTTGATTGAAGAATGGATTAAAAAAAACTGGTACATTTACAAAATGGAGTACTATACAGAAGAAAAAATGGCAACTTGAACTTTACAGAAAAATGGATGGAACTAAAAAACATTATTTTGAGTGAGGTAACCCAGACACAGAAACACAATTATCACATGTACTCACTCATAGGTGGATTTTAAACATAAAGCAAAGAAAGCCAGCCTACAAACCACAATCCCAGGGAACTTACACAACAAGGAGGACACCAAGAGAGTCTTATGTAGATATAAACTACATGGGAAGTAGGAAGTATAAAAAGACAAGATCTCCTGAGTAAATTGGGAGCATAAGGACCTTGGAGGGGAGAGGTAGGGAGGGGAGCAGAGAAAAATGTAGAGCTCAATAGATATGGAAAAAATCAAAGAAAAAGAAGGAGGAGGAGGAGGAGGAGGGGGAGGGGGAGAAGGAGAGAACAGGGCAATTGGCAAGTGAATAGAAGACCATCAAGAAAGATAAAGTTCGTCAGTATTGCTATAGGATAGGGTCATTTCAGGTTCCCTATCCTCAGCTGCCCAAGGAACTAACTGGGGACCTCGGCTTGGGCACCTGGGAGCCACTCTAGGTTCAAGTCTCTTGCCAACCCTAAGGTGGCTCCCTTAACTAAGAATTGTGCTTCCGTGCTCCCCTATCCAACCTTCCTTTATCCCAATACTCCTTTTTCCCCAAGTTCCCCCCATCCTCCCCTTCTCCCTTTTCTCTCCCCATCTCCCCTTACCCCCATCCCACCCCACCCCCAAGATCCCAATTTTCTCCCCGGCAATTTTGTCTACTTCCCATAGCCAAGAGGATAACTATATGTTTTCCCTTTGGTTCACCTTCTTACTTAGCTTCTTTAGGATCACCAATTGTAGACTCCATGACCCTTATTTATGGCTAGAAACCAATTTTGAGTGAGTACATCCCATATTCATCTTTTTGGGTCTGGGTTACCTCACTCAGGATAGTGTTTTCTATTTCCATCCATTTGCATGCAAAATTTGAGAAGTCATTGTTTTTTACTGCAGCGTAGTACTCTAATTCCATACTTTCTTCATCCATTCTTCCATTGAAGGGCATGGAACCTTCATCTGGTGATGGATGGAGATAGAGACAGAGACCCACACTGGAGCACTAGACTGAGCTCCCAAGGTCCCAATGGAGGAGGGAGAACATGAGCAAAGAAGTTGGGACCACGAGGGGTGCACCCACCCACTGAGACAGTGGAGCTGATCTATTGGGAGCTCACCAAGGCTAGCTGGATGGTGACTGAAAAAGCATGGGATAAAACTGGACTCTGAACATGGCGAACAATGAGGGTTGATGAGATGCCAAGGACAATGGCACTGGGTTTTGATCCTACGTAATGTGCTGGCTTTGTGGGAGCCTAGCCAGTTTGGATGTTCACCTTCCTAGATAAGGACGGAGGGGGGAGGACCTAGGACTTACCACAGGGGAGGGAACCCTGACTGCTCTTTGGACTGGAGAGGGAGGGGGAAAGGAGTGGGGGGAGGGGGAGAAGGGGAGGAGGAGGGGAAGAAGGGTGAGAGGAAGGGGAGGGAAATGGGAGGCTGGGAGGAGGTGGAAACTTGTTTTTTTTTTCTCCTTTTCTCAATAAAAAGAAAAAAGAAAGATAAAGTTGAGATTCAGTTAAAAAAAAAAAAACAAAATTCCTGGACTTCTCTCTCAGTTTGACTTTTACTGTGCCAGCAGCAGATACCTAGTAGAAGAGCAAATAATCTCAGAAGAAAATGGTCAAAGATAAAAGAAAATAAGATAGGTATGAGCCCTGTACTTAACTAGATGCAAATATCCTCATAGTTTTCAACTAATTTCTAAATCCATACTTCTACATTTTAAGGACTTCCATGAACAAGGATTTGTGGAAGCCCAGCAATGTAAGAAGGAAAAGAGATAGGAAGAATTTGGCAGAAGTAGGTATACTGAAAGGCAATAAAATACATACATACATATACTTAATCTAAAGTCTGATTAGAACTAAAAGGTTCTAATAACAAAAAATATTCCTGTCCACATCTCCATGTCTACTTTTTAAAACAAAAACATGTTAGGTTTCTTGAGAAGTAAAAGTAGCTATTTCATTTTTAAAATAAGACATTCTTATTACTGTCTTAATAACAGAAATAACCTGTAAGATGTTTACATAGAATAAATAAATGTGAATTTTAATTAAAAGTTTAAAAGGTTTTGTTGAGTCAGGCTGCTATAAAGAATACTTTCTCAAACGTGACGAGTGTGAGGAAATAGGAAGGAAGGATAAGGAAATTAAAGGACAGTGTAAAAGATTCTGGTATGAAAAATTATAAAAAATAGTTCCTATGACTGATGTTTGGTTACTGTGCTTCAATGGCTTTACCACTATTTAGTGAGTAAATACCATGACCAAAACAACTTAAGGAAGAATGGATTTGCGTTACCTTCTGTTTACAGAAGGATGGGTGGAAATTGTCACTGTGGGGAAGGCTTTACAGAAGGGAATAAATGATGGGAGGTGGGAGTAGGGGCCAGCTGGTCACATCTTCATCTACGCACCGGAAGGGAGAGTTAGAACAGGAAGTAGGATAAGTCTATAAATTCTCAAAGCCTGTCCCAAGTGGCAAGGGACCGCCAGCAAGGCTCTCCGTCATAAAGGTTCAACAGCCTCCCCTTGCAGTGCCACTAACTGGAGGTCAAATGACCATATACGTAATCCTACAAGGGACATTTTTCTTTCATTCACTGCATTGAAAAGGGCTATGAATGTATGAGTTATGTTGAATACAGGAATATATGTTAGCAAAAACAAGAATATGATTGCAAAATGGATAATCTACAACATGACAGAGACTACCAAAAATAGTTTGGGAATATGGTTTAAAATTCTAACAAATACCAGGTGAGGTGGGATGTGCCTTTAAATCCAGGACTTGGGTGACAGAAGTAGAAAAATCTCTAAGAGCCCAAGGTCAGTCTGTTCTATATGGCAAATTTCAGGCGAGACAGGACTAGATAGTAAGATTTTATCTCCAAAAAATTCTGGGGAATATACTAAACATTCAAACTATTATTCATAACTACCTAAACTGTGTAAAAAAGTATAAAAAGACAATAAAAGTATGGTTAAGCAAGCTTGGCATCTTTATATGGTTTTGCATAATCTACTAGAAAAGAGAGTGAATTGAGGTAAAATGAAGAAAGAGAAAGTATGAAATATGGAAAACAGACCACAAAGGGAGAAGAAAGGAATATATAATTTTAAAGTAAAGACTCAAGACAACATTGTGCTTCAGACATGGAAAACAACTCATGCCATTTGAAACAAGAGCATAGTGTGCACAAGGCACCAGAGGACTTGTATTGTACAACCAGGTTAGTGTGGGTGGGACAGACAACCATACACCACCAAGTTTGTATCAATGCACAGATTGGAACATAGAGCAAAGCCAAAAGGCTGCCACAGATACTTTCAGTTAAACCTGAAAGTATTTAAAGAAAAATTCATCAGGAAGAGGAGCAGAGAAAAATGTAGCGCTCAATCAAAATAATAATAAAAAAATTCAGCTGAATCACTGAAAAGAAACATAGTGGTATTCCTCTACGAAGCAAGACTTGGATGTAGGCCATAAAAAAAAATGCTACCATCCAAGCTTTGTCTTAAATAAGCAGATATTAGCATGGCTGAGATAAAAAATTAAAAATACATCTTGAAAATGTGAATGTCAGACATTAAATTCCATTGTTCCTGTTTGATTGCAGATTGTAAGGGCTTTATTTTAATCTATTGATATTGCTTACTGCTGGGGTCTGAGACATGATTAAAATGTGATCAGTGGGGATTCGTGATGAGGAAGTTATTTTTCCCAACTCCTAAAAGCATCTTTTTTTTTTGTCTTTGTCAATTTCTTTTAGAAAATAAAATCAAAAATAAATAGGGCTGATTACAGTCTATTAAGAACAGATGGATAATGTTCTCATCAGGACGTGGACCAAATGGACATCTTTTTCCCCCTCTCCTCCCTTTCTACACTCATCATCTGCACTGGATGTAAGAACAGGCAAATATACATATTCATACTGTAGAGATCGACAATATTTCTAGACTACATGTTCAAAATCAAAAGGACAGTTTTATTTTCCTTCCAGGGACAATATACAAATGACAAAGCAATCTTCACAGTTCTTAATGAGATCCCAAGGTAGTCATGATGGTCTCAAAAGTGAAAGAGTTGAATAGCTGAATTTAAACTAAAGATTTTTTTTTTGTTTTAGAACCTTTTGGTTGTTTTCAAAGAAAGACTGTGGCATGTAGAATACTGGGCAACAGAAAAATAATGCATTTTCACATATTTTGGAACATCAAAGATTTATTATCAGGAGTTCAAAACTGATTAATGATACCACAATGAATACCAAAGGGAGCAAAGAGATTTGTCACTTATAATAAAGTGTAGCCCCATTTCTTTTGGTTTCTGGCTGTGGGTCCCCAAAACCATAGTCATTCCTTTCTGAATGAAATATTACATGCCAGATATTAATAATAGGGCACCTGGTGATCCCCAGCTCCCTGAATTATCATCTATGCATATAAATTGGGAAGAGAACTGATTGAATTGTTTAGGGCTTCAGAATACTTAAAGTGGTAGCATTGCCCACAGCAAGATGCTGTCCCCTCAAGCCACAACTTCATTGTATAACTGGAAAAGTCCCCCAGCACTAACTTAAATCCCTCTCTATCCCAGAATTATTTTGCTCCCTGCTTTCAGGGGGCCAAGGGGTCATTTTGTTCTGAAAATACATTCATTTTTGTCTTCTATGTGACTTATTTTGGGTGAATAAAATCATACACTTAAATCGCTTCAATTAATTTCCCATAGCAGAATGCTTTGCTTTCTTTTCTGTTCAAGGGCATAAACTTAGTCACAACTAACAGTGTATCCTTGGCACTGCTACGAGGGAAGTTTAAGTTTATTTTATAAAAACTTTAAAAAAACTGATTTTGTAAAGGATGTGAATGCTTCCAACTCAAGCACTCTCAAATGAGATGTAAATTAATCTTTTGGAAGCATTTAATTGTGTCTACTCTCTGTCTCATTTGACCTTCTAGATGTATGATATGCTACCTATTTTATTCCTATTATTTTAAATATTCCCTCTCATAAACACATACAAAAACAATAATATAATTCCTGGAAATCTGATATCAAAATGATCATTTTCCAGTCCTACTAAATAAATTTTCAAGACCTTTAGCAAATGGACTTTACAACTTAAATAAAAGGTAGAAGAGAAAATTATGTGGCTAATTTGTTACTTTTTTGGCTGAAAATTTAAACCAAATATCTAAGTCTAACAGGAAAAAATTTTCAGCCACACGTGATCACAGAGAAAACAAAACTTAAATCTTTAACTACTTGTGGTAAGAAATAATATTACATGTTATTTAGGAAATAACCAACAAGGAAATAAAATGCTCACTCATTAGTCAGACCTAACAAAACAGTAAAAACTGTGTCATGGCATTGAATATTTGTTATTGCAGGTACTGAGACCTAGGGAATTTCTGTCATCATAGTCGTCTTATTACAGCTTCATCGCGACAAGAGCCAGAGCTCTTATGCTGTCGGAGTGTGTGACAGGACTTGTGACAAAAGCTGACATTCAACTTGAGTCTCTGAGACCTTACTGCCCTTGTATCCATTTAGTCCCAGAGAACTCTTTATCCCGAGGGAAATCTGCTGTTGCCAGCTTCCCTACTCACCTGTTAACATGGGGAGATGAGTTGGACCATCTTCACCCAGACTGTCTGAACACACTTGGCCATGTAAGTTTGTACTCTGTCCTCTTCAAAGTAGATTTTGTGTGTGGAATAGGAAACACACATGTACACAAATGCATGCACACTTCCACACACACACACACACACACACACACACACACACACACACAGAGAAACTTTTATCTTTTTAAATAGATTTTATCTTATTTTACCTTTTTTCCCTCAATCCTGGACACTTTCCAGGACAAATTGTCCATCTATCTTGGATGTGTGTTGTGGGGAAGTAGATGGAAGGAGACAAGTCAAACATTAGCTTATGAGTTCCTGCCAAACAATCATGGCACTAAAGAGATGGGGTCCTGCTAGGTGGGATGTGAAAAGCACAGCAAATTTCAGAAGGAAATTTGCCCCCCTAAAAGAGTTTACAAAAGGTCGGGGTGAGGGAAAATGTTAAATTTAATGTGGCCAAATCTACCTCTGATCGTTCAGTTACTGTCAGAATTCCCTTTCTCTAGCAATTTGCCATCTTCCTAACAAATTCCCACAAATTTAAAAGTTCTGAAACAGAAATATCACACATTTAAGATTAAGGAGATGTATGGGAAAAGAGACAGTAAATTTAAAAGTACTCAGAGAAAAAGGAAAGTAGTTTAAAGTATGATGAAAAGTAATTCACTAATGTCCAAGTGTTCTCTACTCTGAAAATTCTGGTTGCTGGAAGTCCCAGTGAGAAAACAAATGTGATCTCTTTGTTATATCATTCTGAGTGTATTTATTAAATATCAAGTATTTGGAAGCATCCAATATGTAAAAGTAATAGGCACATACTCTGAGTTCCCATCAAAGAGCTAAGATTCTATGAGGAACAATATTTTGCTTTTTTAAACTCTGGGAATGTGAGGATAGCGCAAAGGGACTTCAGTAACATGAAGGGAGTGCCCTGCTGGGTGACGGTAAAAGCTGAGTGAATATGTGAACTGGGTTACTTCAGGATTTCTATGGAAAGACTAGATGAATTAGGTAGGTGATAGGCTGATAGAATCCCAAGTAGTTCAATTAAAGACATGAAGTCTCTGGTGTGAGGAATGATATTCCCTTTAGAAGCATCTAAATCAACAGTTCACAAACTATAGATCAAGATGCCTTTGGCAAACCTCTATCTCCATATATATATATATATATATATATATATATATATATATATATATATATGTTTTATTGGCAGTATATATTGCAATTCATAACAGTAGCAAAATTACAGTTATGAATAAGCAACTGAAGTAATTGGTTTGGGGTGACCACACATGGGGGACTATATTAAAAGACTTCAGCATTAGGAAAATTGAGAACCACTGGTATAGAGTAAGGAACTTCACCTGACCAAAAAGATTTCCAGTGCTTACTGTGGAAATTGTAGTTTCTGAGTTAAAACAAGCATTTGAGGATAAACACTTGAAGAAAGCATTGCAATAAGCAAGTATTATGTTATTCAGAAAAATAATTTGTCAGATAATTTAAAAGATGGAAAGTCTAAGGAAATGTAATAATTTTTCACGTAGGAAATTTCTTCCAAGGACTAATCACTGTGGTTCTACACAGAAATTTTGTCTTCTTCTGCACAAAAATTTTGTTGAAATTAAAATTTCCAACCAGATACCACAAAATACAGTCTGATGGAGATGTATCCCCAAATGAGTTTCTCTCTTCTTGGGCATGTCAAGTTAACCCCCCCAAATCAGGTAGGTGAATTTGGCACAATTTGAAGAATACTAACAATGTTTACTTACTACCTTTAAGCAAAAGTATCCTAATTAACTGTGACAAACTCTTCTTCTACTCAAATTAGTTGAACCTTTGGTCTACAAGCTGGAGTTGAGCTTAACATCTGAATGTGTGCATCAACATGAGGACCTTCTGTGCACAAACTTCCTTTACCTTTTGGTAGCACCTAGGCCGATGATAGTTCTGCCATGTCCGCTTTATCTATCACCAATGTGCCAGGATTACTTTATGTGAACATTAATGACATTGGTTTTAACTATTAATTGAAGAAGAACTTTGAATGAAAGCAAGGCTGGGGTTGATAGTTTGTGCATTTGTGGCAGAGACTTCATAGTAGCTCCCCAAAGTTACTTCCTAGCCATTTCAGATGATGTAAAGTCAAAGAAGATATTTTAATGCATACAACTATAATTTCTATTTTAATAAGATTAAGAGACTAGTTTCCACATAATAGAAGATCTGGTAGATCAACAAAAGCCGGTGAAATTGGGGTTGCTGTCTTGAGTGCCCAGCTGTGAAGGTCAGAGGTTTTACTGGCTTAAGCATTACAGGGACATCCTGAAACAATGTTTTTATCTTTAACTCTCATGGAGGGTATAATGTTATCAAGAAAATATAAGATGACAACATCCTCCTTGTAAAGAGAGTCTGCCAATAAAACATAAAAAAAATAACAGCAAAAAATAAGAAACAGCATTTGAGTGGTGTCAAAAAGGAATAGAGAATGCTGACAACAGGATGCCAAAGTGGATAGTCAGAGTAGACACAAAGAGAAAATGTGGGTAGGATTTGACAAATAGTTTTTGTCTACAAGTTTGAAAAGATAATTTCGGGAGACTCAAAATGTTGCTACCTCAAGCATGACGTAATATCAGAGTACACGATTATGAAGTACATATGAACCACAGCGTTAGGTTGAAAATTCAAATCCATCACATTGTTAGAATTACATGAAAGTTAGTGAAAGAAATTCCAGAAAAGCAAGGATATAAACACGATCAGTGGGAGAAGAAGGGAAAGTAGAAAGGACCTGGACTGTTAGAGATCTCTATGAGAGCAGAATCTGCCGTGAGCATGGGGACCATCTGACATGGGGGACCATCTGAAATATAGAAGACAATAGTATTGCAATGTCAAGGTGTGGCCGACTTTCTTAAGTATAAGCTTATCCAAGTTTTATACACATTAAAATTTGGTGAAATTATAAGGGGATTGTATTAAAAGATAAACAAATGTCTACCATGATGTTATCTCGTTGTTAACTTTTAGAACATTTGTAGGAGGCCGGGCGATGGTGGCGCACGCCTTTAATCCCAGCACTTGGGAGGCAGAGGCAGGCGGATCTCTGTGAGTTCGAGACCAGCCTGGTCTACAGAGCTAGTTCCAGGACAGGCTCCAAAGACACAGAGAAACCCTGTCTCGAAAAACCAAAAAAAAAAAAAAAAAAAAAAAGAACATTTGTAGGAAGGCCTAAAGTCATGAAGGTAGAGACATATCTGATATCACTGTCAAAACAGTAGCAAGTGATTAAACAGCCATCATCAAAATTAACTATGCTTATAAGGAAAGATTAATCAGTTACTTCCCTTCCTTACCTAATCTACTTTATTATATAAATCAGGATTAATGGAAATTATCAATTTTCTGAACCTTAAAATGCCTTTGGATTAGACAAGGTTTATAGAGTGTGTTGGCTAAGGTGGATTTATTCAGCAAATACTTTTTGATGATGGCTAAGTGCTTGAATATCACTGTTAATACTTTGATGACAAAACATGTCTTGATGTGAAACATGTCTTCATGACAAGAGTTTACACATAGAACATCCAAAGGTTTCTTAACACTGGTTCACTGACAAGGCCTATAGGTATGGGTTCATTCTACCTTGCCTAATGGTCAGAGAGTTGGAACTTACTTCTGTTCCTTTAAGGATATCATCAACAGTTCAAATAACAGATATGGCTAATATCCAGACCTGATATTTCATGTATATCTGTTTCTATCTCAAACAAAATTCTAAGGATCCAACTAGCTTTCTACTCTCTTAGAGAGGTAACTATAGATTCCAACGAGGGAGTGATTTGCCTACAGAATGTTTTGGTCTAGGGTGCGAGAGTTACTTGTCTTGATTTGGCAACAGAATGTTTAACTAAGAAGGTAGCTCATAATCCTTCAATTCGTCTGGCAGTTTTTATCATACTCCTCCCTTTTGGGGTCAGGGTATTTAAGAAAAATGAAAATTAAACAGGGGCAATTTTCAATATTCGCTGGAACTCCCTCCTAATGCAATACTACGTGTCTATTTATTATTTTCTCTTGCATCTTCATTATCTTTACTTATTTTTCTAATCCCCATGAACCTAACCTGGTAAGTGGTATCCTTGTTAAAGCTGGTCTCCGACACTCCACAAAAAAAAAAAAAGAAAAAAACAGGAAGTTATAGGCAAAAGGGGAGATTCAGGAAAGGTTTCTATTAAAGAGTCAGGACAATAGAGAATCCAAGAATATCCTCAAATACGTAAGTTTTCTTTTTAAAGTTTCAGTGGCTCATAGACAATTACAATCTAAAAATACCAAATAGAGTTTTTAAAAATAAATAATTCATACATTCTAAATAACATGTATTATACTATACTATAGGAACTGATCCATCCATGTCATCAGTGTTAATATTTTATTGTACCTCCTTAGTAAATAAAAGTGCTCAGTAAGATAAGACATGTCTATAGTACTAGCATTTGGAAGGTAGAGGCAAAAGGACGATGAAATCAAGATCAGTTTTCCCTACATAGTGAGTGCTACACAAACTTGCACCACATGGTAGACAGAAACTGTTTGTTCATTTCCCAGTCTCCCAGAGCCAAATAATCACACAGAAGCTGTATTAATTACAACACTGCTTGGGCTAATAGCTTAAGCTTTTTATTAGCTAACTCTTACATCATAAATTAACCTATTTCTATTATTCTGTGTTTTGTCACCAGTGTCTGTTTTGGTTTTTTTTAGCAACTACACAGCTTCTCTCTGAATCCACTTTTGTTTCTCCTCTATCTCAGCTTGTAATGCCTGCCTTGCTCTGTTCTGAGCTGCTATAGGCCTAAAGCAGCTTCTTTATTAATCAATGGTAATAAAACATATTCACAGCATGCAAGGGTGAATTTCACATCACCTCACCTTTTCTGTTTAAATAAAAAGGAAGGTTTTAGTTTTAACATAGCAAGATTACATAAAATAAAACAGTTATTGAGCAAGAATTACAGTTACAATATTTAGTCCATTTATATTTCACAACATAAGGAAAATACTCTATCATCTATTTTATCTTAGTGTGTTTAAATTTTATATCTAATATATCTTTTATAAATCTAAAAATGTCTTTCTTCAACTCCATCAAAGACTCCAGAAGGATATAATATTACCTAAGTAAACAGGAAGGTCATTGTAAGCGACTTCCAAAACTCTAGAACTGGCAGAAACATCTTTCTACCTGGACAGTCACCAAAATTTCTTCTGTAACATTGCTGCATCTACCTTCAACCCACAGGCTCATAGTATGTGGCATACATTTCCATGAAAAAGAAAATTTGAAGGTCTCTTATGCCTTGTACTGACAAAGTTCATCATTTGTTCTCTTCTGTGTCCTGAAAAATATCTGGCAGGTCTCTCGTGAAGCAGGAACCTGGAAGGACCATCTTACCTTCTCTAGGCAACTAAAGAATGACCTTAGATATGATCAGTTTATACAGCATACCATAAAGCAGTCCAGGCAAGAGCAGTTTCTTGCCCAAATGACTAATCAACTCCATAAGGAACATCCTCAATGCCCATCAACCTCTTGAAGTAGATTGATGCTGCCAGGAGCAGATGTGTCTCATTGTTATGAAAAGTCCTATGTTCTTAAAACATTTTAAGTTCCATATTCTGTTAGTCTTTGAAAGGTTTGAAAAATACCTATTCATCTGAAATATATCTTACATCTAGGAAATCTAACTAACATGACAATAAGCTTGAATATTATAGATGACTATTAACCTCTATTTTTAATTATAAATTACATTTTTAAGTAAGCTGCACAAACAAAATACTGTAATCAAGAACAGAAGTATAGTTATAACAAAATTGACCTTAATTCGTTTCAATAAACCAAGATACATATAAATACAAAGTATTCATTTCTATATCATATCCCTCTTAAGTAAAAACAGACATTTATAAACAATATTTAGGAATTTGGGCATGGTTTTTTCCAAACTGATTTCTGCTTTTTTGTTGGATGAAATATTTTGGGTGTTCACAAAGACCTTTCAGGGGTCTTGGTCTATCAAGTCACATTATTTTGAAAGGAATACACATGTTCTCGTCCTCTGTTGAAACAAAAGAAGAACCTCTTTCCAAAGCAATATATCCTTAGACCCAAATTTTGATGTCAAGATACCTTTATAATATATATGTTGGTTAGCTTAGCAGTCCATACAATAATATGTGTCTCTGTACTCAGCTCATTTACAGTCATAAATTCAAAGAAAACACAATAATATAAATATTCCAGACTCTCTGTGTATATTCCAACTTCATGTGTCTTGTTATATTTTTACTCATTTAATCTATGACTGTATGACTTTACATTTTTTAAACCTTTTACTGATTTTTATAACTCTTTCTCCTCTCTCCCAAGCCTACGCACATTTATCCAACAACATGACCCATTTAGAGGTCTCTTTCATCCGAGTCTGTCTTTATTGTGTATCTGTAATTATTTTTGACCAGGAGTGCCTTTAAAAAAATGCTAAGCAGGCATGGCAAGGATTAAGGCTGCTTTGCCTTTTGACTCTGCCCAGTTCAATATGGTGGAGGCATGTTCACTCTCTCTGTGAGCTGTACATACCACCGCCCCAACTCCAGGGATATAGCGGGTCTATGTTGCCATTATGCAGTTTATAACATGCTGCTCACAGACCCCATTTAAGTGCAGGACCTCCCAAAAGAGCCAAGGATCATTCTGACAACATGAACCAGGAAGACATTTTTTAAAGAGCAGTGCAGTTTTTGCCACTAAAGCTGAGTCAGAAAACCTTTGAAAAGAGCCATGGTGTCCTTGTTTACCACCAGCAAACAGAGTTCATCTGAAAAAACAAATGGCTACCAAGAAGCTGCACTGAACTCTGTTTTCTTTTTGAATGTCTAGAATTTTTTTTCAAGCTCACACGTTGGTAGACAGAGGCTGCTCATTCATTTCTCAGATGTCTAGATACAAAATAATCACATAGAAACTGTAATAATTACAACACTGCTTGGCCTATTAGCTTATGTTTTTTATTAGCTAACTCTTACATCTTAAATTAACCCATTTCTATTATTCTGTGCTTTGTCATCTTATATAGTCCTATATACACTGAATATGAAGACTTCCTATTTAAGCAATTTGATATTTTCTGGGTATTTATTCATTTTCTTCCCCTTTTAATTACCAAGTATAATTCTAATTTGTATGTGTCATAGCTTATAACATTAGCAGAAGTCATAAGGGTGAGAAATCTTCTTAGTAACATAAGATAAGAAAAATAAAAAGATTATTTGCATGGATTTTTTCCAGTGGAATATAGAGAGTAAGCTCTTGTTGACACACATTCAATAAAATCTCATTTCAGAAATAATGTGCTTTTACCAATTGTTATGTACTGTGGACAATTTAATGCCAGATGCTGCAGATCTAACTTATTTACTTGTGAGTTATTGGAAACTGTCAGGTCAGTTATCAGAAGCAAGCATGATTATATTAAATTAAGAAACCAGATTTCATAGTTTTCTCAGAGGTGTCTTGAAATAAACCAGGATTATTTGTTTTCCTGTTGGAGAGTCAGGTGAAGAAAAGGACTACTTAGCGCATACTTCCAGATAAAAGTCCATCACTGAGAGAAAGCTAGTGCAGTAACTAGAGACGAATGCCACGTGCTGGCTCATTCACCAGCTCATCTCTTACTTAAATTTTCTGCTACCCAGAATCACTATCCTGAGGAATGGTGCCATCTGTACTGACATCCTTCTCTAAATTAATATTTACCTAATATATAAAAAGTGTATGTATCAGTAAATTACCATAAAACGTTTCCTGAATGTATGCATTGGTATGATATTCAAAGCAGGTGAAGTATTTATCACTTTCAATATTTGTTCCTTCAAAATTATTTTAATTGTTTCAATTTAAAATACATTAATTATGCTCTGATGTTCAAATGAACTCTTTAACTTTTTGCTCCTAACTGTAATTTAGAACCTATTGAATAACATTCCTGGTCCCTCTATTTCTTGTGTCTAATCACCATGAATCCATTCTTAACTTCTATAAAAGAAAATAAGAAATAAATTATTTTAGGCTCCACATGTTAGTAATACTTTGTAGTGAATACAAATTATATAGATAGATGTTAGATAGATACATACAAAGAAAGATAGATAGACAGACAAATAGGTGTTAGATGGATAGATAGATGTAGATAGATCTGTAGACAGATGATGTAGATAGATAGATGATAGATAGGAGGCAGAGACAGGTGCATCTCTGTGAGTTCAAGGCCAGACTGGTCTACAGAGTGAGTTCCTGGACAGCCATGGCTATTACAAAGAGATACCATGTTTTAAAAAAAATTAAGAAATATATCTATTTTTCCATAATTGAAGAGCATAAAATTTTAGTTGAATGGGACTCTGAATCCCTAGTGACAAGAACCAAGCCATAGTGAAAGATCAGAACCTATGAGAGTAGGAGGATTCCTGGATTTATAGGCAGTAGAAAACAATATAAATAAAAATGTAAAAATCCAAGTAGTTCCAGAAGCTACAAGTAAATGAAAATCAATTTTAGTAGGACAATACCTTCAAAATGTCCAGGAATATTTCTTTTCAATCCTAAATTCCAAGTCCTCTGAGATGGAGTACTGTTCACTGAATAGTAAGTATTCTCACCTAGTTCTTTTCCCCTTTTACTTTAGACTGAAAATAACATGTATACCATAAACACAAAATAACTGAAATCCAAGTACAGAGAAAGTAAGTTCATCTCCATATTCACTGTAGCACTATTAGCAATGGCTAAGAAATAGATAAAACCTAAATTATCCATTGAGAGACAATGGACACATGCATGCACATACCTGTACCCAATGCACATACATATGCAAGGACATGTATGCATGTACACTTAAACACAAATGATGCAATAATATTTGTCCTTGGGGAAAGAAATTCTACGACTTGCAAGAATATAAATGAGCCGGGCGGTGGTGGCGCACGCCTTTAATCCCAGCACTTGGGAGGCAGAGGCAGGCGGATCTCTATGAGTTCGAGACCAGCCTGGTCTACAAGAGCTAGTTCCAGGACAGGCTCCAAAACCACAGAGAAACCCTGTCTCGAAAAAACAGAAAACAAAACAACAAAAAAAAAAAGAATATAAATGAGACTGAAGGGCACACGCTAACTAAAATAACCCAAGTCTGTATTATCTCAATTATATGTAGATTCTTAAAAATACAAATTTGTATAAACAGAAAGCAGAACATGGCATAACAGGTGCTGGGTGATTAGAATAATGGAGAAATATTAGTTAAATGTTACAGAGTTGCAGTTATAAAATGACAGCTTGTAGGATGGATGGCAATGGCTTCGGAATGTGTGGCAGTCATGACACAGCACATACATATACAAGTCAAATAAAATCATATTACACATCTTACATGTAATTGTATCTCAGATTTCTAAAGGCATTTGAACAGTTTAATTCTGAATAGCATTTCACTTATCATGCTTAATATTTATCTACACTTACATAATAACAGAATTTTAGATTACAAAGGAATAGATATCAAAGGAATAGGTCTGAGGACTTTGAATAGAACAAGCTATGGAAGAATGTGACTAATGAAAAAAATAGAAAAACAGATTCAGATGGCATAAGAACTGTAAAATAGCTTAGCAATCCAAATCATCAATTTATGCCTCACTGCAAACAAATGTAGCATGCATTTTAGGTTAATAAAACTCAAAATTATATATTCTTAGCATGTGACACATTTTACTCTTTAACTTGGCCAAATAAAAGATATTTTTGTCAGATTCAAAAATGACAGAATCTATTGCTCAATATTTTTTGTTGCATTTTGCAAGAACAGATTTTTTGCAAAGGATCATGCTATTTTCATTCCTTAGAACATGAACAGGTCAGCTAGTAATCATGTATGTTATACAAACAGGCTGTTACATGAGATACATACTGACAAGTGGCATGTCTGCTGAGGCATGTGACAATCCTGGACCACCGATGAGGGTAGAAACCAATAGAACTTAGACTTGCTCAATATCTTCCCCTTGCCCCAAAGATTCACCAGTGTCTTTATGACATTGTTTCTCTAGTGTTTACCCCATGTGTCATTTCCTGATGCCCATTGTAAGACCCTCTAGACGTTTTCACCAGCTATTGTCTCCTCCATTACCTTGAACAGTCTAGCTCCTAATCCCAGAATTCCATGTTTGATGAGACAGTCCCTATACAACAATATATAACTTATTTTTAATTCATTAAAGCCTCTTAAACCTTCTCAGTATTCTATCCATTCTCTGAAAGTCAAAATTGTGAGCTCTGTGTCCTCCTAGAGTTTTAAGAATGAGAGTCTTGAGAATGAAGAAGGTGTGTTCAATGCACAGATGAAACTTTGGAAGTAAAATGAGGAAAAGAAGATAGCTATAGGCCATAATTATGAATTTTAAAAGTTAGGGAGTAACTACAATATTTAATAATGCCCTTTCTCTATGTTGATTTCGGAAAGGACTTTTTATATACACCTAAAATGGCTACACTTTCCTACTATCTTTTGCATTTATTAAACTTAGTAAATAGATGACCTCTATATTTATTGGAAGTCATGTGATTTCTGCCTGCAAGGAAAGTTTTTGACCTTGCAAGAATTAAAACTTTAATATGAGTTTATTTTGTCCTCTAGCAGGGAAAAGGACACATTACCACAACAGACCTCTTGAGTCTCATTTTCAAACTAATGCATTCTAAAATGTATTCAATTTCTAACAAAGAGCAAAGGATAAACAATTAAGCATTACATGTAACAGAACTCTTACCCACCTGCCAACAATTAAACCCAGTAATTAAAAATTGTAAGAGAGTACACACAAGCATATCCACGGCAACAGTCATACCACGGTCAAAAAGGGGCAACTTTTCTGATAAGTTCCTCTCTCGTTTCCCAGGTTACTTTCCTTGACACTAAACAGACACACGACTCTGTCAACTCTGCTTCACTTTCTTTCAAAAAGAAGTAAATTCCATCTTATATCCCAGGGGAAGACTATTATATCCAGATGAATGTATTTTGTTATTTAGTTTAATAACTGTGGTGCTCTGAGCAGATGTTAAGCCTCGAAGCTGTCCAGAGAAAAGGCCAGCTCAGGTGGCAATAATGCAGGCTTCCTGCCTGCTGGGTTTTCTTCTTTGTCTTTGGAAGCACTACTTTCACAGGTTAGAAGGTATTGCAGTATTTATAACCACTCAAGTCCTCACAAAGGGCGGAAGCTGACAAATGGGGTGCTAATTAGAACCAGAAGTGGTGGGGATAGTGGTGGTTCCATGACATGGGCATCTGGCCAGTAAATGAACTAAGAGCAACAGCATTTCCACAGAAGCACCGCTCATGCAGCCATGTACCAGCTACAGGGCAAATGTAAGGACATATTCGAAAGATGGATTTTTCTCAAGCACCAAAATAGCGGGCCTTTCCATGGCTAGGGTCTCATGTGATCTTTCTAATGTATCTGCTGCTCATGACACGAGGACCCAAGAGAGTCTCCCTAAAGGACACCTGTAAACATGATCTACTTCACACAGAGACAAGTTACCGCTGGGCCAGATGGGAACTCTGTCTTCTCAGAAGAATTACTCAGAAAATAAAATTCAACTTAAACAGTGATCAAAATATTGTTCCACAAATAGAAAACAGGACAACAATAAAATCATATCACAGAAAAATATTATGCTTTGATCAACAATAAAATCATTGCACAGTTTTATTGTCTAGATTTTATAAGCCTCAATTTAGTAAAAACAAATCTATAATATAAATATGTTTAGCATGTTTTCATTAAATTTAGTGACATGGTTGCTGCAATAAAAAGAAAAAACACGAGCAAAAATACAAACATTTGAATAGCTGCATTTAAGTTTTAGACGTGACTAAGAAATAGAACTCAACTTCCATAGGCCAGAGTGCAAAACAGATATTGGTTTGGTCTTTATCAAAGCCACTTCCCGATACCTGAACATCATATTTGCAGGCCTGTCCTAGGAATAGTGCTAGTCTTATTGTGAAGAGCATGGTACTCAGTAATACTTTGAAAGAATGTGTACATCCCTTAAAGACAAAATGGTTAACATTACTGCTCACTTCTGAAAACTGTAGCACAGAAGGCTGTTGTCATGTGTGGTGGAAAAGGAATCAGGGTGTAGATTCATCTGTTCGTGGCTTTGTTTTTATACACAGCAAAAGGATTAATTCTCATAGAAATATATGTACTTTAAAATATAAAGCATCTCAGGTATTTATGGCAAGTCAAGAGACATAGAGAAGTAGTGACATTCAAACTTTAGGAAAGTTATTCATTTAATAGATATGAGTTGAGCTACTCATGTACCAAGCCCTGTTTTAGATGCTGGATGTCCAGACACAATGGTGAATGAATAAAACATCTAGAAACAGAGCTGTGAGCAACACACAGAAACTGCCCCAGGAAATTTTTGATGTAAGGCAAGATTAATGTCACTAAGAATTTTATTCTTAGATTTTCAACTTTGGAATGATCAAATCTATATAATTAATATAATATAAACAGAAAGTTTAAGTTATGCCACAAAATCCAATCACAGTCTTATTTTTTAATTACAACTCAATGAAGTAAAAATCAAAACCTAGAACAGGTCAAATCAAAATCATTGTAGAAATTCAGCACAGCTATATTTCCTTAGATGTCCTCTAAGGGCAGAGTTCTCCCCAATATGCACTAACCAAAGCATCAAGAATGTAGAAATCTCTTTAACTTGATCTGTCACATTCTATGTAGAATTCTTGCCAGAGCTAGCATGACTTGTTTAATGTGACCTGGGTGTTATATCAGTTTCTAATCTGTGTTTTTAGTGACAATGGATTTGAAAAACCAACTTCTGGTATTTTTTTCTGCCAAACCTTCAGCTAAATGATGACCGTCAAATCCAAAAGATAGTTAAAAGTACTGAAAGGAACTGTTAAACTTTTTTGCCAGTGTTCCTCTCCTCATTTTGGAACTCTCTGAATATAGCATGGACATTTGATACCCAAATGCTTCTGAGAACTATGGATATTTCTGAAGAGCATCTACCACTGAAGCTATATAACAGATGACCAATAGAGAAAGCTGTTAACATCCCCATTCCTTTTTATCATGTCAGAAAAAAATATAATGTGCACAAGATAAATTGTAGAACCTCTGAACAATAATAGACTGAAGAGATAACGCAAGTTTAGGTAATAAAGTGGGATGATCTATGTAGATTAAAGCAAAATTTCTTGATGAAATCTTCTGTCGTGCCTATTTTCTTTAGCTTTCATAGTTAGAATGATATTTCTTACATTTCCTGAAACAGAGGATTCCAAAGTTTATCATGAAGTCGCCATGATATTTGTGTGAAGAAAGGTCAAAAAAGATATGGTGAACTTAAATATCCAAGTATGTACTTTTCTAGACATCCATCAAAGATTTTCAGTCTTAAAAAGCCAAGGAACTAAATGTGTTCTATTAGTTGAGTTTGCAATAGAGAATTAATTCTGAGTCTTGTTAGAATCTTCTTCTTAACACAAATATTTACTTATTGATGCATTCATCGTGTGCAATGTCAACATCTATAGCAATGTGTCATGAGAAAAATGTAGAAAGTTTCCACACACACAACTGGGCAGATGTGGCAAGTGTTGTCAGAGTGACTAAGAAGCAGTCATTTGAGACGTGACTCAGCAGAGAACAAAGGTTGAAAAGAGAAAACAAAAGGCAAATCTTCAGTCAAATAGAAGCGAGCTGGGAAACATGACCTATGACTCTGCCATGATTAAGTGGTTTACTGTCATTAACCAGCTGACCTTATGGGGCACAGAGAAATCAATTAAGCCATTTGGTCTGACCCTAAGGAAATATGGCAAATTCTCATAAAGTAAGTGGCATAAAAACTATTGCTTAATGCGTAATTGATTTAAAACTTCAATTCCAAACAGGGGTCTCTTTTTCGATATCATGCTAATCATATGATAAAGATTGATGGCCTCATGTGAACACTGGCAAACAATGTATTTTGGCAGATAATATATCAGTTTATCTGAAATTGCTGGACAAGGACAACATCACAAGAGACTGATATTAAACGGCATGCATAGGATTTTCCAACTTAGTCATCATGGTCACATGACGTATCACTAATCATAAGACCATTTTACAAATGAAGGTATGAAAACTAAGATTGTAGTTTGTCCAACGTACAAAACTCGTAAGTGGTCTGAGGCTGGATCATGAACCCATTCTAACATTGCTGAAGAACGTATGGATGAAACGTATACATTTATGTTAACTCCAGGGGATGAATGTGCCGGAGGTGTTAACCTCAATTTATCAAGTTGGAAAATGGAAAATTCAGCAAGTTTATTAAAAATGAAGAATTTTTTCTCTTTTTAAACTCAAATGTATTTCCCAAGTAAGACAAATTAAGTATCAAGACTTATATTATTGTCTAGCATAACAATAAAACAAAACATTGGTGAAAAAAGCTCTTAATTAGAAATAGTTTATTTACTTTTAACACTGAATAATAGTCCACTGTCTAGATGGGCTGTGATTTATTATTTGTCCTTTACCTACTGAAAAGCACCTTGGTTACTCCCAAGTTTTGTGAAAGCAACTACTATAGATATTGATGTGCACATGCAGATTTGACTGATTTGGTTGAAAAAGAAAATGTCTGACTACAAAATTTTCTGGGTAGATTTAATTTTAGGAGAAATTGCCCAGTGATCTTCCAAAGCAACTGTACCACCAGCCATAAATGACTGGTCCTATTGATCTCCATACATACTCATATGTGATGGCGCTAATGTTTCAGATATGTGTCATATGTGCGGGTGTGCAGTGCTACGCCATTGTTTTGTTTTAACTTCCAATTTCTAATGGCATACGTGCGGAACATCTTTTCATAACAGGAACATCCTAGCAATAACCCATATATGAAGGGCCTCATACAGGCAATGCCAGAGGAGAGTAAGTAGCTTCCTTGCAATGACAATGAACAAGTTCCCGCCAGGTGGTGGTGGTGCATGCCTTTAATCCCAGCACTTGGGAGGCAGAGATGGTGGATATCTGTGAGTTTGAGGCCAGCCTAGTCTACAAGAGCTAGTTCTAGGACGGACTCCAAAGCTACAGAGAAACTCTGTCTCAAAAGAAAAAAAAAACCAGGCAAACAAAAAAAAATAAAAACAGACAATGAACAAGTTCTCTAGCTTCATTTATGGGAAAAGAAAAAATGTTGTGGGACTCCAGTAAGTACCACATTGGAGAGAGATGGCTTGTGCTCCTGCATTGAGAATACTTATATAATATGTGCTATATATTGACAGGGAGATTCTGAGGAAACTGTTATTAAACACAGCTGTCATTATGAAAACATCATGGATTGTGATTACATAGAACCAGGAGCTCACTAGTAAATGTAATTTCATGAGATTATCAATGTTTGAAACTGTCATGACTGCCCACTCAAAAAAAAAAAAATAGCACAGGAGATAAAAACTCATAAAAAAAAAAAAACTCTGGGCAGAAACAAACTTTGAAACTTTGCTTTATAACCTTATAAATTAGATGAAATCTGATGTAAAAGGAAAAAAATATTTAGCTTAGAGAGCATTGCTCACTTCATTCCACTCAAGTCGCTCATGCCCTCCATAGATGAGTGGTTCTGATGGTGCTTTAGTGTCTGCGTAATGATTTCAAAGAGGGGCCCCTATCTGAAATTGTGCACACTTCCACCCAAGTACTTCTAAAGGACCTTTTCACATAAACACTTTCCCAACTACTTTAAAATAGTTTAATGAATCTTCATTAAATTTTGTCTGTGCTTAGAATGGTCTTTTTTGATAAAGTGTGCTAATTTCTCCTTCCCAAATAAAGTCACCCAATTAAGTGGTTAAAGGTGTGTTTGTATTAAGATTTCTGGGTGAAAAACATAATTATAATTATCTCTTATTCTCTTCCATCCTCAACATCAAAAACAAAGATAGGATAATTCATACTGGCTCACAAACATCTTCAGTATTATATTGCTCAATGTCACAACAAGGAAAATGTGATAACCATAGTGGACACAAATAGAGATGTTAGCCAAATATGTTTGAACATAAAAATATAAATATCAAAAATGCTCTCCAACATTTGAAGTATTTATTGGAAAATTCTGATCTTCATTCATAGTTGTGACTTTCTCCCCCATTAAATTACAACTGAAAGATCAACCAAATCATTGTTAACAAGACAAAATATACTGACAAAAAGATAAAACTAATCCAAAAATAAATGTCCACAGAATCAACACCTCCAAATTTAGTAGATATTTTCACTTTGAATGCTTTTCTTTTCTTTCCCTTGAGAACTTTGCACACAGCACTTAATCTATAACTTTCCCATGTCTCATCCTCCCATCCCAAATTCATAGTTTTTTCTTAAATTATCCATAATTATATAGCTATACATATATGCTCACATACACACAAACAGATCCTACTGAGCCCACTTGATAATGCTCATATGTATCTGTGTCAGGGGTAACCAATTGGAACTGGATATCCCATGTGAAAGTCCATCACTGGGAGAAGAGACTTCTGTATCTGACAGCATCCTTTGACCACTTGTAGCTCTTGATCTAGTGTATCATTTCTCAACCTTACTAATGCTCTGACCCTTTAATATAGACACCTCATGTTGTGATGACTCCAACCATAAAATTTTCTTGTTGCTACTTCATAATTGTAATTTTGCTACAGCTGTGAATTGTAATATACATGTTTTTGGAGCTAGAAGTTTGCCAAAGGGGTCATGACTCACAGTTGAGAGTTACTGATCAGGAGATGGGACCTTGTGAAATTTCCTGTGTCTATGTTGGCATGCTAACTTATATTGTCATTTTTGCCAGATTTGTTCAGGAAACAATATTTTTGAAATTTTGTGGGTGCATTTATCCTGTATCTCCTAGGGGACACTACCTACCCACTGATATCCCAGGCCTCAAGTTCTTAAAAATCTGTCAACCATCACTTCTGTGATGGTGTCTACATCTAAGGCATAGGTATTCAAATAAAGCTACATCAGTTGGAAATAGGCTCCCACAGCCCTTTATTCTCTATATTTTGGCCAGTTGCGAGTCTCTGAAATAGGTTTTATGTACTGTAAAAATCAGACCTCTTTGATGAGGGATAAGAGCTACATTTACCTGTATTCATAAAGGTAAGTTTAGAGTTATTAAGGATTATAATGTCTTACTAAAATGGCAATAGGTTCCCCTTTCAGATCTACCACCGCTCCAGCCATGGGTAATTGACTAGGTTTCCGGTTCCAGGAATGAATTCTCACCTATTGAGTGGGCTTTAAGTGCAATTAGGCAACTCTTACTTACCCTGAGTTGAAGGTGTCACTACTAAACTATGCAAAAGCATGTCGTTCAGTAATTATTATGGTTTGAAGAATTTACAACTTGACTGGACTGATTTTTCTCTACCCTGGTCAACCTTTATAACACCTCCTGTTATATGAGGGCCAGTGTTAAGACATTTAAAATATTCCTCAAAAGAGAGTTTTAAACAACAACAAAAAAAAATCTATAAAGGAGAAGGTAGTACTTTTGCCAGATTGCAGGTCCAAAGAGGAAGAGGGAATAATTTTAATTCTGAGCCAAGGGACCTCCAAGGCAGGTGTGAGGGACAAAAGAGCAACAGAAAAGTTCACTGGGGGAACCAGATCAGATGACAAGGATAACTAAGAAAGGAGACAGGCAGCAAGCGGAAGCAGATAGTAAGAAGGGCCCCTACTGGGAGGCAGCTGCAAAAACATCTGTGGGCACATCTCCATCACCACGAGGAATTAAGGTCCCTGCCACAAAGGCATACAAAAGAGGCTTAACTACCTGTGGTATCTGGTTGAAGGGCATGTACCATGTTCCCCGAACCAGGCTCTAATTACTTTATGACAACTCGAGCACTGCTCTCCCAGTGGATAACATATGTCCAAGCAGCACTTCGTATTGATTGAAACAAAAGAAAATCCTTTGATTCATCTCTCTCCCACGATGTCAGGTCTGCCTTATTTCACCCTCATTTGTCTGAAGAAAAAGGGGCAAGACGGCATTTCTTTTCAAGGAGAGATAAGACGTGGCTCTGATCCATTCATCATGTAACTGTTTTGCTTGCTTTTACTGCTGAGGTAAGAGAGATTCCGTCAACACTGCCCTGTCACACTGTTACGGCGTGCAACAGGAGGAATGACAGAGGAACTAGCAGTTGGAAGAGTGTAGTGTCTTAAGTGGCAGGACTCATGACTGGGCTGGCCACCTGGAAGAGTGCACATGTCATTAGAAGATGGTTGTGGAAGGGATCAGCCTTCCTGCTTTCTCTCTTGCATATCACATGCCCCTCTGTTCCGTATTATCCCATTTACAGCTCATCTGAGGCTAATGTACCAGAAAAGAGACATGGGGAAATCAGAGTGAGAAATCTTGCAAATGGAAAGAAAATTCTTTATTCTGACAAGTAGAGTTCATAGTTTTGAAAAAGAAAAATAGAGTGTAGATGTCTAGACACACATCACGACTTCTGGCCATTTAACTCATTCAATCAGCTGAATAGCAGCCCTCACTGAGGGAGTGCATTTTGTGGGTCAATCACAGGCACATTTGTATGGATGGACTACTGTACAGCGCCATGGTCTCCAGGTCAATGATGAGCCAAATACGGTTGATGGTGCCACTCCCAGAGCTACTGCTCCCGAGTGCTGGTGCTTTTGAAGTGTGGCCAGCTGAAAGAAGCAAGCAACCACACAAAATATAATGGAGCCCATAAGAGGCCAGAGCATAAAATGCGCTGGCACAATTACCTGATTGTTAAGCATTTCATTCAGTTTCAGAAGTCTACTTTATCTTGACAATGACTTGCTGAGCGGTGTTGGAAAGTCATTAAACTTTCTATGCTACTGAGTCTTTCAATTTATAAAATAAGTTAATAAAAGCAATTTGATACAGAATAGTGTTCCACATAAGCAGGTGTCCTTGAAATCATTCACTTTAAGAGATCAAACAGATTAGCTTCCTATTGATAGCCTCACATGCTAGCAAAAAACTATCTACCTATGAAGGACAACAACCAAATGTCCAGGACATTCATAAAATCCCAATTTGTTGTTGGTAGGTATCTGAGGAGAACCCTTCTGTGTTCTTGTTCAGAAAAAAAAAATAGGGTCTTTTTTTTTAATTAGGGTTAAGTTCAACCTCTCAGATAAGAAAATTATACAGTCCTTTCTTTATTTAGACGGCAACATTCATGAAGGAAAATCCAAAGTTAACGATAATCAAACACATCATTGAGGTCTGGGCTATCTTGCTGGCTCCGTATATATAGGTACTTCCCTCCAAGTTTGGTGGCCTGAGTTTGATCTCCTGTATGACATGATCGAAGAAAAAAGAACTTACACCCAACGGTTGTATTCTGAAATTCACATCGAACTGTGGCACAGACATGTCCCCAACATACACAAATACACACACACACACACACACACACACACACACACACACACACATTTCAAAAGCATACTATTTCTCTAATAACTTTTGACTCATCATCTGGGGAAGAAAATATCAGAAAAAAAAAGGAAATAAATAACCACCATAGAAAAACAATCTAGGCAAGAGAAGAAAGAACATTTTATGGGACACATATTTAAATCTCATACTCTCCCATTCTTCCTTATCTTTAATCACTAGCCATCTTGTTCATGAGGAAAATACCATGTGATTTCTTAAGAAATACTCTAACAAAATTATCATGCCCAGTTGTTAGTGAAAAATCGATGAATAGGGGCAGGAAATGATGTATGAAAAATATCACTACTTTATAAGTCAACCACAAAATGCAATTAAATTCATATCATTTGAATAGAAGTAACCTGTGTGGTTGTATATTTCTCCTCCCAGAAGCTATATAAGCTTTAAACCTAAATCCCAAGGGCAGGTACAGAATATCTTCTTATGAGTTATTGGCTAGAAAGTCAACAGAAGCTTCCATAACAGTACAAACTATTATCAGTATTCTTGGTCCCCCACAAATACTCTATTGCTGAAGACACCACATATTTTGGATTGGAGATATAGAGTAGGCATGCAACTGAGCTGGAACTCCCTTCTTGCCGCCTGGCTTTCATGGAGTCAGAAAGTCCTAGCAGTTGTCTTATCTATCCAAGGATATTTCATGCTATAAGAGATCTACACAAAAGATTAACCCACTGGTTAACAGTGGTATAGCTGTTTTGGAAAAAACCAACTGCACACTGATTGAACTTGGGCTCCTCTCCACAAAAAGGATAGTATAATTGTGGGCAAATGACTTGGATATTCACAGGCCCTTGGGGACAAGGCAACCTACTATTCTTATTTGGTTAAATGGTCTTGTAGTTAAACGGCCTTTTAAGTATAGATGTTTGGGGCTGGAGAGATGGCTCCATTGTTAAAAATACTAGCTGCTCGTTCAGAGGACTGGGTTCAATTCCCAGCACCCACATGGCAGTTCACAGCTGTCTACTGTAGCTCCAGTTCCTAGGGGTCTGACACCTTCACATCAATGCCCCACACCAGCACATGAAATAATTTTATTTAAAAAGAATATATGTTTATATATCCACTAGTGTTGCTCTCACCTGTACTCAGAGAGGCATCTTTTTGTGGTGGGTGAACGTTAAAAAGGAGATTTCTAACGAGTCAAAGTCCTAAGAATATATGACCCTTATATACTGAATTCTGAATTGGACATCGGTATCACCTGACCTGAGGCCCAGGGAACATCACAGAAGAAAGAGGAAGAAAATTATAAGACTTGGAAAACAGAGGAAGTTCTGTGAAACACTGTCTTCAGTATACATACAACAGCAATCAAGAGCATATAACAGCTAGGGCTACCTGCACAGACCTATTCCAAAAAGGAAAGAGAGAACTGGAAGCAAAATGGGGACTAGTTTGGAAATTCAGTAGAGTTTGGAGGGAGACAGGAGAGAGTCATAGAAGATGAATGTGATCAAGTACATTGTATTCATGCAGGAAATTTTCAAAAACGGGAAAGCAGGAACAAGGAAAACAAATATCTTACTTGCATGAATATCATCACACTATGAGTCTGAGAGTTGAATGTGATGGCCACTAAGAGAAACAAATGCCGCTTTCCAGGACGTTAGTTGTTTGTAACTGTGGGGACATAATGGGAGCGGGAGTGCAGGCGTGAGCAGCAGCACAGCAATCTCATCTGTGTTTGCATATGTGCATAAGACTTTCGAAAAAAATAACGTGTCAATACTTGGTCCATACTCCTGCGCAATAAAGTTCTTGGAGCAAAGGTCCATTAGAACATATATTTGCCTACGTGAAATAAGATCTATCACGTTCGTTAGGCAACAAGCTTCTTGAAACGAAAGACTGACAGCTTTTTACTTCTTATTTCCAACAAATGGTGAATGAACAAAGGATGGCGATTTATAGCCAGTCTGTGAAAGCACCTTGCTGCTTGCCGTTGTGAGTTTTTTACTCGTTCTGCAATTCTGCCTAGCTTTTAAAGTACGAGCCACCTGTGCCTCTCATCGCCTGTTTTTAAAATAAGCTGCCTAATTATAGGGTTTTAAAATTTTACATTTTCACATCAAGCCTGCTGTTGGTTATATTTGTCAAAATTGAATGCCTGCCCTTTGAAAGGTCATTCCAAAAGCTTAAGCCTGTTTGTTTGTGTGATTACAGCAAATCTCAGCAGCGCTTGGTGCTCAACAACAGCCACGCTTTCTTCTGCCCTGTGCAATAAAATAAGGAAGGTAAAAGCCACTATTTCTTCTTAGCTGTGAAGATCAACCCTTCAAACACATCTCTAATGTATGGTTTGTGTTCTTCACATTTTCAAACAGTTAATATGACACCAGAAGTCTACAGAAGCAAACTCTTTCAACTGACTTTTTGAAATAACATTATTACATGTGAAATACAGAAAGAAAAGAGAAAACTTTCTTAATTCATTCAATGAAGTTTCCAGTCACAATTTCCATATTTTTCATACTATTAATCATTTGAATTTTTTGATGCAATATAGTACTATATTATTCAATAGAAAATATAATTGTTTTAAGAAGACCATGACAGTCTAAAATATAGGCATATTATCAAAACATGACTCAAATTCAATAAGAGAAAAAAGAAACAATGCCTCAGTGTTTTTGAGTATCCATTATCGTATGCTTATGGATTAATAGATTTCTTTATTTCCAGTTGATAATTATTATGTGAAGCAGATGGAACAAGGGCTTACACACATCTGTTGACATTAGTAGATGATACAAATGGTTGGGAAAAGTAAGTGAAATATTCTGATACGTAATTTACCGCTGATCATTATGCCCAGTATTCAATACTGTGCTCACATTAAAATACTACAGGGATAAAAATAAATTTTACTTAAAAATTATTTTTTTGTCTCAAAAATATTGCATTCGGTCCCCCTTTAGAACAAGAAATAAAGTAATAGAGAAATCCATTGAGATGAGTGAGATGCTAACTTCAAAGATACTAGTGTATATTTGGTGCCTAACAAGGTAAAAATGAAATGACAGAATGTTATCAACTGTGTTCTGGTGCTGTCTTAACTTGATTAACTGCCAACTGCACTCCTGTCTGTGCCCTATTCACACAGCTACCAACAGACATCATCGTTTCTACTCTGTAGCAGGCACATGCTCAGAATTTTGCCTCCTGCTGTTTGATTTGTAAATATTCTTATTCTAATTCTTTCTCCCAGAGGTTTTCAATTTTAGCCCCCCTTCTAATTGATTTTTCAGTTTTCAGTTCAAATTCCCAATAGAGTCTATCTCAGACTCCAAGTACCTGCCCATATGTGGTATTTCCTATGCTGGTAGTACTCTCCTTGGTCCCACAAACAGAACACAGAGGCCAGAATTCCACGTGTCAGTGGCTTTTAAAGAATTTTTTCAGCAGGATTGCTATCATAATGTTGCACAATTAAAGAAAAGTCCATGAGAGCCCATAATAAAGGATAACAAATGTTTACTGAGAAACACTCAAAATAAGAGAGGTGTTGTATTCCTCTGTTCCATGGGCTGGCATCTGTGAACCAAACTCAGACCATCAACAAAGCATAGGAAAAATAGGTCAAGCATGCTTCCTTTCTGTGCTTACAGTACCTTAGACCATGACCTAATTGGCTGGTATCTAAAAGGCTATTGGGTATATGAATTCCCACAACACATCCTTCTTTTTGTCTAAGTAAGAGTGTGCTAAACCTAAAACAAAATTATATACATAATAAGAACAAATATCATGTATTTCCCAGAAAAAGAAAAGGCAAAAATATACACAAAAATAGAACTACAACCAACATAAAAAACATCAAGCAAGAAGCACATGTTAAATGTCTAATCTAAGGTAATTAGAAAATAACAGAGATTATTTCAATAGTCATCTATCCGAAGTAGTCTAAGTCTTGTATTAAAATATCTTAACTAAGTTATAAGAAGAAAGTAACTATGACAATCTAGTCTTCAACTCCATCAAAGACCTGAGAAGGAAAATAATATTACCTGAGTAATCAGGAAGTGCAAATAAGCAACTTTAAAAAGGTGCAAGAAATGACGAAGACAGCATAATCACCCAAAATTTTATTTGCAACGTTGTGGCAACTAACTTTGGATAAGGCCTAGAGTATTTGAAAGTTCATTTTCAGAGGCAGGAATATTCAAAAAAACTGTCCTACTTGTCTATGAAATGTTCAGTACTTGTTTTTCCTTGTGTTCTACTTGTCCAGTTTGGATAGCGTGCATTTTGTCTGGAGTCAATGCAAAAACAGTTCTTTGCCCAAAGTCCAGTTTTGCCAAAAAGAAAACAAGCTCCAAGTGGAGTGTCTTCAGTGCCCAAATTCTTTTGGGAATAGATCAGTGCATTCAGGAGCAATTGTGTCTTGTTTCATCAAAATTGTGAGTTATTTAAATGCCATTTTCTACATTTCTTTGACGTGTTTGAAAATTACCTATCTATGTGGGATACAATCTCTGTGCATTTAGAGAATTTGACTAACCAAAATGTCAAGTAGGAAAAACATGGATTACTATTGACTTGTAATTCTTAATACCTAAATATCTTAAATTACATTATAAAGAGTTCACGTTGTAAAATTAAACAATCTTTAAACAGATGTGCAGCAAATGAGAACAATGATCCCAAAATACAAACAATTAATTCTCATAACAACACAAGAAAACATGAGGGCCTGAAGAGAGGCCTTGAAGGTTAAGAGCTCAGACTGCTTTTACAACACCCCAAATGGTTGCTCATAACATTCTATAACTCTACTCCCACAGAATCTAACACCTTCTGGCCACCACTGACACTGCATGCATATACTGCACAAATATGCCTTCAGGCAAATACTCGTAAACATAAAATAAAAAGAAGCAGCCTCTAAAAAGTGAACAGATTATATTCAACATATACTTTTGATGAAAATGAAACTAAGTCTGTGTTTTAGGTAATTTAACAAAAGAGGAGACTTATGACACAGTATCAAAAAATGTGTGATAATAACTATTAAGAAAATATATTGACTTGATCTAATAATAGCCAACATTAGTGATGCTGAAGCATATCATGCTAAACCTTAATTTAAGAAGCAAATTATAAAATCAATATGGTGTGTAGGCACCCTGTCAATGAGTTCTAACATGTTTTATATCTCAAACAGAAGAAACTTAACTTTTTGAAACCACAGCAATATAGGATCACTATATCATATTCAAATAACCAAAGGAATCAGAGTTGCCAAAATATAGAACTGATGTCCTGCATGAATTTCATATAACACTTCATTTTCATTCCATTTTGAAAAAGTGGTAAAAGGGAACAAAAATAAATCAACTTCTTAGCTGTGTAAAAATCAATTTTTAACAAGCCTAAATGCTCTGGTTTGAAACTGTCAGCTGAGGAATTCTGCATCAGAATTTTAAACTTGGATTTAATTACGCTCAAAATTTTCCACCCATACTGAATGTAGGACCTCAAAAAAGTTTCTAACCATAAATGTAACTGTAACTAATTTTAAGGCAAGACAATGCACTTTTAAATAGTCCAATTTCAAACCGGTCACTTTGGAGAAATGGTCATTAAACACCTACAGTAAAGAGGAGAAGATCAAAGCCTTCTTGAGCTGATGAGAACTCCACATTTAGCAAAGACTGGACTGATTCAGTTTCTTCAGGCCAGCACCAAAACTCAACGTTTGGATTATTATACTTCACTTTTCTTTCACACTGAGTTTAAAAATATCTGTTAGACACTGAATTTTCTGTAGACATTCAACAAAAAACTTTGATTTTCCTTAACATGTATTTGCTCTGAGATAGAAAATTAACTCATATAATTCGCCATAATCAACCAAGAGCTAAAAAAGAGATACACACAAATCAAAATGAAATAATCAAAACATCTTTGTCATGGGCTTAGAAAATCTGTGGCCTAGAAAACAATACTTATCTTCTTCTATATGGCAATGTACTAGCTTTGGTTATTTGTGATATTTGTTTAATGATGTGGGCTCCACTTCAGTATGCTATGAATATGATTTACTACCTACGGCTAATAAAGAAGCTGCTTTAGCCTATGGAAGGGTAGAATACAGCTGGAAGAGATATACACAGGAAAGGCAGACTCAGGGAGATGGCATGTAGCTGCCAAAGAAGAAAGATGCTGTAATGCCTGAACCTTACTGATAGGGCAAAGCCTCATGGCATTACACAGATTAATAGAAATGGGTTCACTTAAGATATAAGAGTTAGCCAGGAATATGCCAAAGCTAGTTACCAAGCAGCTTTTGTAATTAATTGTAATTAATATAGTTTCCGTGTGATTATTAGGGTCTGGGTGGCAGTCTCATACTACAAAATGCCACCCAATGTGGGGCCAACTATATCCATATAAAACTCAGGAGAGCTTAGGAAGGAATTATAGACACAAAAGAACAGAGTTAAGCATGGATTCTTAGTGGCAGCATTTTCTTGGGTGGGCTCTATTTACTAGAGGGAAGCAGAGACACAATTCCTTTAAGAGAAGACCTCCTGACTCAGCATTAGCAGCAGAAATTGTGAGACTCCTTTAAGAACCAGCTTCCTGGTTTGTGCTGGTATGGAGCACATAAATGGGGTCTGTGAACAATGTGTTAAAAATTTCTTAATGGCAACATAGACCCTCTGTGACCCTAGAGCTGGGGAGGGTGGTGAGTATGACCACCATGTTGGACCGGTCTGAGCAAACAGGCAAGGCCACATAGTTGTTCCTAGCCATGCCCAATTAGCATTTTTTTAAAAAGGCTCTCCTGGTCAGAAAATGATTAAAGATATACAATAAAGACAGATTTAGATGAAAAAGAACTCTTTATGGGTTAAGTGTTGGATAAATGTACATGGGCTTAAGACAGAGAGGAAAAATTGTACAAAAAGTCATAGATTAAAGGAATAAAGATAATAAAATAAACATTGAAAAGTAATAGAGGAAAAAAGTCATGTAGAGATGGAATATCACAAATAGTCTGAATTATGCATGTTATTGTGGTTTCTTTGATTTTTGACTACAGAGAGACATTTGATTCTGGGGGCTGCTCCGTTAAACCAACAGAAAGGTATTTTTACTTCAAAATTTGGGTTGTAGGGTATGTTGCTTTGGAAAAGATGTTCTGCTTTTGTTTCCACAGTAGATGAGAACCTGTGGATTCCTTCCAGGCTAATGTGGTTTGATAAAACAAGACCCTCTGATAAGTCTCCATGAACCCTAAGAATACTTTGCCCAACCATCAACAAGAAGTAATCTCAAAAACTATGCCCAAATTCCCAAAATGATTGTTTATAAATGTTTGTTTTCATTTAATAAAGTATGTGATATTCTGGGGTCTTTGAAGACTTGAAGACAGATATCTATAGTTATAGTTTTCCCTAGTTATGATAAAAAATCAGAGATAGAACATTAGACTCACAAAGATAGGATAGAGAATATTTTCCTTAATTGCTAAATGTAAATGGACTAAATATTGTAACTATAGTTTTTGCTTGATAACTGTTTTGTATTAATAATTTATTATGTTAAAGTTGAATCCCTCCTTTTTAGTTAGATAGAGGTGATATGTGATTCCCCTCTGTATGGTATACTGTGAATATGTTTTATTACCTTTGGTTAATAAAGAAGCTGCTTCAACCTATGGCAGGGCAGAATACAGTGAGTCTAAAAGAAATAAAGAGAGTAGGTAGAGTCAGGGAGATGTCATGTAACTGCGTATGGAGAAGACACTGGACCACCAGTAGAACAGAGCCTAATACACAAATACACAAACTAATAGAAATGGGTTCATTTAAGATATAAGAGTTAGCCAGGAATGTGTCTAAACTATTGGCCAAGCAGTGTGGTAATCAATATAATTTTTGTGTGACTCTTTGGGTCTGGGCATTTGGGAATGAATGAGCAGTCTCCTACTACAGCTTAATATCGCTATAATGTGTTATAGCATATCACCATATTCAGTTTATAAAACTGTTATTAGTTTAGTAAGCTCTTTTAACCACAACTAGAAATATTTCATGGGTTGCATGGTCAGTCCCACTTCTCAGAATTCATGTACATACTGTAGCATTTATGGTTTATTTAAAAATCCAAATGTTCAGGTATAAATACATTAAATATCACATTAATATTCAAAAATCATGAAATTTCACAGAAAAATTCACAATTTTTCACTTATTTATTAAAAATATAGTACAGAGGCTTAATTTTCAAATGGGACAACCAATAGAGGATGACTATTTGCCTCTTTATAGCAATTCTACCCTCTTCAGGTACCTTATAGTATTCACTCTTTCCTAATGTTTGCTCCAGTGTCAAACACTGGGACTCATGTTTTTGTGACACTGTAACCTGCTCTAATAATCAATACCTACTAACCACACATAGGAGCTCCATTAATTCAACTTCCTGGTAACATCTGTTATAGTCAAAACCATCTATTAGGAATTTTCACAGAAAATAAAATTTACACCTAACTAGACTTAATTTAAGCTGTACAGTTATTAGTTATCGTCTATGTCAAGAAGTTTTGAGCTTCAGGATCTTAGATATCCTAATTTAAAACTCATAGGAACATCATCACTTGGATACCCAGAGTTCTTAGCGTCCTGCTTAGCCATCCGAGCATATTGCCATGACTTCTTCCAATACCTCCTCCCATTATTTAAATTGCACAGCATGATTTCTGGTGTCCAAAACATCCAACCAAGTTGAGAGCAAAGAGAGGATCTTCCTTTCCATGTCTCCTCTTGTCACTGAGGAAATATTCCCACCAATGTCTCCAGTGAAATTCTTCTCAGAGTTCATGTTCACACCAGGGAAACAAGACTCTAGAAAGCACATCACATTTTCTTTAGTCCAAGTTCTCCAGCAAATCAGAAAATCAATAAAATGTCTGTAGTTGTGTGATGAGAGAGATTTAGTTTAAACAGTGACTCACAGGATTAAGGAGTTTGCTGTATCCAAACCTAGAGGGAGGGCAAGCATGCTGGACACCAAAGAATAGCCAAGGCTGTTGCTCCAGTACCACAATCCATTTGCTACCAGGATGCTTTTGGCAGAGGTCAGTCCTCTGGTATAACCAGGTATTCATCTAGTTGGAAAAACTCTACATTTACTATGGAGAATGATGCACTTTACCAAATTTCAGACCTTGAAATGTTGATCTCACCCCCACCAAAAAAAATCTCAGAAAAATCTAAAATAATCTTTCATTAAGTCTGGGTGTTGAGACCCAGCCCTGCAGTTACATAAATTTCACAACCACACTTAAGAAAACTGTGACAGTGAAGAATAAGAAGTGGGAATAGAGAATAGCTACTGCAGACTGAAAGTGACCCGCTCTAAAAGACACGGTGCTTAATTATATTGCTTAAAAATCAAAGTTCAAGGAAACCAATCAACTTGAAAGGACATGCACACTCTAAAACAGCATCCAAATGGATGAGGTGGATAGTGAGATGAGCCTCCTAATAAAAGTGCTGAGCCAGGTGACCACCTGAAAATGACTACCTCAAAATCCAATGTGATTTCAAACACGACTATTTGAAGCTTTGTCTTATATGAAGGTTGACTCATTGTCCATTTCATAAAACCCTTCTTACATGACAAAATCATAAAGGTCTCATCTTATTTTATCACTTGCATCTACCACAATGAATGTTGTGCTCAACTTTATTTTCAACCACAGAACACTAGTAGCTATCACAGTAATGACGGTACTTGAGAAACAGACAACAGAGCACAATTATTGCAAGTTCAGGTTCAGTTACATCTGCTTTCCTTCACATTTCACATTGGGTGAAATCATATTTTGCATATATGCCTCCCTTTCATTCTCCATTCTTCTATTGCTGGACAAGATGACTATTTTCTTACTGTGACTAGCCTATCAATAATCTTAGACATGCAAGTCCCTCTGTAGTACGAAGCAGAGTCCTATGGGCACATTCTCATGGTGGGTAGTTGGGTCCTGTGGTAACTCTATTTTTTTAGGGTCATCCAATGCTTAGGGTTTGTAATTGATTACACTTTCACTAGCATTGGACGACTGCTCTTCTTTCCCCAAAGTCTCACCAACATTGAGAACTACCATTGGTTTTTCTCTCATATGTGGATTCTAATTTTTAATGTTTCTATGTATAGAAATAAGAGCTTGTGAGAGTGGATATAAAGAATGATGCTAGATAACAAACTGAGATGGAAAAAAGAAAGGGAAGAGTCAAAATGTCTCATGTGGTGTGAAAATGAGGCTACAGGGGTGAGAGACTACAGAGAGGGTAAGCGAAAAAGAAGAAGCAGAAGACAAAAAAAAATGTCTGAAAATGTCATGAAGCCTAATTCATAATCTAATGAAGCTTTAAATATTTATTTATTTGTTTGTTTTTAAATAAAGACTGAAAGGAATCACTTGAAACTGAATTCATGAAAACAAAAAAGTTAGCAGTAATTTGAGATAGGGAAACTATGTGGTAGTCTCAAGATTTAAAGTTTCTTTTGTATATACCCTCCCTAAATCTTAAATATGGTCAACACTTGCAACAGCTTCTTGTGCTACAGCTACCATGATGATGACAGACAGTGATGATGACAATGAGGACTATCACCACCATCACTTCTTCTGAGAGTTCTAATCACATAAGAATTATTCTAATCACATAAGAATTATTCTAGTCACATAAGAATTATATTTCTAATAACCTTGGTCATTATGAAGCCAAAGTTAAAGGTCTGACTGGAGTCAGACTTGATGACATGTGCCTTTGATCTCAGCACTCAGGAAACAGGGGAATCTTTTTGAATTCAAAGCCAGTCTACAACAATTTTGGGTTTGCCAGAGATACATAGTGAGTTCCAAAACAAACAACCAAAAGCAAAATAAAATCCAAGCCAAAAGTCCACAAAGTCTAATGTCGGTTTTGTAATGACAAAACTCCAAATAGTCTATGTTTCTACCATGGAAATATCTCCTGTCCAATCTTCCTTATTAAGAAATGTTTGCTGTCACTGTTGATTTATATTGTCTTAGCTAGTTTTCAAATGTGTCATTATAAATTCTATAAACTCTTTATAAATTGAGGCATGGAGTTGATGGATTAAGGAGATTGTTTTAAAAGCAGAATGTCTCTTCCTTAGAAACCTGGAAATCCCCAAAACTGTTTAAGATTTTCTAGTTTTTTTATTTGTTTTTAAGACATCCCAGAGGTGAAAACAGGCTCCCACCATTCACCTTGATGCCACTACTGATCTCTCTAATTCTAGACTAAGCCTTTCATCTCATTTCTATACAAAGAGAGACTAGCTTTCATTTAATCAGCAGAAATGCCCCTTTTCATACAACTTGTTAAGACACCCTCTTAACACCCACGCTAAGAAAGTTAGTGTGATCAACACAACCCCATCAGAAACTGGAATTAGGAAGAAGTCTGTTTTAGTTGGTAATATGCATCCTGTAAACAGGTGCATGATTCAAAAGCAGTGCAAAAAAGAAAAAAAGACACGATTTAGGAAATGCATTACTTCACACTGACTTCTATAATATACAAAACATTTTAGAATATTTCCCTTGATTTTTGTAAATATTAGTATATGATTTTAGAAAGCATTTGTGTTAACAACTTCTTGAAGAATATTCTGGGCTCATGCTCTCCATGTTTTTCCCCTAATCACAGTAATAAAATACAAAAATAATTAATATGTTTGCACTTTCCTATAATTTTTCTGTCAGCTCCTTTCATCAGCTTCTGTTTTCTAGCAAATAATTTCATGCGATGAGAAAATGAGCAAAAGTAAAAGATATAAATTACTTATTTCGCTCACCTTTTGAAAGACATTTCTAAAATCTTCTGTTATCTACTCATTGGTGTGTGCTTATGTTTGTGTATGTGTGTTTTTGTATGTTCATATGTTTCTCTCTGTATTTGTATGCATGGGTTTGATTTGCCTGTGTGTTTCTGTTTAGTGTGTGTATGTGCATTGTATGCTTGTGAAAGTCAGATAAATCCTTCCATAGCTGACCATCTTAGTTTTTTGAGAAGCATCTCTATAAATCACCAATCATCTCTATATATCACCTGGAGATCACCAATCAGTAAGTCTAGCTGGCCAGTAACCTGGGATTGTCCTGGCTCTCTCTCAACTTCCATCACCAGAACCACAGAACTGGATGGAATGCAGAGCTTTTAAAACATGGTTTTGGGAATAAAAACCATTTTACTCACCGAGCCACATTCTTATCTTCCTAGCTTTTACTATTTTTAGGTGATACTCCTTGACAGTCAATCCTATAGGCATGCTCGATGTTGGTGATTGCAACCTTCTCTGAAACTATTCAATGATTCAGTTGTATGGATTCTTTTCTCTCACTTTACTCATAGGGATACTGAGAAGGATTAAACTCTTCTTGTCCTTGTAAATGGCAATAACTTAAATGATTCAACAGCCCAGTTCCCACTGCCATCTCTTCTCAGATGGCATAATTCTAAACACCACAATATGGGGCAGGGCTAGCCCAACATTCAGCAAGATGCATGAACTAGTCTCTACAGTATCACTGTGATTTTAAGAGAGAAGAATTATAAGCACCCTAAATCTAAGTGCCTTTTAGGGTGAAAAAGGACACCACCAAGCAGCCTCAGAGGGCCAGAGCCAATGTAGATGAAGGAGGGGTAATCCACAATGTACCAGACATCCCTGCCTTGGAAGTTAATCTCACTGACTGCACTTTACATAGGACGATTTGTCAACAGATTGCTTTCTGTTTGTTATAACTCTCACACTCAGGAAGAAGGAAGTGGCCACCCTAGTAATGTAAATACGATGGAGGTGCTCCTCTCCGTCTTCATGATTAATTCTACCAGTGGTACAAATTTGCATGAATGAATGTCAGTGTGTTTTCTGCCCTGAACATTTCCTGCTGGCTTCAGTTCAGCCCTGCTGACATTTATTACAAACAATAGCTAAAGATTCCTGATTTAATAGCTGTCGTGGCCCCACATCTGAAGGTAATGTCTGTAATAAAAGCAGACAGGACAGGCTCATAACAAATACTAATCAGATTGTGTTTTGCACGTGTAATGGATAAGCCTCATACACACATGCACGCTCGCAAGCGCGCGCACACACAGTCACCTCCCCCCCCCCACACACACACATAAATGTGTTGGTTACTCTTTAAATGCTGCTGCTAAAAGTCACAGTTCAGGAATGTATTGGCTGCTTTATTTCCTTTTCATTTCTCTCCATCCTCCATCTCCTTTAAGTAACCAAGGCCTTGGTGCACAATCAAGATTGAATATTATCCTCCTTTTTATCTGGAAAAATAGGACACTAAACACAGAAGACTAGCTGTGTCCTTTTATTCATCTTTTGTTGCTCCTCATAAACAAAGGGCATTGTCCCCTGATAAATTCCATTTTCTGCCTCTTATTCAAAGGTAGTTTACACACAAGCTCCGGTGATTCACACACAATGAAGGTACTGACAAAGATACAAATAACTTCCAAAGTTCTTTCAACCTGTTGACCCAGATGTCCCTCTGAAAGATATAAACTAGCCTTCCACACCTCTTACAATTGATAAAGGAGACTGTAAAACCCGATCACAAAAAGAAGACACACTGTGACTACTAAAGGAAGGCTTTAAAAGCCGGCGGGAATAAAAGGTGTTCTTCTCTTTATCCAGCCTAAACTGCAAAAGCCCGCACATGAAAACTGAAGGTCAAATTAGCATTGTCTTCACCTTGACATTTAAACATATAGGAATTTCACTCCTGTGGCATTAATTGTGAATATCTTCGTGAAAATACAACTTTCCTTATTTTTCCATTTTCTACTTTCCATTCCAGACTAAATTGTGCAGAAAATCATACTTAGAGATGATTATAGTCACTAGGATTGTCATATAAATTTTATTGAAATGAATTATCTGAAAGGCATTTATTTCTGTGCATATAACTTATGTGGTAGTGGCTACAGAAATCACCATCACAATGTGCTTTAAGGTCTTCCACAGTACTGACTCAGTAAACTCTCACTTGAAGTCGAAATATTCTGGACTCAGGCAGAGATTGGAAGCAGAATATGATTTTTACACATTTTTCCTATATTTTGAAAATTTCATACGTGTATGCAACATATTTTGATTATGCCTGTATACCTCAGTTTCTTCATTTCAACTATACCTGGGACCCTACCCCAGCAAAGCCTGTCTTCTAGTTCTCTTTCCTTTCTTTCTGCTATGACCTGCTTCATGTCCATTTATCCAGAATCATTTGAGATGCCATAGCTAAGGAATTCATGACAGCAAGAAGAAAATATGAATTCTAGTTCCAACTGGTTCTTTTAAAACTCTGCCTTTAGGCATCTCTTGAACCATCTAAGCAGCTAGACATCACTATCAGTGTGACTAGAAATGGGTGCTTCCAAGGGAAGCAAAATGACAGAATCAACAACAAGAACAATCCCATTGCCTTGATATTCAGAGGCAAGTTTGAACTGTTCACTTTATTTTACTAGTTGACATGGTTTCCTTTTCACAATTTGTATCATTATTATCTTCAAAAGATGTAGGAAATGAGGCCAAATATATTTTCTCAGGAATCACTGATTGCCAAGAATGTTAAACCTTGGAAGATAGTTGATAAATTACTTATTTTATTTGGTTCCCTAGGATAGTATGGTTCAGGAAGATAATGATTCATCAAAAGTCACACTCAGAATTGGATTCGACATTGGATTATAGTCCCTGTTTCAAGTCCTGGCTTGGTCTTCTTTCCTGTTCACCCTTGCCTTATTTAGTCATTTCCAGATCACAAGAACTAACCTCTGTTGTTTACCACATTAGATGCAAAGCAAGTTTGCTGAATTCTTCATCTGTAGGTTGCTTTAATCTCAGAGATACACTGCTCACAGATAAGCCTGGGCCATCAGTTTCTGATACATGTCTTCCCTGTCGGGATGAAAAAATATATATATCTTGTTTTGGAAGACAAAAAACAATTTCATAATCACTCATTCATGGCCAAATTCCAGTAACCAGTCCAGGTTGCTGAACTTTGTGTTCTGTGCCATTGTTCCAACATTTTCAATATTAATTGCTATGTTCTTTCCAGAGACACATTTCATACTCTTGGCCAATTAAGTGTGGGTTCTTCTGTCTCCCGTCATTTTCCCTACACATATATCATTTCATTTAAATGTGAATTACTGTCTGAATACATCTTACATAAATTTACTGTAGCATATCCCTACTGTGCTCTGATATGGGAGTGCCATTTCCCAATGCTGTTTCTGTTCTCCTGAGATGTGACGTCTCCTTGGATTCTGTTCACAAATAACAATCACATATGGATTATTCCTACTATAAGCTCTTGGTGTCCTTCCTGTCACTTGTTACTTCATAGAAATAACAAGCATTCCCATCTACACTACAACTATTACAGATTCACTAAAGAACATTTTTGTCTCATTCATCTTTATATGGTGCAGGTACTTACCCATCACTAAGAATATTTTTATACATTATAAGTAATGTTTATTATCCAGAAATCATCTATTTCAATTCTTAGACATTTTTTTTTATCATGAATCAATGTGGCTTTTAATGGTACGTGAAGACTAGTGAGCAATAGATGTTACTTCAATGTCATAAGTGCTATAGAAAAACTGAAGAGAAAAAATGAGTTTGAGACGCCACTATGTTTTGGCTAGCTGAAAGATGTCTGACTGATAATGAAATGTTTCATGAGAGAGGTACGGATCATCAGAAAGTCAAACGTGGTCACCCCTGCAAAGTGGCACATGCAACTTAGTTTTATAGCTCCACAGAACAGTGCTATGGTAGGAATTTTATAAATGATCATAGCAGGCATCTATTAGCTGGGAACCCAATAAACTATTCATTGCCCGGCAAAACTGGATTGAAGTACTTTTAGATCTGATGTCCTTTGCTGAGAATTAACAAAAACAGAGACTCTAGGTCTTTCGAAGCATCATCAGCTATGCGGACCCAAAGAAAACAGGAAGGTCTGTGACAATGAGAGAAAACGGTCATGTTTCGAGTCTGATATCTATCGACAAGGTCAGGGTTGTAGTTGGTTTTATTTTTGTTCTTTGGGGACCTTCCACCCAATTCTCAAATAAATACATGGAGACTTATTTTTTCTTATGAATACCCAGCCTTGGCTTGGCTTATTTCTAGATAGCTTTTTAAATTAAATTATCCCATTTCTATTTAAGTATGATTTGCCCTAGGGCTTTTACCTTACTTTATTCTAAATATCTTTCTTTCCTTCTTGCTCCATGGCCGGCTGCATGGCTGGGTGACTGGTCTGTGGCATCCTCCTCTCCTTCTCCTTTTCTAGCTCCTCACTCTTCCCTAGATTTCTCCTCTTGTTTGTTCTCTCTGCCCATCAGCCCTATCAGTTTCTCTCTCCTGCCTTAACGATTGTCTGTTCAGCTCTTTATTAGACCAATGAGGTGTTTTATACAGGAAAAGTAGCACAGCCTTATAGAGTTAAACAAATGCTAAAGGATGCATCACATCTTTGCATCGTTAAACAAATATTCCACTGCATAAACAAATGTAATATACCTTAAGCTAATATCCAACAACCGAGGGTTCTAGAAAATTTCTAAGGAACTGATACTAGTTCAAAGGAGGAATACCAAAATAAGTACACTGAGGTAATTTTTAAAGCTTATTCTATAATTTTTAGAAGGTTTCTTGAAGGGAGGAAGGAAGAAAACTACACACGGAAAGCAGAGAGATAGGTTAATAGATGAGTAGAAAAGACACAGGAACAGCATTTGCGTTAGATGAAAGAGAGAAGTGAAAGGAAAATCTCAGAAGCAAAGTCGTGCTGAGCTCAACTCCAACCCCACTCCCAAGGTTCCTCTCTGTTGCTGCATTGTTCAGAGCTACTGCCCAAGAGCACACATGGCTTTTACTGTCTCTGATGCATCCATTACATCTCTCCTATGTGTTCAGGAAAGCACAAGTTCGGGCCTTTGCAAGTCCACTTAACTTTTTGTGACATAGCTTACCTTTCTTTTGGACAGTTTACCCAGATTCAAACTCCTCAAGATACGATGTGTTTGAAAGGCACTTCGGAGCTCATTGGACCGTAGACTCTGGTTCAGTCTCTCGAACTGAGGTAGAATTCTGCATCTAGTAAGCATTCATGCTTCATGGAGCTTCCTGGTCCCCACTTCAGGAGGGAAGATCGAAAAAGTACATTGAAGAAAATTTCGCCTAAGGAACAGATACGATTAAAAACTACTGCTTAACACTTAAGCTCTGTTTCTGCAAAACTCAACCTTTGTGTAATTTAAATATATTATGAATAATAACACTTTATATTGTGTCAAGCCTCAGAATATGTCATTTATATTCCCTGCCATGTAAAAGGGAACATTTTTAATCACTTGCTTTCTGTATTTATCTTATTCCTTTGTCTACCATACTCCCCAACTGAGAAATGTTGACTTTATGGAACTTAATTACCTAAAATCCCCACTTTCTTATTGTGTTAACATTTCAAAATGTCCGATTTAATTTATGAAGACAGTCCTTTCTAGCTTAGTGTGTACACATGATGCATACTGTTTTCTCTTGTCTTATGAAAAGACCATTTTTATCCCCCTCACAGAAATACGTCTCACATAAAGGCATATTGCAAAAATCCAGGAACAAAACTGCTCACAATTTGTCGGAAGTGTCTGTGGCATCTACAAAACACCGGCATCTGCAGTAAGTAAAGCATCCCCTCCACTGGTGAGAAAATTAGGTTTGACATCACATCATGACTGAATTGCTTCTGCAATATTCCATCACAGTATAATTCCATTCGTGTCTGTGAAAACAAAAGCATAGTCTCTGGCTTTCTACATAGGATTGGACTTGGAGATAGCTCCTTAAGAGCAAGGGCACTTTGTTGGTGAGGTCATTTCATTCTGAGACATTTGAATCCAGAGCTTTCAGTACTCTGGTCATGGTGGCTATTTTGAGAAACTACAAGGTCACAAAACGCACACAGCTTAATTGCAGTTGCTTCTCTGATGCCTTCAGCACAGGGTGGTTTGCTCCTTTTAAACACATTCCAGGCTTGTCAATTCACACAGCAACTTTCCTACCCCCTCCCCATCCCAATCAGAAGGCTTTCAAGGCAGCCATTCTGCAAAACACAAAATCAGGGAGAAAAGCAGCTAAATCAAACTCAAATAAAAAGCAGTGATAGAAAGCTTCAACAAAGTCCACACAAGGAATCAAGCTTGCTTTTAAACAAAAATATTGACATAGCAATTTAAAATAAATACCAGCTTCATATGCTGAACACTTTATTATTGGCTCACAGGACGGCAAAAAGCAAGGAACACATTCTTCTCTGAAACATTGCCAAAGGCAAGCCTCTTCAAAGCCAAACATTGTGACATGCTCTAAAGTAGCTTGCCATCATGTTGATTGTTGCATTTGGTATAACATAACGCCTGCATGTTCATTAAGCCTACATTTTGGCAATTAAGGTACATATGTTTAGCTTCTCCAAATGTCTGAGAGCCAGGTGGAACAAGTCAATCGCGCTGGTGACATTGAACATTTCTATAACAATGCTGAATTCTAGCTTAGTGTTTTGCAGTCTGACTATTATACGGGAAAACACAATTGCCAATATGCCCTTTCGTGTAAAACTGGAAAAGCTCAGAAGATCTTAGCAAACACTGGCTATGTCACGGCTAAGGTACGTAAAGCAGATGTCTACAATTATTCTGTTTAAAAGTTTCATTGTAAAAAAAAAACCTTCAAATACAGCACCGCTGCCAGTAATTGCGCATTAATTGGCTTCATTCAACTCTGAAGGTCTAACAGAGTGTCCTCTGATTTGCTGTCACCAAGGCACACTTTATGATAAAATGTTGAGTAGGTCTTTGTTCTTTCACTGCCTTTTTAATCTTTAGGTAAAGTGCCTATATACAGAAATCAAGGTGATTCTGTGCTGATAATTAATATTATTCCCCACCCCCAGCATCTAAAAAGCAGAGATTACCAATGGGTTTCATTATAAGCTGGAACAGGTACTACCAGACTCTCAGAGGCAGGCAGAAAATAAAGATGCTGACCTGGAGGTAAAGTGCTAAGTTTAAGTTCATTGGAAACTTGAAATCCTGCGCACTTGGACAAATGAAATGTTAGGTGTCAAGTATCTAAACAAAATATGGCTTTTACAAATAAATCTCAGCAAGGCTGCAGTTGTGTGACCTTGGCCAATCTACCTCTCTCTCGGTAGAGCACAGTAGAACTCTCATCGTAATGCCAGGACGCGCTAATTAGCTGAAAGCTATATCCCGGGTGAAAGGGCAATGGGGAGGCAAAACAAAGATTGCTTCAAAATTGTTCTTCCTGTGTTTTCTGGACAGGGGTTCAGAACGATTGCCTAAAGTGCACAGGCTCTTTTTGATATTTCTGACAGTTAAAGTACCCTAAATTGGAAAGTGCTCCTATATAGCAGGATAAAGGAGAAAACACTTGCTGGAGAGGGTTGATGGTTATGAGATTGGTTCCTCTGGCAACTGTAAATACCTGTGGAGTTTGTGGAAGTTTGTCCTGAAAACTTTGAAAACGTCCCATGCACATACTGTGCGAAGTCATCCATGTCTTACTCCTCGGTGGTCACCTACCCAGTCTTCCACATCTAATCACCCACAACTCAGCAACACTGTTCAAGGCACCTGTTTGGATGTTCGAGGACAACGTTCCTGAGCAGTCATTTGGATATCCTTTTAAGCATTTTCCAAAATAAAACAGCTAAGATACCAAAGAAATTAACATTAGAACCACTTAATATATGCACTAATTTAAATCCTGAAACTAAATCTCAAGTAGTAACCTACTAGAGTTAAAAAAAAAAAGAAAAAGAAAAGAACCTTGAATGAAAGAAACCTGAATGAACTCTGTCAGTACTAGACCACTGCTTTATCATAGAGAACAAGCAACCAACCAGCACTTGAGCTTGTGAGCTATGAACATGGCATAATTATCTTGATTTTAGTAAACAAAAGGAGGTGGGTATGTAAAAAAATTTTTAAAAAGGTTTATAAGGAAAGAGACTGAGCAAAAGAACTCTCAACCTATTCCAAACTATAATCAGGCAATATGGCCAGAGTTTGAAAGCAGACCAAAACTTGTAAAAATCCAATCAGCAACTTAACTTCCAGCTAAGTATTGGGCTGACAACAAACTTTGTCTAGAAGGTGAAGTCTGTCTTATCTCTCTTTACTTGCTCTAGAATAAGAGTGACACCTAAAAGGAGGAACAATAACAACAAAAGAATGACAATGATAATTACAGATATCACATAAATTATAAAGTAAAACAAAAAAGAGAAAGAGGAGGGGAGTGGCATCATATACCTAGGCTGGATCCTAGTACCTGGAAGGCAGGCAGTCAACTGTGAGTTCATGTGCAGAATGGGTCACTAAGCAAGATGGAGGGCCATGGAATTAATAAAAAGATTTAACTGATGTTTAAAAACATCATACTTTTCAAGATTAGCAAGGAATCCTTTGATTAAATAGAAGTTCATAAAATCAGAGGCTATGAGTTGAGATCATATAACCATGACAAATATCTCCAGAATTATACATGGGATACTCCACTTGGAAGCACATCCAAAGTCCTATTTAAATGATTTCCATTGAAGAGTATAAAAATTTAGGGAACATATCTAAAGTCACATTAAAAAATGTGTAAGAAAGATACAAAACCCATTTTCTCAGTTATGTGAAAGGAATAAGTTTATTGCCACAAGATGATATTTCTTTCCTGGGTTTATTTAGATTGTAAATAATAAAGAAACTTCAAAAATACTGGCAGTAGTTCGCAATATTGCATCATACATTTCTGCAAAAAAAAAGTGTCAACAAACCAAATACATGTATTTGTAAAGTTCCTTTACACAGTATATTTTAGGTAGGGAGCCAGAAATAATTATTCTAAGAAATCCAAATTGAAGCAGATTGTGTTCCCATAGTTTAACCTTTTGTTTAAATTTGAATTAGCGGTAAATATCTCTCTGTATTCCTTAATGTTCCATTTTTACATTTCTAACTTAGAAAGTATTGTTGAGCTGTCTAACCAAGAAGTGAGATGATGACCAGTTTTAACTGTTACTTGGAAAAAGCTGCAGTTAAAATACTTGATTTCCTTGATGCGAAAATATTTCCTATAGATATTTTAGGAGACAAAGGCAATGAAAAAGACTATGAGAATAGTTTTCGTTAAATTAAAGCTTGATTTCTGTAGTATCTTCTCATTGTGGCTGTGTCCGTGTTTGTGTGCACTGCACGGCAACACCACAGTCTCTGTAAGCTGCCCGTACTTTCTGATTATCATGCACTTGCTTACCATACAAAGTAAAACATCATGTAATATGCAAGTCCCAGCACCTTTAGAAGAAATAGAGTCCATGCCTTCAGATTCTCCAAAAATAAATGCTAAAATGAATGTATATCAACATCTTTCATATAAATATCATTTTTTGCAGAAGCTATATTTAATAGAATAGGCATTTATGGTTACAAAAGTTTTAAAATGAAACACAACAAAACAGATCACCAACTGGTGACATTTGTCTTTCCTAAGCCCAAGGAAATGAGCACCTGTCAATTTCGGGTCTCTTTGTTTCTGACAGTAAGAGTGGCCTCAAGTGCTCATTCATTTAGCAATCAAGGCTAACTTTGTTATCTCCAAAAGAAAAGTATTTGCTAACTTTATACCAGTCTAGTGGCCATATAATAGAAATATAGAAACTGGATTATAAGATGGTGAATAACTCCCCATTTTGCTGTCCCACAAGTTTTACAGTAGTATTATGATTAAAATTAAATCTTGCATTAAAAACCTCTTTCCAAAGGAAAAGACAAGACAGGAGGTTTGAAATTAGAATATTTTAATTAAAATCCTTGATTTTCATCACATTGCAGCTGCTGATTTTCATATACATAATGTGTGGTTATTTTTTCCCTCCTGCCTCTCTTTGTAAGATAAAAATACTTTCCAAGAAAAAAAAATTAGTCGCTCTTCTTTTTTTTTTAATACACATTATTGATGAATTTACAGCTCATGACAACACCAAATACTCCAAACTAAAAATAGCTTCTTCTATTAAACACACTTTGGGTTTATTTCCTATTGGCCAAAACTATCCTGGGGCAACCCACTTGCACATGATAACTTCTCCTATGTTATTCTGAAGCCTTGGGAGCCAAGACATGTCTTCATCAGGCAGAGCACAAATTCCTTTTCAAAACTTTTGTTAGGTTTCAACCAACTGGCCTCTGGCCCCCAAGCTGAATTGAGGTCCTACACATTTCTCTTCTCTCCCTTGCTATTATATATGCCACCGGAATATGATGCAAAACCAGCTTCTAAAACTTTCAAACAAGATAAAAAGTTATTTATGTTCATCCCTGTCAATCATCCACCCAGTAAACAAACTCAGCACCTTCTTTGCGGCAGGTGCTGTTTGAGAGGCTGGGTTTAATGAGCCAGGTAAAAAGACTGATGTCAGAATTCTCATTTAAGGTTTTACAAGTATATACACAGCGTGTTAGCTGTTGATCCAAGCTGAGGATATGGATAAAGGAGTCAGTCATACATGGATTGCTCATGGCATACTTGCTTTTCTGGATTGACTTTGCAAGGGAGACATTTTTAAAAATACAGTATAGTGTAATGCTGGATAGTGTCTGCTATATGTGACAGGGAAGCTGAACCCATGAAACCCAAACAATAAGGTTGCCTAAACAAAGCCTTCTTAGGACAACACTGGTTGACATGCCAATATGGTTCAGAGTTTTAGGGTTATCCAAATGGGTTAGAGGGTCAGGAGTGTGGGTTAAGTTTCCTCCTTGGCGTCTAGGTCAAATGATACAACTGGGGAGTCTTTTGTGGGAGAAAACCTTAAGGAAACAAAGGAGGAGCTATTTAAGTACAGAGAGAGTCTCCAGCAAAGTATTTCTTTGTGTGGATGCAATAATTTAATACATGAGAATGAAAATAATGAGAGGAAGTTGAATAACACACTTAAATATAAAGGCAATGGGGACGTGGGACTGAGGAGAGATTGTGGTTGTGATGTCAATCAAGATAAAGAGGCATCCTAGACGCCAGTTTAAATGTGTTTGAGGAATGAGAATGTGCTTACTCCGGTGAAAAGATACTAAGCATGAGTGAGACCATTTTAGAATTGATGACCCGATGTATTCCCACAAAAGACTGTTTCGAGGTTGTTACTGGGTTGAAAGATAAACAGGAAAAGATGGTCCATGACACACACAGAGGAGCCATTTCTAAGAGAGGTGCTCTAAAGAAGAGCAAATAAATATGCAGGGAATTTTAAAGTATTTCACTGTTGTTTGTAAAATGGGTCAATGCTGGAAACAATCAAACAAAAGCATAAGGTCCTTGAATAGGCCAGAGGGTATGGAGTCTTGATACTAAAGAGTGCGTCATGGTGGAGGAGGCATATTTATGACTGTATCTAGGAATCCATTGCCTCCACGGTGACTGAGGGAGAGAACTTACTCCAGTAGATACAAGAGGCTAGAAGATGTGGTGATTGAAAGGCAAAATGTCTCTTCTAAATTCTTCTACTCTGTGAAATCAGTAACAAAGAGAAGGAAGCATCATGCAAGGTTGGAGGGGGGAAGTAAACAAAAAGAAACGGGTAAACAACCTCTGTCCTTGCCCGTGTGAACAGACAAGTGCGGAGACCTGGCCATGCTGGTAATTATCCACACCACTGCTTCCTTACAATCACGAGGTGACTGTATGTTTCAGAAAACTTGGCAAAGGGCGGCCTTACTAGTTTCACCTTGAAAACAGTTTTTAGGCAATGCCCAGAACATAAACACTTTTCTCCCTTGTCACCCCATACCCTTTGTACTTAGTCACATCATTTTAGCTCTCTCTGACTACAGTTTTGACAACAGTGGCCCCCAAAGGCAGCACACAGCTCCTTGCAGTGCAGCCTCTTGAAAATCCAGACAGGAAATGCCCCTCTGACTGCAACCCTCTCACCTCACTTCCTTTCATCTCCTATTTGGCTATTTGCACTGTGGTTTCATAACTATGCTATTCCTGTACACACAGGACAAATGTTGAAAAAATCCAAGTGAGTCACAAAATAAAACATTCAGCAATGACACCATTTGTTGTTGCTTCCGTTGTATTAATGTTAGGATATAAATACAATGCATTTCACACCATAGTTCTTTCTAATTACCAAAGCACTATGTGTTCAAATGGGGGGAGGAAAGTGAAAACAGCAGTCGTCAGGAACTCTTAAATGTACCTGATATCTCTAAGCTTACTCTCCAAATGGCAAAATGTCTACCCTAATAAGAAGACACTTATATAATCAGTTGACTATAGCCATAGAGCATATTTGAGTAGCAACTCATATTTTGCGTAAGTCAACATAGTCCCCACACAGAAAATATGAAAAAAAGAAGAAATTTGCTTGCAATAATCTGCTGAGTTTAGCAGCATCTTGGAAGCTAGAGGCAGAGAAACTTAAGCAACAAAAGGATCTTTTCCTGAGCTCAGGATGAACCTTCCATATCTCAGACTTATTTGCATTCTATACTCTAAAAAGCTCGTAAGAGTGAACTACAGCAGGAATAAAGCAAAACCCTTCTCATTTTCCAGCTTCCTTGTGAGCTACTTGTATAAAAAAAAGTCAAAGTTCCAGCCACAAGAAGTAGGCAGAGTCTCTCAAGGCAAGATTTTCAATATATATGCAAAGCCTATTAGAAAGAAAAGCTTCCTTTTGTTTTCTAAAGTAGAAGGGCATATTTGTTTATTGCATATACTTGAGCCACCTTGTGACACTCACTTCATAGATGCCTGAGAGTGGAGGCACCACACTGAAGGCAACAATGTGTGGTGGAGGAGATGACCACTGATCACTAAGAACTAGGTGACTGACTGAACTTTTCCATCCTGAGCTTGAGACATGAACCTAGTAACTAACCTCCAAGGGCAGAGCTTCCTAGATATTGCCTCTTCCTTTGGAAACTACCAAACAGTCCCAAAGTATTGCCATAAGTTCATTTATACATTTATTCCTCTGTTGTAGACTCTAAGCTTTGTCTTACATAACAATAAATTATTCTTTAATCAGAATATTGTATTCCCAGTCCTGTGATGCATTTTTACAAACACTATGTATTTCATTTGCCCATTGTTTCTTAAATATTTTAACTGTTTTGATTGTAATATTTTATCGATTATTTGAGAATGTTAAACAAAGTATTTTTATCATATTCATCCCCTACTCCATCCACCCCCATCTTCTAGAAGAAGAGAGTTTGAAATCAAGGTCAGCTGGGAAATACATAAGCTGTAACTAAACAAGGTCTTTTTTTTTTGGTTGTGACATAATACAAATTGATTTGATATTAAAAGAATCTCATTTGTGTATTTCTAAAATGTTAAAATGTGCATGTGGCCAAACAGTAAGGAAACAAACATTTCAATATAGGCAACTGGAACAGAAATAGCAAGCAGAGCACAAAATTAGCTTCTACAAATACAGAAGAAATACAGAAAAGTTCAGCAATACGTGAGCAAACATATGAGCAAAAAGAATACATAAGTAACAATGAATTATTAAAATTACCCCTCTGTAGTTGGGCATATGAACCCATACGAATTATCATCATACTCACCAGGCAGAGGTAGAAGAAACAATTACAGAGGCCACTGTAGTATACATAATGTGTTTTAAGATAGCCAGACCTATATCATGAGAAGCATGCCTTAATAACTATAATAAAACATTCCAAAAAGGAGAAAAGAATTATTTTGAAAATAAAAATAAATGTTTAAGCAGTCATGATAAAATGCCCACTGTGCTAGTATTTAAAATGCATTTTTGAAAGTTAGAAACAAGGTACAAAAACTAAAATTCAGCACACTGCTATCCCAAATGCAAATTATGTAATTACCTGGGAAAACTAAGCTAAAGTAAAATGGTTCTTAAATATATATGCATGTATTTATGAAAACACAATTTTACTGTACTGCATAACAATTTATAATGATAAAAATTATAAGCTAAGTAAAACGTGCATTCATACATTGAGTAATAAATAATGGAAATAGCCTTTACTCCTTTACTCAAATACTTATAACGTCTCAAACAGGTTAAATTAAAAAAGCCAGGCACAAGGTGATATACCACATTACCCTGTGTCTACGAAACCCAGACACAAGTGCAACCAACCTGTGATTTTGCTTTTTTCTATTTTTATTTTATTTTAAAAACAAAAAAATGATTTTTTTCATTTTATATACATAGAGCAAATATTCAATTCATTTCAGAATACATGATAATTGTCATTTATGCCACATCATATCCTGTTTTTAGATCTTTTCTTTGCACTTAGTTACCTAACAAATACTGTCTACTTACCCTTATAATTTCCCTAGAAAATTCATCGTAAACTTTATCATCCAGCATTAACATCTATTGTGAAAATGTTTTAACATTTCTGTCAATATAAAAAATCGCTATTTTAATTCTTTTTCAAATTTATAAACATGTATAGTTTATATGTGCATATAGTTACATTTATTTATATAATAGTGTCTAGTTAATAATGTAATTCTTTTTTAATATTGAAATTCTTTTATGGTGATTTCTTCTATTAAACCTTGAATATCTGTTGAGTAGCAGTTTCCTATGAGATTTAAATGATCTATCTTGGAGAAAAACTTGTTAAGACACGGAATGTGAAGGAAGAGTGAAACAGTAACATATTCTAAGGGAAAAGATCATTAAGACACAGGTTATTACAAAGAAGAGAGAAAACCAGGCTATTCGAAGAGGAGCTGTGTGGTAGTTTGGGTGTATTTGGCCCCATGAGTTCATAGGTAGTGGCACTTTTAGGAGGTGTGGCTTTGTTGGGATGTGCATGTCCTTGTTTGAGGAAATATGTCACTGTGAAAGTGGGCTTTGAGGTTTCCTATGCTCAGGATACCACCCAGTGGCTTCCTGCTTCCTGCAAGCGAAGATGTAGGCAGCACCACATCTGCCTGCATGTTGCCATGTTCTGATGATAATGGACTGAACCTCTGAAACTGAATGTGAGCCACCCCAATTAAATGTTTTCTCTATGAGATTTGCCATGGTCATGGTGTCTCTTCACAGCAATAAAAACCATAATTTAGACAAGATGCCACATTGTAGCCTATTCAGGAAGTTGCTGACACTGATCAGATTTACTAGGTGTCTCCCTCCTCTCAAACATATATACTTTAAGGACTGCTGAGAGACATTAAGCCAAATGGCACTGCCTTGGAGACCAGCTGAGCTCCCAGAAAGAGGCTCAGGTACAGTGAGCTGTGTGGAAAGACCACTCCCTCACCTACTGCCCCATATGCAGGTTGTACAGTGCACTCCACATGGCAATGTCTTGTGAGCTGACACCCATACTGTGGTGAGTTTTTGGTGATTCAATTGTCTTTGAACCAATTCTGTAAGTAATCCCCCCCCCCACCCGCACCCATATTCCCACAAGAAATAAAAAAAAATTGATTGACGGAGTTGAACATTGATAGTACCCTTACTTTGGTCTATTGTCAGCTCCCTATCCAGGTGAAGAGATGTTTATTGAAGTTTCCCAAGAAATAATATACAATGCAGAGTGTAAGATTCTCTTCATCAACTTTTTCTCTGTATCACACAGAGGCTAAGACTATGAGCACACAACGACAACATGGAAAAACATCTCAATCTGGTGCTCAAGTTGGCTCTCGGCATTTATGGACACTCTAAGCAGTGGCACTTTGCTCATTACAGAGGTTTCTGGGACATAGCCTTTGCCTATCTAGCATATCATAAACTCTAGATTTTTCTGTTATAATTATAATAGAAAGTAGAAACTTCTCCCTCCCACATCATGTTGTCAGGTATCAGCATTTGTTTTCTTGGATATGATATTTCAATAAACTAAAACTGGTTTAAGTTTACTGTGTTCCCTTTAGCTATTACCCACATATTCTTCACAGTCTCCCAGTGACCTACCTAACTACAACAAATTATGCTTGGAAAAAAACAGAATAGCCATATCAATGATGCTAAGGATGATATATTGCATCTAAGGATGCAATAGACTATTTAACATTCTAAGGAGAAAATGTGGGGAAATATATAGCCCTCTCCAACCAAGAAAATAGTAAGCATAATGTTTACCCATTTGTACACAGCATCCAACCTCCAGATTAATAAATGGAAAACTAGACAATGTTTGCAGTCTGGGAATGGTCTTTCCAAATGCATGAAAACTAAAACCAAGGGTTATAGTGGTCGTCACCGGAAACCTTCTCACATGAGAAAGTAGTGGACAAAGTGAAACTAATTAAAATATTTATCTAGTCATGCACATGCAGAGAGGTGCAGAGAGCATTAGGCTTGGAGTCAGATGGACCTAAATTTAATCTAGCTTCAGCACTTATTAGTAGTTTGAGTGACCTTGGAAAAAGTTTTACCTGCAAAAGAAGATAATTATATACCTCATGCAGTTTTCATGAGGAATAAGAGAGATGGTGCATTTAAAGTTTCAGTGTACAGCCCAGCATAGACCAAGCTCTTAATAAATATTAGGTGTTAGTAGTCCAGCATTTTCTTGATAAATGTCACATTGGAGTTTTACTATTTGAATACATTTTTGAGGTGATCTATCATTGTTAATATGTGCAAAAGTTTCTGAATCTGTAGGTGTTTTTAAAATCACAGATTTCTTGCATTCATGGTCAGACTCACATATGAGAACAACAACCCGATCCTCACCCATTATGTTGAGGAAAATTATTTTCCCAAAGTGATCCACCTTTAATCCAGTCATAAGGAGTTAGCCATTCTCAATTTTAATTGACAAATCTAATTACTGTGATGAGTTTATTTATAGTCACTATTCAATATCTATTGATAGTTTCTTGACCTTGAAGAATATCACCCAATTAACATGGCAATATGTGTTAATGGATTTTTAAATTACTTCACACTGGATAAAAGGTGAAAGGAAAAAAGGGAAATTCATTTCCACAGAGAAGAATCACAATTTATGGGAACCAGCCTTATATATCTGTCACTAGATGTGCAACATAAGAATTTACTTTGAAATTTCTTTCCCATATTAGGAAATTCTGTTACTTATGTGGTAGTACCTTTTTAGAATGTATTCAGGGAAAAATGACTTCAGTTCCGGCAACAAAGTATCTTCCCAAATTTGTGTTTGAGGATATGTTTTTGCTTCTAGAAAATGTGTTATTTTATGATTAGTATTTATTCTTTCAGAATAAAAAACCTTGAAGTTGATTGATGAACTGAAAATCATCAACTCTTGAAAACACATGCCAACAAAGACTCATTATTGTACAAGTGAAGCAATTGATGGACGTGGTGCTTGCACACTGGGGTGGGTGGGGCTGCCATCCGCTTTCCCGGTCACAATCCCTATATTCATTTTTCATATGTTTAGACACATAGTGAGAATCATAGATTATCAAATTCATAAGGATTCCAGACATTACACACCTTATTTCAGAAGAAAAACACTGAGAAATTAAATTAAGAAGTATCATGGCAATCTTGATATACTGATCCAAATTTTCTGTTTTGCTTCTCTATCTCTTCTCACTTCGCAATACATCATAAACATCTCATTTCCCATTACACCATAAGCTTCCCCAAGACAGCCCCTTACCTTTAGATGTACTTTGAACTACATTATTCCCCTACTAAAAAAAACTGTTTGTTGGCATCCCAATCCTTAATATCTTAAACATGCCTGTCTTTGGAAATAGGATCATGGGCAGGGACAATAAGCTGAAAGCACTTAGGTGGGTAGTCTCAAATCCAATGTGACTGATGTTCTTACCAAAGGATGAAGAGCTACCAGAGTGCGCATGCTCAGAAGTAAAGTCATTACAGCACATAATAATAAGCAAGCTCCCCCAAAGGTAGAAAAATGACAGCTGCAGGATGGCCAAGTCAGGTAACATGTATGTGATTTATACCCTTCAGAACTGTGAAAGCTAAACTTATGTTGTTAATCCTCACAGTCTTCGGCATTTTTCTATGCTATCCTGGTAAAAAAAAAAAATGCACATTGTCTGGACTTCCAGCACCTGCTTCTGTAAATGGCACACAGTAGGTGCTCCATTTACAAAGCATATAAAGGATGACTACATGGAATGGGGGAGAAGGAAAAGAGTTCTCCTCGATGTTGAAATTATTGGCTCCAGCATAAAAACTCCAAATATCTATGCCCTTTCCAATGCAACCTACACCATACATCTCAGTTCTAAAACTGTCAGTACTTGTTTTCACGTCTGCCTTGTGCATTCTTGCAAACTTTCATGTTTATTTATTATTATGCACCTGCAGGACAGTAATTTTATTGGGCATGGGTCCTATATCTACATATTTGAAATCAGCAGTTATATTTGAAGAGAGAAAAATAGACTCAACACCTGTGAAATCTCTATTTTGCTTCCAGGATTTTAAGACATATTTTATGCATTGAAGTACCTTGCTCATGCTAAATCATAAAGATTTGCATACTTACCATAGATTACTTTGTTCTAATATCTGATTTTTTAAAGAAAGGAATAGTTGAGGAATGGGAGGGAGTCTTAGATATTTGCTTCTTGTTAGAATGTGAATAGAATATTCTTCCAGGCCAGCATACATAAGAAAGGAAAAATTGCCTCTAGAGCCTAGAAAGCAGTCATTTACCTAGCATAAAATAAATTGCAATGGATTATTGGATTGGAAACTACCTCAGGTACAATGAAGTGTGGCAAACAGATGCTCAGTGAGGCTCATTGGACATGAAGATGATGCAGTCAAGTGCACTCAAGCACAGTTCCAAAATTGTTCTTTATTATTCTGAAAGATGCCTGTTTAATAACCTATTCAAAAAGCTATCCTTTAATACTCTATTTCCCTCACTCCATCTGGAGGAAGAGTTGAGGGAGGTAGCACTTAGAACTAATAAAAATGGATGAAAACAGGAGACTTTGCTGGAGACCAAGGTTTAGGCCAAGAAACGTGGAAACCTGGATCATTAAATGACAGGAAATCACAAAGATGCAATTATCTCTCTGTAAGCACAAATGGTCTTTCCTTCAGTCTCCAATGTGCCTGCAACTCTTTGGATGCTCAGGATGTCTTCCTGAAGGAAAGTTAGCTCTCTAATATTGCTACCTATATCTTTTGATATAAATGTTACCTAACAATTTAACTACAGCTGAAGAAATGGCAACCTTATGTCTCATTTTGTTTCTTAAAGCTATAAAACAGTGTAAAGGGAAAAGCTGTTTGTGTGTGTGTGTGTGTGTGTGTGTGTGTGTGCGTGCATGCGTGCATGCACACTCATGCATGCCGATTTGTCTATCTGTACAAGTGTATGTGAGTGTGTTAATCTTTATAATCCTTACATGTATATTATTGTGTATATATGAATGAGTACAATTATTGTATGGCTGTGTATGTATCAACGTGTCTGTGTCTGTAAAACAAGGCACAGAGGAAAGAGAGGCTTTGATCAGCCTTTCTGTGTAAGCCTCTACACATTTAAGCACGTTGTACAGTTCAGCCTCAGAATTCCCAAAACCATCAAGGCAAATCTTGAGAAATGCTAGTTCTGTTCAAAAATCTGCACTATTTTTACAATTGGCCCCTGGGTTTTTCATCCAATTTAACTTCTGTTTGTATAAAAGTGAGCCCTTTTTTAACTTCTGGAAATTGATATAAAAATTTTAAATATATAGCCACCATTCTAAACGCCATGCAGGAAACTTTATATACTGTCAGCATCAAAGGAACAGATTAATCCCAGGCCATAAATTCTTCCATCTCTGAAATGTACCTTTATTTATTATGTAGTGCCTTTTGCCCTCTCACTTCTATCTAATATAGTAGATGAATGTAGTACACATGCTAGAAAGCAGTCTTAGTGATTGAATTCTATCTACTTTTTAATAACACTCTAGCTTTGGTCCAACTTCTCCAAGCCTTAGTTTCCTTCTTCAGAAAATCCAGATAATAAAATCACCATGAAGCTAAAGAAAAGTCTATTGTTAATCACTTATCATTATTTATGTCTCAGAATGATAACATAATATAAACTACCAATGATTAATAAACCTCATACTGTATTATAATTTGTTATTCTCTGACATCTCCTCCCCCACTAAATTGCATATGACTTAAAGGTATCTCTTTGTGAAATATACTATTTAATATAGTCACTTTCTAGAGAAAACATTGGTTGGTTATTTCTTTTTAAAAGAGCTCAAATGTATTTTAAAAATCACATAAAGATATTTAAAGGAATAGACTGAAAATCCAGGTCATGCCCTTACTTGTCCTTGGCTCGTTCTATATATTTAAATCACTGTAAGGCCAGCACATAGCACGAGTCTATGCCAATTTGTTCTATGATCAGTTATAATGAGTGTTTTCCAAATCCCAGACGTATAATTTCCTCTCTGATTTATTCTATCCAGTCTGCAGTGCAACAGACAGGAACTATTCATGTCCTTTTCTTTCCCCTTTAAAAGACTAAGAGAGAGTTAGGGTTAGATGGAACAGTGGGTACATGTAGGGCAGCCTTGTATGGATGGAGCCCCTGGGTCTTTCTCACCTGCCTTTACTTAGATTTGCAGAGGTTACATCACAAAAACCTGACAGGGTGCTTGTAAAAATGGAGCCATTATTATCCCCATTCTTTTCTTCCCCTACAGGCCTTGTTCTCTTTGAAAAATAAAGAGTAGGTTCTAGAAAGGGAGTATTACAAAATAGAACCCCCATATTTCACAGCTTGACATTCAGAATGCTGAGAAAGATAACACAAATAGAGTTTCACATGACAGACTAGCATAATGACTGTACCTTAGAACTTCAGTGGGAAGCTCTAAGCATAGGAAGTTAAAGACGTGTCTAAATCCAATCTAAACTTCTCTTCCACAAATTCTATTGAAAATATTAAGCATAAATTATGTCATCGACATATCAAACATTATTCTCTATATTGATGAACTGAATGTAGCCTAAATGTATTATGATCAAGGAGAAAAGAAAGTATAAACTTGTTTAAATTTCTAGATATTAATACCATGACTTCCCAGAAAACACTTTAAAGGTAAAAACAATAGTAGAATCCGGGCCATTTTCTCATGTAGGAAAAATGGGTTATATGCAGTTTTATGTGAACGTGTTTAGGGACAGGTGAGAAAATGATGGAATAATGGAACTAATAAGGAACAAGAGACTTTGTAAGAAGCCAAATACATACTGAAAGGTTAATGAGAAATTATGTAAATCTTGCAGAGTAACCTCTCTTGAAATTTTCACTTGAGTACCAATCGAGTTCGAGGAAAGTGTTGTATAAAATTATATCACTCTCTCAAGTCCTTAAAATAAATATTCCCTGCCTATTCAGCATCAGGCAGTAGGCATGACTTGAGAGACAATACTGCACATGATATGCGTGCCTACATAGAATGAACATGAAATCTGGTGTATGTGCATGTGTGTTAGGAGTTCATAAGGAAATATTATAATATATAATATTTTGTAAAACATACCCTATACAAAAATTAACTAGTTCTTTGATAAAATATGAAGACTTCAAACACAGAAACTGTGCTTTCAGGATAGAAGAAAATATGGTTACACTGATTAAATGGTTGTAGGTTTGAATGGGAGATTTATTATAAGCATATAAGGGAGATATCAAATATGTAGGAAAGTTTTTAACAACAAACTGTTGGCTATGTACCTAGTTTTAATGCCCTGAATCAGGCAAACAACCTGACTGAGAAAGACCCTGTGGTTGCTACCTCAGGGCAGTGAGATATGGTTCTTCTACTAGCGCTGCTAGCCAAGAACCTTGGGTGCAGGTAGGTGTTGGCAACACTGTTGGCAACACTGTACTACCCTGAAGTACAACCTTTATTTAGCTGCTCGTGGAGCAAGAGACAAATCCTCAAATATCTATGGTGTGGTAGGAGCATCAGTCTGGGCATTACCTAGTCCGTGTGTCCATAACACAGTGGCAAGAGGAAAGTGAAATACTAATATTTTTATTTTGGATATGGGGAAGTAAATATGCCCCAACCAAGGTTTTAAGGCAAAAGGAATTTCCACACTTGAAAACTAGGTTCAGATGATGACCATGAAAGAGGAATGTCAGGCACTGAGACAATTTTGTGTATCAGAAAGAATAAATAATTTGGTGGCAGTCTTGAACACCTCCACCTCCTCGGGCCTTTTATTATGTATGTGAAACCTTTTCTTAGGTGCAGATCTTACATTACATAAATAATGTAAACATTAACTATTGTGTGATTTGAGGGAAGGAAATAAATCTAAGAATATGTTTATATGCTTTAAATATATAAATTTTGTGGAAGAAAATATGTACGTAAAAGTGTTAGCTATCGTTTATAATTGATTAGCTTAGATCTTTTATCTCCTATAAAATTTTGCACTTATGATAAAAATTTTATTTATGATAAATTCTTATGTATTCTTCTAAGAAACTAAAGAAGATGGGAAAACAAGTCTTTAAAGCTTATTTATAAAAAATTGCATCTATTCAATAGTAACACAGGGATGCTAAACATAGAAGTATTTTCTCTTTTCTCTACCAATTACCGAGGATTAGTAGTTTCCAAGGAATCAAACTTTTAAAACAAAAACTAAAGAGTATGGCATTCGAGAAGAAGCATCTGTGTGGACTGCATGAAAGGAAAGTGTTAGTGATAACAGAGATGGATGGTCCATACTTTCCCTATAGGACTTCTGATGTTAGAGAGCTATAGAGAACACCCTCAAGACACAACATACCATGTCAAGTACTTTAGAAGGGAGGTAGCATTTAGAGAATAGTGGTATAGGCAGTCAGGGTTAGAAGAAGAGGCAATGATCTTCCATATAAACATCCAAATTCCACAGAATAACATACAATCTTTCACAGGAGAAGGCAGGGCTGTGCCTATACCACTGGCTTTAATTTAGTGCACACAACTGGCAGAGAAAGCAAGCCTTCTCAACTGGAAGTAGACAATCACCATGTCAAATATTGATTGTAACACTCCCCAAACTGTGTGAAAGTACTAAGATATTTGTCTATGAAGATATTGCCTCTATTCTTCTCAGTCTTATCATCAAGTAGAACAGAAAACAGCAGTTATTAGGCTTTGGAAAGAACTCAATGTTACATGTATACACATTGCTGACTTGTGTTGTTCAACACACATATTTTACAGTTATTTCACAATGGTGTGTGGTTTAAAGCAGAAGTAGGAGGATGGTAGATATTTGAGAAAAATGGAATGAAAGCCTGTAGGGACTCAGCTGTCATTGAGCAAAACCAACCTCTAACAGAATATGTTGGTTTTTGGTACTCTCAATGTCAACTTTTAAAAATAAGGAAGGTTTTTATTTTGTGATAAATCAACCCACCTGTTTGAGGTCATTTCTAGGGAAATCTTTAAGAGATTATTAGACCAGAACATTGCATCCTCTCCAGCACAATCATCATAAACATTTAAGCCAATTCTTTGTTGATTTTTGGCTGAGTGATTTAAACCCTGACTGGCATTGTTCATTTCAAAACACTGCTAATAATAATCACTACCTTTAATCATAGCGATAATCTTCATTATCCAATGTTTTTTTGTAAGTAGCTTGAAACAACTTCACATTAACTATGCTCTTTGTTCCCAGGCATCTCTGTTAAGACCTAAAAAGAACAGGAAATGTATTGATTGTGCTGTAGAGAAAGGACTCAGTGAGGTTAAGTATTAGCTTAAGGTCGCAGAGCTGGCCTGTGGCAGATCCATGATAGATACTGCTAAGGGTAACTAAATAAACTGGAGTTGATCTCAACCTACCTATAACAAATGTGATTAAGGGCCCCATCTCTGAGGCAAAGGGCCTGCACCTCTTTACCGCAGTCATGAAGTGTTTGCCCTGAAAGACCTCAATCTCTCTTTCTAAAAGTGCCTTCAATCAGCAAGTCAGACCTGTGTCATTTACTTTCTTCAAGTTGTTGCCTTTCAGGCCTGCATAGAACTGGATGTTTTGGCCAAGACAATTGACAGTTCTGCTCCCTGGGATTCTGAACACAAGGAGTGGCCTAGCAGTGCAGTATTTCGTCAAACAAACATAAATACTCTTGTATGACACTATTAGAGATTACAAAGTTTCATTAGTGTATGATAATTATAAACTTATGTTTTCTTAATGAAAGGTATCTGAAGGTGGCATCTATCTTAGTTAGGGTTTCTACTCTTACAATTAAACATCATGACCAAAAACAACTTGGGGCAGAAAGGATTCATTTCATCTTACATCTTACAATAGTCTATCATCTAGAAAATTCAGGGCAGGCACTCAAACTGTAGGCAGGAAACTGAAGGTCAGAGCTGATGCAGACAAAATTGGGGATGGGGGCTGCTGCTTGCCAGTTTGTTCCTCATAGCCTGCTCCACTTGCTTTCTTGTGAACCTGGGACAACCAGATCACGGGTAGTGTTGTGGAGGTCACTTGTTTGTTTCCTGAATGCCCAGAATCCAGAAAAAATGACACAGAACCAATATTATTGCAATACTGTTTGACCTATAGCTTAAGTGTATTTCTGGCTAACTCATGTCTTAAATTAACCCATCTCCATTAATCTGTGTATTGCCATAAGGCTGTGATTTACTCAGCAATGTTTCATCCAGCGTCTGTCTCCAGTGGGCTACATGGCTTCTCTCTGGCTCCACCCTGCTTTTTCCCAGCATTCACTTTAGTTTTCTCTGCTTAGCCCTACTCTACCCCATCAGACCAAGCCAGTTTCTTTATTAACCAATAATTCACAGCATACAAAAAGGAATCCCACATCAGGGTAGTACCACCTATAAAGATCTGGGCCCATCCATACCAACAATCAATAACATGTCCCACAGGCCAATCTGGTGGGGGCATCTTCTCAATTGATACCTTCCATATTATATTAGTTTGTATCAAGTTGACATAAAATCAACAAACACAGCATCTTATCACTTAATATCTACTCTTCTGTTTGCCTTTTTTATTTGACGGCACTCATCTTCACATATCTAGGAGCACATAGCATTTCTGGAACTTGCTTTAACCTAATACTGTTTCCTAAGTCTGTTACCAATAACCACATCCACATTCCTTTGTTCTAATGATTTACTAACTTAATTTCTTTGCTTTTCAAGCTTTGTTTTTAATTATATTAGAGCAACTTCTTCAATAAGATTGCAGATATGTTGGTTAACAAATGAATTTTCTCAAAGAATGTAGATTCTTGGAGAATGCATATTGACAAGAAACCAAGTACATCAAGAAGTAAATAAAATGGAGTTTTGATGTGGGATACCCTTCTGAATATGTGTTTTCATTTGTTGAATCAATGGCTTAGCAGAATAAAGCCAGGTGGGAAATTTGAGCAGAGTTATATAGAAAGAGTAAGCAGAGTCAAAGAAACACTATGCAGCCGCCAATGAAGAAAGATATCAGAACATTACGGAGATATATAGATTAATAGGAATGGGTTAATTTAAGATGTAAGGGCTAGCTAGGAATATTCCTGAGCCAGTGGCCAAACTACATTGTAATTATTATAGTTCCTGTGTGATTAATCAAGTCTGGGTAGCTGGGAAATGAAAGTTCAGTCTCTGTCTACAGAGTTTCCTCATATTAGCATGAATTCAAGAATCATTTTACTATAGCTTTATTTACTAAAAGAAAAACTGCTTTTAAATCTAGGCTAGAAATAACAATGACTCTTTATCTATAATGATACTTCCCAACCGTTCTTGAGAATTTATTGGGAAGCTCACTAAAAATCTGTCCTTCCTCTTCATGGATGTCAGTGTAGGTAAAGAGCTGAAGTCTATGAAGCTGAGTTTCCTACTGACAAGGGACTAGAACAATGACATCTAACATAATTAGTTATGACAGCAGGGAATTGCTCTATCTGAAGTGACATGATCATCCAAGTCATACTTAGTAATATTTACTAGTAAAAAGCCAGTCTCACATTCTAACATATTCAATGGAGAGTATGCATTATCTCTTTTAAATTTCCCCTTTATTTCTTCAACTTGTATTTCTTAATAATTAGACAAGAGAAGAGCTCATGAATTTGAAAAAAAAGCAAGCAAGCATATATGGAAAAGTTTACAGAGAGGAAAGGGAAGGAAGGAATGATGCGATTATATTATAATCTCAAATTTTTTAAATATATTTTTGAAGGAATTAAATAAGAGAAAGTAGCACCCATAGAAGAGTGCTAATGGTTGATTTTCAGTTTTAGTTCATTTTTATTCATATTGTTTTTTGTATTAGAGTAGAAAAGTAAAAAAATACCCAGGTTGCTTCTCATGGAGGACTTTAAGAATAAAATAAAATCATGGCAAAGATGTTTACTCTGCCATAAAGAACCACTCAAACACTTAGCAGACAGAGCAGTGATTCTTTTTTACTGTACTCTGACTGGGAGCACATTCAGGCTCTTCTTTCAAGGAGTGAAGAGCACTTTTCAAGCCCTAATAAATGTCAAGGTTATAAAGGTACAATACCATCTGTAAAGTTCAGCTTAAAGGTAAACAGGGCAGCTGATTAGCATATGCAAGGACTTCCAAGTTAATTTTAGCCTAATAAATATCCTGAAAATACAAGGATATACTCAAGCATACAAAAGAAACTGATGCTTTGAATTCTTGTCATTCTCATCTATTTCTGGGGCATGTTGCCAGCTTGCTCATTCTGCAGTCTTTTACGGTAGCACTACCATTGGCTATAGAGTCCTTTTGGTATAGAGGCTACTTTTCAATTCAGACCTTCTCAGATCATATTCCTTCTCTGTGCATATTAGTTCTGTGACATTGAATAAAAGATAAAAGTTCATTATGTCTCTATTTCTTGAATTGTCAGGTAAAGAATGAGTGTTTCCTAAGGATACCTTGCCAATTACATGAACTAATGTACAGAAACATTTATTAAGTATTTATTAAGTACTATGACTCAAATATTTACATATGGTAATGATGATAATCACCCTATTTAATAATTACAAATTATTTGAACATGTTTGTGCATTAGTAGTTTTCATAATAATATTACTATCACATGATGTACCCTAAAAATATCAGCATTCTGGAGTAAGAAAGATATTTCCATGTAATAAAATAAGAATAGAATAAGTTTATTTGCCATTTTGCTTTTAACATGCTTATGGGCTACAATCACTTCCAAAACTTTTTTTTCCTTTTAACTAGTGTATATCACTATTTAGTATGGCAGAATTCTCACACTTGAATCCATTAAAGAAGAATTTTGAGGTACTGTATAGGAAAGAAATGAAGTTTAGGGAAGTATGAAACCAAAAGCATGTAATCGTCATTTATAACACTGGGCAGAGGGTTTGAGCACAACTCTGCATTCTAATTCCCAATCAAGAGCCAACAATTCATTCAACAAACATCATCCACTTTTTATGTTACACAGGCTTTAACTAAGACAAAATCATGGTTTTTCCCCTTAGGACGCATACAACTTGATAAAAATGTTTTAAAAATTGCCTGGAGATCATTCTTCTCTTTTCACTTTAGAAAATAAAGGGAACAATTTAATGGACAGTTTTATTGCATATTTCCAATAATAGCCTTTGGCTATCCAATCTTTTCCCCAATAATTTCCTCTATGCCTAACCGCTGTGGTAATAAATATGGACTGTGGGTTACTTATCAACCACTTAGCAGTTAATATCCAAATATAAGCAAATATATACCATACTTGTCTTTTGGGATCTGTGTTGCCTCAATTGGAATGATTTATTTCCTAGTTCCATCCGTTTATTTGAAAATTTAATGATTTCATTTTTTAAACAGCTGAATAATATGCCATTATGTAAATGTACCACAGTTTCTTTATCAGGCATTAGTGGGTAGACATGCAGTCTGTTTCCAATTTCTGATTCTTATAAATAGAGCATCAATGAACATGGTTGAGCAAGTTTCTATAGCAGGATGTAGTGTTATTTGGGTATACACCCAAAAGTGACAGAACTACATCTTGAGTTGGATCAATCCCCATATTTCTGAGAAACTGCCTCACTAATTTCCACAGTAGCTGTACAAGTTTGTACTCCGGCCAGCAATGAATGAGTGTTCTCTTTACACCACATCCTTGCTAACATGATCAGTCATTTGTTTTATTGATCTTGGCCATTCTGACAGGTATAAGACGAGATATCAAAGTAATTTTGATTTTCATTTCCCTGATTACTAAGGATGTTAAGCATTTCTTGAATAGTTATAGATGGATTTGATGGGTACTGGAATGAGAGGATCAAACAGGGAGGGAGAGAAACCAGAATGGGGAGACAGAAAATATGAGGAAGGACAAATAAAACTAACAACCATTAGAGGAATTGCATGGAAACCTAATACAGCAGAAGTTTCCTACAACATATACAGGCAATAAAGTCATATAAAGGGAATCATCAAACGACAGAGGAAATGGAGCTTCAATTAGACAGTTTTCTGCTGCTCTATTTCTATTTAGATTGATTTGACTTGATTTTATCTTATTTTTCATTTTTCTTTTTAAGATTCCTGTTTGTTTTCTAATGAGAGAAGCAAGAAAGGAATTATATTTAGGTGGGTGGGGTAGTAGGGAGGAGCTCAGAGTAGTTAGGGGAGGGGAGCCATAATTAAGAGATATTGCATGAATAAACCCATATTCAATAAAAAATAGCCTTGGATGCTTATGCTTGGTACAACCACACATACACCCAAGTTAGCAGAAGCATATTTTTGCTAGTCTGAATTCATGTTGCTAGAACACTATTTCTTCTTTAATTAGGGAACCTTCCACTATTAGTTTCTAACCACAAAACTTGTCTATCACAAGAAAACTCCCACTTTCACTAGCTTGGCTTTTTTTCATTCTTGATTTCTTTCTTGGCTTAAATGTCCCTCTTATTAGCCAAGCTTCCCAGATTCCATATGTCTAGATGGCTTGCCATAGCTAAATACCTCCATGATACTTGCATTCTGCCTATGCCAGGTTTGTAACGCGACCCACCCCTTCCTAAGTACTCACCGGAAAATAAGTCTAATAAAGCCGTAACATGATATTAGCATTCTAACAATGCTTCACAGATTTTTTATATAATGCTGTTTTCTTTTACTGCTATCCAATGATAACTATATTTCCAATTGCAGCTAAAATTTCTCCTTCAAGTATATAATAGTTTGTGCTCTACACCATGATCTTATGTTTTATGTTTTTTAAGGCTCACAAACAAGAAAATTTTCAGCAAATTCAAAGAATCAGCAAGCAGAGTTCGTTTCATTTCTCTGTTTGCCAAGGAAGTATCCCCTTAGGATTCTCTAGTGCAACTCATTCGGGTGTGCATCCTCAGATACCAAGGGAGCCACTCCTGTAAAGGAGGGACTGGGAAGCAGACATCAAGACACGGTTTCTGATCTGAGCCTTCATAAACAGAAAATCAATTAATTCCTTTAACGCTTTAACTGGCAAGGCTCTGATTGTCTACGGTGGCCTGTAACACACCATCCTGATCCTTAAAAGACAGGAATTCAGTAGTTACAAGCCCAAATATGGCAGGCACTATCACTTCTCTGGGGATTGCCCTATTGCTAAATGTTTGTGAGCAAACCTCACTGGATGGAAATTTAGGATGCAATTTAATGAAAACAAACTTTTTAATGGACAAGAAAGATGGTGCAATGGATAAGAGCATTAGCTTCCAAGGCTGATGACTGGAGTTCTGTCTCCAAACCCGAATGATAGAAGAAAGTCACTGACTCCGGCAAATTGTATTTCATGCCATTGGTGCTGAAATATATATAAATGGGCGGGTCAGAAAAGATGTATTCACCTGAAGGTCTCTGTCAATCAGGATAATAAAAAATTATGCTTGGAAAGAGAGGAAGGAAAAAGGAAAAAACAATAGCTCCAGAATAGTTAAGAAACTGGGAAAGAAAGAGACAGAATGCCCAGGAAGGAGAACTTGACCTAAAGCAGATAATGGGAATACTTTATATTGTGATATATGTTCTAAGAAATAATCTTGGCCTTTGTGGAACACACCGTAAGTTCATTGTACCTGTACTACATGTACTACATTATTACTGTGTGCTGAGCACTGTGCTTTTAAGTAGAAACCAGCACATATGGGAAACTCTTAATAGAGAGACATGCAGCATACCCAAAGTACAGAGGTGGTCCAGAGGCTTTAAGGACAAAAATTCTACAGATACTGCTGAAACTCTCTCATTGGACTTCTTCCTCCAGTTTGGATGCTCACCTTACTAGACCTGGATGGAGGTGGGTGGTCCTTGGACTTCCCACAGGGTAGGGAACCCTGATTGCTCTTTGGGCTGACAAGGGAGGGGGACTTGATTGAGGGAGGGGAAGGGAAATGGGAGGCGGTGGCGGGGAAGAGACGGAAATTTTTAATAAATAAATAAATAAATAATTGGAATCCTCACTCACTGCTGGTGACCATGAATGAGGGCTCAGTTTTAGACATTAACAGTTGATCCATTTCTCATAGAGTCAAACGGAAACACCACTCCTGGGCATCTCCCCCAAAGAACTGAAAAATTGTGATTTCTAACAATTTACATATAATGGTTGATAGCACTACTATGCATAGTGGTCAAAAGATGCATAAAAGTGTTCATCATAGCTTATGATAACTGGATATACAAAATTACATATATTCACGACTTAGTCTGACTCAGCCACATAAATTACAAATTACAAGAATTAAGTTAAAATACATCGTGTTAAATAAGGAAAACCAGGAAATTATTGCATATGTTTACGTGTATGACATATCCAGAACTGGCAAATCTATAGATAAAATAACATACTCGTGGTTGTTGGGAGCTGGGAAAGGAAGTGGCCGCTTAATGGTAATAGGCTGTCTATTTTGGCTTTGATGAAAATATTCTGTAGACAGATTTGAGGTTACCGGATTTTGTGACCATACCAAATACCAATAAATTAAAAGTAAAAATACATGAACAGTGTTATATGAGTTTAATTTAAAATATTCATGGAAATTTACAATGTTTCTCTACTTAATCTTTGAGGATGATTCTAATGTGTTGAATAAAACTTGCAATAATGGATCTCTGTGAGTTTGAGACCAGCCTGGTCTAGAAGAGCTAGTTCCAGGGCAGGAACCAAAAAGCTACAGAGAACCCCTGTCTCAAAAATCCAAAAAAAAAAAACTTGCAATAACATATTGCTTGCTCATGAATTTCAAAACCCTCACATATACCTTGAAGATAAGAAAAAGCAATGTATACTTTTGTAAATAATACTTGATTCAGAGGATGACTTTGGATAGGGAGAGACTAAAATTGACCCAAATAGGAGAATCTCTTGCTAACAGAGACTTCCAACACAATCTGCATCAATAATAATAACGAATGGGGGAAGCTCTGTTAAATAATCACCTTTAAGAAGTGGAACCCAGCTAAGGCGTGGCTACCTGGAGTCCAGGAAGAAAAACTGGGACTGACTGACTAGGTGTGTGCTCTCTCCGGGTGATTCCCGCGGTACACAGCGGAACTCGGACTTCACTTCCCATTTTTGTGGAGTTAGTTTCCCCTTATAAAATTTAAAAATATAATTATTTATCTATAAGCTGGCCTGGTTATTTCCCGAATTGAGCGAACAGCTACAAATAACATCCATTAAATTTCCCTCAGAAAAAAAGAAGTATTCTAAGACAAAATATGATACAGGAACCTGCCCTTCTGACTTAATCTGATTCTTTAACTACAGCACTGAACTTGATTGTTGTGGAATAGTTTGATCGCACTCAGACACATCCGAGACTGCGTAATAAAGTTATACCTTGAATCAGGGCAGAGACAGTGATTATTAGCTGACCAGAATCAGCACAGAGGAGGCAGCAATGTAGAGACGTCGCACAGGAAGCAAAGGGATGGAACTGGAGTTTCAGCTTCATTTTGGTTCTGGGAAGAGGGAAAAGACAGGTCTGGGTTTGATTTTCAGTGGATATAATTCATAACGTCCTTATGAATTCTTAACAAAACTTACTTTAACTTCTAAAGATAATATATAAAAACACAATGTAAAAAAACTCAAAACAGAATGCCATTTCACACACATGGCTGAATGACTTTCTCTTATATAACTGAAATCTTTCAATAAATGTCGGTATAATGTATTTCATAAGATGTCTCCAAATGAGTGATCGTTTTTCTAACAGTCATGACACTTTTATCTTTCTTATTCTTTTTCTTATTTTTTGTGTTTATGATGTACTTACACAATTTCCCTCTTCCCTTTTCTCCTACCAAACCATCCTATGTACTCCCTACCTGGGATCACTTTCAGATTCTGCCTTCCTTATTCCTTCATTATATATATAAACTATGACTATTTATAAATGAACTATGCATATATTAAAGTACTTGTACAACTAAATAAAAATATACGGTTTAGGTGAGCTTACTTAAGTAAACATATTTTAAACACATTATAAAAACTCTAAGTATTTTATGTATTAAGATAAACAATATCATGAACAGATTGAACATAGAAAAATATGAACATTAATTATTTCCTATTGTAAAAATATGCCCTTGAACTTACATATAAAATTTAGGCTAAAACATAGTATGTCTTCTTGCTGCATTGGAAGTTCACTTGTTTATGTGCTGTAACATACAACTCTTAACATGTCCTGTGAGTAGTTCTACTTTCTAATTCAGAGTCAAAGTATCAAGAGAAAGTCTATTCTTAAAACATGGCCTCCAAACAGAAAGTAATAAAAATAGAAAACAAATTTATACTTGATATTGAAGAACCAGTATTAGAAAAAACACTTATTTCTGAATTTGATTCCATTATAAATATAAATTTCTGAATTTGATCTGTTTTTCCATTTTTTCCATTTTTTTCAACCTCTAAATCTTTGTTATAACCTCTGACCACTTACATTAGTTAAAAATAAAATCATGACACTTATAATATATTAGTAGTGTTATTAGATGATTATAAAATGAGACAGTATTAGTTTCCAAATGAGTTCAAAGTAATAAATTTAAAAGGTCACAAATGAAGTGGTCTAAAACAACAGACTTAATTCATTTTTTACTCAGAAATTTTGGTGCAGTGATACTTTATTTTCTGAATGATCTCTCCCATCATGCCCAGCTTCAGGTGAGAGACCATACATACTGCTTGATTTATGGGGGCACTCTAGTTCTGTAGCTCTACTAATGCTGTCTTGATCTTTATATTTAACACCTACCCAGAAAATGAGGATTTCATTCCTTAACTCAAAACACTTAATTTTCGTAGTGTTTCAGAAAACTTTTTTATCTAAATAAGACAATATACACAAATTTGTGGGTTTGGGGTAAATATTATTTAATAATCCTTTAACCAACAAAAATTGCATAATAAGCAACAGTAAAAAGTTGACATAAACTATATACATTTGTGGAACTCTACCGAATGTTGATAGAAGTAAAACACATACTGTGTGTCAGTAAGGAGTACTGCTACGATCCCATTTTTAGTCATACAGAATTATGAATAAAAAGTAGGTGTGAAAGTCCTAAACAGAGAAATCTCAACAGAGGAATCTAACATGGCTGAAAGGCACTTAAGGAAATGTTCAACATCCTTAGTCATCAGAGAAATGCAAATCAAAACAACTCTGACATTCCATCTCACACCTGTAAATATGGCCAAGATCAAAAACACTGATGACAACTTGTGCTGGAGAGGTTGTGGGAAAAGGGAACACTTCTGCACTGATGGTGGGAATGCAAGCTGGTACAACTTTTTTGGATGTCAGTGTGGCGATTTCTCAGAAAATTAGGAAACAATCTTCCTCAAGACCCTTTGGTATATATTCAAAGGATGCTCAATTGTGCTACAAGGACTGTACTCAACCATGTTCATAGCAACATTGTCATAGCCAGAACTTGGAAACAACCTAAATGCTCCTCAACTGAAGAGTGGATAAGGAAAATGTGGTACATTTACACAATTGAGTACTACACAGCAGAAATAAAATGATGACATCTTAAAATTTACAGGGAAATGAATGGAGCTAGAAAACATCATATGGAGTGAGGTAACCCAGACACAGAATGGCAATTATCACATTTAATCACTCGTAAGTGGCTTTTAATCATAAGGCAAAGAAACCCAAACTCCAAATCACAATCCCAGAGAACCTAGACAACAATGAGGACACTAAGAGAGACATACATAAATCTAATCTAGATAGGAAGTAGAAAAAGACAAGATCTCATAAGTAAATTGGGAGCATAGGGGACATGGGAGATGGGTAAAGGGGAAGGGAGAGGCAAGAAGGGGAGCAGAGAAGATTGTATAGCTCAAAAAATCAATAAAAAATAATTATTGATAAATAAAAAAGAAAAAAAAGTAGGTGTGAAAATGATTACAAATGTATACCTTCTGGAAAGAATTGACATCAAACTGCAAATCAGAACTTTTAGAGCCCTCTGTTCCATGCAAGGAGGAGATAGTACTTGCTCAGATCCCTTTCACTGAAAGATAGATATGGTAGCTTCCATACCATCCCTTGGATTTACCAAGATCAGGATTCAATAAGAATTTAGAGATATGGGCAGGCTAGTAGCCCAGTACCATCCATTGCCCAATGAATATGATCTACAGTTTGAACCGTAGGCTTCTTCTCCCACATCCCAAGGTGGAAATGCCTTGAGTATTTTAAAAAAGCCTAAACAGCTAAGATGACCTGAAGCTTCACCATGAGTAAGTTGTATTTCAAAATTTTTGTTTAAAGCAAGTATTGAACTATTCCCAGATGAATGGGATAATGAACTAGTCGATACACTGATACATAGACGAAGTCATGTAAAATTTTATTCTTATGGGTACTGTAACTACTTGAAAGGGTCATTTAAATTACATTGAAACACATAATTAGAAAGTCCTATAAGATAATATGAATGCTACTTCAAAACCTTAGCTCTTTAAAATTTGAATCGCATGAGTAAGCTGTGAACCCTGCAATGGAAGTAACTAAAATGATTAATGACTAACAAATGATCACAATGTTCACATTCATGTATATGCATGCTCTAAATGTGCTCCAGTTTCATTTAACACTTAATTCCATTCATTTAATTAATCAGAATGTCATAGCGTTAAATAAGAAAATGCTCATTTTTGTACAATCCTTTACCCCACTTTAAAAAATTAGGTAAACTGTGTACTATAAGTACTATAGTCGCACTGCTAGAAAGTAAGCAAGAAGAGCAAAATACCCATTTAAATTACTGCTTATCAATAGCCTACTTCAGCATGTAAGGTGCATAATACATCGCCTAAGAATAAACCCGTAATCTGCTTTATGTTTAAAAAAGGGAATGGCATTCTAAGATACAGCTGCATGGGCTGTATGATGAATATTCAACATGAGAAACTGGCAAATTTATCTTCACTCCATCATTAAGCGTTTTGTGACAAGCTGGATATTCATCCCATTAGGGGGCCTTTTTGTGTGTGTTCTCTTTGTTGAACGCTTGCTCATGCCCTTTCCTGACATCCTGAAAGACTGGGCTTTTCTTTGCTTCTCCCCTCCAAATTTCTGATTACCCATATTGTTAGGAACTGGAACGCAGAGAAGAGAATTCCTTTCAAGGATACAAAAGCAAAGCCTTGGCCAAAACTTTTATCCCATAACCAAAAGCTTATCTACTACTGTCTCCTTTGGTCACACACATACACACAAAAGGGGTATAAAGTGTTAATGTTTATTGTAAAATTATAAACTACTTCTACTCATGAGTAATTGTTTATTCTTTCAAGTTGTTTGTAGTTCAGGAAAGCTTAATCTTTATTTTGTATAAGAAGCTATTTGCAGTATTTCATTTTCACAAATTAAATATTCAGTGTGGGGGTGTTACTAGGGACAGAACACAGACATCCACAAGCTAAGCAAGTACTCTACCACCTTCTAGCCTTTAATTTTTTTGTTGTATCTTTTTCATTTGACATAGGGTCTTGCTTTGCTGCCCAGGATGACCTCAAACTTAAGATCCTACTGCCTCAGCCTCCCAAATATCTGGGAGGGTACTATCTTGGTTAAAGTTTGCATTACTGTTATAACAGATCATGAACAAAAATAACTTGGGGTGCTGGGTGGCACACACCTTTAATCCCAGCACTCAGGAGGCAGAAAAGAGCAGATCACTTTGAGTTTAAGGCCAGTCTGGCCTGCTGAATGAAGTCCAGGACAGCCACAGAGAAACCCTGTTTCAAAAGAAAAAAAAGAAACTTGAGCAAAGGTTTATTTCAGCTTACAGTTCTACAGAACTACTCATCACTGAACAAAGGCAGGGCAGGAACTCAAACAGGTCTGTGACCTAGAGGAAAGAGGAGCTTATAGAAGTGTGTTGCTTCCCGGCTTGCTCACTCACGGTTTCCATAGCTCACTTTCTTATATCATCCATGACCACTTGTCGGGGATGGCATCACTCACAATGAGCTGGGCCCTTCCGTACCAACAGTCAGTCTTGAAAATGCCCCACAGACTTTCCTACAAGCCAATCTTTCAGGAGAAATTTTGTCAATTAAGATTCTTTCTTCCCACAGAACTGTAGCTTATCTTGAGCTGACCAGAACAGGTGTTAACATGCCCGACTTAAATTATTCTTTACACACATTTCCCATTGCTCCACACAGATGAAACATTTGACAGAGGAAATTTCATCCAGTTTTTTTGATAACTTGCTAGAAACAGTGTTCTCCTGGCAGCTTATTGAATCCATTCTCTACATTTCATGCTGGTTAGGAGCTATAAGGTAACACAGGCCTGCAAAAACGTGGCTCTCAGGAAGCTCTAGGAGATTGCTGTGAAACGCAACCTGTTAACTTCAGAATTTTGGCACACCTGTATACTACTTTGTGAAGTAATTAACAATAAAGTTTCTACGTATGAAAATTCCATAAGAAAGTACGTCAACACTCTAAAGCTCCTTAGTTTATTACATATTCAGTTACCTCCTTGTGTATCTCACTATCCCAGAGTGCAGGACTAAACGTCAATACATGTTAACACAATTAAAATATTTGTAAGCTGAAGTCTTAGATCCAAGAGTTATCAATAATCGCCCTTTCATTCTCACTAGCATCTCAATTGTAATCCTACCAAGACTTATGCCGTCTAACCATTTCCAGAAATCTAATTTAAATCTACATTAGAGTTAGAATTGCCAAATGCTGCAGCGAAGCTATTATTCCACACCCTTGATCTATTTCCTCTAGAAAAATGTCCTGTTTGTTACATGACAGTGTGTAAACAATTAAGTTCAGAATTATTCTTGCATGGTGATCGAACAAAAGTTAAACAGGAAATAGCATTGCTTACTAATACAAATATCAGTGACTGGTAAATAAGATAGATAAATAGCAGAACTCCGTGCTTGTCTGAAGAAAGATGAGCAAGAAATGGTACATATTTGCCATAAGAACTCTGCAGCAAAGTATAGCCTACTTCACTTAACACCAGACAGAATTTGCTTGCTTTGCTAACATAAATGCAAAACGTTCGTCAAATAACACCAACTCCTGTCAGCATCACATAAACACAAAAGTAATGTATGTGAAAATCTTTTTTATACAGAAAATGCATGTCAGATACATGTCTATGGTTATGGCTAATTGGATTTCATTGTAAGATAATTTTTGCAGGGTCAAAAGGGCTATTTTCAAGAAAAGAACAGATCTCGCTTTTAAAAATTCCATTAGTTTGGAGCTGAGCATGGTGGCGCATACCTTTAATCCTAGCATTTGGGAGGCAGAGACCAGAAATTCTCTGTGAGTTCGAGGTCAGCCTGATCTATATAGTGAGTTCTAGAACAGTCACGGTTACATGGAGAAACCCAGTCTTGAAAAAAAAAAACTGTTGGTTTGATGTGTAAGATCAATTAAAAATTCTATCCAATAGGTGTAAGGATAAAAGCTGTCTAACTGAAGAATACCTAGAAAAGAATTATTTAGTCTTTATATTAACACATAATAGAAGAATCTTTTAAATTATTTGGCTGCTTTGTTATTTAAGAGTCAAAATTACCTTACACTTGATATCTATGTGATTGATGCTTCTAAGATATAATCTCTGATAAAGATTTACTAACGAGTTGAGTAACTGAGTCCCTGAATTTTGGCATGCCTGCTCACATCCAAAGCCGGGGATCTTCCTGTTAAAAAGTAATTTTAATTACTCAGTGATAAAATGCTGTTATGGTGTAAACCCACCACCAGCAAACAGCTTCCAAATGAACACTCATTTCTTCATGACTCAAAAATTCAGATGACTAGCAGAATCAAAGACATCACAACTCTGCACCTATTCTATTTCACCTAATATTCATCTATACCACTATCTCTAAAATAAATGTAAACTATAAACAAATAAAGTATATTATAAACCAAAATGGAGGTAAGACTGGACATGTCAACAATGATATTAAATACTATTGGTAGCACTCAGGAAATGTGCAGAAATGACCAGAATTTGAGGGCAATTATCATTCCAGTTTTCTGTCTATCTCTCTGTCTCTGTGTCTGTTTCTATCTTTCTGTCTCGGTGTCTATCTCTCTCTCTCAGTCTCTGTATGTGTGTCCTGGCATCATAATAAAGCAAATGTTTTCATATTAGATACTGTTAATTATTACAACATTTTGAGAGTTACTTTATATATTCATTATTAGCATTGTTTACAAATAGTTAAATATTTCAACATCACAGTTTTCCTGGAGATTTGTATCTCTGAAATCTTGCTAAGAGTCAGAAACTAAAATGTGGTACTAAAAATCTCTAGACAGCAAAACAGAATCCAAAGTCGGTGAAGAAAGAAACAAAAAAGAATTTTATCTACTATCAGCAAACTTGTGTTTTTAAAAACTACGTAGCTATGATTTAATCCTACTTAGTGTAGAATTCTGCAAAGTTTATATATGATATTTGAGATCCATATATATTGATCCATAAAACTAGGAACTGCAGAAGGCATACGCTGAGGAGAGAGAAGTATAGAAATTTTAATCTAATAGTCAAGTGGTCTTAAAACCAAAAGGAAGCAGATTGGCCATTCAGACCAAAGTTCATAAGTGCCATAAAAATAGCAAATGTCTGAAATAAATGGTTAACCAGATTTTTATATAATATAATATTTACATACTAACACTTAGTTAATACTAGGTGATTCTATCTTTTCTAAATATCAGTTGGAAATGCGATAAAGTTACTCAGAGCATCTAGTATATATTATCCATTAACTATATTTCATTGCTTAAAACTGGCTTAATGTGGATCATTATACTTGATGTATATAGAAAATCAATGACTTTAGATAAAGGTTTCCCTATAAAGTGGTTTAAACTCTAGTCTGTTAACAAAGTCCTGTATTATTGTATATATGAATAATAATACATTCACGAGTGATGGTCATACATTAACTAGTGATTAAACTCAGTGTGTCCTTATACCACATTTTTAAGGCTTTAAGAATAATTGCTTATCATCAAGTACTAAAAAGGGAAATATTAATAACTTTATATTATTAACTGGAGTCATTTTTAAAAAGTGTTAATCAATCTTACTAATAATCCTCAAGCCAATCACAATGGCTTGATTCTATTGCTAAATATATAGTGAACAAATGGGAGAAATAATATGAAAATAAAAAGAAACACGGAACAAATGGCCTAAAATGGCCAAAGAAAATAAGATGCATTACAAAAACATTTACATCCGATGAACTCCAGATTTCAGAGGAGAGGCAGAAGGTTGTGACATCCAAGACATTAGCCTAGAAGGAAATGTGGCCCTGGAGATGGCTCAGTGGGTGGTGACCTTGCTGTGCAATCATATGAACTGGAGTTTATATCCCCAGGATACACATAAAAAGCTGCTAGTGTTCGTGCAGTGTGTCTGTAACCTAGGGCTTGAAAAGCTGAGATAGGATACTCCCTCACAAGGCAGTCCGGTCAAAATGGCATGGCTGAAATAATGAGGTTCAGCTTCAGTGAAAAATTCCACCTCAAGAAAAAAAGTGGAGTGAGAGTCAATGCTACATCAAATTCTAACCTACACACGCATGCAAATGGATGGGGTAGCATACCCATGCAGATATGCAAATAGCGCCTGCTTCTACATGCACCATACACGACACATTAAAAAAAAAAGGAAAAAGGGAATGGAGCAAAAGAACAAGACATCAAGACCTTCTTAAATAAAATACTGTGGAGATCTGTCCAACCAAGAGAAGACTTTGACCAACCTGACACAATCATCAACCATCAAATCTCTTCCAGGACATAGAAAATTATAATAACTAATATTTTATCCAATAAAGCAGTGTCCCACAATTGAAATATATATAACCATATGTTTTACTACTTTAGTTTTAAGAATAATAATAACAATAATAAACCTTCAATTGTGAAATAATGGGTGCATAAATTTGTGCTCAAGTATTTGAAATTGTTTTGCAAGATTGGAAGATCATTAGAGTATTTCCTTTAATCTTTCTTCCAACTGTAACACCATCTTTCCTTTTCTTTTGTCCTTTGTGTAGAGGACAAAGCCTATCAGGATTCATGCCTGCAACACAAACACAACCATTGGCTTCCACTAGGTCCCAGCCCAACGGCAGATCCATCATTTGAAATGGCAATTCCATAGGAAATCGATATTTTGAAAGGAAGATTGCTTCAGCTAGTGCGTTGTGGACTGTGGGTACAGCCAGTGAATTCAAGAAAGCAGATCTGTTTGTATCTGAGGCTCATTCTAGCAGGATTGATTGCAGGGAGCTTCCCAGAGAGGAACTGGGGGAGCTTTTTATCGCCTCTCCTCTTTCAGCCTGTGGAGTCCTCCATTCTGGACCGAATAACAGCAATACTCAATTGTAAATAGCAGCAGGAGACACACAAACATCCTACCCCACTCAAAATGCTAAGAAATCATTCCACTGTTGAAAGATTAATGATCTTTCAGTTAATATCTTTCTTCAGATTTTGTGCTACTTCAAGTGACTGTGATGTCGCACTACTGAAAACCTTATTAATGCCCCAATTCAAAAGCTCCTCTGAACACTGCACTCAAAAACAATCTAAAAATCTTAAGAATGTTTCCTATTTTCCATATTTCTTATATAAATGATCTCATTATTTCTGAACTTGTGTAATAAATGATAATTGAAAGAAAAACTAAAATTCATAAAGAAGAAAATCTATAGTATATAAGTATATAAGATGGTTATAAGTCCATCTGCCAGTGCCAATCACAGATATATTTTTATCTCTTTCTCCTAACATTTCCTATGAAATCATTTGTATGCTAAGAATATTATGTCATTCGTAAAACTTTTAAAACACATAACTATCCTTATTCTCTAATACCAGTGATTAATACTGTATTTTAGTAGAATATCATAATTTAATTTTTTTCTTTGATTTTTCAAGACAGGGTTTCTCTGTAACTTTGGGGACTGTCCTGGAACTCATTCTTGTAGACCAGGCTGGCCACAAACTCACAGAGATCTGTCTGCCTCTACTTCCCAAGTGTTGGGATTAAGGGTGCCTGCCACTACTGCCCAGCCATAACTTGTTTTTGCACAAGAACATGGTCAAAAGAACAATTCACGGTGAACAGTGCCTTGAAGAACTGCGAGTGAAGCTCCAGGAAAAAAGACAGAGGGATTTGTATCTCAGGTCCATTTTGTTCTCTGGATTGTTCATGGATTTGATTTTTTTGCCTCCTGTGTTAAACATTTACATTCAATGTATAAGACGCATTTATTCTTATTGGATGTCAAAACATAGGTGTAGAACCCAGTCTTATCAGTGTACCCCAAATCTGGTTATGGCCTTCTACCTTGTTTTCATGCTTTCCCAAATATAATCTATAGTACATGCCAGGAAATTGTGTTTAAATTGATCTGTCCTGAGAAAGCTATGGAAAAGGGCTGTGCTGTTAATAGTTTCTGCTTACTGATATTTATTTACATGTCTTTCTGAACTCAAACAACCTTCCTTGGAGCATGAGTTATTTTTGTTACATCCATGTATAAAAGTATTCTAAAGCTAATGGAAGGTTGTCTACAACATTAGACTTAGGTCCAGTAGGTAAGATAGGCAAAGGCCCACTGAAAATTCAACCAAGTACCATGATCATTTTGTTACTGCTTATATTCAAATTATACTCAAAAAGTATTTTTGACTTTACACATAATTCAGATATAAACGCTGCTATGTACTTAAAACGTCTTCAATATATAAGGATAAATCACTTTTTAAGAGTTAAGTAGGATTTTGTTTTCTTACAATATAGAGTTTCTCAAATCTTTTTTTTTTTTTTGAGACAGGATTTTTCTGTAGCTTTGGAGCCTGTCCTTGAACTAGCTCTTGTAGACCAAACTAGCTCTTGTAGACTAGGCTGTCCTCAAACCCACAGAGATCCACCTGCCTCTGACTCCCGAGTGTTGGGATTAAAGGTTTGCACCACCACCTCCCGGCTCAAATCAATTTTTTTGTACCCATCCCTGATGTAAACCATCATAACTGTCCATTTACCTTTGTGCTAGTGTACAAAGTTTAATTACTTTTATCCAAGAGGAGTTAGAAAAGCATGATCTTATGTAATAAAGCAAACTAGTCAAAGGCAAGATAAAAATTGGTTTAGTTGTCAAAAGTGTAGCTAGGAATTAACACAGAGACCAACAATTGAATAATGCACAGAGAGGGAGAAGTTTAGAGTTCTTGGTCCTAATAGTCTGTCTTTGCCAAATCCCTCACTTTGAGTCTCAGGGTTCTAGTAGAAGATGATGCAAAAAAACAGTAAGAGCCAGAGGTGGTGGATGATGCCAGGGAAACAGGCATGACAGAATTGATGCACATAAGAACTCATAGAGACGATGGCAGCAAAAACAAAACCCACACAGGTTCAAGCCAGACTGAAGTGAGAGGTTACGTATGCTATAAATATATTTTATTGCCATTGGTTAATAAAAAGCTGCCTTAGGCCAGTGGCTTCACAGAGTAAAACCATACTGAAAAAAGTATATAGAGAGAGTAGACAGAGTAAGGGAGACTGGTAGGCTATGACATGTGGTGATACACAGATTAATGGAGATGGGTTAGTTTAAATGTAAGAGCTAGCCAAAAATATGCTTAAGCTATTGGCTAACTCTGGCAGAAAGCAGAGACATGGCTCTAAGAAGTTTCCTGACTCATCTTTAGCAGTACAAACTGCAAAGCTTCTTTTAAAATGGCAGCTTCCTGGTTCACCAGCACAAGCATTAAAATGGGTTTTGTGAGCAGCATGTTACAAATTGCTTAATGGCATAACACAGACCCACTGCATACCTGGATCTGGGGCTGTGTGCTTAGCTCACAGAGGCACTGAACATGTCTCTGCCATGTTGGACTGGGCACAGCTAAAAAACAAAATAGCCTTAACCCCAGCTACACCGCTTAGCATTTTAAGAAGTGGTCCTGATCAGAAAAAGATTACAGATATGCAATAAAGACAGATTCAGAGAAAAAGTATCTCTAAATGGGTCACAGCGTTGGAAAATGTACATAGATTTAGGAGATAGAAGAAAACAAGTACAGAGAGTTATAATAAGAAGTAATTTTTTTTAAATAAAACAAAGTCTTTAAAGAGACTGCGTACAGAAAGTCAAAGATTAAAGGAGCAAAAAACAATAAGCCACGTAAAGATGGAATATACACAGAGTCTGGATTATGCATATTTTTGTGTTTTCTTTGAATTTTTTTTACTGCAGAGGGACATTTGATTCTGGGAACTGTGAAGCTAAACCAATGTATATATTTTAAAAATATCTTGACTTCGAAATTTGAGTCTAAGGATATGTTGCTTTGAAAAAGGGGTTCTACTTTTGGTTCCACAGAAGATGAGAACCTGTGGACTTCTAGACTAATGTGGCTTGCTAGGCCAAGACCCCCTGAAAGGTCTCCATGAACCTGAAAATTATTTTGCCCAACAAAATGCAGGAAGCACTTTAGAGAGAACTATGCCCAAATTGCCAAATACTGTTTATAAATGTTTGTTTACACTTATATACTATAAATATGAATAGTTTACATTTCTATGAATTTTGGTTTATTGACACACATTTTAAAAGAATTTTATTTTATGTATATTTCTGTTCTTGATTAAGGTATTGCGTTTGTGCAGATCAATTCAAATTATAATATGTAATTAAGAAATACAGGTTAATAGTCATCTATAATAATCAAACTTATTGTCTTGTTAGTTAAGTTTTCTAGATATATAGAAATATATTTTAGTTAGATAATCTTCAAACCTTTCAAAGACTTATGGAATATGGCATTTAAAATGTTTTAATAACTTCGGACTTTTAAGGACAGTGAGAATGTCTGCTCCTAGCAGCGCCAATCTAATTCAAGATGATGATGGGCATTGAAGAGACTCCTCATGGAGTTTGCTAGCCATTTGGGCAAGAAACTGCTCTTGCCTGAACTGTTCGACTAGATTTGCAGAACCCACAAAAAATTACTCCTGACACTGCCTAAAGCAGGTAAAACAGTTTTTCAGGGTTCCTGCTTCATAAAAGAGTCTGCCAGATATTCAGCAGGATACAGAAGAAAGTGACTGACAAACTGCCGATATAGGTGGAAATGTCTTTGAAATTTGCTGCTTTATGGAAAAGTTTACTGAATACTATGGGCCAGTAGACTGAAATTGGGTGTTTGCAACGTTACAGAAGAAATTTGGTGACTTCCAGATAGTCTCTGTTAGTACTAGAGTTTTGGAAGTTGCTTACAATGCACTTCCTGATAACTTAGGTAATATTATATCCTCTGGAGTCTTTAATAAAGTTCCAGAATAAATATAGTTTTCCTTAGTTATAATAAAAGATAAAGTAAATAAAAATACTATTACTTTTATTCTTGCTTGATACCTGTTTTGTTATATGCAATCTTGCTATGTTAAAGTTAAAACCTTCCTTTTTATTTAGACAGAAAAGGAGAGGTGACATGGGAGGTGGTGTATGCTATTAATGTTTTATTGCCATTGGTTAGTAAAGAAGCTGCTTTCCTTATATGGCTTAATAGAGTAAAGCCAGGCTGGAAGAGACATATAGAGAGAATAGGCAGAGTTAGGGAGAAACCATGTAGTCACCAGCAGGAGGTAGATGCCTCCACCAGTGCAAAACAAAACTTTGCCAGTAGGCCATGACTTCATGGTGATGCACAGATTAATGGAGATGAGTTAGTTTAGGATACAAAGGCTAGCCAGAAATACGCTTAAACTATTGACCAAACAGCATTGCAATTATATATTTCTGTGTGTTGATTGTGGGACAAGGCAACAGAAGCCTCCCTCAACACCAGACCAAATGCCAGCATTGAGAAGATGAAATGGAAATGGGGTCACACTCTAGCCACAAGGCTTTCTGCAATTAATACTTGCTGGCAAAGGGAAAAACAGTTTTCACCAATGAATTGTCATTTGGTATATGAACCACACTGATTACCTGGCCCCATACTCAGGAGTAGTTGGCCAAGATGAAATGAACTCCACATTTTTTTATTGGTATTTTGTTTTATTTTATTTGTTTGGACACTTTTGTCTTACTAGTTTTTGTTTGTTTGTTTGTTTTGACTTATGAGAGACAGAGGCAGGGAGAGAGAACATGAAAGTTGTTTGGGCAAGAAGATGAGCTGGGTTGAGGAGCACTTGGAGGATGTAAAAGTATTTTAAAATCAGGTTAAAAAGAATTTTTTGTTTTGATTTTTGATTTGTTTTATGGCATGTGATATGTTGGCCTATTTAAGAACAAGAACAAATAGAAGGACAGGCAGTACTCAATGCCCAAGGATAATGAAGAAGGAAGGAATAAAGACAGAAGAAATTAACAACTGAATCAAATGTCATAGTTACCTCAGCCACAGACTCTCTAAATTCAAGGTGAAAGAAGTAATAACCCTAATCCTCTCTACCCTCTTTTAAAACAGCATGTGCACTTTTTACATAATTTTATATTTTGGTACAGCATGTGTACTTTTTACATAATTTTATATTTTGGTACAGCATGTGCACTATCTATTCTTAAGAATGGTCTGGATAGTGCTATATAAAGGAACGGTGACATGATAGACAAGGGTTTGGTCTCAAGCAAAAGCTTTTGGCCCAGGATTAGTCATATGACCCACAGGCATAGCAAGGTCTTCAGTGAACTACTAATCTGAGACAAATCAATCCCTGTGTTTGATTTTCCTTTTTATTTCCTTCCTTGTATGCTGTTTTAAAATTCTGTGTGCCTCAGTCCTGATGTATATGTAGCAGGATGAAATCCTGTAGAATCTTTCTCTCATTTTTTATTATATATACCTAGAGACATTTGTTATCAAGGGCTGAGAGTGGTATACAAAATGAAAAAAAATCATTCAAATGAGTTTTGAATAGATATTTTTGAACATACAACAAAAATACTGTCTCTATAGGTCAAAGCCTTTCCCCTTTGTAAGACCCAGCTACTTGACAGGGGCATATTGTTGCTAAATTTGTAAAACCCTTTGTGATCATAAGAATCAAGTAGGACTCATAAATAAGGATTTGTGGAATTGTTTTTCCAACTTGTTCTCAAGATCCATAAACAGATCAGGAAATCAGGTTGGATGATCTAAAAACGAACTGGTCTTTTTTTTTTAATTTTCTTTCTTTTTTTTTTTTAAAGAAAACTATCTTTTACATAACAATCCCATTTCTGATTCCCTCCCCTCCACTATTCCATCCACCCTTTCCCCCACCCCACCTTACATCCACTCCTCAGAGAGGATTAGGCTTCCCATGGAGAGTCAACAAAATCTAGCACAATGCTTTGAGGAAGGAACAAGACCATCCTTACTATACCTAGGCTGAGCAAGGTATCTCTCCAAAGAGAATGGGTTCCAAAAATCCAGGACAAGCAGTAGAGATAAATCCTGTTTCCACTGCCAGTGGCCCCTCAGTCTGCCCAGCCACATAACTATCACACATTCGGAAAAGGGTAATGAGCCCATAGTCCACAACTGCAAAGAAGCTAAGAAACCAGAAAAACACTAAGAGAAACATATATAGAATCCCCTGGGAAAGGGAAATTGACAAGATCTCTTGAGAAAAATTGGGAGCATGAGTGTCGGGGGAGAAAGGAGGGCAAGGGGAGAAAGAGGGGAGAAAGGGAGGGGGAGAAGAACTTGAGGGACTAGGATGGTTGAGATGGGGGAAGGACAGAGACAGAGAGCAAGGAAAGAGATATCTTGATTGAGGGAGCCATTATGGGACTAGCAAGAAAAATGGCCCTAGAGAAATTCCCAGGAATCACTAAGGATGACCCCATCTAAGACCCTAAGGAATAGTGGAGAAGATGCCCAAACTGACCTTGCCCTGTAGTCAGATTGATAACTATCATAAAATGTCACGATAGAATCTTTTCAACAATTGATGGAAGCAGAGGCAGAGATTCACAGTAGAGCACTAAGTCCCAAAGTCCAGTCAAAGAATGGGAGAAGTGAGAATATGAGCAAAGAGGTCAAGAACGTGATGGGGATACCCACTTAAACAGCTTACCTGAACTAATGGCAGACCACCAACTCTGGCCTGACAGGGAAAGAACTGGTCTTTTCTAATGAAATCAAATAGAATGAATTGAAATTATTAAGATAAAATTCAGCATGTGATTCTAGAACTAGTAAGAAATTGTATTTATTGTAGAGGAAAAAAATCTGGAAAAAGTCCCACTATATTATAAATGAGAAAGATAGAGGAAAACATGCTTATGGAAGCATCATTATTCAAACTGTGGATATGCATTCTTGAGATGGTTGCAATGATTCGGAAATACTGTGCTGAAACCTTTATGGAATTTATCTCTATAATCTATACTTCTTCCACTGAAGTCTTGGTAGCCAGAGAAAATGGGTCATAGGAATCACAAAACAGTCAGAATCTAAAGACAGAAAACTTTCATCCTCCGTCTGTTTCTGGGAAGATGAATCCCAACAGTGAGATGCTTGCCAACTGGCAAACTGGCTACTTTATATATGAAGGGCAAGTCTCAGTAAACCAGTGTCTTCAGAATTAGCTCATTTTTCATCCTTCCCAGAATCCACTAGAATGTGTGTAGAATACCAAAGACACTTTCCCAATGAGTAGGTACGGAGGATGGGTGAATGTTACGTTGATTTGAATGAGAAGCTCATAAATTTGAATGCTTTGTCATTAGGGTGTTGCACTGCCTAACTGGGATTAGGGGTGTGTATTTATTGGAGTAGGCATGGCCTTATTGGAGGAAGTATGTCATTGGGGGTGGGCTGTGAGATTTCAGAAGCCCATTTCAGGCCCAGTATCTCTCCTTCCCTGCTGCTGCACATCTGGATATAGAAGTTTCAGCTACCTTGTTTGTCTGGATGCCACCATGCTTCCTGCCATGATAATAAAAAACTAAATCCCTCTAATATGTATATATTCCATGCTTTCTTCATCCATTCTTCCATTGAAGGGCATCTCGGTTGTTTCCAGGTTCTGGCTATTACAAACAATGCTGCTATGAACATAGTTGAACATATACTTTTGTTGTGTGATAGGGCATCTCTTGGGTATATTCCTAAGAGTGGTATTGCTCGGTCCAGGGGTACGTTGATCCCTAATTTCCTGAGAAACAGGCATACTGCTTTCCAAAGTGGTTGCACTGAAATCTCAAGGTCCAAATCAGGAGCAGAAGGAGAGGGAGCACGAGCAAGGAACTCAGGACCGCAAGGGGTGCATCCACACACTGAGACAATGGGGATGTTCTATCGGGAACTCACCAAGACCAGCTGGCCTGGGTCTGAAAAAGCCTGGGATAAAACCGGACTCGCTGAACATAGCGGACAATGAAGACTACTGAGAACTCAAGAACAATGGCAATGGGTTTTGATCCTACTGCATGTACTGGCTTTGTGGGAGCCTAGGCAGTTTGGATGCTCACCTTACTAGACCTGGATGGAGGTGGGTGGTCCTTGGACTTCCCACAAAGCAGGGAACCCTGATTGCTCTTTGGGCTGATGAGGGAGGGGGAGTGATTGGGGGAGCGGTAGGGAAATGGGAGGCGGTGGCGGGGAGGAGACAGAAATCTTTAATAAATAAATAAATAAATAAATAAATAAATAAATAAATAAATAAATAATAATAATAATAATAAAAAGAAGGGGCTTTCCAGGACAACATGAGCTTCCCAATGTCTACTTCAATGACAGATGTTAAGTCAAGGCATGTACTAGAGCTCTCAAGTCAAGGCAGGAAAATGCAGAAATGTAGTGAGCCTGGAACAAACTAGTTAAAAGGATAACAGAGAAGCTTGGCGGTGACTTGGTTTATCCAAACGATGCAGATCTAAACTGAATACTACTTTGATTTGCCAAAGCAGTTTTACATTACAAAGGTAATAGGAACTTTAAATACATCATAAATTCATTTAAACAGAAATTGTAAATCTAAATTTGTGATTATCTCCATTCATTATACATCTTTAACATCAGGTTTTAAATACATCTAAAAGCATAAAATACCTTGGTTATTTTAAAACCACTTTCAGTTCATAGGCCAATATCTTTTATGTATTTGTTATTTGATAAATACTGCTTTTAATGCTCCCTAACATTTTACTGAAGTGGCTAACAAATGTGAATTTACAGTGAGTGCTAGGTGAAAGAGATGAGGCCAAGCATACTTAACATACTGATGTATTGAATACTGAGTAACAACATTACTCAGTGAAGCAAACATTTCTGAGCAGGTGGTTTACTTTATTCAAACAGTGGAGCAAACTCATTCTTCTTACCCTTGACATGGTACCACATCCACATATACAACACGCTTTTTACTAAGCCCAAACACATTTCGAAAAGGTCATATGGACCTCAATAGAGGTACAAGCTTCATATACGTGAAGAGAAACCAATCAGGCATGTCAATGAGGCATATTTCCTAAATGTTTTGTAAACAATCTGCCACACTTCTCTATTCAGCAGTGGTTTCATCAATAAGTCCTTTAGTGGAGCAATGTCAGAGGTCCTGCTGTAATCAGTTGCAAACTGGCTGTGTACGGTGCTTTCCGCTGCTTCTAAATGCCATCATAGCTTTTCCTGTATGAAAGTATGCTCTTCCAACAGTTCAGATTGCTTTTTATTACACTAAAAAGCCATTTGGGTCATTTTTAAATTTGAAAAGCATATTTAGCAAAGTGACCACATTGATTCTTTGATCTCTAGAGAGCACTGTTCATTTTTAATGATCTATTAGTTGCTCTTTTCCAAGGCATTATTAAATTTTAAAACAACTCTCTTGCTGAAACATGCCAGTTGACAACAAATACAGACACCATGCACAATATTGATGACATAATAAAAAAACATTAAATCATGGGCAATATATTTGAATGTTATTTTCTAACACAATTGCCAGAAGAATGAAAGAAGATTTTTTTAAAACAATAGTCACCAACTTGGCTGTAAGTATTTGTTTATCTCAATTATTTGTTCAAATTAAAATAAAAATAAATATTAAAAATTTCTCAAAAATTAGGGCAGGGTGATTTACTTGGGGAGAAGGGAGGAGCAACACAGAGGGAGAGATGGAGATGCAGAATAAATAATACTAAAGATGTTTGAAAATACATAGCAAAACATTTTATGTTTGCTTAGAATTATAGGTATATGTAACACACAAACACACACACAAACACACACACACACACACACACACAGTCCTTGTTTTTCCTCCAGCTGTGTCCAGTGGCTTTATTTGAATCCATTAATGTTTCAGCAAGTAACTGCAGCCTGCTTTCTGGCAACAGTCCAACCAGACCTGTCTCCTTCTACTGCCACCAATTGTAGTTTTAAACTAAATCTCTATAGTTGTATTTACCAATTAAAAAACTAGGGAGTCAGGGGCTACAGTGAAAACCTACTAGTTCAGAGAGGTTGAGGACCAACTAGCTGACCTTCCCTCTTCTCTGGTGTCTCAGAAAAAGCATGCCTTTTCCCACTGTTCCAAACCCAAAACCCCTCCCTACTATTTCCTGTGGATCTTTTTATCTGTTTTCTGGACTCCCTCTGACTCTCTATGACTACTTTCTAGTTTCTGGATCCGCCTCCTGATCCGAAGTTGATTTTATTTAATTAACGCAAATACAAACTCTTGGTTCATAATCATATATCCTGCAACATTATATGTAGATATATATATATATAAGCATATATTATTATATTAATGAAGTACCACTTGGGGTGACAGTACTCCCCACAAAAGCCATACACTATTATCGAAAACCCCAGTTCTAAACATGGGAAACTGCCTTTTGAGTTGCTGGTCAAGGAAGTCCAAAGACCATCAAAACAATATAAACTATTACCTTTGTCTTTAGTTATCTCAAAGAGGTTAAAGGTAAGACCCAATTACTAGAAACACCACATACTTCCTATAGCGAAATTGGAGAAATCAAGCAGAAATTGACCAAGACACTGCCTCCCCAGAGACTAGCTTTCATTTTCCCAGGAGATATGCAAACTACCAAGGAGAAAAACAATTCAATCTGCCCTCTTTCCAATTTTTAATGACTACAAATAATAATAATGAACATAATTGCAAGATTTTCTGAAAGGTGAAGTACCGACACTTATAGCCTAGGGGTAACTAAGAGCCTTTTGATAAAACTAAGGACTACCCAATAGGAAATAATTCACACCGGACTATCATCCTAACCCACTATCCATGGTTGGTATGACCATGAACCTTAGAAGAAAACTTACTACTGTCATTTGCCTACCCACTATAATATCTAAGTGTCTTTGAAATACTTGTCCTTGTACCTAAAGATAAGTGTACTCTCATGCTTCATCAAAACCATTTCTTTGCGGCAGACAGAAATGATTATAGAAAGTCACAACTGGTCAAAATGCAGAGAACAACTGACTACTTGGTTCCCGGTTCCAATTGATACATATCCAACACAACCTAACACATAAGGCTTTTTTTTTTTTGGATTTTTCAAGACAGGGTTTCTCCATAGCTTTTGATTCCTGTCCTGGAATTAGCTCTTGTAGACCTAACACATAAGGCTAAGGGGAAAATGCAGATGGAAGGGAAGCATGTGTAGGGGCCAGAGGATCAGGGCATCTACTGTGAAATAATGTTTTCTGTGTATGGTAGGGAAACTGTACCCATGAAATCAAACAATATGGTCAGTAGCCTAACCAATCCTTGAACAATGACAACATCTATTGATATGCCAACATGGATATGGAAAATTTCACAATGTCCTACCCATAGATGAAGAGCGACAAGGAATTCATGACTACTGAAAGGTAAAGAATCAGCCTTATGCATGGATGAGTACCCAATAGTTAGCTAATCCCATGTAGTCACCCCTACATGAGCAAAACTATTGAATTCAGATGGTTGTGTTTATACATTTAAATAACAATGAAAATAAAGGAATAAGAGGCCATAGTTTTGAAGAGTGGCAGGGAGTATGCAGAGGGGTGGAGGGAAGAGAGGAAAACGATGCATGAAATTCTTAGAAATTAATAAACCTTTCAAGAGGTAAGTACTTTATCTTAAACCAGCTTAGTACATTGCATACATAGTTTTATAAAGTCATTTCTGTTAATATAAATGATCTATTAACATAAATAATTTATAAGGGCCATATCTAGTGCCATCTTTACCTGAAGCAGTCCCTTAGACTTCAAACCAGTACCTAAATCTGCATCTCCTTGGATCCTGCATATGCCATCAAGACTGCTCACACAGCACCTGTGACATGTATTTTTATAAAAATTATTTAGCAAAAAGAGCATTCACTACAAAATAAAAAGGATATTAGAGTATTTTAAATTATTCAATAAAGGTCATGGTCATATGTAGGGGTCTTTCATAACAATTATATTTTTAAAATCTGTTCCCAAGGGAACAACAAAGCTCACTCAATACTGCTGATGCAAATGTAAAGAACAAGATGTTTTAGCCATGGTGGTGTTAAATCATTCACTGTAGGGCTTACTTCATGAATATTTTATTTATTAATATATACAACAAAGAAGTAATCTACATATGCATGTATGAATTCATAGCAACAGGACTTGTTCTTTTAGGCAGTGTAGTCTTGTACCTTATTTATCAGCATTTAATGCCTATAATAAACAATAAGGTCATTTGTAATGAAATGTGTATTTCTCAAAATCATGAAATTCATTGGTTGTGCTTGGCAGAATGTTTATTGCCCTTCAATAAGCACATGTGATTCATATAAAGCTATTTACTTTTCATTTGTCCTTCTCTCTCTTTAATAGCAATACATTAAATTTTCTTTGCAAACAAAACGACAGAGAATCCTAGCTCAAAAATCATGAAAATGCATGTTAAGAGTTTAGGACAGTGCCTAGCCCCTTTGAGGACATTAGTTACATGAAACGGAACTTTATTTGCATTTACCTAATGGGAAGAAATTAGATGATCCAAAGGACGTTATCTTATTTGATGAAGTTAAGTAGCAACAAAAGACTCTTTCAGACCTTGTAAAAAAGACAGAGAACAAGAACTCATCAGTAACAAGCAATCACCTGAATGCAAGTCCTTTCTTGCCTCAGATGACCTAGTCCCAGAACTCCTTTCTCAGCACTGCTTCAAACAGAAGATTCATTTTTTTCAAATAATATAAAATTAATTCTACGCAAAACTCACAAACACAAATCACTGAATCAGGCTTATTCATAATGTCCTATGACTAGAAACAGTCCAGTGTTCAAGTACAGAGTGAAGGAGCAAAGTACCAAATCTCCAAATGCCAGACTATTACTCAGTGACAGCCTAAGTCACAGGGAACGAAACACTTGAATGCTTTGCACTCAGAACCGAGACTCAAGAGTCTGTATGTTATATTATATCATCTACATGTCATTCTCACAAATATAAACCTACAAAGACAGAACATAAATGAGAGATTACCAGGAACTGTGTAGGAGAACTTCTCAACCACAAAGGTGCAGCAGGGAATTAGGAGGGATGTCAAAATTATTGCATGTCTTCACTGTGATGGTACTACAAGGCCCTGCACATTTGCTAACAAACATGAGATTATGCACAAAATTGAGAAACTCTATTTAACTTATACTTATTATTTACTAATTTTAAATGATAAAAATACATTAGAAAAAAGGGATAAAACATTGAATAAATATTAAGTATCTTATCTTTGAATTCCAATTCAAGATATAGATCACCGAAACATAAAAATTTAGAAAGCAAATGCTAAATTCTCTGATTCAAGGAGGTCTTCCTGAAGTACAGACCGGAAACTCCAGAACTGAAAGACTCACATGTACATGACAACTTAGTCTCCATACTGTCATCACTAAGAACCACTCTTGTGAAAATGCTGAATGTCATAGGGAAAAAAATCCTTTTGAGTATTTTTAATAAATGGTACATAACTTAAAAGAAAATAAAATGGCATCCTCATCAGAGTTTGAATATACTGATGTTAGATGACAATTAAATAATATATTTGAGAATTTTGAGGCAGTATATATATATACATAAAATTTTTATTTTATATATATATATAAAATCCTATATGTGTGTGTGTAAACAATTTTATATTTGGCAAAACTACATTTCCAATAAAAGTACAAGAAATCTATTATCAACACAAAAGAAGGCATGAAATTTTTATTAGCATTTTCTGAAAAACCTAGTAGGTAAAGAAATTTAACAACCAAGAAGAGTGGAAAATTTTTAAAATAAGCACTGATAGTCAGTACCGTGGCTGTAATTATATTTAGACCTAAAGCTCAATGAGAGTTTAAAAGGAAAAGTATATTATAAGTAACTGTTATATGCTCAGATCTTGTTGATATAGTTTACCCACTAATATATAAGAAAGGGCATGGATAGTATATGCAGCAATTACACCTGTGTTTATTATCATATTGATGATGATCATACTAGTAATGTTATTCTGAGAACATGCATGCATAATAGAGACACGATAGAGAAAATAAATTATGAAATAATTATAATTCTATCACAATTGATAGTCTTGAAAGTCAAGCAAGGCAGTAGCACTGAAGCCAAATTCAAAACATGAATATTAACTCATGAAATATATTTTCTTTACATATGTATGCATTTAAGGATATCTGTGGCTATATATGGGTTTATGTTTCCCAGTTCTATCCAAGAACATTAATAAAGACTGTCTCAGGATACAGGACCCAGAAATCCAGTTCTCCACTGTAAAGATTGGAATTTGATTCTTTGAAGAAAGTTTGAATAGAAATAAATCAAAAAATATACAAGAAAATTCTTTTCTCTCTCTCACCACACACATACATAAACACACACACACATACCAGTAAAAAAAAATGTTCAAACTTACAAATAAATTCACATTTAAAACCATTCCTGCCTATCCGTAATTATCATTGAGTAAACAAGTGAAAAAATAGTTGAAAAGGGTATTAAGAAATAAAAAACTTTATTTGCTGTTGGTAGGAGATGTAAATTGCTGCAGCAATAATGAAGATCAGATGGAGACGTCTTCTAAAAGTAGATTTAGCACATTGCCCAGCTATCCTACTCCTGGGCATATAACCAAAGTACTATACATCCTACTACAGAGTTACTGTTTGAGGCATGTTTGTTGCTGCTCTACTCACAATATTATGGCAATAGAATCAGTCTATATGTATGTCAACAAATGAATGAATAACGAGAAAAGGTTCTGGAATTTTATTTAGAAGTAAAGAAAAAATAAAATTATAAAATCTGCAAGAAAATAGATTTAACCAGAAACTATTATATTAAATGAGCTAACATAGGTTCATAAAGGCAAACACCACATGTTATTTTTCATATGTAGATATTAGCTTCAAATTTTCATGCCTGTGTATTTGTGTGTGAGTGTGTGTAGAGATGAGGAAACTAGAAAGGAGCCCCTGAGAAGGAGAAAATGAGCCTTTAGGAGATGAGGGTGGAGAAAGTAATAAATCATCTCTGATGCACAAGTGACAGGGGCAACATCAGGAATGGAAGGGTTTGAGCAGAGACATGTGGCAGAGGACAGTAGGGTTAAAGAAGTATCAAAAAACTAAGTATGTATGAAAATGCCATGAGGACACATGCTATTTGTCAACTAACAAAGACAAATAAAAGGTACATTTCTGAACCTACCAGATTTGATCATTATTTTTTATCAAAAATCAGCAATTAATGAAGCTATCAAGAAACTCAGGTACCATCATACAGTGTTTCTTTCATTTTGAAAACAGAGCAATTTTTCTCATTTCAATTAATTTATTTATTTTTATTTTGCATGTGTGTTTGTCTACATATATGTAAGCACACCATGTGTATGCATGGCCAATGAGGCCAGATGATGGCATTGGTGGCACTGCATTCCCTATAACTGAAATAAACTACCATGTGGGTGCTGGGAACTGAACCCAGATCCTCTGCAAAAGCAGCACTTGATGTTAACCATTGAGCCCACAGAGAGTGAGTTATAAACCTACTTGAATTTTTAAATGATTTTTCAGCTTTTCGTGCCTTATTTTCATGACTTGAATATGAATTTCTCTGTTATATTTGCTAATTAAATCATAATCTATTGCCATTCTACTTTCTAGTCCTTTATCAAACTTATTCTGTAGACCATCTCTGTAGCCGCCTGGCTAGCTTATGCCCCTAAATAATAACACACAAATTGTATTCATTTAAACACTGCTTGGCCCATTAACTCTCTCTAGCCTCTTACTGGCTAACTCTCACATCTTGACTAACCCATTTCTAATAATGTGTGTAGCACCACGAGATGGTGTCTTACCAAGAAGATTCTAGTGTACGTCCATCTTGGGCTGGAGCTTCATCATGCATGTCTGACCTGGAGAGGAGCGGCATGGCATCTTACCTCACTTCCTTATACCCAGCATTCTGTTCTGTCTACTCCACCCACCTAAGGGCTGGCCTATCAAATGGGCCAAGGCAGTTTCTTTATTATCCAATGAAATCAACAGATTGACATGTGGCCTTCACACATCACATCTCCAATTGATTTTTCTAGCAGATTTTTACCATTTTTTTCAGTGAAAAGTAACTTATTTTTATCTCTTCAAGAATAATAATTATACTTCCTTAAAGTCATACTTATTATTTAACTACACTGAGCTTTAATGAGTTTGATTACCATTAAAGATTTAAGAATATCATGTCACTTGATCATTATCTGGGTTTGTGTTTAAGCTTTTCATTATTCTCAGACCTATGATGTCTTCAAAAAATAAAACATAGACTTCTCTTTATGTGGGTGGAATGGAGACACTGTTCATCTGCTGAATAAAAGTCAAAAACTCATTTGTCATTAGTATAAGACACAAAACTCTAAGACTACTGGAGGAAAGCATTCAAAATATAGTCATGGGCAAAAATTCACTGAAAAAATATCCAATAGCCCAAGAAATAATAATAAGCATTGAAAATGGTATTTCATGAATTTAAAAGCTTCTCCACAGAAAGCAATAAGGAAAGAAAGGAATGGCACACAAGGGGGAGAATATCTGCAATTTTTGACAGGAAGTTGATATACAGATTATGGGCAGAAATGCTAGATAATAAGTTCCAAAACAAGTCATCTACTAAATAAACAAGCAAATGAACTGTGCAGACAGTTCTCAAAAGGAGAAGAGCAAACAGATGATGAATATATGAAAAATACCCAGCACCTTATGCTGAAATGAAATGCAAATGAATGAAAACTACACTGAGACTCCATCTCATCCCCGTTAAAATGACGATCATCAGCAAAGGACAAATGCGGAACATGTTTACTGTGGGAATGTGAACTGGTGTCAAATTGGAATGGACGCTTCTTAACGATCGTATGATCTAGCTATACCAGTTCTGGGTATCAACACAAAGAAATATAGTTTAATATACAGCATAGATATCTGCATGCCAATATCTATTATAGCACTATTCATGGTAGCCATTCTTTGAAATCAGCAGATTACTGGGTAAAGAAATTATGGTATTTATGCACAACTGAGTTTTAATCAAATATCTGAAAAGAAGAAAATTATGTGTTTATAGAAAATAGATGGAATGGGATATTGCATGAGAAAAGAAAAAAAAGGAAAGAGAAAAGTAATCAAAACTCTGAGAGACAATCTCACATATTTTCTCCCATACAAATAACCTAGATTATTTTTAAAAACATAAATATAGGTAGAGAACTATATGAGCAAGAAAAAAAAAGGATGACCAGGTGGATAAGAGAAAGTGTTAAAGGGAATGAACACAATTAAAATACACACTATACATGTAAAAAGAAGTCAAAATGAAATTTATCATTTTGTATAATTAGCACATGTGCACACACACATGCACAGACACACACAGACACACACACACACACTCACACAAAATCTTTTCAATAACAGCACATTTTCCTACCCACAGTGATTTCAGTCATCCATGCACTACATTCTGTGTGCATCCCTCTCTCACTACAGTGTCTGTGGCCAGGGTAAACACAACATTTGTTGTTGGAATAAAGTAAGATCAAGAAAGAAGTGAACGTGTAAATGTGGCAGGAAATACACAGTTGTTCCTGGATGATGGGCATGACCTTGTAAAAACACAGACATATCCAGAATCTTGAGCCCTAGACCACTGTACATCAAATAACAGAGTTATTTGGAGAATCAAAGAGTACCTGATTCACATGCATAGAATTTCACACATGATAGCATTTGATTAACAAAGCAATTTAAGGCAAAATAGACTAACAAGATGCATCAAGTAACACAGACTAGGTACCCTACTGAAAACAGAACCAAAATGTGATCTCAGGTGCAATTTTCTACTAGGAAAGGGTACCACAAATGAGCACGCATTCAGAGACCTCTTTATGATCATCTCTGTAGGGGTAATATATGAGATTGGAAGTCAATAATGAAGTCAGGGCTGGCCTTATTTTTCCACTGTTTCTGATGAACCACTAAAGAACCCTATGGGATATTCAGTTAGTGTCACTAGTTAGTACTTGCACAATATTTTTCCCTTGAAAATTTTCTGGGCCTGAAGATGTGGCTTGGCCAGCAAAGTATCTGCTGCATACCGAGTTTGACTCTCTAGCACCCATTTGAAATCTAGACAGGAAAGCATGCATATGCAATCCCAGCACAGAGAAAGTGGAGACAGATGGATCCATTGAGCGCATCGTCTGGCCAATGTAGCTGTAGTGATAAGTTCCAGCTTTGGTGAGATGTTCTATCTGAAACGATGATGTGACAAAAGTTGAGGAATGTAGCCAGTATTGATCTCTGGACTCTAAACACTCATTCATACACATGGATGAACATGCATGCCCACAGATATATGTATAAATAAATGATACATAGATAGATGCATCTATCTATGCAGATAATTGATAGATATTAGAAAGAAAAAGAGAGAGAGACAAAGAAAGAAAGAAAGAAAGAAAGAAAGAAAGAAAGAAAGAAAGAAAGAAAGAAAGAAAGGAAGAAAGAAAGAAAGAAAAAAAGAGAGAGAGAGAGAGATAATGGACATATAAAAGATAGATGATAGATAGATAGATAGATAGATAGATAGATAGATAGATAGATAGATAGATAGATAATGGACATATAAAAGATAGATAGATGATAGATAGATAGATAGATGATAGATAGATAGATAGATAGATAGATAGATAGATAGATAGATAGATAGATAGATAGACATAGATGATAGACAGAAAAATGTGTGTATATATGTATACATATCACAAACACATAAAAATCTTATTATAAAGTATTTATTATTTTACTATAAAGACATTATTGGGGCTGGCAAAATGGTTTAGCGGATAAATTTACTTTTTCCCAAGCCCAGCAACCTGAACTCAATCCCTGAAATCCATGGGAGAAATAGGAAACAGCTCTCACAAGTTGACCTTTTATCTACATGCATATGCTGGGTCACAGGTGCCCTTTCCCCAACACACACACACACACACACACACACACACACACACACACACACAGTAAATGAGTGCTTTTTTCAAAGGCAAAAAATAAAAGAAGACGTTCTCCCTCCTACAATAAACATTAGTAATTCCTACAATCATGCTTTCCAAGCTGGCTCCATAACAACCTTTTACAGATAGAAAAAATCAATATACCAAGATTCATCCTGAGAGTCCACTGGGCAGCATAATCAACAGCGGCAATATGAGAACATATGTTTCTATGTAATTGTCTAAGCATACATCCAAGGGACACTGTCATATAGGCACTATCCAGTTTAGTTGTAATCAACTTATCAAGAATATTATTATTCTGGAAGGACTATAACAAGATAATTAGCTTGGATAAATTAAATATTGTTTGTCATTTTAAGACACACAATAAGTTTAAATGGAATCAATTTAATGTGTACCAGCATAACAACTCTCTACTTTAATGATTATCTTTATACAGCAATCTGTAGTTCCACTTGGAGTCTAAAGTCCACATGGGGTCTAGAAAGAAGCAATATTACCCTCATTTTTAAGACCAGAAATTTGAATTCAAGCAACATAGTCTAATTGATGGTACGGAATGAAGCCAGGCCTTGAAAACATATCTTTGAAATAATTTCTTTCTAAAAAATCCAAACACTGAACAAAAAATATTTGGAGTGAGGAGTGGATTTTTATGGTGACTCTGTATTTACCAGCTCTAACATCAACCACTGAATTAGCTACTCTAAGCCTCAAATCAGCACAGTTTTTTTTTGTTACTAAGCAAAAGGGGATAAGAAAACAGCCAAGCATTGAAAAAAAAGCCATTATCCAATTATCTGTACATTGAAAAGATACTAACAATTGTTCTGTGACTTGTTTGTTCATGTGGTTCTCTGAAGCATGATGTTGTTCTCTATTTACTTCCCATTACACATATGCTTCTCGGTCTCCTGAAAGTCACTGTTATGTAATTTGTCCTGCTACTATTTCAGTAGGTCTACTAGAGCTGGGCGAGCCACCTTCTCTGCTTCACTGTGCTGGGAAGCAGCTAAAAGATTCGGGCATTGTCTATCTTCTGCTCCAAGAAATCTTTAGCTAGAGTTAACAGTGTGTGCCAACTTTAATCCATCTCCACTCCCTGCCTCCAGTCACCAAACCTTCTGTTTTTTAACTTCTAATAATCTTGCCAACAAACCAGGCGAAGTCACACAACCTTCTCCACCCATTTCTATTCTCTGCATCTTTTGTCTAGTAGACCCCTTATCAAGCGATCTCCACAGAACATTGATCAATTTAAAAACCATTCGAATCACACTTTCTATGGTGGCAATACTGAAGGGCTGGCAATTAGTAGATATGTAGAATGTAATTTCTACCCTTAAAGAAATTACAGCTTATTAGGGGAGAGATATAATTAAAGGAATCATATTACGGTTGTACAATACATGCAGTATTTAAAGACAAGCTCAAAGTGTTAAAAAAAGCAGAGAAGAACAATTAACAACATGGAGGGTGAGGATCCTGTTAATGAAAGGCTACAGGAAGAAATGAAAATCTGATCTTTCACAGTGAGTAGAAATTAGCAGAATAGAGGCACAGGTGTAAGGGTGAAATAAGTAGTTGCATAGATGTATGAAGGCAGAGATTTTGTTCAGCTTGCAAGGGATTGGGTATTACCTGCACATAAAATAAGATTCAGTTTGGGATATATATGCACAAGGAGTTGTGGGATAGTTACATGGAAATATTTATCAATAAGCTTAGTAATGAAGTCAAAACTAAATATTTAACAGTGATGAATAGTTTAACAGCATGAAGAAAACTCAGAATCGTATGAAAGGGAAGAGTTGTCGATTGGTCAAGAAGCTATATATGCTTAAGGTGATTTTTGAGTATTTTCTTAAAAAATGTGAAACACACAAAGCCAGTTCATGCAGTAGGATCAAAACCTAGTGCCATTGTCCTTGGCTTCTCATCAGCCCTCATTGTCTGCCATGTTCAGAGAGTCTGGTTTAATCCCATGCTTATTCAGTCCCAGTCCAGCTGGCCTTGGTGAGCTCCTAATAGATCAGCCCCACCGTCACAGTGGGTGGGTGCACCCCTCGCGGTCCTGACTTCCTTGCTCATATTCTCCCTCCTTCTGCTCCTCATTTGGACCTTGGGAGCTCAGTCTGGTGCTCCAATGTGGGTCTCTGTCTCTATCTCCATCCATCGCCAGATGAAGGTTCATATCCAGGAGGATGACTATATATTTTTCTTTGGGTTCACCTTCTTATTTAGCTTCTCTAGGATCACAAATTATAGGCTCAATGTCCTTTATTTATGGCTAGAAACCAAATATGAGTGAGTACATCCCATGTTCATCTTTTTGGGTCTGGGTTACCTCACTCAGGATAGTGTTTTCTATTTCCATCCATTTGCATGCAAAATTCAAGATGTCATTGTTTTTTACCACTGAGTAGTACTCTAATATGTATATATTCCACACTTTCTTCATCTAGCATGTTTGGATGCTCACCTTCCTGGACCTGGATGGAGGGGGGAAGACCTTGGACTTCCCACAGGGCAGGGAATCTGGACTGCTCTTCAGACTGGAGAGGGAGGGGGAGAGGAGTGGAGGGAGGGGGAGAGGAGAGGAGAGAGTGGGGGAGGAGTGGGAGAGGGGGAGGGAAATGGAAGGCAAGGAGGAGGTGGAAATTTTTTCAATAAAATATTCAAAAAAATAAAAAAATAAATAAAAATAAAAATTAAAAAAAATGTGAAACACAAACTCATAGGACTATCTTGGGAAAGGCTTACTGGAAAAAGAAACCAAAAACATGAAGGTTCTAAAGTGAGAGAAAAGTATGCTTAGGATATTTGAGAAACAGCAAAAGATGGGTATGACTGAAAGAATATTAATATTCAAAAAAGCTAAGCCAGAAGAACTTAGTGGTATAGACTGTAGTACCTAACCTGAAGACAAAGACATCATTAGATATTAGTGTTGAGGAATGACTATTATAATAATGACATGGAAAAGCTACATGGTTTATGTTGTGATAGACTTCCTCTGCTATTATCTACAGAACCAAGTTATGGCTCATAGGAAAAACAGAGATCCACATCATGTTTCTGGAAGCTCTGTCATTAGTTAGAGAAAAATGTGGGCAGTTGAACTTGTAATCATAAAAGGAGAGCACAGTATTCTCTGTGTTAAATAATATAAAAATTAATATTAATGGTCAAAAGACAATGAAACATCTCAAATCAAAAGAACATGTTCAGAGCTGGAATGACAGCTCTGCAGTTAAAAGCACTCTCTGCTCTTGGAGAAAAATGGGGTTTGATCCTGAGGACGCGCATGGTGGCTCACGACTATCTACAGTTCCAGGACCGATAATCTAGGGTCCATATATACACATGAGCAAACCATTAATACAGAAAAAGTAGAAGATAAATAAATATTTTTATAAATGACAGGTACTAATCAGTGATAAAGAAAAATAAAATAATAATGACACACTAAAAGAGTTCACAGAGGGCATTGTCTAAATTTTTCCAGTGGTGGAAACACTGTTGTTGGATTTATCCTTTGCCAAAAAAAGTTTCAATGAAATGCAAGAGAACATTGAGGGTTAAGAATGGTGGCAGGCAAGAAATTCAACATAGCAGTCATGTATTCTATCAAAACTCGACTGCAGATATGACAGAAATTCAGTGGTAGCTAGTAAAACAAAGAAAGGCTTTAGTCGTCCATGTGATGTGATATGTTCTAGAAAGATCCATTGTATTATCTCTCTCTCTTTCTCTCTCTCTCTGGCCTCTCTCTCTCTCTTTCTCTCTCTCTCTGGCCTCTCTCTCTCTCTTTCTCGGTGGGGGATGGTGTTCAAAACAGTTTTCTCACTGTAGTCTTGGTTGTCCTGGAACTCCTCTGCAGACCAGGCTGGCCTTGAACTCACAGAGATCTGAGTGCCTCTGCCTCCCAAATGCTGAGATTAAAGGCATACAGAACCACCAACCAGATAATCCAAGGTTGAAGATCAGCCCAGTGGATCAGTTACCCTTCCTGCCCACAAAGACTTTAATATCAAATTTCTCTGTAACCTGGGTCAAGGAAAGAATTCCACAAAAAAAAAAAAAAACGCTCAAGTTGATTTGTTAATCATCCATCTGAAAGCATTATAGACACAGAACTTAGGAAGACAATAATTAAACTCTCTCTGGGAAGCTGACATGTGGAGTAAATTTGTGTGGCATTTTATTGAGTTTTATTGATCCCTGGTTTAATAATCTCACCAGTTTATCATATATTCAGGGTTGAACTTTTGTAAGAAAATGGGAAACAAATAATTCTGGAGTTGGGAAGAAAGTTGAATCAGTTAAGTATTTGCCATGCTTGTGTGAGGACCTGAATTCATTCCCCAGAACATACATGGAAAGGTGGACATGGTAATTTGTATTTATAATGTCTGTGGCTGGGAAGGCAGATGGGGTAGCCCTAAGGCTTGCTGACCAGCCCGTCCAGCCTAATCAGCCAGCTCCAATTCCAGTGAGAAGCTGCGTCTCCAAATACAATGCAAATTACTCTTGAGAAATGGCACCTGAAGTTGACCTCTGGCATTCAAACATGCATATGCGAACATGTTCTTACCCAGGGGAAGGCATATGAACTCCGGCAGAAACCTGGTGAAGAGTCCTGAACTGCAGTGATTTTCCTCCTATGGCTGCACTCTATAACCCGGTGTGAGCATTCCTTAGAGGGGACCTTAGATTACTATTACAAAATTTAAGTATCAAAATAATTGGCCCCTTCCTGTATCTTCTAGGCATTGTTCTACATTACTACATACATGACTTCATTCACTTTTCAAAGCAAGTCAAACAGTGACCCAATTATCTTGTTTTATAACTACAGAAATGAAGACATCAGACACCGAGTAGCAGTGTAAAACCTGGACTGACACTGCACCTTGACAGCAGCTGCTCCTTTCCTGATGCAAAGGACGCATTTCCCAAGATTTATTTCAGGCAGGATTGATGGAAAGGCTACTCTGGGTAAGAAATTCTCCAAAGACTTAAATCTTTAAAACCTATAGTAAAAGACAGATGTTTACTACTGACTGTGCTAAAGAAAAAAAAATGGATGAAAGGTGGTTTTTAAAAAGGAAAATGCAAAGCAGAAAAAGAGAAGCAATTTCTTCAGTCCCAAGCCAGTAAGGACAAGGAAGTTTGAGATTCTACTTTACAACCTATTGAGATTTGCTTTGAACCAATTTGTAACCAGTAAGTCCCAGGAGAGACAGAACACATCATTTGATCTTCTTCTATTCTTACCCTTTTCTCAACTCAGTCTTTTTCTACAGCATACACAACAGAGCCATCCCTACATTGACATAACACTCGAGTAGTTTTTAATGCCCTTGCTACATAAGTAAAGAACAATGCAGCAAATGAATTGGCTGTGCCAAAGCTTCTAGATACATTGAATCGCCTTAGCAGAGAGTTACCTAAGGCTGCCAAAACTCCATAGAACAATCCATTTTTTTTATGCACTGTCCACCTAAGCTGGAACCTCTGCTGCCAACATGTCATAACTAGCTGAGTACTAATCTTCTGAATGAAGATGACCTGCTATGACAAGTCCAGATAAGAATCTGAGTAAAAAGAATCAACTCTGCTCACTAAAGTACATCCCAAGCTTCTCAAGAATCACTCCCTTCCAATGAAGTATATTGACAGAAGCTGATTGTATGATTTATGGAAGAACAGGGAAACTGTCTATGACTGAAGTTCTAGCATTTTACCTGATAAATTTAAAGAATACATACTTTATTTTTGAATGTCCAACCAGCATAATAAAGTATTTGTGAAAAGGACAATGGAGCAATTGTTGCTTTCTGTATTCTCTTATTAACATGCTCTATTGCTGCAAGCTAATTTGCACAAACAGGAAGTATGCCTGTCTGGTGGTGAAAAAAGTATTCAGTCTCTCTTTCGTTCCAAAACGAACGTTTTGTATTCACAACGACACAGTTCATCCAAGCTTTCTCTTTTAACTTTTTGATTGTTTTCCCTAGTGTTGGACAAGGCAAAGCTTACATTCCCCTCCCAGGAACCTGCATTCTTAATGCTAGGAGAGTACACTGGAGAGTTTTCAGCACATGCTGATTGGTGAAACTTCCCCAGAATCTTTTGTAAATAAGAGTATTTGAAACATCTCCCTGGATCAATATAGGCTAAAGTCCATTTGCATACACTGTCATGACTTGTAGCTTATCCCTGGAAGATCACACTCTTAAGTATTTAATAGTCCAGGTTGTTGTTTTTGGTTCAGTTTGATATTTCTTATTTTGGTTTTGTTTAGTTTTGGGATTTTGGAGACAGTATCTTTCTCTGTAGTCCTGGCTGTCCTGGACTCACAGAGATCCTCCTGCTTCTACCTTCTGAGTCCTGGGAATAAAGGGATTCACCACCACCCCAAGTTTTTATTTACAGTAAATCACTCATCTTATTTAACGATACATCCTTTAGAAAATATTTTATTTGACTATTTCAAATGAAAAACTGATATCATGTGCCAGAAGATATGTCTTATAAGAGGGGATAAGGAGATGGTTCAGAGGATAAAGGGCATGTCGTGCAAGTATTGGAAATGGAATTGAAATCTTCAGAACTCACAGGTGTAGAAGACTGCTTCTGTAATCCCAGAGCTCACACTGTCATGGGTAGGGGCTTTGAAACAGAATAATTTCAGAAGCCTGTGGGTTGGCTATTCTGGTATGCTCAGCAGTTAATAACAAAGGCAACAGTCTATCTCAAATAGGGTAGGAAGCAAGCACTGGAAACCAAGGATGTTCTCTTACCATCTCATGAATGTTGTGGTATGTGCTATGCTATGCTCAGACATGCACATATATGTACACAACATACACACAGTGAGACAAAGATGCAGATACAAGTGTCATAAATATCCTGCTAAGGCAGTTGTGGGCAGAGGCCATTCTTTCATTCCTGGCTACCCAGACCTGGGATAATCACACAGAAACTATATTAATTACAACACTGCTTGGCCAATTAGCTCCTGCATGTTTCTAGCTAGCTATTACATCTTAAGTTGACCCATTTCTATTATGTTGCATTTTACAATGAGGCTTGTGGTTTACCCATAAAGTTCCCGGTGTCTGTCTCCATTGACCTCCCTGACTCTTCCTTCTTTCTCCTCTATCTACTTGGAATACCCACCTTGCTTTTTCTGCCCTGTCGTAGACCAATGCAGCTTTATTCATTAACCAATAAAAACAACACATATACAGAAGGACTTCCCATAACAGGATGTTGCATATAAATGCAAGGGTTATAAAAGGAAGATGAGTAAGGACTAGAGAAGACATAGTAGCAGAGCATTTTATCCTCAACATAATTATAAAAGTAGAAATATTTTAGTAGCAAAGCAAATATTATTTTCTTTCCATGTGGCTCAGTGTGGCTTAACACCATGACCCCCACCTCTTAATATTGTTTCAAATGCTCCAAGAAGCTGAACAGTACAGGCATAGGCATTGCTTTAAATTATCTTCAATTTCCAAAGTCCCCTTCCTGCCACTTCTAATTAACAGAAAATGAAAGCCCAGGAGCGCCATGTCCCTCCTGTCTTCCTGCGCTCTCCTCTCCCACCACACTTAGGTATGCTGTGCTTTTCCTGGAGCATGCTAGTCTACTTGTCTGGTGTCCCTGCTTCATGCATCTCCTGCAGTCACTTTATGGCACAATTTCTACAGCTTACTTTTATTCATTTTAAATTTCAAGATTATAATATAATTCCAACATCGTCCCCTTCCTCTTTCTTCAATATAAACCTCCTTGTTTTTCATTAATTATTTTTACATGTATATATATACATATATATACAAATATACAAAATCCTAAATAAAAACTCATTCAGTCCATATGACATTACTCACGTGTACACTGTCAGGGTTGACCATATTGGGTAAGTTGGTTACCATTTCTCCCACTCTGCAAAGTCCTTATTTTCCTGTAGTTCCTACTTTTAAATGAGAGCGGCAACAATGGTAAACCCATGACCACATCTCTGTAGATTTATTTATCAATTATATTAAATTTTACTTTCAAAAGTTATATCATTTCTCACAAGTAACAGGATCCCTAAAACAGCCTGTCATCTTTGAATTTCTTTTGCCCAGAACTTCAGCACTCATTCTGACATGAATTTTTTTGCTTCACTCTTCATATTTATGCACTCACATTTCACTTGGAAAGAAGATTCGTGTTCTCAGTTTTCCCATAACTGAATTATTCTTTGAGCTTCACAATACTAACTTTGGATGTGATATGATTTTATCCATGATATCATTGAACTGTTCGCTTTCCTCACAGCCTATTGTCTATGGGAAACAATCAAGCACCGCGGGCAAACAAAATTCACACTTTCCCTTTGCAAACTACAGCAAGAACTGGGTGACGTTGTAAGGAAGTATTACTAGTTCAGTTAAGATGTTTTATACTATCTTCAGTGCTTTGTCCTCCCTAATTATCCAATGTACATATGTATGAATATATTAGATTTCCTATTGTTGAAATCCAGGAGGCTCAGCCTCAACATAAAATAAGATTCGGTACCAAATGTTGACTGCACCCGTTTTGCTTCTTTTTCATACAACCTACCTGCTATGAGAATGTTCTCCTAATTTCCATGTGATCTAGAAGTTAACAGTTCACTGGGACTTCACTCGGGGCTCTTCACTTAAATTCAGACACTGCCCTAGAATCCACCACATCATCCATAATTGAAGTAAAAGACACAAACTCATGAGCTGCTGGATGGCCTGTCCCTGACTAAGCCTGGTGACCCAAAACCCATCAGCAAGTATATAGGAAAGATTAACATAAAGACAAAAAAACTTTCACCTACTGCAATGGTAAAACTCATAGTTCCATACAGCCAGTAAGTACAAACCCAGGCATCCCAACACCAAACTCTGCCAGGCAATTTTAGGAAATTTTAGCATCCCTTCTTTAATTGATAGTTGTTGACTACTTTTAAGAGATGGTGATTTTAATTAAAAATAAAGTGTTTGCTGCAATGAATAGTCCAGATTGTTTACACTTTATTTTAACCTTGCAGTAAAGTTAGAAAATATGATCCTACTGCATGTACTGGCTTTGTGGGAGCCTAGCCTGTTTGAATGCTCACCTTCCTGGACCTGGATGGAGCAGAAAGGACCTTGGACTTCCCACTGGGCAAGGAATCTGGACTGCTCTTCAGACTGGAGAAGGAGGGGGAATGGAGTGGGGGGAGGGGGAGAGGAGTGAGAGGAGGGGGAGGGAAATGGGAGGTGGGGAGGAGGCGGAAATTTTTTCAATAAAATAAATAAATAAAAATTAAAAAAAGAAAAGAAACCCTATCTCGAAAAAAAAAAAGAAAAGAAAAAATGAAGTTTAGATTGTATGTGTGGTCTTCCAGAACTCTTGAGGCATCTCCTCATATTTAGCCAGGAATCTCTTTAAGGTCTTCTTCGTGAGTTGTTGGAATAAGAGTAAAATACATTTTAAGCTTTTGCATTTCCTCATGCCTTATTTTCTTTCAGGAATTTATGTTCATATTAACATCAATTCTTTTTATATTACCTGCTGTCACTGATCCACAAGTTTCAACCATTTTTATTATGTTTTTAATCTATAGAGTATGTAAAATGAAGATAGGAGACACTAAATATTAACATGGATATTATAACACGAGCATTGTTAAAAGGTTATACATCTGTGTGTGTGTGTGTGTGTGTGTGTGTGTGTGTGTGTTCCACCAATGATCATTTATCTGCTGGATTAAAAAGCTGAAGTACAAGAAATCCTTGTCCACACAAAAGGACAGTTTTAACTGGGATCTTGACAGTAATTCTGTCAGTAACACCATCCACAGTGTAATGGCATTTCCATCTCAACTGGTCCAAGTAATTCAACATCACTTCTTAGAAAAGCAGGAACTTTCACTTACGAGTTTGCTACAAAAACAGCATGAAACTGGCATTGGAGAGGCTGCTCTATACCTATGTGTAGAGTATCAAAAGCTTAGGACACTGCTGCATACTTTGGTGCATATTTGATATTAGGTATTGTAAATACTAACCCTAATGTCTAATCCCTAATTATATGTCATTGATATATAACTTAGAAATAAAGTTTAAAAATTAAATATATTCAAATATTGTCTGCAAAATGCCAAATGCAACTCATCTCACTTGTGAATATCATAAAAATTAAATCTCCAGAGAAAGGAAATAAATTATTACATTTTTTGAAAACTATATTAAAATTTTGCATAAATAAATGGAAGGTGATTATTCAGATAGTTGTCTTAGAATTAGGGGTTTTATGCAAGAAAAGGAATATCACAGACTGTGAAACAAGGTCTCACACAGGAACAAACTGTTGTATGTGTGAGAACTGTTTCTTCTATGGCAATTACTATCTCGCTGACATTAAACCAAATACATTGGTGTTTTTAAGAAGTCTTACCCCCAAAAAAGAAGTTCCCAGGAGTTTGAAGCTTTATTGGAATTAGTATTTTTTTATTTTTCTTTTTACTTATGCTTTGTGCCTTTCATATCCTGCCTCCCAACCCTAACCATCTCCCTCCCTCTTCAAAATAAAGCAAAAAAAAAAAAAAATTAAGAAAAAAAGAGGAGGGAAGAAAGAGAAAATCTCATCATGGAATCTGCAATGTGACACATTGAGTCATGCATAAACCCCTTTATCCATACATTTTTACATACAGCAGATCACAGATGGGGTAGATTCGGGGGTGAACACAAAACCCTCCTAGTGGCCTGGGTACTTGCAGGATTGGTCAGTCCACCAGCTCTTTCCTGTCTTCACCACCAGGGTGAGCTCTTCAGCACTACCCTGGCTTGTTCACCTCTTGCATCAATGAGCAAGGGGCGGGGCCTGTTCTGCTTTTAGGTCCTCAAGGTCTGTTTTCCCACACCTACCCCTTCAGGGCCTGCTAACTCTACTATGTTGCCCAGGTGAGGTGTCGGGGCCACTTTCCTGAATGTTGTAGCTGATGAGGGGCAGAGACAGCTCCCCCAGTCTTATGACCTCAGCGCCATTTCTTCCACCTGACTCAGGCACTGATGGGTAAAGGGTGAGGTGGGGGGAGTGCATCTCTTCCTGGCGCATGCCTCCAGGTGACAGATAAATAATGGGGATAGCTCTCCAATGCTCACAACATCTGGGCTATCTCACTCGCCTCTGCCAACAGAGTCAGATCTACTGTGCTGCCCAAGCAAGGAGCAGGGCCAGCTTTTCTGAGTCCTGCAGCTGATAAGGGGGAGAGCCAGCTTCTTTGTCTGTCACAAGCCATGAGGGTAAAGGGTAAGGAGGAATTAGTATTAACTTTAATCTCGTTTCTAAAAAACAATATGAAAAAACTGCATGTTGAAATCATTATGGACAGTTTTAACATTCCAAATTTATGAGCAATTGACTGTTTCATTTTATTTTCACCAACTTAAATCAGCTAGATTAAGCCATAGGAAAGATGTTCAAGAAATATATCTATATAATAGCAACTGTTTGATATTTAACAACTCAGAATATTTAACCCCCATGTATTTCCTACCTGAGAAAAATCAGAGCAAAGATTTCTCAGCAGAAAGTCATGGGCTTTTAAGGATCCAATTTATAAACTACGCTGCCTCCAACCACCACATCCTATTACAGTTCCACACCTTGTTGAAGACCCAATATAAACCTGGACTTGAAATCAAGCACCCCAGTGTTAAAAGCTCACCAGTTTTTTCACAGTAACAATTCCATGGAGAGAAACTGCTCTCACTCCCTAACAGGTTTGAGACACTGAACTGTGACTGTTTCTCCTCAGTAATTTCCCATCAAACGTGCAAGATACCTCTTGACAGTGAAACATCGCTTCTCATTTACCTCTTCAGCAGATTGAAATATCCCTTCTCTGTAGCAGGAGGTTCGTCTTACTTAAATAAAGCCAAAGTTATTCTCTGTGGCTTCATTTCTTTTCCCAAATACTTCCTTATTAGGGGGAAAATGATTTCTTAGCTCATAGGATCAGATAAGGACATTTCTTCTTAATATTGCTGCCTGGGTTTGAAGGAAATATGCTATTTAAGTTGCACTGAGTCAGCCATGTTTAGTGGCTAGCCTTCCTGATGACTGCCTATCTATCTACTCACTGAGAATACTAGCTTCAAAATAGGACAAAATTTAAATCATACAAAGTATGTGGATCACTGAATCAGTGCATTGAGGCCAGCTGGGACCAGAATTTTCTAATTAAAGTGAAACATTCCCAATAGGAGATGTAGAAATAATTTTGAAAAGTTGGAAATCTCAGTGTCGGATTCATCTACAACAAAACTGCTGCACCTAAGGCTCAGGGACTGCCACAGAAGAGGGAAGAGAAAGCTTGTAAAAGTCAGAGAAACAGGGAGTTTGTTGCTAGATTGTGTCTCCTAGAAATGTCAGAGCAGCAACCCTCACAAAGTCTCACTAACATACCTGCCTAAACATGACCTGAATAAGGACAACACCAATAAACTTGATAATGGAGAATGGAGAATGCTCAGGTGTTCTCAACGCTACACAAAAACCATAGGGAGCTGAGCAACGCTGAAAACAGGAGAAATTGTGTTCTCCAGGGAAGAACACCAATTTGTCATCAAATATCAAATGGTCAAATAATATTACACAAACCAAGCAGGGTATGCTTGTATGTTTGTGTGTGTGTGTGTGTGTGTGTGTGTGTGTGTTAATGAAATTAAAGAAAACAAGTCAAGAATTTAAATAAGAGAAAGGAGATGGCAACAGGGAAGAAGCTGGAGTGAGGAAAGGGAAAGGAAGAAATGATGTAATTATATTAATTTCAAAAATAAAAAATACTTTTGAAAAGTATCTTAATGTACTCATGTACCATGCCTTCACAAATCAGAGGAAATATCTCATTGTAATATTTAAATAACCCCACCCATTTATGAATATATCAGAAGTCACGTTAGACATAGTGTTCGTTCCAATAAGACAAAGAATTTGTCTTAGTCAAAGAACCAATGTCTCCATTTTCCCCAGTAGTTTAGTTGTGTGATAAGTAGTGAAAGGCTTTTAATCTTTAAGATTCCTAAAGAATAGGATTCAAATAACTACAAATAATGTCAATGGCTTGAAATATATGAAAATTTTTCTGAGAAAATAATTTTAAAACACTTGTGTAGGATTTATCCATTTTATATGTATAAATAAGGAATTACAATTTATCAAATGAGTTTTAGAGTAAATTTCATACTTAGAAAATAGAAATGTGTGGTCTCACATGACGAGTCAAAGATCATAATTACTCTGTCTACTGAGAAAGGCCATTAACTCTTACGTGATGCATGGTTATCGTGTCTCCTAGGAATGTCAGAAGCTGAGTCCTTAAAGTCTCCCTAGCATGACTAACATGGGCTAAACAATGACAACACCAATAGACACGCTAATGGGTGGGGAGGACAGAGAGGCATCAGCCCTACACGAAGAACTACAGGAAACTAAGGATTGCTGAGAGTGGGAGAATAGATTTCCTCCCAGAAAGAGCACACACATTATCCAAAACCTAGGGTCAAGTCTAAAACCATATACATGAACATCATCATACAAACTGAGTAGGTTATCTAGAAATATAGATATATCTATGCATTTAACAACAACAAAGAGAGTAAGAAGGGGCATATGCAAGGGTTTGAGTGGTGGTAAGAGTAGGGAGAAATGATATATTTATTGCATAATATTAACAGTAAAATTAAAAAATAAAAATTAAGTCACTTTCCTGTCATATAACCCTTCTCTTTAAGTCTCACTTCATTTTTAAATCCATATCATTGCATCTAAATGAATACATACTTCCTCTAAATGTTCAAAAATTAATAAACTAGAGGCTGGTCGGTAATGTCTGGTGTTGATATCATTTGGGCCCTAAGACTTCAAGTGATAGCATTCACAAACTGATCTGAAACAATAAGTCACATTATCTTCAATTCTGATATCTGGTCCTTCTGTAGCAACAGGCCATTGTACCAGATTCTCTTCAACCTTCTGACATAATTCTTAATTAATAATCTCAGTTCCACACCATGGTTCAAAGACAACAGTAAATCATTATACTTTAGACAGTGATTTCTGATTAATTTCTAAGCACCAGAAGTAATTCGGCTATTACAAGCCACATTTAGATCATAAATTATTCTGGCGGCCTTGCTGCCTGAGCCAAATAAATGTGAGGTAACAAAAATGTATGAAGATAGTAATTTGGCAAGATATTTCGAGCACAAATAACCAAATTATCTCCACCTCTTGGTCAGAACCCTCTTGGAACTGAAAATGACCAGGAGGAACTAGGCAAACGGTCCTTGGCACAAACATCTTTGTTGAAAATTTCCTCTTCTTTGGTAGTCACCAAAGACACAGCAACTTCACAGGCAAGACTGGGACAGCATCTTTCCTTGGGATTATTTTGAACTGTTGTAAGGGAGGGTGAACCTGTAACTGTGTTTTCAGTGAGAAAGAGATAATTGCTTGTTCAGAAAAAGAGAGGTATATAGCAGATGATGCTAAATAGAAAAGGCACACTTCCAGAACCCATATTAAAATCACTATTTAATCCATGGAGTGAGGAAAACAATGTTGTTTTTACTTCCGTGAGGTAAAGGTCACAGTAAAATTTGATATTTTTATAATGACTTTAAACACCAGGAATCTACTCAAGAATTAACTTAATGCACAGCTCTTCAATTATCGTACAAAAATGAAGAGTCAGGAGATGCAGAGATGTGTTTTTTGAATATCAGATCGAGATAAAACAGCCTAAGTTGTATGTGATCACGGCAACGCCACAGAGCAGGAGCCAGCAAACACTGCTTAAAGAACATTAGAGCAAATGTTTCCGGTGTTGCAGGAGCCATTCTGTCTCTGGGTTCCTCAACTCGGTCACTACAGCATGAAAGCAGCCTTAGCCACTGGGCAAACACATGGGCCTGGACACACTGCAGCCAAGTTTATTCCTCAAGAAAGATAGCCAGACAGATGCGACCCCAGGCTGTGTGTGTCTTTGCTTCCCCTGCTGGATAAGTATCCATCCTTGTTCAAGAAGCAAAGAGCAGTTCTTGCAGCTTCTGGAAACCACAAAACTCTTTGTCTTAACTTCAGAATAGAAACTTTCCTCTCTTGATTGCTCGTTTGTGTTTGGTTGCAATTTTCTTTTCTCTTAGAGCCATTTAGCTGTCTTCAGCTTCCACAACCCCGATTCAGTCTTCTTATGGGCTCTAGTCTTTGGAAAGCTCTGAGCAGCGCTAATGCTTTGCCCAATTGTGCTGCAGCTGCAACAGCTCTGTTTTCTCCAATGGGCAGTTCAAGGGAGCTCACCTCCGGTGCTGGGAGAACCACGAGTGAGTCTGAGCATCTTTCTAATGCTGACTGAAGTTTTCTACATAGAGGCTGTTCATTAAGCTTGAGCTACTCCCTTCTCCTTACCTCACATATGTTTTGTGACTAATGTGGTAGTTATACTAAATAATATAATGAAGAAAAAAAACTAATCTGGTCCATGAGTCCACAGTTACCCTACATGTCAGGAAGACAGATACCAATAAAGGCCAGCTCCAGAACAATGGGTGGATCCTGCCTGGTCCTCACCTCCAAGGTTGCCTGTGTTGTTAGGGTCATGGCTACAATCGGATCAGGGAACCCTATGGAAGAGGAGGTGCAAAGATTGTAAGGACCAATGAGAATGGAGGACACCAAGGAAACGAGGCTTTCTAGACACAGCAGGACCAATGCAAATCTGAACTCATAGAGACTGTGACAGTGTGCATAGGGCCTGCACAGGTCTAAGCCAGATGGGGTCCCAGCACTGAGAGGGGCAGTGGACACAAGCCCCCATCCCTAACTCAGAAGCTATCTCCAATCGATAGACTCGCTCAGAGGAAAAACTCTTTTTCTCCAATGGAATCTCACTGGATATATAGACTACTCCTAAGAGCAGGCTCCATGCTCAGATGGCCAACACAAAATGAACTCAATGGCATTTTTGGAAGATCTTGGGACACATAATGCTTTGTCTGGGTATTTTTTCTTACCCTACAGACATTTTGCTTATGTATTGTGGTTTCTGATATTAGTTTTTATGAGTTTTCTATGTCTGTGATTGTATGTGTCTCAGAGCCTGTATTTGTTTCTGGTGATTTTACATAGGCTCTTTTTTTTTGCTTATTCTGTTTTGTTTGCATTTATATTTCCTCCTCCTTAGTTTAGATGCCTATTTTCACTGTAATGAGAGAATAGAATAATTAGTGTGAATTTGGGTGGGTGTGTAAATAGGGAGGAGATGAGAGGTGTTGGGGGGACGGGAAACCATAATACAAATAGTGTATTGTCAATAAAAAGCATTTCCTCTATCACAAAAAAAAACTAATTTTAAAGGGGCAAGGAAAGGAACAAATTTCAGAATACGAGCCTGCCACACTGCATGAGCCATATGGCACTAACTACGGTGGTAAATAGAGTGGTCTCTTGAAAATACTTGTGTGTGATTGATTTCAACATCGGATCAAAAGCATATAACCTCTGAATAGCCCAGAAAGCACTCTTATCCTACCATAGACAAGAAAAAGAAGTATGGAGAAATGTGGGTGAACTTGACAGTGGGTCTCTAACTCCAGGCTCAGCCATCTGAACACCAATTTTCAGGCCACCACTTGGGGTTGGGGGGTTATAGCTCTAATAGAACAAAGGTGAGTGCATAGTTTTGACCACCATCTTTCTACCAACAAGGGCCCACACATCGAGGCACTAAATTCCTTATATAGAGGTTGTGGGGCATTGAGTTCTTGATGCAAATGTCTATCTCAATACAGAATAAACACATGCATAATCCTGATAGTTTTCTAACTGTTGGATTTATAAAATCATAGAAATCCTTGACTGAAACCACGGCATGTGTCTAACAGCCCCAACAATTAGTAGCTGAAGCCAGGAGAATCATTTGAATCCAAGTGTTTGAGGTCAGCCAGAAGAAGGGATGAGTGTTTATACCGGAGTGCCTGGACAGTATAGCCTAACAATGTAGTGCATATGAATTCCATATATGCCAGAACTAAATCAAGGACAAGAAGTGAAGTCTGAAGAGAAGTATAAGATAGAACCAAAACCCTATCTGGTAAAAGAATAGTTCTTGAGAGAACAATTCAAACAATTCAAAGCCATAGTGTAGGGCTTACCTAGTATACTCAAAATAAACATAGCCAGTGTGGGCTATCCAGAGATACTGAGGAGAGTATTTTGAAAATCACGAGCCCAGTAGAGCTGTGTAAACCATTGAAAAGACTTTTTGTGATTCCTAGGAGACCAGGGGATCTCAAACGAGTTAAAAGATCATATAACCTGAGTTACATTTGCACAGATCCTTTTTTTGTTTTTCTTTTTTGAGTCCCTTATACCTTGATCAACTACTTCTGAACATGAGGGCTGCACTGGAGGGGATGATATAGTCAGTGTTGCTTTATTGGAGAAAACTGATTTTCCTTCTTCTATCAGGTATAAATGACAGTTCTGTTGGTAACCTTTACCCTAGTGGCTATGCTTTCATTTATTCATTCATTAAGTTTTAAACATAACAGATAAAATATAAAAAGATAAGACAAAACTATGAAATCAACAGTGGGCAAGACAAACCAATAGAAGGAAAGAAGACCAAGAGAAGGCACAAAAATCAGAGAATCACTCATTTGTACACTCAGGAATCCCACAAAAACATAACACTGGAAATCAACATATAAGTGCAGTAGAGGACCTGACACAGGCCGCTCCAAGCCCTGTGCATGCTGCTTCAGTCTCTGTAAGTTCATATGAACTTTAATCCTTTGATTTAGAGGACCTTGTTCTCCTCGTGTTCTTCATACCTTCTGGTTCTTATATTCCTTCTACTTCTTCTTCTCTGGGGCTCCCTGAGCTCTGAGGGGAGGTATATGATGGAGACAATCCATTTAGGAATGAGTGTTCAAAGGTCTCTCATTCTCTGTATAATGTCTGGCTATGAGCCTCTATATTTGTTCTCAACTTCTGTAGGAAGAAACTTCTCTGATGCTGGCTGAACAATGAACTGATCTGAATACAGCAGAGTGTCATTAGAAGTCATTTTATCACTATATTTTGCTTCTGTGGGACCACCTTCAGCGAATAGCCTTTAAGATATGGGCGTAGTCAAATGTACTCTATATACAGATGTAAAAACATACACATCCCCTTGGCTGCTGGATTCGGTTCCTATTTTCCACTAATGCAGAGGACTGCTGATCTGTGATCCTACAGTTAAATAAAGAAACTTTTATCATACTCCATTCTGAGCTAGCATGGGACTACTTTATTATTATCTGCAACATTTTGCCTTTTATTTTAACCAGCATTATTTGATTATACCCTAGGTCCTTGGTCTATCTTGTCTCATGTTCTTGGTCACCCAAGCAGTGTTCAGTATGACTTCCAACTCATGGAGTGGTCCTTGAGTCAAATCTGTTAGTGATATTTTACTCCTACAAGTTTTGTGCTACCATTGCCCTACTATATTTTGCAAATAAATACCATTAGAGATAAATCTTTTGTGGCTGGGTTGGTGTTTCTGTTTCTCTTAATAGCATGCAGAATAGCTTTCTGTACCAAATACGCTAGAATATCAAGGCAACAGTTCAACAACTCCATGTTCACTGAATTTCACAAGATACTTGAAGTTGATATTTGAAAATATTCTCAAGGTCCTTGAATGCCCCCACTCTCCACCTTGACCTGCATCTCTGTTTTAATCTACACTACTGTTTTGCTTTGAATATAGTCAACTTGCTAGCTTTGCAAAGTGGAAATATATTAGAGAGAGGAGGTACGTACAAGGGAAAAGTCAGGAAACAATGCTATCAGCCCCATTCGGGGAGATTGGCATATTCTCTACATAGTAGCAGAAGAGTGTCTGAGAAGTGACGCTCTGGATGTATTTGAAAAGGGGTTTGGAATGGTTGAACCCTGATATCTGTCTCTGGGCTTTTATTAACTGTGCTACAGGGGCCAGTATGCTTTTTTCTGAAAGTTTATATGTAAAGATGGTGATCATATCAATTGCCAAAGATTGGTCCTGAGGAAACAGGAAGTTGGAGTCAGTATTACTCCATGTAGGGCAGACTTTAAGTAAAACAAATATGAATGGAAGCTAATAGCAGTACTCCATTTTTGAAATAATTATCAGATATCTAACTGCCCCAATTATCAGATATGAGATTCTGAAATTATAGAAATGTTCTGGATCAAAGATGGCAATTTGACAGTTGCCAACACTGGATAATATTTAATTCAGGGAGAAGAACATATCGAAAAAACAGGAGGGACAGAGAGATTCCAAGGTCTGCATTTCAGACCAAAGTAGGAATAACAGGTTATGATAAATACAGATAAATCAAATGAAAATGAAGGGACAAATGACTCTGAGTGCTGCCGAAAAGAATTCAGAAAAGTGTGGTATCCAGGGACCTGAGTGAGGAAGGAGCTCTCAGGAAACAGGAAATTGTCGGCTGTGTGAAATGCTGCTAATAGTTCAAGGAAGAGGAGGACTGAGAATTGGATTTAGTGCCTGAGGGTCTTTGTTGACCTTGATAAAAGCAAGGCTGTCGGGATGTGGAGTGGCAATAGCCTGAGAAGAGTGGCTATAAGAGGTACATAGAGAAAGGAACTGGAGACTGGAGGCGCAGATAATTCTCTTTGTGTTCTGGGGGAAGAAAGGAGGCAGAGAAATAAGGATGGAGTAGAAGTTCTGTAGAGAGAGAAGTTTTAAGATGGCCTAATACTAGGTGTTTTCCAAAGTGTATTAGCAGTAAGATACTTGAGACTCAAAGACAATCAGAGACTTATTCCAATTTACACACTTCTTTAGATGCTAGTAAATGTAGCACAAATCTCCCTGTGTTTTTGTTAAGAATCTGGCTCTTAATGGCAGAGCCAGGCATTAAATACATTAAATAGTCATTTGACTTCTTCATCAAAAAAATAATCATTTCTATTTCTCCTCAGTCATTAACACAGAAAAATGTTTATTTGACCCTGCTAAAGATTCATGGCTTTTAGAATACATTTACCAACAAATACTGTCTCTCAGCCTTAAAGTGAGTGTAATCATCACCTTAAAAAAATGTGATAGGTGCATTTATCTCTCGGCTCCTTCCCGCCAGCATTTGACACATGCAGTTGCCTCTCATTTTCTAACCCTAATTATCAAGCTGTTTCTCTAGTCTGTTTTCTTCAAATAAGCTTTATCCTCCAAATTTGGAAGAAAGAAATGCACCTTCTTTAATTGAAAGAAGTTTTCAGGACATGGATCTGTATTTAAGCATCACAGTTTCTGCTGTAACAGCACCACTTTCAGCACCGGCATCTACGCAATGCCGGTGATTTTAGGTGATTCTCTAGAGAAACCTATCTGTTGCTTGGTATTCCATCTTCCAAAAAAGTTCACATGAGTGAATGAGCTCTAAATGAGCTGTTGACAAGTTTTCAGCAAGTAGCTTGAAGCTGAAGCGCTCTAGAATTGATATTAGTAGGTTTGCAGGGAGAAAAAAAGGCTAGATGCCAAAGAATAGTAATCTGTTTTCCTACACTAGACACATAAAATTTAACTTCCTAAGCCATCTGTTAGCTCCAGTATAGCAAAGATATTGGAGTTTGGAAATGCACGATGCAATATTTTCAAGGTCTTTTCAAATGAACATTAAACACATAAAATAATTGTTTTGTAAGAAATTATGGCGAGATAAATTTGTCTAACATTTTTATTATTTAAGTAGTTATCAAGTAAAATAAATGGAGATATAATAGAAATGCATACAGTTGACTTAATTGAATAAGCATTTTAATAGAGTTTAGAATGTAGCATATTCTATGTTAGAAATTCAAAGATTAAAACACACATTTTCCTTACTCTTGAAAAGCTTAGACTATATTGAGAGAGACAAAAATTTAAAGCAACGAAAATGCAATAGGTCAGGTACTCCACTAAAATACTAAAAGAAAAAAAAGCTACTACAATACTAAAATAGGAAGGAGTACAAAGATATGAAAGCTCAGTCGCTAATCCCATTGATGACAATAGAGAAATCTAAAGAAAAATGACGACCTTTGAAGAAGAAAACTGTCTTTGTAGAGGTGAGAGAGGCTTGAGGGGAGACCAGAGAGCTGGCTTGAACACTGAAAGGGAGACATAACTGTGCGAAGAGAGGCGGATAAACATAAGGATACTGTTGGGGTGGATGCTTCAGCTCAGACTCTCTGGAGGCCTCCTCTCCATAAGTGACAGACTTGGCTTCCCAGAGAGTGTTGCCATAGACAACACAAGGGATTTGTTATCAGTCCTATATGATGAGGCACCGAGGAGGCATAGTTGTGGAAATATCTAATGAGAAGATTACTTGAAGAAAGCCAGAAGTAGGAGAGCAACCATCCTATCATCCCTGGTGTTTCGTTTTCCTCACAGCCACTTCCCTAACATTGCCTGGGTCATTAGTCTGTGCTCATACCTTCAAAGCTGAAGTCAGTTCTACCGCTTCTCATCATGCTCCCTGGTAGCCCACAAACCTGAGCCAGCACCATTCTCTCTTGTAAATTTCTACCCCAACAAACCTGCCTTTCTGTCACTTTTTTGGTCATTGACACATTATGTCCCCTCGACTCAAGAGCAGTCATTTTATATCATGGGTCAGATTATAATGTAACCTTACTTAAATGCCCACAATGGAATCCTATGCGATTACATTCAAAGTGAAAATGTCTTCCTTTCTTCTGGAGTGTTGAATATGATTTGCCTCTGACCTGTAGCTTTTCCCTTCTCTCCTGTTTCTTTTCTATGCTAGTGTTTTCCTTCCCATGACCCTTCATACAGCTCACTGCTACACTGCCAGTTTTCAGCTCACATGCTAGTCCACCAAGGTCTTTCCTCTCCGTTTGTTTTAGTGAATTCTAATTATTCAGGTAAGTTTTTTTTTTCTCTGATTTATTTCTCTTGCTTCCTATGATAGGGTCTACAGCTGAATAAACACTTAGTAAACTAAATAAAATGTATGGGAGAGTTCACGAAGAGGAAGCACATAGAGAGAATTTGTTAAGGCTTATTCTGTATTGCAGTGTACAAACTTCCTGTGTAATCACCTCAGCAGACTGTTACAATAGTTCATATTCTTCTCCAAATCACTCTTCAGCCATTGGACTTGCATGCATATTCCACATGGTCCAAGGAAGGTGAGAGATCAGGCTCATGTCTTATGAACTACAAGCCAAGCCCTATTTTAGAGACTCTTCTATAGATTGCTGCTATAGAATCTATGCATATTTCCATTCATATTAGTGAGAAAATATTTGTTTTATTTTAATAGTCAGAACCAAGAAAAGTTAGGTGGAAGCTATAAATCACAAATGAGGGGCTGGTGAGGATCTGCCATCAAAACCAGAAAGCGAAGGGGAAACAAACTTTATGGAAAAGTAGTGGTGAATAGAAGATCTGAAAACTGAGTTGGGGGAAGGGCCTAGAACTAGCCCTGTGATTGTATCCCACACATTCTATGGGAGAGAATTCCCAAATCACAGAGGCCTGAACAGTCACCAGGAAGAAACCCTTTACTGTGCATTGCTCCAAAGATTTTGCCACTAGCTATGAATTTACTGCTAAACTCAACTACTACTGTTTTCATTTCGTGATTTTTTTTAAAGCATGAATGTGTAATTATAATTCAGTTTCCTTAGCTCCGTAGTACTGGGGAAAGTGTTGAGCATTCCAGTCACTGGGAGAGATTTGCTGGCTGGCAAGTCAGCTCCCCTCACTTGGCATCCCAGATGTTGACCCTGAAAGCACTCCCTAACATATTTCCTGCGTGATAATCTGTGCCACTCAGTTCCCTTCCCCGGAAAGCCAATTTGGAACCTCTGCCTTTAAGCACAGCGGGATCCACTGTTTCAATGAGGTTGTGAGAATTTGACTCTATTTTTCAGTTCTCCACTAAATTCATCTCAGCAAAGCAACCCTCTGTGACTGAATGACAATTTCAGCACATTTCACTCAAATTCTCTGCCACAATCAATTCTGTGAAAATAATTTTTCAAATTATAATTACATTGCAGAAATTTTGATAAATGATCACTAGAGAAGCAAACTGATATGCTAATTGAGAGATAGTTAATAGACAACTAAAAATGCTAATATTAGGGAAAATTTATGCCAAAAGAAATACAAAATTATTTTGGTTTCTCATAAAAATTAATTGGATGTAAGAACTTGGAAATGATTCATTATAAGATTTGTTTAAAAGGTAAAATTAAGAAGTCATGTATGGCAGTGATCTCTTGATATCCCAGCCTTCAGGACGGAAAGGCAGGAGGTTTATCACAAGTTTGAGTACAGCCTAATCTAAGGTATCAATTTCAAGTAAACTGGAACATAGAAAGACTCTGGGTCAGGAAGGATTAATCAAAAAATAACATTTCATGATGGTCATAATTTGTTACTATCAAAACTATTTACTATGTGACTAGACAAGATTTTAAGCAAGAACTTGATGAAGAAATAATCAACTACAACCCTAATAGTGATGCCTAAAACATAAAATTAGCTATAAAATAAGAGGCAAACTCATTCTATATATTAAATTTTTCTGTCATATTTCATAAGTAAACTGATATTTAAATGGTAGACTGGCAGATAACTCTTGGCAGTACTAAAATACAATGATACAAGAAAAATGGCAACAAAAATATCTGAAGTCAGAAACTAAAAACATTTTAATATTTGTTATTGACAAATAAATATTGTTTTATATGTGTGTATGTATGTATATATATATATATGTATATATATATATATATGATTGGTAAATCATTCCATATTCCTTAAAATTCAACAGTTAAAACATTCATTGAAATGCTTCTAGGAAGAAAACCAAAAATTAGAAAACTTTGAAAGCTTTCTTCCCCGTATAAATTATGGTAACCTTTGTAAATTCTTAATAGAAATAAGATTATTAAATCCAGAGATTTTACATACAAAGAATTTTCATTTGGGAAATTAAATTTTGAAAATTCCTTTTTGGAGAACTTATTTTTATGTTAGCCATTGGCAACAGCAATCTCATGCTCTTCTATGAAGACCGACTACAGATAACCAGAGGCTTCATTCCAATGAACTGAAGCAGAGGCCTTGAGGTCATCACAGCAGGCTGGACTGACAACTTTTGTCATACTTGTCACTGCTGGAAATAATAAATATTCTTTCCCAAATTGATAAAGTGATACAGTGAAATTGATTTACAGCTGCAGCCACATTAACACCGGCCACCCCTGTGGCAGAAGTTGGGATAGGAGACCCACTAGGGGCCCCTCTTACATTTATAGAATGTAGAGGAAGAGGTTTAGCAGATTGGGGAAGGCACATCGTAAAATCCAAGGCACGGTTGATCACTTCACCAGAGTGGTCTCTGTGATCTAACAGTCCAAGTTTGGGTTTTTATTGTTATTGTTGTTGTTGTTGTGTTTGTTTGCTAGATTGAAAAAAAAGAATAACTTTATGAAACGTTAGAAGGAACTGGGACCCAAGCAATTTTTTGCTTTGATGACAGTCTTGGCTATTTCCTGCTGAAATGGTCACATAGTGGAAGCTACAGTCAAGCTCCACCCCCTCCCCCTTCATCCTGTGCCAGTAGTTATTTTGGAGATTGTTAAGTCAGGTTCTGGTGTTTGTATTTGCTCATCAATTTAATGTTATCCCTTTGAGTCTATGGGGCAGGCATACTGCATAGTGGTCTAGATAAACTGAACCAACAGACTGAGAGATGAACCAACAGATATCAGAAACAAACTGTCTATGAAGGGGTAACAACAGTTTTGATCCAGGTCTGCTGTCTGATTTTGAAGTTCTTCACTTCCAAAAATACAGGTTAGATATATACAGGCCTGTAAATTGCCCAAGTTGGCAGATATATACAGCTATGTATTTGTATGAAGAGAAAAAGTTCTTGCCAACATTCAAATTATGAGACTTCTGACTGATATGTGGGTAAGTGTTCTCAACTTAAAACAGAAGATTTGACATGTTGGTTATTATAAATAATATTAAAATATAGACTCTAAACTAGCAAGATGGTTAATAGGTAAAAGTACCTAACACTAACCCTGGCAACTTGTGTTTGATCCCCAGAACCCATACAGGGACCCTCCAATCTTCATATTGCAACATGGCATATACATGCTCATACACATGCACGCATGGCATATCAATAAATCTTTCAGTTATAAAAGACTTTAGTATGCAGATACTTTTTGGTCACTTAATTTTGTTTTAACTTTTAACACATTGTTATTTCTCCCATAGCTGAGGCAAAAGTACCTGGGCAAAAACACCTTGAGGAAGGAGAGGTTTATTTCAGGGGTACAGAGTGTGATGGTGGGGAGCATTGTGGACACTCCATCTATGGTGGCAACAACTTGCTATACATTCGTCCACATCTGGGCAGATCAGAAAGCACAGAGCACATGCCAAAATTGAAAGTAGATCTAACCTCCACTTTTGGCAGTTTACTTTTGTCAGCTAAGCCCCATGTCCCCAAATGTTCCATACACTCTGCCAACAGTGCACCCAGTTAAAAACCAAGTATTCATAATCCTGTGGAGGCAGCTTTCAGGCTAAAACCATAATATGCATGTCTATTTTTACTTTTAATCAATTAATTTTACCCTGGATGACAGAGAGTTGATGTATTTGTAATAAATTGAACCCTTATGTAATACTAAAAATGTTTCTGTATTTATTCCTTCAACAATTTTGTGACACACATTGAGATTCTTGCAAGATCCAAAAACTATTTCACTATTAGAAATGGAGGCAAACCTCTTGCACTTTTGGACCTTGTATTTAACAGAATAAAATAACAAATTAATATACTAGTTTCCAATATAGATAAGTATTGTGGAATAAAAAACACAAAGTAATCAGGAGTGAAATTTTAGTCAGATTGTTCATAATTTGGTTAAGAAACTCAATAAACAATGCACAGAGCTGTATTTTCATCGAGGAAATATATAAATAAGAAACTAAATATCACAATTATTATTGATAATGCTGATTTAGTGAAATATACCTAATGCCTGGGGACATGACTCCTCAACACTAAAGGCCTGAGCTGGAGAGACCACACCAAGTAATTTATTCTCAGTGATAGAATATTGCACACACCCCACAAAGCAGACTCCTCTTACAGAAGCATAGCAAAAAGTGGTCGGGAAAAGAGTCATGTCTCCAGTACTCAGCCAATTCCTTTGAGTTGCATAATTAAACAAAGTCACTCTGTAGTGCAGAGTGAATGAGAGAATAGAGACAGGAAAGGCCTGTCATTAAAATCCCTCTATTTGGAAGGAAAGAGAAGGGAATACAGAGAGTCTAAGAGTTACAGAAGGTGGGAGCAGAGGAGGGCATGGGAAGAGACTCAGTGGAAGAGTGTACAGGAAGTGAATATACTAACAAACTATAAAACATAAACTGGATGGGGAGATGCCAACTTCATTAATATAATGAATAAGTGTTACAGTAAAGAAAGAAACAGGGTTTGTATAAGGGGCCTGGAAATATCAGATAATCAAATGAGAGACAGCATAATAACCTACCCCAGATATTTACATCCTGTTTCCTAGAACCTGTAAAAAAAGTTACCTCACCCACATGGAAAAAGGGAGTTTGTAGATGTGATTGAATATAGGATTTTGATAGGGAGAGTTTTCATTGGAGTTTTCTGAGTGGAATGGTATAATCACAAGGACTCTTTTAAGAAAGAAAAACTCAGAAGTAAAAAGAGAACACAAATGTGACAATATAAACTGTAGGTCACAGCAGGTCACTTGGTAGTTAGAAATTGCCAGCTTTGGAGATCAGTGAAAGCGGACCTGTCCTTCATAATCCACGTTCAGCCCTACCTCCCTGTTAACACTAATTCTACACGGAAAACTGTGATAGGTAGAAAAAGAGATACATATCAGGTCCTCCACTTTAGAACTTCAAATGCCGTGAAAAAGAAGGGAGAAAGTACTGCAGTTTCCAGTCCTAAAGATTTAGTGTGACATTGTTTCCCAAAGACTGTCAAGTCACTTTGTCACAGGAGACTTTTGGGTAAAGAAGAAAGATACATGACTGTCTTTCTCCTTAAGAATTCATCCAAACTGATCTCTCTGTCATCCAGACAGGAAAATGCCTCCTCTCTAAAGCTATCTGTTCTAGAGACTTGAAGAAGTGTTATAAAACCAACCCAAAAATGAAAGTTGGCACAATGAGTCTTTTGACCACTGTTCACTCTTACCTCTTAGAGTGATACCTATACAATGGTCTCTCGAGCCATTGTGCACTCTCCTTCTGGGAGATTATTTTCCCCTGCAATGAACTCTTTGACCAGTGCCCACTCCTATCTCTTTAGAGTATCCTTCTTTTTCCTTTTCAATACAGTCTGCTTTCTATATTGTATTCCATGTATTTTGTCTGAATTCTTTCAACAGAGATCACAAGGATCAGAGAGCCAAGAGAAGGCCAGTGAGAAAGATGCTGTAAGGAGAGAAAGATTCTGTGCTGCTGACTTTGAAGAAGGAATGAGGGTCACAAGCCACAACCAACAGATGGTCATAGAAGCAAGTCTCGAAAGCTGGGAAAACGCATCTCTTGTAAGGAAAACAGCTCAGCTCTGATTATACCTTAGTTTTTAGCTTAGGAGACCCATTTTTGGTGTCTTAGGCCTGAACTGCAAGACTTATTTGTGACTTTATTTAAACCATGAATTTTTCTTTGAGCAGGAGAATAACACTAATAGCTGGCTTTTTGAATTCAGTATTTTGACAATGTATTAGGGGATTCTAGAGGAACAAAATTACAGAATACACATAATATGCAGATTATGAACATATATATATATATATAGAGAGAGAGAGAGAGAGAGAGACAGAGAGAGAGACAGAGAGAGAGAGAGACAGAGAGACAGAGAGCGAGAGACAGAGAGAGAGAGAGAGAGACAGAGAGAGAGAGAGAGAGAGTAATTATTTGTTCATTTGGCTAACATAACCAGGGCTAAGTGGTCAAGCAAGGATTGCCATGATATACAGGCTGATAATCTAGTATCTGTTGTCCATGAATCTGGAGGCCTCAGGAGTTTCACTCTGGTAATAAAGGCCTGAAACTTTCTTAGGAATTTTTGATCATTAGTTTACAATGAAAGGCTGAGAAGCTCGTGAATGGTATCAGTAAAGAATGTCAGCAAACATAATAATCGGGTAGATGCACTGGCCAGCAAGAAATGAGGTCACACAAGTAAGAAGCACTGATTTTTTTTCATTGGACTTATTTATGCATGACTTGCCACTGAAAGGTTCTACCCACTTTGGCAAAGTGTCTTATCTTCTCAGTTAATCCATTCTGGGAAGACCTCACCAGACCCATCCAGAGATGCATCAGGTAAGTGATTCCAGTCCAATCATGTTGACAGTTCAAGGTTAATTTATAGATGGTAATGAAACTATTGGTAAATCCCAGCCCAGGGAATGACACGGGTAGAGAAAGGGTCAGGAATTGTGAGGCCTAGCAGGAGCTCAGCAGTCTGTGGTGGTTTCATCTACTAGTGAAGTCTCTCATGGCAATCTGGGGGCTCAAAACCTCAATAACTACAGAAGAATTTGGTAGGCACTCAAGAAGGGATGTGCTCCGAAGGAATGTGGCTTTTTTAGGAAAGAAGGAGATGTGGATGATCTAGTAAAAACTAGGAAATGGAAGAAAGCCTTAATGGGGACGCACTATTGGCAAGAGAATAAAGTTGCCAGTGTCCTTAAAGACGGCTAGGTGTTAGTGAGAGGAGGTAATGGGAATTGTAAGAAGAAAACTTGAGACACAAGTGGTTTTCAATTTTGATGACGCGGTAAGAGCAGAGTGAAGAAACGTGGAGTACAGAGTTGGCGGTGGCTTTCTCCTGTTCAGGCTTAAGCATCACCAGTCCAGGCGGGAATGAAGAAGCTAATATTCTCAGATGTTTTAAAGGTGATTTGGGCAAAGAGAGGCAAAACGCCAGGTGTTATTTATACAGAGTGATTTCTAGATGAGAAAGCAGCTATAAATATGTGATTGTTTTATGGACTGTTCTCTTGGATAGGTGCAGTAATGAAATGAAGAATAATTTTGTAACCCACAGTAACCAAGAATTCTCCTGCCTGTCCTCAGGTTTGTCATAATGGTACACAGAACTGGCAATGTCGTGAATTTCAGGAGTACAGGCGGCTTAGGGCATTTCCTTTGGTGAACCATGCTGAATGAGTGAGCCATGGTTGAGGAAGTGGGGTGAACTGTGCACCATTCACAGAATATTATGGAACCTTTGGGCATCCTGTTGGTAATAGGCACAATTATTATGTGATATTATACTCTTTTGGCTTTTGGGGGGCCTGCCACCCAGCTCCCATGTTAATCACACACATGGAGGCTTATTGTTACTTATGAATGCCTAGCTTTAGCTTGGCTTCTTTCTTGCGAGCTTTTCTTAACCTAAATTAACCCAACTACCTTTTGCCTCTGGGCTTTTATCTGCCTTTATTCTCTATATCTTACTTTCCTTCTTCCTCCATGCTGGCTGAGTACTGGGTGGCTGGTCCCTGATGTCCTCCTCTCCTTGATCTCTTCTTCTCAAAGTTCTTCTATTTATACTATCCACCGGCTAGCCCTGCCTACCCTTGCTCCTGCCTCACTCACTACTGGCCATTCATTTCTTTATTAAGACCATCAGGTGTCTTAGACAGGCCCAGTAACACAGCTTCACAGAGTTAAGCAAATGAAGCATAAACAAAAGTCACACACCTGAAACTAGTGTTCCTCAACACGCAATAAAAATGAAGTCATCATATATGGGCTCACTTGGGTCTGCACTATTATCAACTGCCATAGCTTAGTAACAAATATTACAACTAGAAGAAAACCTCGTGTTTGTGGAAGGAATAATTTAGCTTCAGAGTGGGTGAGTGGTTTAAAGGCATTCCAATAGTGAAAATGAGGACGAGAAGGGAAAGCTGTAAATGAGTAACCGCACAGACTGAACCTGCTTTTGCTGGCACAAATGAGAGTGACTTTTTAAGACTTACAAGTGCTCGGGCAGCCTTAAAACCCCGAATCCCTGTTTGAAAAACCCTGACACAAGAGAAAAATAATGCTCATCAATTTTCTTCCAAAAGTGAATTTCGCTTCTTTACAAAAATAACATTGTCTTTTTTTAACTATTTTTGTTTTCCTCAAAGAGAAGGAAATAAAAGCCTTGAGCTTTGCATATATATTTAATTAATATTTAAGAAAACGTACATTTACCAAAGAATTATACATAAATTGACCATTTTACATTGCACTATTTGAAGAAAGCCAATGCACTCACATGTGACTATGTGACAAGGTGGGCATTAATCATTGTAGTATTAGAATCTTTACCCTCCTTCCAATTCTTAAAATAGTTTCATATCAAAAATAAAAGAGGATGAAGAGCTGGCTCAGCAATTCAAATCTCTTGTGCTTTTGTTTGTGTTTATTAATATTGTAAGTTGAGAGGTCTTACCACTCTATCAGAGGACCCCAGAACACACATATGATGACTCAAAAAACTCCTGCAACTCCAGCTCTGAGGAGGATGACAAGCATTTCTGATCTTCAGCAGTTCCTATACACATAAGTATACACACACACGCACACGTAAAATTAAAAACTCTTTAAAAAAAGAAAAGGGGAGAAACACTACATCTCTGGGAATTTATATTGTGAGCATAACTAAATTATATTACTCACAATATATACTAGACAAACATGCATTTTACATGAAAATAACATAAATAGCATGGAAAGTCAGCAAAAATTCTGTTACCCACCATCTTGAGTAAGTCAATTTAGACAGCACATGAGAAGTATAATTGAAGGGTATTTGTTTAGCATTTATTGAACACAAATTTCATGCTCTGTGCTATGAATACATAAATAAACAATCCGGTCTCTTAGACCTTTACGAATTCAAAATCTTCATTTATAAATAAAGTATGAATGTTCCAAAATACACTTTTATTTCAAGATTAGTAATGGCAAGTGGAGGCCCCCAGGCTAGGACTGCCGTGGACACCCATGGCTCCTTTGAGACTTAGGCCACAAAGAAAAAAATGTGATACATGGGAAATGTCAAACTCATTACAAGGACTAAACAAACACGATTAGTGAAAACAACCTGAAGCAACTCTCCCAATAGCATTGTCTTGTCAAGTACTTGTGAAGCCTTGGCTATGTGCTATGTTAGTTTCTCAACTGGGATTCGACTGAGTGGAAAATCAGTTCACCATGTACATGTCAGCTTCCATGCATGCCATCATGTGAAAATCCAAACACTACTTACACGATGTCTGAGTAGACCCTGCAGAAGAGAGACGGACCAGGAAAAAAGGGATAAAGGAGTGGAAGAGGGAATATTAAAAATTAACCACAGCGGTGGAGAAAGACTTGGATGGAGGGGAAAGAAAAAAATAGAGATCATACTGGAAAGATGAGCCAGATAAAGAGCGGCAGCTACTTCTGGAATACAGGGAAATTCTGAGGTTTGAATCAGTAACTGGGAAATCACCGAAGAGACTTAAGAATTCTGAATGGATATCTTAGTAAGTTCTGTAAAGATGTCTTAATAACCTCTTGGAATACAAAGTGTCATGGTGTTGTCCCAGCCCAGACTGCTGCTGAGGACAAGTCTGGATCCATGGAACTATAACAGGGTTGTGTGAATGCCTGGGATCAGGTCGGCCACCTGAATCCATGCTGCTAGGGCCACACACATCTGAATGGCCTGCACTGCTACCAAAAGCCATGGTGATGACTAGGCCAGAACTACAGCTGAGGGCCATATCTACATCCGTGGTCCTGCTGTAGCCATGGTCTGTGTTGATGTCTGAGGCTCCTGTTACCATCGAAGTCTATGCAGATGCAGAGATCTGGGGCCATTGTTCATTTCTGAAGGCCACACTGACGCCAGGGCCATCCTGATCTGAGTAGCCTGCACAGCCACCTAAGGCGATGGTAACATCCAGAGCCAGGTGCTGCCAAAGACCATTCCTGGGTCCTTGGCTCTACAACAGATGAGGTCTCTGTTGTACTCTAAGTTCCACATTGCCATAAAAGATCACAGGGAAGCCTGGGGTGTGGCCACAACAATGGCCTTGTTGGTGTCTGGGGGCCATGCCACTACCATAGCCATCCTGATCTGAGTGGCCCTGTGCTTCTACCTGGAGTCAGAAGCCAGGATGTTTGTTGTCTGGAGCCAAGCTGCTGCCCAGGCCATGTCTGGGTCTGTGGTCCTGCTGTAGCTGGGGTCTATGTTGATGTCTGTGGCCCTTGTCACCTCAGAGGACCCTAGGAACCAAGCACGCTGAAATCAGAGGGCCATATTGAACCAGATGTGTACTTCCCAGGCTCTGGGAAAGATGGCCCTGCCCCTCACTGGACACTGCAGCAAGAGACCTACCCTCCCTACCCCGCACTCAGGAGAGATGGCAACTGTTAATACCTACAGATGAAAAGCAAGATTAACATGTAAATTTCTCTGGTAACTTGTATTTTTTTTAAAAAAAAAATCCTATATGTTACAACTCCAGAAACTATAGTGGGTCAATTTTACACAGTTCAGGTTTATCAACCCCACAAGCCAGAAAGCTCAGAAAAGGCAGCTAGGATACTATAAAGGCCAGTCTATTCTCTGATTCTTCGTGGAATGGGATTCCTTTACCCACCACCTAACCACTCTACTCTGGGGCTTCATCAAGAATTTAAGCCAATTACAGACTCATCCTTTTAAGAGCTGATATCAGTATCCAACACAGTTCCACACCTTGTGAATATCAGAGGATGTGTTCAATATCAGAGGGTTGGAAAGACATAGATGTGGCCAGAACATTAGAACAAAGAACTATAGGGATTTTTGTTGGTTTGTGATTTTACATTATATAGAAAAAACTCAGAAATATTTCTAACCTCTAATTCTCACAAATTGTACCTTACTTAGCAACTGTTCTTGTTTTTCTTTTTTGTTTGGCAAGCATGAGATCAAACTTATTTCAGTTAGAACACCAAAACTGTTAAGTCCAACGGAGATCATGCACCTTCTCCATAAAGGAGTAAAAGAAATACGTAGTTGTCCCCTTTCTTTCGGGAAGGCTCATCATAAATAATCACTTTCACATCAAGCAGAAATTTTATTCGTTGTTTCTTGGCTAAATATACGAGGGCTATTCCCCACTAAGATGAGTCACCAGGTAACTTATAGATTTCCTGTCCCTGGACACCTTTAAAGAAGCTGACCATCAATCAAAGCTTGTCAGAGAGCATAAAATTTTTAAGAAAGGTTAGTGAATGAACTAAATAATACTTGGCTGTTCTCAGTGTCTCCTGGGTGGGAGGGGGAGATAAATTTACAGTATAAACACGACGCTATTCCTCTTAAACATTCACTCATTATTTCCAGTATTACTTTTTTTCCTCTTCTTAAAATGAGATTTCCTACCACTCTGACATTAGGTGTCAAAACAACATAAATGCTGTGCATTTAAGGATCAAAATTAATTGACTATTTACTATACATTATGCCAAAGTAGCATGATGAGGCACACAAAGCAATAGTTCATAGAAATTAGAAAACACAAGCATCTTCATACCACCATTATACCTGAGTTTGATCTTTCCTGAATTACTCAGGGTGAATAGAGTGTTTTAGTATAAATACTAAAGTATCACTGTCTTCTGAATGGACACAGAGCCTAAAAAGAAGTAATGTCACCTCCTTAAAATTCCATGGGCCAACACAGGCAGAGGGAAGTGGGCATGGGTTACCATCCCCTCATCAAGAAGTTATTTCCAGTTGGCATCTATTTAAAAAAGAAATATCTGTTTTCTCCAATGGCGTCTCACTGGGTATACTAAGTTAAGGGCAAACCCCATCCGAAGCAGCAGGTGGCCAACACAAAATGAACTTAATGGTATTTTTGAAGACCTATTTTCCTACATTGCTTTGTTTGGGAATTCTTTTTTGGTCTTACTGGCCTTTGCTTGTATTTAATGAATTCTGAGTTAAATTTTTATGGATTGTGTGTGTGTGCTTCTTGTGGGTTTTTTTGTTTGCTTGTTTGTTTGTTTTTATTCTGGTTTGTTTGTTTGCCTGATTGTTTTCTAAAGAGAGAAAGAAAAATTCGTTGGAGTTGGGTGGGTGGGGAGGTGAAGAGGATCTGAGAGGAGTTGGGGGGAGGGGAAGGAATGATCAGAAAATAGCATATGAAAAAATTCTGTCAGCTGAAAACCTATCTCTGTGCACATGATAGCTAATAATTGGTTGATCAATGCCTGTAACTTAATGTTACAGTAACTTAATGTAAGTGGTTTGGCTAGACCTAGAAGATGTGTGTCTTCTAGCCTTGCAGAGAATTTGTCCCAGTCCTTGCAGCATACCTATGCATGAAATCTGGGTTGATGTAACTTTTCCTTTTCATTTCAGAATATAATTGTTTATGTGTATAATATTCATAACTTGTGCTACACAGCTGAGGTTTTCGGTATCTTGGGTGGTTGTTTGAGTTTGTTCAGTATTATATTTTGTTTTAATTCTGAAAACTATGGGTCTTCCAAATCGTGGCTAAAATACAGTTTTGAAAATTCATTAAGGGTTAATTTATTCTCTAAGATAACCATCTTCCTCTATGTCATCTATAAATGTAAAGGTCAGATGAGGGGCTGGATGACCACAAGACCCAGTGATAATTTCTAGAATTCTTGTATAATTCTGTGGTGTATCTTACCACCCACGAATTCTCCATTATTACCTCTCTGTAATGAAACTGCTCAGGGGTAAAAACAGGGCCTCTGCTCTTCTTAGAACCCATTGGCTATAGTTAGACACCCAATTCTTTGAGCAAATTCAGTGAATTTGCTTCCCAAATTTATGTGAATGTAAAGCACCAGGTTGTCCGACTTTCACTTAACCGAGCTCTTAGGAATGATGGTCATGAGACAAGAATGAAGACCTAAAAGTCTTCCTGTGGCTAGAGGACCCTGACAGCGGAAAAAACAAGGCACACTATGGGCTTTGCAGCATCACTTCTGTCAGTGACAACCAACAAGAACAAGAAATGTCATCCCTGCCTGATTATCTCCTATGTCCCCTCAAACGTAGACTTTATTTAAAACCAACATAAAATCACCATAAAGATTATGTCTAAAATATTTCTTCAGGTATGATCTGAAAATTTGCTGTTCAGCAATCATTTCTATACGTTTCCACTCGTAACTAATAAAAAATGCAGTGCTCAAACATATCTCCCTTTATCACAGCACAAATAAACAAAATCTATTACACTGAAAAAAGTGTTAGCATCACTTAATGTAGCAACTAAGGCTAGCCACACAATGAGAACTTATAAAACACTACTGCTCATTTAGGAGCAGTTTGCATTTTCCTTCTATCAATCCAGTTATATTTATAAATTTATTATAATTTGTTTAGAATGAGACTGTTTCTTTTTCATTTACAGAGGTCTGATTATTCTATTAGTAAGTATTCATATCTGTTCCACAATCCTGGCAAGAATTTTAAAAACAAAAATTTAAAAAAATAAATGGAAAATTTTCATTTTGTATTTAGTTAGGATGTTTTTCAGCATTTTGATCATCCATTCAGAAAATTTCTCCAAGTTTTTCCTAAGAATCAATTTCCTGTTCCCAATCAAGTGTCATTTTTACAGATAAGGAGCAAGAGTGAGGATCTAAATGTTTCTAAAATGGTAACTTAGAACTTAAGGAAGCCAAAGTTGTTTGAATAGCATCTACCCACTTTAACACTACTTTGAAATTTACTGCATTTAAGCTCTTAAAAAACTACTAAGGTAACAATTTTCCCAGACAAAGGAATTCAAGTAATAAAAGTAGGTTTATCTTCAGAGGAGTGTACACCCCTCACATGCTCAAGGACATACTCTTTAAGGTTTGAATGTGTTCTGCAATGTTGAGCATTTGGTGGTGACAATGCATTCTGAGCTACTCTTTACTCTGGGAAGAGTTCCTTCGTTTCTGCAATGCCCCTGCACCCTCTAATGGCCATTTTCAGATTTTTTTTATTAAGAACAAGTTATTCAAGGCTAGTCAAAGAGCTCATCTTGTAAATTTCAATTTCATTAAAATAATGACATTTACACACTTTACACATTTAAATCTTCATAATCCCAAACATCAATTGAAGCTCACACCTCTGCACACTGTTGAGAAAATAGAAATATTAAGAGTTGGAGTAGAATAATAACTTGGAAACACTTTATATTTTCCAATTGTTTCTGACATACTAACAAGCTAACAGGAACTTTCTATTCTGCCTCTAGGCCAAAATTATTCAACAGTACAACCACCAATTGATATCACAGTTACCATTTCCTGATACAAGAATGATCAAATCATTATGAGCCTGTGTATGTAAGCCATAGAAATGAAGTCTGTCATCAGCCCTATATCCTAAAAAGAACAGTGGAGGAAATGGATTGTGGAAATGAGGATTTCCCTTAAGTGCTACACCTGTGTGCCCATGCACAAACACACACACACACACACACACACACACACACACACACACTCACTTTGTAACTTAGCTATATGCTGCCTCATAACTCAGAAACATCAAACTCCTTTAACCCATACATCGATCATTTTAAATCTAATGACAAATGATTACGTTTCTATTCTATTTGGTATCAATATTGAAAGTTTCTTTTCCTTGCTTCAGCTACTTACACTTTCATGTGAAGGTAACAGAAATTTAATCATAAAATCTCCCATATCGTATTGACAAATATTCATTATAGCAAATACAGTCATTGTATTTTACATACATATCTATCGTGTACTTTGGCTCACAACCATCTCTCACCACAAGTCTAATTCCAGAGTTCGTGCTGTTGACACTGATAAGGACACAGACTTCCTGATAAAGAAAAAAACAACTGACGAAACTCATCACATCAGAGAAACTACTGTTGGAAATGTTTATAACAAGTGTAGCATTTCTATGTATTCTTTTCTTTCTGTGCTAATGTGACACATTGCAAAATTACAACAGGAGCCCTCTCTGAATCTCATATTCCTAATTTATATTACATCCATACTTCTAATAGAAAAGTGCTTGAAATCTTGCAGAACTGTGTCTGTCTGTGTCTGTCTGTGTGTCTCTGTGTGTGTATATGCATGAAGTAATAATCTGGGTTTTAAAATGAGACTATTATTTGGTGTGCTAGTGTCTGCAGTCACAGGACTTGGAAGGTAAAGATGTAATGAGCAGTTCAAGGTCAGGTTGAACTACATAGCATATTAGAAGCCAGCCTGGTCTACATGAGACCCACTCTAAATTAAATAAGAGATAGATGATAGATAGATAGATAGATAGATAGATAGATAGATAGATAGATAGATAGATAAAATAGTAAAATTTAAAACTAAATTGGGCCTAAAGAAACTCGAGTTAAAAGGACCTTATTTCAGTTCCCAGTTCCCATTCTTGCCTTTTTATCACTACCTGTAACTCCAGCTCCAGGGGTTCTAACACCCTCTCTGGCCTCTGAGGGCACCTAGACTCACACGCACATACCTACATGTAGACACACAAGCAAGCATTTCCTTTAAAAAATAAATGAATTTGAGCGGCCTGCCTGAAAATATTATTATTTTCAGGGCCAGACAAATTCAGGACTTTAAAGGTTCTGGAACTCTTCAAGGTCATATCTTATATGGCAGTGTCCTTATGTTTTGTATGCAAACATGGAAAATACATAAGACCATAAAGGTTTTCGCTCCAGATATATTCTTCTAAAGTTAAACTTATAGTTAAACTATACTTCCAAAATATAATATCCCAAAGAGGGTAGAAAAACCTGTCTCACAATATAACCTGTATGCTATTGTATATTATCCCACAAGTCTGTCTCATAAACACTGACAATTCTATAACATAACAAATGAACAACATCAGTGTTGTCATGTATTCATTCTTTCATAGTAATTAGCACTGAAAATTCAAATTTATCTGAATTTTTAATGAAGAATACATCTTTTAAATACCTTAAATATGCTCTGAAAGGGGGCATTGAGAATAACCATTGTTAAAAAGTACCACGTCTACACATCCAATAAAAGTTTACCGGACAAATACTTGATGTCTTAACACTCATGTTAAGTACCAACTTCAAATAACCTGGAGTTTTTCATCATTTGAGTCTATATTCAAGATATATAAGTATTAAATATACTCATATTTCTATAAAACCCATTTTAAGAAGCCAAAGGAAGCTGTTCCAAAGCATATTTACTTAGGAGTTCTAATCCACTTAGAGTAAAGTTCCAGGCTTTGCAATTAGTCATATAATATTACTTTTTACTTATTTAGAATTATACCTTTCATACTAAGTAATTACAAATTTATTTCCCTTTATTATAAATAATCCTCTCCTTTTATCATTGTGATAAAATGTCCTAGCATCATGAAATACGTGTTGGTATCTTGGAGACACCAAAAAGCACATAGCACAGTGCCTGATGCACAGGCTATGCTCAATGAATGGTACTTAAATTTATTTTTCACAGCATCTATTTCCATTTATGTATCAACTGCAAATGCTTTCAGAAGTCTCAAAATTCAAATTACCATATTTTTTACTTTCTGTCATATGCTATAAATTAAACATAACCATAAATATAAAAATAATGAAAGTAGCTGTGTATTCAAACAATTTAGGCACTTGAGGGCATTAAGTTCAGGTTTTTCAAGAATTAAAATACTTTAAATAAAATGTCCTCAGAAAAGGACACTAAAGCCCAGGGAATTCACATTTATTTTCTCTTCTATTTCTCTCACAAGCAAAAAAAAAAAAAATCCTATGCTTCAATATTTATAAGACTAAGAATAATGGATGTGCATAATATTGCTTTAACATACACTTTTGCCTTTTAAGACCAGTTTAAACTCTGTGAAAGGCCAAAAACATAGACTTAATTATACAGAAAAAGATGATTTAACTGCCATGCATATTCAATAAACAAAAATCTAAAGAAAGCTATCCTGCCAGAAACATTTACAGATCAATTCATTACATTGATTTGGAATGAGTTGCACTATAATTTAAGACATAGATTACACAAGACAAATAATAAAGTTCTGTTTCAAAGACACTTTCATTTGATTGTATACTTGACCCAAGAATTTTCAATAAATAGTCATTTTACAAACCTTAATAAGTACCACTGTATGTAAATAATGGGTTTTAATAGACTAAGGATTAAAAATGTAATAACTAAATTTGAAAAGTATCCCAAAACGAGTGTGCTTGAGTTAATCAATTCAATAAACTATTGATGTCTTATTAAGAAACAGTGTTTCTATTTGAAAATGATTTAGTCAACAAACAATGTGCAGACGATCACAACTTACTTTCTACTAATGTAATGTTGAAAGGAAAAATTAAGACTTGGCTCCATCTTTATTTTGGGGGGTGTGGTCCTTGGGACTAGGTAATTACACCTACATCTTTTTGCCCTCCTCAAGTCTCCTGAAAATTTGATCTCTTATTTTATTGTGATTTAGATGTTTGTCCAATTTTTTATTTACAGTCTTGAAAGGTAGAGACAATAAAACTTGCAACTACACAGGGCACTTCTCAAATAGCACAGAATGTGGAGTTCAGAAAGATTCACCAAAATTTAATAATACATCAAATAAGTGTGAACTGTAGGTCAGTCTGGTAATTAGAGAAATGGCTATCCTAAATGATTCTTGGAGAAAGAATGCCATCATTTTCTTTCTGTCTTTCCTTCCTTTCCCTTCCATTCCGTCCCCTCCCCTCTCTTCCCTTCCCTTCTTTCCCTTCCCTTTCTTTCCCTTCCCATTTCTGAGGCAGCACATCATGTATTGTAAACTGACCTGGAAGTCACACTGTAATAACCAACTGTAGGCTTAAGGTTCTGATTCTCCCGCCCCAACCTCCGAAGTCCTGGAATTACAGATTTGTACCACCTAACTCATGTTACACGGTACTGGCATTGCAACCCACAGCTTGCCGTATTCTGGGTAAGCCTTCTACCAACCAAGCTACGTCTTTAGCCCTAACTCATTTTCTTTCTAAAAAGAAAGATAAGGCCCAGTGAACACAGGTGCCCTAAGAGCTTAATGAGGTAAAGCAATGATTTCCACCTGCACACTTCCTGAGGCGGCAGAGCTCAAGTCAGACTATAACAAGGTCTTCTTATGTCACTAAGTCTTTCCCTCATTGCAGTCACTCCTGGAGCTCAGTTCCCTTCATCCAAGCAATGACGCCATTAAACTGGGCAACCTCAGAATCTTTTTCTTATTTTAATTGCTCCAAGATCCTTATAAGTCAAATAAACACATTAATAGTAGAAATCAAGCTGCTCTCTCTTAATAATATACCAATTTCATATCTAAGTGACAAGCGGACATATAAACACAAAAATTTGGTTAAGTCACATGTAAGTTATTGAAAACCAATGTAGAACTGTCAAAGTCCTAACAATATGAAATAGATTGTGAGGGCATGCCTCCTCAAAAACTTTTCACTATGCTAGTCAAACGAACAAAAACGTGAAAAATCAAGTAGAAAACGCAATGAAAATAAAACGGCCTTCTTATCTAGTTTCCTGAAAGTGGAAGGAGACAGAATTGTAACCGAAACTGTGGTTTATGCAACAGATAACTAAAGACTTTTTAGTTACTCTAATAAATGTCAAGAACAATTTAAATGTTCCAAAAATTGTTGCCCCGTTGAACCCAGTAGTTTTGTTTTAAAACAGCTTTACTGACCTTTGCCATAAATTTTCAAAGCAACTACCATTCATCAATAGAAACAGATGATGTTGCCGTGGCATTTCTCCTATAAATTTTAACGGGATTTAAGCTGCCTAATGTTTCTAATTGAAAGTGTTCTCTTTTTCTTTCTCTGTATAAATAGGCGAGGAAAGGGGTAAAACAACACGCGTAGTCTCTATTGCAAGAGCCACGATTATATCAAGATTCGGTGTCTAAAACATCAATTTAAAATACATTTCCTTAACAATTTCCAACTTATTTCTAAGGTAATTCGAAAACGAATTTAATTAGAGACAAATAGGCATCTTTATCCAAATATTCATTGCTAATAGCACACAGGTTTAAAAGACAATGCCGGCTCAGGCTGGATACCAGAGGCACAACCTTAGCTACCACTGCCACCTGCTGTTGGCTAGAAATAATTTTCCAGCATCTAGGAACAGAAATAGGAAGTTGATTGGGTAAGGAGGTGGGGAGGACTTGGTGGGAATTGAAGGAAGGGTAAGTCATGGTCAAAATATATTGCATGAAGTCCTTTTAAAATAAAAAAAAATTTAAGAAAATAAACACTTGAAATAGTGGAAACACATTGTCTAGAAAACAAACATCAACATGATGACAATGGCATTTTCCGAGCAAGCTGCTGACAGGCTTTTTCCCGGAAAAAAAGTACAAGTATACCTCTGCTACAGTAGGAGACTGAAAGGACCTCTAATCCTTCGTGCTTATCACATTTTATTCGGTATTTTGATTTTTAACAAGCATGTTTTAACAAGACAAAAAAGGGTGGGACAGTACAGACGAGGAGAGACATGGCAGCAACAAAGGCAGTAGCTTCTTTGGGAAGAGCTGAGCAATTTCCTTCGAGGAAATAATGTTTAATGTACACAAGACAATATAAAGATACATGGAGAGATGCAATTAAATGATCAAAACTGATAAATCTGGTGGATGAAGATTTGGAAACTCATTGGGTCCAACCTGTTTTGTCTTTCTTAGGCTTAGACAAACTTCTAAAAAAAAAGTTGATGTGACAGGAAAATACAAATTACACTTTGAATTGCAGCCATGAGGCATCCAGACAGAGATACAGGCTAGGAGGTCATTGTATGGACACTGCCTGTGGTTGTGAGGGGTAGCTATGCAGGCATTACAGGGTTAGAGTTCACCTGGGGTAGATCACACCCTCGTAATCACCTTTGCCTCTCCTTAAACTTAAAACACCACATGAAATTGGTGAGGTTGTAGTAATCAGAACTTTGTTGAGGTCCATTGATGAAGAAGTATTTCCTCTTGGTCAATAGAGTAGAATCTCAGCTCTACTTCTGACCCACAGTGGAGACACGACATTCCAAGATACCTAAAATATAAGACTACAAGGACATATTTCTGTTCTCTCAATTGGCTGGTGTGTTAGCTAGTTTTATGTCGACTTGACACCAGCTAGGGTCAGTTTGGAAGAGAGAATCTCAACTGAGAAAATACCCCAACCAAGCCTGCGGTAAATTTTCTTCATTGGTAACTGATGCGAGAAGCCCAGATAACTCTGGGTCATGGAACCCTGTGCTGGTAGTCCTGGTGTTATAAGAAAGCAGACTAGGGAGAGAGAGAGAGAGAGAGAGAGAGAGAGAGAGAGAGAGAGAGAGAGAGAGAGAGAGAGAGAGGAGAGAGACAGAAACAGAGAGACAGACAGACACAGGGGTGGAGACATGGAAAGAGAAAGCATTCTGAGAGAGCAGTTAGTAGCCCCTTCCATAGCCTCTGCCATCAGCCCCTGCCTCCAGACTCCTGTCCCGTCTGAGTTCCTATCCTGTTGCCATCATTGATAACAATGCTGTGGACCTGGAAACTGAAATAAACCCTTTCCTCTTCAACTTTCTTTCTGCCATGGTGCTTTATCAAAGCAATAGAAACCATAGCTAAGAAAGCTAGCCAGATCACTTTTCAGGGAAGCCCATATACCTAAAGGCACACTAAGGTGGGAGGAATAATTGCACCATAATGATATCATCTCATTATAAGCCGAGACCTCCCCAAGGCATAAAAAGTTGCTCTGCTTTTCAAACAAAAGAACATAGCCTCTCCTCATCTTTGAAGTCAGGTCAAAATTCTAAGCATAGTTGCCTTAAGACTCTTCAGAGCCTAGACATCCTTACTGTCTTTTAGGACCCTCCCACTCTAAGCTTCTAACAGACCCCCACTGCTGAATCTGCCTGCTTCCTTGGATTCTTTTTAAGTTAGGGTTTCTATTACTGTGAAGGGACACCATGACCATGGCAACTCTTTCCAACAAAAACATTTAATTGGGGGTATCTTACAGCTTTAGAGGTAAGGTCCATTATTCTCATGATGGGACATGGTGGCATGCAGGCAGACACAGTGCTGGAGAAGGAGCTGAGAGTCCTGCATCTTGATCTGCAGGCAACAGGAAGTGAACTGAGACCCTGGGCTTTGCTTGAGCAAAGGCCGCCTCAAAACCCATCCCTGAAAGTGACAAACTTCTTCCAACAAGATCACACCCACTTCAGCAAGGTCACACCTCCTAGTAGTTCCAATCCCTTTGGGGGGCACTATCTTCCAAAACACGACAGGTTCTAAATCAAAAGCCATGCCCTTCTTTCTCCTTTCATGACTGTGTTCTCCTCCTCTATGATCCACCTTCTCCTCCTAGCAGCTGCAAAGGCTGACGACTCACCTCCCTTGCTGCTTGCTCCAAAAATCTTACCATCCTGAGCTTCTTTCCAAGTTTTTTTTTTTAATGCATTTAGCAAGGAGGCCAGCAATCCACAAAAGAGACCCTGATCCCCTGGTGACATAGTTTAACTTCATGGGCCTGAAAGAAACACTGACCTTGATAAACAGACTAAATACGTATTTCAGAGTGTAAGAATGACGAGAATATTTTTGTAGAAAATGGCAAGGCTTTCTCCCCTCCCCTCCCTGTTTCGGGGATGCATGATTTACAGCAGCCTTAGATCTTTCAGGAGGTGCCAGTTGTGTTGCTGGAGCAATGACCTAACATTGTCTCTGGGGTAAAGTTGAAACAAAGTATATAAAAGAACTTGAAAATGCCCGGTGCTTTTTTATTTAACAATTTAACAGCTTCAAACCTGACAGTTTAGTTGCTTTTAAACCATTGTCAAAGAACTTTAGCTCCCCAGTAGATAGGGGGGGGGAAAGAAGAAGAAAAGAAGTTTCAAATACATTCTTCATAAGGATAGAGGAATTTCTTACTATTTAAAATGAAACTCATTGACATAGAAACCTAACCACTGGGCTGCAGCAGACAGCTTTTGACTGGGAATTTTCCCTCTTACTTCCTCTATCCCTAGAAACTTAAATTCTACCACCCCAGATAGCCATGGCCTTTAACAACTGATGCTTCTGTCCTCTCAGAAATTTGAATGGTGATTTAGAAACAATAGTTCAGTCTTTGGTGTGTTTTGAAGTATACACAATGTGATTTTCAAGTGTTAAATATATGGAAATAAAACAGAAATGTCTATATAAGAAGAGCACAGTGAAAAACACATATATAAGGAAAGAAAGAGAAAAGTGACCACACAAAGAAGATCAGTAAACACTGGCAGCTTCTCAGCCCTCTAGGAGCACATGTAGAATTTCCCATAGGCAGGCCCTATATTCCAAACACCACTGTCCATTGCGGTAACACAAGCTTCATGTTGGGATCTATTTCATTAATGCCCAAATCTTTGAGTCCAACAATTGACCGACATAAATGATGCAAGAAAACTTTTGACACAAGAGCAACAAAAACTAGAATCCTAGCCAATAATAAAACACAGAAAGATGTAGATTTCTAGTTGTAAAATCAAGTTTTAGAGAAAGTCACACTTTCTAGAGAACCATAATATTTATCTTGAATAGAGTCCGTATCCAGGACTTGTAAAGGTACCTGTACTGTACTGTATGAGAAGTTCTAAGTAGTCACTTCAGTGCCTCATGAGTTCCTTCTGCAATCCTTTATGGAAAGAAATGTAATCCTATGCCCTCTATCCCAGGCTCGACCCTGTGACATATTTTTGAACAATCAGATATGCTTGAAACATATTCATAATACTCCAGTTTCATTCCTCTTTAACCACATATAAAAAACAACTTAAAAAAATGTAAGGACATTTCTAAGTCAGCCTGCAATAAATTCACTATATGAACAAGAAAAAGGTCTATATTGTTACACCTGGAATTTGGGGATATATTAGTATGTAACATAACCTCACTAGGCTGATTTACATATGTCTTAATAGATACTCACTAGAAAAAATGGCAATGGACAAGAATATAAATATTTCACTGGGAGGTTCATTTATTCATTACTAATAAGCTTGCAGTTTAAATAAACTCTTTTAGTTTTTGAGCAATTATGCTGCTAATGATTTTAAAATTCTTTGCCCACAGTGTTTGCTAAGGGATACATTTATACTTCACCCAAATTTCTAAAAATTGATAATACATTTATCAAAAAGGCCTGCTTCCAGGACTGGAGAGAGAGCTCAGGAATTAAGAATGCTTACTGCTCTTCCAGAAGACCCTCATTTAATTTCTACCCTGTGTTGAACAACTCACAAACACCTGTAACTCCAGCTGCAGGTATCCAACATCTTCTTCCAGCTTTAGTGGACATATAGACAGACACATGCACATTAACATAAACAAAAATAAATCTTTTTGTTGTTTTTGGTATTCTGTTTTTTTGAGACAGAGTTTCTCTGTGTATCTTTGGCTGTCCTGGAACTTGCTCTATAGGCCAGGCTGGCCTCGAACTCACAGACATCCACTTTCCTCTGCCTCCTGAGTACAGGGATTAAAGGCACGCAACACCACCACTCAGCTAATAATAAAAATAAGTCTTAATAAACCAATTACTCTTAAAATTATATTTCAAAGACATTGAATTTTAGCATTCTTTACTAAAAACTAAGCATTACTTTTCAAACCAAACATTAAAAAAAAGGTCTTGGCCAGGCGGTGGTGGCGCACGCCTTTAATCCTAGCACTCGGGAGGCAGAGAAAGGCGGATCTCTGTGAGTTCGAGACCAGCCTGGTTTACAAGAGCTAGTTCCAGGACAGGCTCCAAAACCACAGAGAAACCCTGTCTCGAAAAACCAAAAAATAAATAAATAAATAAATAAATAAATAAATAAATAAATAAATAAGTGGTCTTGACAAGGTTTATACTTGCCCTGTATATGTTGCAAACCCCCTAACACCAAGATTCTGAGACTTTCAAACAGTATGACTCCAACAATTCCAACAAAATTAGCGATTAACACTAGCCTTCCTCTCAGTCATTTTATGACTACTGCTTTAAATGTAATAAAAATGTAACTTTATCAAAATAGAACCATTATGTATCTTGAATAAGAAATTATTTATTGATACATTTAGGGAGGCATTTGTCACAGTGTGTATATGGAAGTCAGAGAACAGCTTGCAAGACTCCATCATATGGATTCCAAGACTCAAACTTGGGTAATCAGTGTTGGTGGCAAGCACTTTCACCACCTAAGCCATCGCGTCACCCTGCAACTTTCTTAAAGCAGTGTCATATTTAATAGGGTTTTTGCAGCTATGAAAATTGTCAAGAAAATGTAAACATAAAGGCGATATCAGTTCTATATATTCTGTCACCTGATCAGCTGCTTGATTCCATGTAAGTCACATTAATTCTCTAAGCTGGTAAGAAGATTTCATCAGAAAAATATTTTTTTTTGTTTTTTTTTTTTAGTTTTTTGAGACATATTTTATAAGTTTGCCTAGGGCATAAAGTAGGAAACATCACAATATATCTTCTGGTTTCTTAGAGGCATCACAATTACTTAATTGTGGCTCACTCTCAGGCACCTTGGGTTGCCCATTATACATGCTAAAGGTCTAAATCAAAGGCTATAGCATGTAACTGTGATTACCAATCTTAAAAGAGGGAGCCATGTGATCATGAGTGAAGCCACAGAATTGATGGCCACCTAGAGTCTCACACAAACCTTAGCACGAAGTTCAGGCTATTAAAGAACCACATGCTTTCTCTTTTCCTTCCTTATTTTTTTTTCTTTAGAGATAGTCTTCTTATGTGGCCATAACTAGCCTGGAACTTTCTATGTAAACCTGGATGACCTTGATATTATTTCTGTGTAGGGATTACAGGCTTGTACTACCAAATTCTGAACTATGGGTACTTCACCACTACCTATATCATAACAACTACAATAAACCACATTCATGAGAGAGCTAACTTCTTCAGTGCACCCTGTTATTCTAGGTGATCACTAGATAACTAGTCTCCATTCCAAGGACTTATATCATTTTCCATACCAATAAGGAGATTAAGAAATAACCAAATGCTTAAATTATAATAACTACTATTACTCCGTGCTTTTTGCATATGTACACATAACAATTGAATATTGACCATCCAAGTGTTTCTAGAAGAAAACTGAGGCACAGATTAATTCATTGCATCAAAAACCACACATTATAAATAGCAAAAGGAATTTGAACCCAGGCAGGCAGTATCAAAACTCTTTATCAGTCAAATGCTGTTATATTGATGTACAATGAAATTAAACTGTTGAGAAAAAGGAAGGAACATGAATTGAACCAATATATGTTGTTTATCTAAATTCATCACTCCAGCACTGTGATGTTTTGTTTTGAATGTCCACTTGGCACAAAATAGAGTCACTGGGGAAAGGACCCTCAATGAAGAATCATCTAGATTAGGCTAGTCTACGGGCCTGTGAGCAATTTTCTTATTTGGATTAATTAAGGTAAGAAGAACTGCCCTAAATGTGGGTGGCAGCATTTCAAGGCTGGGTCCTGGGCTGAATGAAAAGGAAAGAGCTGTTGAGCACTTGCAAACAAGCATTAATCCCCTGCTCTCTGCTCTTAACCATGAAAGTAATTTGATTAACTGCTTCAACTTTCTGCTGCCTTGATTTACTCACAATGATCAACTGTAACCCAGGATCATAAACCAAATAAACCTTTCTTCCTTATGTTGCTTTTAGCAGAGTGTTTTATCACAGCAACCAGAAATAAAACCAAAACAATTGCTGTAATGTATTTTCTTTGTTGTCTTTGAAGAATCCATTTTTATTTCACTGATGGGGTTAGAAAATATGAGCTTATAAAACAGACTTTGTTCGCGGTAATGAAAACATATAGCTGGAAAAGTTAAAGCCAGGAACAAGCATACAGTCGTGATGTAAGTGGAAGGAATGGCTACACCACATGGCCGAGAACAAGTCCCTGCTGCAGCACAGTATGACACAGGAATCCACCCAGGCTGCAAGACAGTGCATGTCTGTCGTAACTTTTAAGACAGAATGCTTGAATCTAGGCTATAGCTCAGGGTGGACTTGTCATGCACCGAGCTCTGTCTAGCACCATCAGTCACCTCGCTAATTCATTAAATAATAATGATAACGTAAAATAAGTCATGGTTTTCTTAATATAAATACAACTACTGTGTGAAAATACTTATTAAAGAAGAATTCTTAGATTGAGGTTTGAACATCACTGGCAACTTCTCACAAACAGTTGTTTTTGTTGAAAAGATATGTTACTCAAGTAGAAATTTTTCAATTCGTGGTTTGATAAATCATTAATTAGTTCACAAAAATCTGTATTTACCGTTTGAATACTTTTAAACATTAAAAAAGAATCACAAAAATACAGTTTAATTTAAACAACTAAAATTTAATGTATTCATATAGTTTCAGTTTAGCATTCAAAAAATAATAAAAGAAAAGATCAGAGAAAGTGAAAACATTTTATTTGCTCCAGCCAACTACTTAGAAGATTATTAGATTTTATCCAAAAAACTAATTTTCTATATATGATCAAGAATTGAAATTCTGATTGCTATATTATAAAAAGATTTTATGTTTTAATGCTAATTTTGAAATGAGAAAGCTCAGATACACTAAATATAGAAAAAATACCCTACATTTTCATACCTAACTTTGCTCAAAATTAAGATACCAAAATAATGGAAATGGATTGTTTTAATATGCAACTGAATAATGATCACTACTCTGGGTTAAATCAATAAATATCAGCTTCTGTAAATTTCCAAAGCAAGTTTCCTTACCAAAGCAATAATTGGAAGATGTTTATATTTTAATTTTTTAAGAGTCCTGGTGAAGGTTTTTTTTTTTCTCCATGTATCTGTTGGATTTTCTGTCAGTAAATCCAAGGGATATCTATAAGTCTTAATAACAGTTAATGTATTAAGTAACTAATCCACTATTCCAAAGTCAAATGTGTTACCAAAATACTGCTCCAGAGAAATATTGCAATTGCTTCAGCCCACTTTCAATAAGTGATCTATAATGAAAGCTGCTCTTTAGGCTTAACCTAGAGCTGTGACCTGTGGGGAAAATTGAGTCTTTGTAAAATGTGCTACAGTTTACTACTAAGAATGCAGAAGCGGCACAACTGATGAACCAGCAAATCTGCTCTGACTTACTTAGACTATGCTGAATGAATTTGAATATCATCAAAATACATTATCCTTCCTCATAGTGTGCTCCCTGCGATCCGCTCTATCCTCACGCATTTGGAAAAGAACTGTAAGGACTTTGATATTTTCTGTGCATATGCTAGCGATGCGGCATTATACGAAAACTAAAGAAAATATTATCCTTAAGTTTTCTTTATTTTTGAGAGTTTTATATATGTATACAACAAAATACAGTCATATCTACTATCTTACACCACCTGTATCTTTGCATATCTCCACACACAACATTCCCCCCTCCTAATTTCAAGTCCTTTTTTCACAACCATTAAATTGTGCTAGTGCAGCATGTATGTGCATGAGTATGAGGCCATGGACTAGAGCATGGGACACTTACTAGTGGAGGCATCATCAAATAATGATGATGATGATGATGATGATGATGATGATGATGATTCTCCCTCATCCAGCAACTATGTATTGTTGTATTGTCAATAGTTCCTCAGAAGGTGTGGGAAAGGAAGGAGCTAGAGATGATCTACCTCCTGTATGCTACAATTCTAGCTAACATGATATGGTTTGGGTCCTGTGCAGGTAATTTCAGCTGGTTCATGCATGTGATAGCTAAGTCATGTCCCGAAGACAGCATTTCAAGCATTCCTTCCCATCACCAAGCTCTTACATTCTTCCTGCCTCCCCTCCGCAGTACTCTGTAGGCCTTGGGAGAGAAGCTGGATTTCTATGTTCCATTTGAGACAGAGCACTCAGTTTCCTTTTCTGGGCATTTTGACAAGCTATGCTTCTCTCTGCTGACTACTGTCCATTACAAGCAGACACTTCTCTGATAAGGACTGACAATAGCCTAGGTCTACAGATGTAAACTGTTGGCCCAACAGTTAGGCAGAACACAGAAGTGTAGCCTGAGTTTAAAACATATTATTTTTAAATAACAACAATGAAGCTTTTAATAAGAAAGTTCCATGTGAGTATTTAAAACCAAGATAAAGAAACATCCACACAATGATTTGTAGTGATATATAATTCATGAAGTTTCCTTCCTTGAATATTTACCATTGATCAGGCAAAGCCATAGAGATGTAGATTAAAATCAGACTTCTACTGGTTAATACATATCTTATAATTTTTCTGATTATGTTCCTTTTTGTGGGGGTTGCATGCACATGTGAAGGTCAAAAACCAAGTTGTGGAAATGGATTCTCTCCTGACATGTGGTCCCTGAAGTTCAAACTCAGGTCTTAGGAGCAAGCATGTCTGATCATTAAGTCCTGGCCCCTATATATCTCTTAACAACATGCTTTTTAATCTTCCCTTCCCTTCCTTTCCCTTCCCTTCTCTTCCCTTCCTCTATTTTCCTCCTCTTTCTTTCCTCCTGACCTGACACACTGTGGAGGCTATAATGAAAAGACAGATGTTTTTCAAAGGCATTCCTAATCTTGCAGGTACCACAGGAGATGTGATCGCTCCCACATAGCTATGGAAGAGGCTTACAAAGTCCTATCCCTAGCCATGGAGCCGTCATCAATTTTTAGCTGCTATGTGAGGGAGGGAAAGACAATTTTCTTTAAGAATGTAACCTCTGGCATGTTGACCATACTTCAGGGGAAGACCACACATTCACAGACTATTTAAGAAGCACAAATTGGTCTTGGTGGTTAAAATTTTTTAAAGCACACAAAGTAAGATGGGTAGGAGAGAGGGGTAAATCTTGGAAAAGCTGTGGGAGAGAGATAAACATGATCAAAAGATGTTTTTACAATACTCTCAAAGAACTAATTTGGAAAGGTATGAAGAAAGATATATGCTATAAAGAAATGCTAGTTTATAAATGTTTTGATGGAAGCAGACAGCAGGATATAGATGTTTTACTGAGATGCTAACACGTGGCTTAGTCTTGTATATAAAAAGTGAGACATACACAAGAAATTGGTACATGTAAGAGAGGAGAGAGGAGAGAGTTAGGTATTCCTAACAAAAGAAATATAAGCTGAGATATGATGGTTTCTGTGTTACACAATTGAGTCTCTGATACAAAGCAAGCGAGTTTGTCAAAGCTATAGACAAACGGAACTAGAAGTACACAAGACAGAAGAGCGTTCAAGAAATAATCATTGCTAAAATAACTGTTGTGAAATAAACAATAAAATAATTTTGTTAAAACAATTCTTACAACCCCACTTTTAAATTCCACAAACAGAATAGAATTATATATACTACTTTAGCATTACAAACCTTTATATGTGCATACTGTATAAGTAATATAAATATATATCTTCGTGACTCATTGCAATTATAAAAATCAAGGACTTTCTGTGTGTTCTCTTGAGCTCAATGAATAATAATTAAACATGATAGAAATCTGGAGAACATGTAGATTTTAAAATACCATTTGGCTCTATTCTGGCAGGTAAATTATGGGATCCATAAACTGTTACAAAGCCAGTACAGCAATTGCCAGGAAACGTCCTTAAAGAAGCGTTGGGCCCAGTCAAAGTGACAAGGATAAGGTAAGAGTGATGATGAGCAGTTTTAAAGTATAAATCAGGCTGACTTTCAACACTCTGGTTCTAGATAATTCCACATCCTTCCAAAACATAAGCTTACAGTCAAGTTATAATATACTATTATACTTGGGATCATAAAAACACAATGGGAAAATTGGTATGATTTCATACCTACCTGACCATATTATGATAGCTGTGCTTCCCTTGTAATTGAAATTAAAACTTGATCATGGAAAAGAGGAGGGAGGCAGAGGTCATGTGAAGGAGAAGGGGAGGCTACTGGCTAACATACAGTAAAGTCTCGAATCCCATTACTCCTGCATCACCCTGAAGAATGGGCAAAAGTGGTCCTGCGTCTCTTTACCTCTGTGCTTGACAGGTTCTATAGGTCAGGGGTTTGCAAGTGAATGTGTCTCTTAGTGCATCAAATTTCCGTTGCTACGGAAATAAGATAATGAGAAAAAAAAAGAATGCCAAGAAACAATGTAGGTAACTCACGCTTTATCCAGCAGAGGTTAAATACACTTTTAACAAATCAGAGATATTTGGTATAACTGGTCTTCACTAAGTTTAAATTCTGAAAAAGGAAACGATTTGGTAGCTGAATCTGATCCATGTTTGCCTTCCTTCAGGTTCTCCTCACCACCAATATTTTAAGAATTCCTTATGGGTTTTTCAATGAACGAACGAGTCATAGTCTAAATTTCACTGCAGGTCAACGAGTCGGATCCTTTATAGGCAGCACCACACTGGAGGCCTGCCTCCACGAGAGCTCTGTGTGATTTAACTCGGAGGTATTTTTACCCACAGCAGACAACTTTTGAACTAAGACAAAATGGAATATGCTATGAGCTGTCACTACCAGCACTTTTTAAACAGGCAATCATTCTTCATCCTGGCTTTCTGAGTATTTCACATGACCTTCCGTAACAAGCCCAGCTTTCCCACAGTCCTGCCAGGTGGATTTATATTGGAACTAGCTAAAGAGTATATTGACAATAAATATATTCTCAAGAATCTTTCCTGGGAACTTAAAATAGATAAAACATTTTGACTCCAGCATTAAAAGTCATTAGAAAATGCTGGAAAATCCATTTTATTTATCATCCCTCCATCTGTCATCATCTACCTATATGTGTGTATATTTGTGTATGTGTAATATATGGATGCATAGAGAGATGTACTTATCAACATGTATGCATGGCTTTTGGAATAACTATATTCCTTAGGAAAAGAAATAGAATATTGTTTTTTTTCAAAACTCTGTAAATGAATTGAGTTCAGATTGACAGCTCTCTTCAGAGAATAACAACAAATGTTCTCTTACAGATTCAAAAAGTGTTTACTAATCACTCTAAATGTTATTCCTCTTTTTAATGTATTCTGAAAATATCTTAGCAATCAGCAACATATTATTGTTGTAATGACGGCTGAGGAGGCACCAGAAATCCTCTCTGTGATATAAAATCAGGGAAGCTGTGGACAGCTGGAAGAGCAGGACAGAACGTTTTGTTTAGAAATAATATGTAAGGTGTCCCCGGATCACGGGCACTTCATTCTAGCCATTTATTCCAAAATTCTAAATTTACATCCGAAGTAACCTTATATCGGGCACAAAAACAGAATACAATCGCCCGCGACAGTAAATTAACCCACCTGTGAGCATATAATGTGTGGCTTTAAATACAGCACTAAATTACCCATCCTCAGTAGAGAAAGAACGGACTCTGATTCATAGAGCAGGTAACAAACCTAAGGCTCTCAATCATGGCTGAGAGAATTTACGTGCACTGCAGACATTCACTCTCGGTAGAAGGTCATCACTTCACAGCCTGGGAAAGAATCCCTGCCCGCCAGACTTGCAAAGTGCCTGAGGCATCACTCCTGAGAGGCATAACTCGGCTTCTTTCAAGGCTAGAGGTCAGAGCCATGATCACAGCTCCATCAAATTTAAAGGAAAAAAGTATCTAGGGTCAAAAATATCCCGAGGAAAAAAAAAAGAATACTGAAATTCAAAAGAAAAAAAAAGAAAGAAAAATATGTTGCGCTCCTCTGGGCTTTGGCAAGGTGATGGAACAACCTGTTGCAGAATATTAAATGTAGATTTTTTTTTCATCTGAAGGCTTCAAAAATAACTGAACTAAAACTGAATACAGAATCTGATGGATGTCACGCCAGAGTCAGTTTTGAGGGCATTTTAAAATGCGACAAATCCATTTAAATGCTCATCAACCTAGACATTCTAAAAATGAAAAAAAAAAATAGATCAAGTGTAAGTGACTTATACACGGAATGTGAGCGGCAGCTTGGTGATAAAATTACTGCATCAATTAACTCGAGTACACAGAAAGAATGCTGCTCTCTCAAGCAATGGTAATTCTATCTCTGATCAGACAAATTTCTCCTCACATCATGGTTGTTGCTTCATAAAACATAACTCATACAGCACAGTAGAGAGATGATCTGTAAATAAAAATAAAGTGATGTTTGGGACCTAAATGCAGAAACTAAATTGATGTGTGTGTGTGAAAAATACAGTCATTTCCATGTACTTCCAAGAGTGAAAAACTGAAAATTGTTTTGGAACATCATAAGACAGATGAAATCACCATTAAAATGAACAAAAGTGGCTTGGTACCCATAAAAACCATAAATGAGTGCATTTAAGGATTAAGGGCGCTTCTGGATGTTACACACTGCAAAGGGTAAGATGCTTTATTCCGGTCATCTCCGCTGACTGCTATTGCATGCTGCCAGAGCCGAGGGAGCAGGAGATGCCTTAATGCAGAGAAGCTGGGAAGTGCTGAGTGAGCCCTGTCATCCCTTGTCCAGCCAGGACTCCTGAATATCAGAACTTTAGGTCAAGATTTTATGGTGTGCTTTTCTCCTACATCTGACACTAGCACACTCTGCTACTAACCCCTTACGATGTAGCGTATTCAACTTACTTTTCCTATTTTGTTTTAATGACCAGATTCTACAGAGGTGCCCTGTACTGTTACTGGCCCTTTAAAACTTAGTTCAGAGGTCATCTCATTGCTGTGTTCTGTACTGCTGAGAAACTATCCTGTGCACAGTGTGGGGCTAAGTTAAACCTGCCTTCACGGCTTATTCTCTAAAGCTTTATTTCTTGCTCATACAAATCTCTTGAAGAGCTGCCAGCAATCCCTGATGCCTGTCTTCCTAGGGTGAAGGCCAGTCCTCTATCCTTGTACCTTTATCTTAATATGCTTCCAGACTGCAATCGCAAGGTGACAAAGATTTGTGGAGTCATGTCCCCTTAACTGCTTCAGCCAGAAGATCACCACTTGACTGACTTCTGACAATTAACTAAAAATTATCAACCTCCGAGGCCATGCTTCTATGAAAGAGACTTCAGTCACATTTCCTTTGCAGAGGGCCTCTTTAGAAAGGGTGGAGCAAAGATAAACACTAAGTCCCTGCTAGACCTTTTCTGACCCTTCCCTGTGCATCTATATTTAGTGCGCTCAATAAATTCTCTACTTTTTTTATATAGCACAAACAGTTGTTTGTCCCTTAAATTGCTTCATCAGACAAGGAACAGAGAGAGAGAGAGAGACAGAGAGACAGAGAGACAGAGAGACAGAGAGAGACAGAGAGACAGAGAGACAGAGACAGAGACAGAGAGAGAGAGAGAGAGAGAGAGAGAGAGAGAGAGAGAGAAAGAGATTTCACTACCTAACTTCTACAAACATGAAGTCAACATAACCACAGAAAATCAAGTGAATGATAAAAGTTATTTGAGAGAGTGTGGTAGCAATATCCTAACTACACCAGTTTTGTTATGAAGACAGTCATGTGTTCAACATCAACAAACACTCACTGAATGTTTCTTCTATGTCAAGTAAAAACTGTACAAGAAGAGTCAATGAGAAAGATGAGGGTGTTCTTTAAGCGGTGGTTACAGCCTAATTGGGAACATCAGACACAAGAAATATAAAAGAGAATAAAATAGCAATAGGTGCTTATTTTGGTTTCTCTTCCTGCTGGTGGGATGAAATGCTTGACAAAGACAACTTAAGGATGGAAAGGGTTTATTCTAGTGCACAGTTCAAGGGTGAATCACCAGGACACCAAAGTCAAAGCAATAGAGTTTAGTCTGCTGGTCACAACCCATTGCAGTTGGGAAGAGGAATGTAATGTAGTCAATGCTGCTGCTCAGTTTCCTTTCCCACTTTACCCAGTTCAGGATCCCAGCAAGGGAATAGTACCACCTACAATAGTCGGCATTGCCACCTCGATTAATACAGTCCAGAAAATTTCCTACACACGTGCATAGGTGCCTATTTCCCCAAGTGGTTCTAGAATGTAGGGAATATTTTTGGAGAACATTTGAATTTATATATGAATGGCAAGGTCTTGAAATTAGAAAATCCCTAGGGAAGATGATGATGAGAGAATAGTTAGATCCAGGGTTATAAGACCAGGGCAAACCTGGCATATTCCAAATCGTAATATGTGCATTTTTCAATCTGTAGTAGCTCTCTTATTGATGCATAGAATGATATATTAAAAATTAGTAAATTCTAATTAGAAAATCCTTTGTCTGAAGTTACATGTCAAACTATGTTGTACTAAGGACCACCTGGAGTCATAAAGGTATTACTGATCAGAAAGGAAACACTAAGTATGTGAGGTGCTAAGTGAATGAGTGCTGTTGACATGAGCTGATCATGTAATGAACCCTCACTTCATATCCATGGGAAAATGGCAAAGCCTTTTCTCTAGGTATGAGACTTGGAGAGATGGCAAAATCTTCCCTCAGAAATGAAGCTCAGAGAGATGGTAGAGCCTTCATCTGGTCCTTGTGCCAAAGTTTTTAGTGTGTGCAGTAAATGTCTACCATAGCTTCCCTGAAGTAGATGAGAAAATTTAAGTTAATAAAAACAATCTAGAAATAAGTCAAGCTAAGGCCAAGCATACGTATGCATACGTATGACTTTAAGACTGCTCCCTACTGAAGCCACTCCTCCAGACATGAGCTAACCTGGTCTCCTTGTTCAGCGTTAAGCAATAACACTGCCCCCCTGTTCAGCTGTGTGTGGTGCACACTGAGCTCACCAGTGCTCCAGTTTCTCCATCAGGGGACTCAGTCCACCTGACCTCACGTTTTCCTTGCTCTCAGGTATGAGTGTGTTCATCTTTCCTTCATGTTCATACTGCCCCAGTCAGGTCCATTTTGGGAGCCACACTGGATGTAGCAAGTGACACCAGAACAGGGATAAGGATGTGGGTATTGGCAGTGGGGAGTTCTCATCCATCAGATGGGGGGAGCAAGGCCAAGAGAAGCACTCTTAGATAGTAAAAGAATTAAAGGAAAAGGAAGAATAAAAGGAAAGGGAGGGACCAAAGCAGAGAAGGAAAGAAGGACAGAGAATCAAATACAAGCATGGGGAAGCACATCTCGGTCCAAGGGTGTCAGGAACATCAGACAAACAGAATCTAGAGATAGGCCGTCATATGTCGGTGTGAGATTTAGAGAAACTATGGGTGCAGAGTAAAACGTTATAGCTCAATCAACTCTTAGATTATGTTCATGAGACATACTGATTTCCAGAAGGGATAGTCGTTGGATTTGTTTGTTTGTTTGTTTGTTTTTACTCTTTGTTCTTTGGAGACCCACCAGCCAGCTCCCAAATAAATACAAGGAGACTTACTCTTACTTATGACTGCTTGGCCTTAGCTTGACTTATTTCTAGATTGTTTTTATCAACTTAAATTATCTCATCTACTTCAGGGTTTTCCCTCTATCTCTTTCTTTTCTTCTTATTCTGTGATTGGCTGTGTTGCTGTGTGGCTGACCCCTGGCATCCTCCTTTCCTCTCCCCTCACACCTCTCTCTCTCTCTCTCTCTTTGTTCTTCTATATATTCTCTCTGCCTGTCAGTCCCCCCTATCCCTTTCCTGACTAGCAATTGGTCATTCAGCTCTTTATTAGACCAATAATATAATTGTGCCTGTATTAGGCAGGCACAGGAACACAACTTCACAGGGTTAAACAAATACAACATAAAAGAATACAATACATCTTTGCATCATTAAACAAATATTCCTCAGCCTATCCTAATGTAACATATCCTAAAATAATATTCTACAACAAGAGGCAGGGCATTTAGCCACTGGGGAGAAACTAGGATGAGAGCCGGGGTGCTTATGGGGAAAAATACCATAAACATATTCCTGTTTTCACTTCCAGTTTATTGAGCCTTATTTAGTAATCCATGGATGCAGAGGCCCCATCCCACTGGAGAGCAGACTCAGATGGGTCCCAAACATCTTTCCCCTCAGATGACAAAGAATTGGCAACTTCTTCCTGAGAGACAGCCACAGATAGTGATTCAGGTCAAGCTTGTCCCAATTTGCTTGACACTGCAAAGGCCAATACTAAAGAGAATGTTTAGGATGACAAAGCTACCAACCCATGACAATATTGTTCCTTGAGACTGGGCCATGGACAGACAGTGGTCTCCCTCCTTCCATTGGGTCTCCTTTATGAGAAATTAGGGGGAAAATACTGTTGGTAAGACAGCTTACCCACAGTTGAACTAAATCCCCTGGAGGAGCGCTGCATCATCCTGAGACTGTCTTTCTAATCCTTAAGATCAAACCATCTCTGCTCTGTGTCTATGCTCTCCGGGGCTACTGCTCCTTTCGCTAAGCACTTGTTCAGAGTGTCCTCAGTAACATTCCCTGGCTTGCCCCTGAGTAGTTAAGCATGGCAAAAGTTTACATCAACCTAGGACTTTACCTGCTATTAAAAATTGAGTTTATAGCACTGTGTCATTTCCAGAAGCAGCATCATTTCTACACCGTGGAATTTCTACAGCTCCAGACATGTTTCTAGATACCAATTACAACACCGCCTTACCACTAAATTACAGATCACACAGGCCTACCAACAAATTAGGATAGCTGTCTTACAGGCACGGAGACAGTTGCTCACTAAAAGGAAAAGGCCTTGTCACTGACTGATAGTCACCAGGACCTAGAAGAGTTACACAGATTTTACAGCCCAGCTCTTCTAAATGACCCTGAAGAGGAAAGGATGCTTATGAAACAATTGACTTCGGAAAATGCTAACGAGACTTGTAAAGAGGCTCTCAGGAGTTTCTATAAAGGCTTGAATATACAAAAGATGAATAGATTGTGTAACATTGTATGTCCCAGCCACTGTCAAGGTTAGTGGCTGTCTCAACTACCCTTAAGGAAATTGTATGCTCTGAAGGAACAAGTGGTACCTGTTAGACACGTGAAGAAACAGGACATTTTGCCAATGAGAGCCACCACAGGAATTTCAAATTAAAAGAGAAGCAGAGCCTTGTTTCTCCTGAATGGTCCACACAGCGCCTATTCCTGAGATGTCAGAGAAGAACCCACTGGGATATTGAATGTTACTCAAAAGCAAATATTCATGGACAACCTCTGGGAAAACTGGAGAAACATCCTCTGTAGCCAGTCCTGGCCATTCAAACAATAGGGGGTACCGCACTGTGGAGCTCCAAGAACCATCAGGGCAGATAGATGACCCTCAACCACCAAATTGTACCATTCATCATCTCTACCGGGAAGTATCAGTTAGTGGGAGATTGAACCTCAGTTCCACCAATCAATTTATCACAAGCCCTAACATGAGACCCAAGACATTCCTGAGTATATGGGCCTTTGTTGCTAGGCATATGTCAACCTGGGATGTGGGTGGGGTTAAATTGACTGCTCCTGCTGCTTTTGCTGGAGAAACAGTTACAGGTTGGGTACATAGCATGGCCCAGTCTCTCTCTCTCTCTCTCTCTCTCTCTCTCTCTCTCTCTCTCTCTCTCTCTCTCTCTCTCCCTCTCTACCTGTGCATCAGGATATAGCTCTACTGCTCCAATGCCTCAGTGAATGAGCAGAACTCTTTGCAGTTTGCAGGGTTTTAGAAGGTTTTGTCATTTCTCCCATCAGTATTTACAGTGACCGCACCTGTGTAGGGAGAATAATGCAGGCCTTGGAGACAGCCTATGTTTGTTAGAACCAGGATCAACAGGTGATACCATCTTTTCCAAAGGACTCAGGAAATCCTTCATCACCACCAGTGCTCTTGCTTCGTTGGGCACATTAATTTAAAATTCAGATTTCACTGACCATTGGCTGACAATAACACACGGGACAATGCCTTGGCTTGAGGTCTCTATTCTGCTTCCCTGCCACTGTGCAGTCTACCTTAATATAGCTTCCAATAGCCATGCTTGCTCTGGACCATCATAGTGCCTCCTTTTTAAAGCAAGGGATTTTTCCTTCTCCTGAGAACAGGCTAGGCAAATAGTTAAGCAATGCACCCACTGCTGGTCTGTCCACAAAGCCTCAAGACAGACAGGCAGCACTCCTGCTTTAACTCTTTTGCATTTTGCGACTTTTCTGTTCAACATAAACTAGTTCATGGCACAAGCATCCCTTACAACCTACAGGGAGAGGCTAGGGGAGAAATAGTCCATACATGTTTCAAACAACAATTAGAAAAACTAAAAGAGGAAGCATTCCCTACCCCTACCAATTCTTTAAACGAGGCCCTACACTAAATTTCTTAAACCATACAGAGAGTGATCTCACTGCTTCAAAACAACACTGGTTGTCAAGGGAGAAGAGCAAAACCTATGAAGAAAAATGATTTGGCTCATTCCCCATGCTGTTGTTGGAATGAGGATAGGCTTTTGTTTATCCCGAAGGCTTGCAATACCTACTTAGAGTACTTTCAAAGCCCATAAATATTAATGCATCTATTGAAGAGGTTGAGAGTGGAGTCAAGAAGGGAACCTAAAGGGTGGCCATTGAAGCTCTTAGAGCAGTCTCAGAGGAGGAAGCTTCCTGCAAGAAGTACAAAAAAGATATTGTCACCAACAAATGGTGGAGGAGGGAGAATAATGCCTGGAATGGGGAAATATTCGACAGCTATATTTCTGATATGTCTAGTAATTACATCCGCCTGACTTTTCTAGTGCTGTGACAAAACACCATGACACAAAGAGTTGATGGGGGATTCCTTCCATTTTCTACAGAAGGGCCATGAGCACCGTGGTGGAGAGCACAGCAGCAGGCAGCCAGGCAGGGCACCGATGCCATTACTGAGAGCTTACATACTTACTTGCAAGCAGGAGGCAGGGGTGTGGGCAGAGAAGGCTAATTGGGAATGGCACAGGCTTTTGAAACTTCAAATCACATTTCCAGGTGACACAAGTCCTCCAACAAGGCCATACCCCCTAATGCTTCCTAATGAATTCTTCCAACTGGAGACAAAGTATTCAAATATATGAACCTGTGGGCCTATTCTTATTCAAACAGCTACTAGCAGAAAGAAGCATAGGACAAAGTTGAGAAACAATCATTGAAGTATAGTTGGGTAGTAGGTTGTAGTTCAGCAATAGAAAGTTTGCTGTGCACACATGAGGCTCTGGGTTCAGTCCTAGGTCAAGCATCATACATGTACTGTCAACAGATATATGCAACTTGAAAGTGAGAAAGAGCCTGGAAATACAGAACGCAATCATTAGTCTCAAGACATGTTTCCGCTGTTGCTGACTGGCAAGTACAATTCCCTGGTGTGGGAATCAGAAGACCAAACTTAAGCAGGCTTTGAAAGATGAAATCATAGGAAATTCAATTAATAAAAAATAAAAAAAACTGGGAAATCAAGTGAAAATAAATCGGCAGATGTAGCGGTTTCTCCTAATCTAACGTCTGAACAGATTTTAATATTTTATACTACACTGTAAAAACTCAATGGCACATATAGGAAAGGCATATGAAGGAAAGTTTGGGAGCTGGATGAGAAACACTGGAAGACAAGATAATTTCCACAGACCTAGTCATCACATCGTCAGCACTTTTCTCTGCACACCTCCACCTGGAGGAGGGATTAGCGATCTTTCCCACCTTCGGACAGGGTAAATCCACGTCCCAACTCACCCCATCCCACCCCAATCTCCAGCCAGGCACAGCGGACGGTCTTTAAACTACATCTCCCATAAAGCTGTGCGAGAACGGTGGCCCTCCGCCGGAAGTCCCAAAGGTTACCTCCAGCACTGGAAACGTTGAGAGCTGAGTTTGCCTGTGGAGTCTTGTGTCGCCGTAGCGGTTTCTCTGGTCATCCTTGGGTTAGTAGCACCAGTGGCGTCAGCCGACACCTTCCAGGGCGTGCTGTCCCTGGGCGTCCCTTACGGGCTTGTGGCGCAGCCTGACGCGGGCTTAGAGGGCGCAGGCGCGGCACGCGGACCTGTCGCTGTCTGCGGGACGTAGCTGCTAAAAATTTCCAGCCAAGTTTTCGATGGGGGTAAAGCAAACTACTTCGAATGTGTCTCTCCTTGAAAGGAGGAATCGTCCCATGGAAGAAACAGTAACTGTTCAAGGCATTTGGCCATATGGAGAGACCGTGCTTGCGTGGGTTGCTCTTAAAGGGTTAAATTGGTCTTGACAGCCCAGCGAGTAGAATTTATTAAATGATGGTTTCTGTCATAACTGACAGATCCATACTGAGGACTTATTGTAGCCTGCTAGAGCCATGCTGGGCTGTTCTAGGACCCCAGGTTACTTATTAGTAAAAATGGATGTTGCTTTGGTTAAACTCTAGCTCCTTTCAAACTCGAGGCTCTTCTGATCGCCTTCTCCGAATAGCCCTGGAAAACAGGGGCAAGGCTTTATCCTGCCCGCCCATCCTTGCCTTTTACAGGACCATCAATAAGAAATGATTTGAAGTAGTGCAGCTGCATTCCCTGGAAGGCGTCTTGGCTAAATGATTAATTTCTAAATGACTTGTGTATCATTTAGAGCTAAAGGAAAGGGGGCTTATTTTTTCACTTCTTAGTCCAGAGAATATTTTGTGCATACATATTGCATCGTTGGTAGTGTATGACACAACATGTTTGGAAGACCAATGTTGCAGTCACCTGGGGTTGTCTCTGAGGACAGGGAGGGAGTGACCGTGAACTCTGAAACCATGACCTCTGAACAGGGAACGGTGAAGCATTCAAAGTAAACGTCCCTGGAGAAGCTGTGTGACAGGTTTGCTAATGTGACTGAAGAGAAGTTTGGGAGTTAGGAAGACACTTAGCCACGCTTCACAATAAAGTCCTGGAACATTACAGCCGTGGCTACAATGTTTTAAAGTATTTTAAAACTTCACTATGAAAAAAGTGGAGAAAGAAGTAAAATAAATCAAACGAAAGCAAATTGGTAAATGTCGCGCTTACTCCTGGCTGCATTTGTGAACAGATTTGAAACAAGTGTCCTGGTTCCCTTGATCAGTTTTAAACTATTTATCGATAATGGAGGACTCCAACGGGAAAGCAGATACCAAATCAGAAAGCCGATCTTTGACCCATCCTTTTCCTCAACTTTGTACAGACTGCACTGTGAAGTTAACAAGCCAGATCACTATTTCAAAATTCAAGAGATAAGGCTCTGGGTCGAACCTGCAGTGGGACTAAGAAGAAGGATCGGATATTTTGTAGGTAGCAGGAAAAATGAACCATTTTTAATCTGTATTTTTTTTTAAACACAGCTCAAGACTACAAAGCATTCATTGAGAACCATAGCTCTGCTTTGTTTCCAACAAAACAGAATACCAAGGCAGACATGATTAATCATTTTAAAAACTGATTCAACGATTATAGAGTGGCCAACAAAACCTGTATCGAGCAATAGATACAAAAATGCATTGTCGTCTAGTTTGCGACAAGGCTGACAGCACAGTACAGTGAGACAATTCCAGGAATGGTGCTGGGTCATGAATTATCCACGAATGAAAATAAATCCCGACCTAGTCTACCTCACACTGTGGAAGAAACCCAGTACCATAGGGATTGCAAAATTAATTATGGAAGGTTACACAGTAACTTGTTGTTATGTGACGTTTTAAAAGCTCTTGAATAACTGTAGAGCCGTCATTTCTTTGAGGGATGACACCTATCTATGACACAGTATGGGGTACTACTTATCATCGGCTCAGACATCTGTCTCTAATGTCCTCTGCTCTCGCCTCTCCGGTCAGTGCCCCTGCCCTGTTCTTCTGGGCCCTCTCCCTTTTGTGTGGTACTGCTCCTCTACCCTCCCAAGCTCGTCTCTAGTACCAGAGCTCTTTTGTTATTCTATGAACCTACTCTTAGGCACATATTGAATTATAATTCTCAACTGGTAACAATTTCAAAATCTGTATGGCAACAGCAGTTGACTATGAATTATCTCTTGACGGGTGTATTGGTTTGGAAACTTACATCTTTCCAAGAGCAGCACTTAAATAATGTTCATCCATTCATGCAAAAAGCAACTGCAAATAAGGTTTCTCTTGGATTTTGTTTTATTTTCAGGGAGAAATGTCGTCCATAAAAAAGGAGCTAATTTCTGGACTCCACTCTTCCGCTGCAGAGGGAGATATTGCCAAGTTGGCAGGCATACTCAGCCATTCTCCTTCTCTTCTCAACGCAGCCTCCGACAATGGCTGGACCGCCTTAATGTACGCTGCAAGGAACGGGCATGCCGATGCCGTCCAGCTTCTGCTTGAGAAAGGGTAAACATCTCAGGGTGTACAGTACCGCCAAAAAGGGTTTGTGCTTTCATGTCTGCTCTTGTGGCCCTTCCCAGTTTCCTGTAGATGCCCTTATACTGATGGGCTAATAAATAACTCATTGTTCAGTTTATCATATGAAAAGCAGCCGAATTTCTCACTAAAGCCACGTTTTTTTCTTGTCCCCTCCCCCCTTTGGTCAGGGTTAGGAATTGAACACAAGTCTTCGTGATTATCAGGCAAGCTCTCTAGCTCTGAGCTACACTTGAGAAAGAGCTTCCTTAATTGGGAAATTAACCCTTCATGCTTTGCCAAAAAAGAATGGCTATGAAACCCTTTCTTCTAAGTAAAAAGTGTGAGTCTCATTATGGCTTCCGTGGAGTATATAGAATGTTTGTGTTGCTTTATGGCATGTATAGACACATTTTCGTTTTATTTAAATGTCTACTGTCATTAACCTGTCATTTCTTAAAACTGTTACATGATTCTTTTAACCTTCAGTAGTAAACTATGAACCAGATGGTGGAAAAGAAAAAAAAAATCATTAAATAGTGTTGCAATGTATGCATTTTACTAAAATACAAGTGAAAAATTTTATTTCTCATTTTATTTTCCTTCCCATTTATTTATTTATTTTTTTGTCTAGATGTGACAGATCACTTGTCAATAAGTCAAGGCAAACCGCACTAGATATCGCTGTATTTTGGGGCTATAAGCATATAGCTAACATGTTAGCTAATGCAAAAGGTGGGAAGAAGCCATGGTTCCTAACCAATGAAGTGGACGAATGCGAAAATTATTTTAGCAGAACGCTACTGGACCGGAAAAGTGAGAAAAGAAATAATTCTGATTGGCTACAAGCTAAAGAGAGCCACCCAGCCACGGTCTATATCCTCTTCTCGGACTTAAACCCCCTGGTTACTCTAAGTGGGAACAAAGAGAGTTCACAGCAGCCGGAAGTCAGGCTCTGCCAGCTGAACTATGCAGATGTCAAGGAGTACTTGGCTCACCCTGAGAAGATCACCTTGGTGTTCCTTGGAGTCGAACTTGAGATGAGAAAAGGATTGCATAATGATGCTGGCGGAGGAGGAGTCCCCTTGGACGATGAGGATGGTTTGGTTGCTTGGTTTGCTCTCAGCATAGAAGCTGTTGCCGCTGAGGAGTTTAAGCAAAGACATGAAAACTGTTATTTTCTTCACCCTCCAATGCCAGCTCTTTTGCAGTTGAAAGAAAAAGAAGCCGGTGAGGAAAGGAAGTGTGTGCCTGTGTCGGGAACAGTCTGGTTCTAAAGCGAGTGTGGAGTTGTGTGCTGGTGTGGCATCTGGGTGACACATGCCAGTGAGCAGTAGGCATAAATCCCTCGAGTTTACCCGCTAGGACACTCTTGTAGTGCTGGCAACAGTTTCAGCCAGCCAAGATCAGTTTCCTTAGAGTGGACCTCCGTGTGGGATGGTTTCATTTAATTCTTCCTAATGTTTGAGTCCCTGTTAGATTTTGAACATAATGCCAAAGACCTCAGCTGCTTTGTTTTCTGTTGTGCTTTTTATGATCATGAAGCAAAGGAAAGAAAGAAAGAAAAAGAAAAGCAGCTGGGGTGCCCATGTATTGCTCCTGTAGGAACAGTGCCTCCCCTGCACACCCATATTGTGTGTGCCTGTGAATTTGTTTGTGTGGTTGTGTGTGTGTGTGTGTGTGTGTGTGTGTGTGTGTGTGTGTGTGTGTTAAGGAACAAGGTTAATGATAGCTACTTCATAAAGCATGGGTTGTAAGTATATAGGTAGAGTGGATATGAGGAGCCATATTAAGAGTGGATTCGTCACTGCAATGGCCTAGGAGACACAGCGGATTGGAATGGTGACAGGGAAGATAGATTTTCACTTGTCATATTGAAAATTAAATAGAAAAAGGAAAATAGCTTGTTTTGAGTGACTATCATAATCTAGCTGTATAATCATATAATCACATTTTTATTTGTGAGATTATTACAATAAAGTGTTTAAAAACAAAATGTAAAAATTAATAATAATGATACATCATAAAATAAATTCTAAAGCCATCAGTCAAGCAGCAACTCAGAAAACAATGCATGTGCTTACTGTAGTTTCAAAGCATTGTACTCAATATATTACTTAGTTTTGCATGGAAAGAAATCTTCTTATACTTCTTTTTAAAAGGTGTGGTAGCTCAAGCAAGATCTGTCCTTGCATGGCACAGTCGATACAAGTTCTGCCCAACCTGTGGCAGCGCAACCAAAATCGAAGAAGGTGGCTATAAGAGAGTGTGTTTAAGAGAAAACTGTCCTAGTCTCCACGGCGTTCACAACACATCTTATCCAAGAGTTGGTAAGTGTGTGTGTGTGTGTGTGCACGTACATGCATATAGGTATGAACGTGTGTGCAAGTGCCCTATAGACCAGAAGAGAGAGTCATTCCACTGAGCGGAAGTCACAGTTCATTGAGAGCTACCCTGTGTGGGTCAGGATAAAAATTCTAAGAGCAGCTCTTAACTGTTGAGCTGCTTTTGCAGCCCCAAGGCTTTGTTTTTTTGGTTTTTTTTGTCTTGGGAGGGGGATTGTTTCTTCATTTGATAATGAGATCTCAGCTACCTGGAATCTTGGGGCAGAAGATAGTCTGGAAACAAATTTTTATGACACTAAAATGTTTACATTTTATTGAACATCTGTCATGATTACTCAGTAAAAGAGTGCGTTGTTCACAACCAGTCATGTCTTACCTTTAGTTTAATCGGTTAATGAATTTGCTGTGTTGGAATACTTCACGTATAGTCAGTGTGACTCCTTTTGAGGCAGAGAAAGTGAAGTCTCCAGTGATTCAGTGCCTGTTGGGACATTACCCATTCTTGTGGTTATGCCTCTCCCCGTTGCTGCTGTTTCTGCTCTAGCTGGAGAAATCTCATAATCTTGCTCTTAAAATTGCTGGGGAAGTAGAGTAACTCGGTAAGCCCAGATGAAGTCTCCAGGAAGGAAGTGGGTGGCTTAATGACTGTCTGATTTCCTTGCTAAGGAACTTGGTTCCTGGCTCTCCTCAGGATCTAGTGAGGAGGGTTTTTAAACTCATGACGGCTAGAGAGATTGGCTGTTATCTAAGTGTTATTATTTTAATGATTCAAGCCTAACTAAAAAGCCATGCTCACCTTTAAAAGGATTTTGCTGAGGACTGGAATAAAAGGGGGAAAGAAATTCACTGTAATTTGTTGTAGTAAAATTGGCATTTTTCAATGTCCACGATCTACTTGAACTTGTGCCAAGTCTGGCCTAAGTACAGAGTAAATGTTGCTAAGATTGGAAATAAGAATGGAAAAATCACTCACTAAAAGTATTTTTGCAGTTTCTCAGATATTTGTCAAGCACATGAGAGCAGAAAAGAGGTGTTATATAAACAGAAATCTTGTTCCTATAAGAAATATACCTGCATATTATTACTGCATAATGAATCTAATTATATTTCCTGTTACTTGTGTGTCGTTTTGTTTTGTTTTGTTTTGTTTTGTTTTGTTTTGTTTTGTTTGGCTTGGTTTTGGTTTTTAAACAGATCCAGTCGTAATCATGCAGGTTATCCATCCAGATGGAACCAAATGTCTTTTAGGCAGGCAAAAGCGATTTCCCCCAGGCATGTTTACTTGTCTCGCTGGATTTATTGAACCTGGTAAGCCTTTTATGCATAATTTTTAGAATTCTGAAAGAGATCACTCATGAGATATATAGTCCCCATTAAAAGCCATGCTATAAAATGAAAACATTTAAATTTTAAATTTTTTACTGCTTTTTTTTTAGTGTATGTACATGTGTGTGTATATATGAGGTTGTTCACTGTTAAGGACAGACAAGAACTTTGTCAGATTTCTCCCTCATCTGTGTGTGATGTGACTCCCAGACTTAAGTTATCCAGCTTGGTGCCAAGTGCCTTTACCTGCTAAACCATCTGGCTAACCCCAAAATATTTTAAACAGTATTTTAATCACGCAATTTAAGCATTGTTTCATTTTGAAATTTTGACAAGATAATCTGTTATGTTAAAAATTTAGTATTTGATTTGTCATACATTGCATTTTGACTAGAAATCCAGGTGGCTGTGCCTCTCTTCAGTGCTACATGTAAGTGGCACCCTTTCTAAGGGTTATATGATTTTCCCAAATAGCCATTAGCCTCCATACCTGCCTTCACAATCCTAGGCATCCTACCTTACTATCCCTACGGTGATCAACACCACCTTATAATACATATGTATAGATTATCAACTTTAATATCACTTCATTTCTGTAAGATGAAAGTTCTAAAGTTCTCCTACAACCATTTTTACACACCAGTCAAAGCCAGTGCCTCACATGTAATAGGATTTTATTAGGTATCCCAGAGCAAATGAATGGATATCTGGATTAGTAATGTTTAATCTCAACATCCAATGTTAATCTGCACTGTTGGGTAATTATAGTAGTAAATATATATATTACCTGGCACTCAGCTGGAAACTTGCCTCTCTTAAATCTTGTGATCCTTTTGCAGCCTTATAAAGTGGGCCCTGTTACAGCGCTTTCACAAGGGAGGGAGCATCACACAAGGGCTATCTAATTTGCCCCAAATTAAGGTGATAGAGAAGGGATTCAAACCCAGGGAGTTCCACTTCTGAGTCCTTGCTCCTAATCACCACGTTGCTCTGGGAAGGAGATGTGCACACAAAGTACCACCTCTAACAAAGAAGTTATTTGCAATCAATACCTTCCATGAAAGGGAAAATCAGTTTTCTTCACTGGAGCATCACTGAGTGTGTCAACCACAATCCAGAGCAAGTCCCACTCCCAGGACGTGTTGGCCAACACTACATTGGCTCCATGCGTTTTTGTTTTGTTTTGGTATTTCTTCATCTGTGATCTCCTTTTTCTACACCTTCTTCCTCTCTCTGTCTGTTTTGATTTTCATTGCTTTGCTCTTTGCTTTTTTGAGAGTGAGAACATGAAGTTGGATGGATGTGGAGATGAGGAGGCTCTGGGGAGAACTGGGAGAACAGAAAGAATATAATCAAAACATGATATGTGAAAAAAAATGAATAATTTTTTAAAGTGTAAGACATTTTTGAACTACTAATTAGCATTTCACATTCATATCTGAATGTCCTCTGGTGTATATTCATCTGTTCTGCTGAGGATATTTAATTTATTTAAAGATTTTGACTATTGAAAATAGCACATGTGTGGTATTTTTGTTCCTCTCTTTATGTACCTTTGCAAGAGCTATTTCAGGTGTGTACAGAGTAGAATTGTCACTGCATGTATTAGCATATCGTCCCTGATAGCTCACACCCCCACCAGTAGTGCATGAATGTTACATTAGTCCATATCCTTACCACCTTGGAATTTTCACACTTTAGTACTTGAGTGTTTGGTCCATAGCCCAGAGGAGCTTCCAGATTAGCCTCTTGCCTACCAAATACTGGAATTATAGGCAAGTGCCACCCAGCCCAGCAAGGGGTTTCTAATTTTCAGATTTTATAGCTTGTGCTTCGAAGTGGTAGGAAATAGTTTGTCATTACTGTGTGTGTTTCTATTGCTCCATTGGTGGAGCATCATAGTCAAATGTGTTTCTCACATCCAGGATTCCTGCTCTTTTCATTGTAGAGAATTGTGTCCTTTGTCTGTTGTGTTCCAGTCTCTTAGCCTTAGTTAAAATTGATTTTAGGCATTTATTGTTATTATGGTCTGAGAGATCTCTTCTATTAGTCTAAGACTTGTTTTCCTTGTGTACTTTGTATAGTAAATACAAGAACTTAGGTATAGAGAATGCATCAATCTATTTGAAATAAAAGTTGTATTTTAAAATGTTTCATTAAATATTGTTATAAATTTTAAATTTGTAAACATTCAAATTAATTTTACTCAAACTATTTTTATTATTTAGAGTTCTAGCAAACCCAGAACATTTATTGACAAAGAAATCAATGCTTATAAAGACTGAATTGTGATTTGAGTTTCAAAGTTTTAATGAACACTGCATGTCATAGTACATGCTTGTCTGCAGTCCCAACACTTGAGAAGTGGAGGCACTAGAATCAATGGATGGAGTCTAGCCTCAGCTGCATAGTGAGTTCAAAGCCAACGTCAGCTACACAAGACCATTTCTTTTTTTTTAATATTTATTTATTTATTATGTATACAATATTCTGTCTATATGCCTGAAGGCCAGAAGAGGGCGCCAGAACTCTTTACAGATGGTTGTGAGCCACCATGTGGTTGCTGGGAATTGAATTCAGGACCTTTGGAAGAGCAGGCAATGCTCTTAACCACTGAGCCATCTCTCCAGCCCCAAGACCATTTCTTAGAGTAAAACAAAAGATGATTTTATTTTATCAAGACAATCTTTTTTATTTTATATACCAATATCAGTTCCCACTCCCTCCCTTCCTCCTTCTCTCTCCACCTTCCCCGCATCCCACTCCCAGTTCATTCTACAGAGAGGGTGAGGCCTGTCATGGGGAGTCAGCAAAGTCTGTCACATCATTTGAGGCAGGACCAAGGTCCTCCACCCTGTATCTAGGCTGAGCAAGGTATCCCTCCATAGGGAATGGACTCCAGAAGGCCAGGTCATGCACTAGGGATAAATGCTGTTTCTTGGTCAGTGGTCCCACAAACTGCCCAAGCCACACAACTGTCACCCACATTCAAGGGGCCTAGATTTGACCCTATGCAGGTTCTCCAAGTGTCAGTCCAGAATCAATTAGCACCCACTAGCTCAGGTCAACTGTTTCTGTGGGTTTCCCTATTATGTTCTTGACCCCTTTGCTCATATTATCACTCCTTCCTCTCTATGGTTGGACTCCAGGAGCTCAGCCCAGTAATCGGTTAGCAGGCAGCACTTATATAAAAGATGATTTTTAATGGAAGAGAAAACTAACCATTTATAAAACTTGGGAAGTAATGACCTATAAATAGTGATGCATGAAATAATAAAAATTTTAATGACATTTAGTCAACAGTATGTGATAGATAGTTGTAGATTTTCTGGTTTTTTTTTTTTACAGAACTTCTAGGAAATGTAAGTTGATTGTTAGCATTTTGATATTCTATTTGTGGCTATAGACTTCCACGTGTAACGCTTTCTTCACTTCAAGTCGAGAGTTAGCATTCATTGGGTGGGGGCTCCTTCCAGAGTGATTTCAAAATGTTTGAACTATTTGGCGCTCACAGTGTCCAAGCCATGTTGACCAGCCACTTGTTCCTTTGCCTCATCTGATTAGGGGAGACAATAGAAGATGCTGTGCGGAGAGAAGTAGAGGAGGAAAGTGGAGTCAAAGTTGGCCATGTTCAGTATGTCTCTTGTCAGCCATGGCCAATGCCCTCCTCTTTAATGATTGGCTGCTTAGCTGTGGCAGTGTCCACAGAAATTAAAGTTGACAAGAATGAAATAGAGGATGCCCGTTGGTTCACTAGAGAACAGGTAAAGTTCAATTTAATTTCCGTATTCTATTGATTGTTCCCTGATAGTATTGGTGTGGGCATGCAGCAAGGAAGCAAATTTCAACCAGTCAAATGAATGGCTGCAGCCCTCTCATTATGAATGGATTATAATGTAATTGATAATTCCATATAGAAAATGTGTGTTGCTGATGTGTCCTGTTTGACTCATTCTATGAGATTCTCCTAGAATGAATGATTGTGTGCCATTTCAAATTGCACATGTTCATACTGGCTGATGAATGAATAATAATCCCTTTAGTCAATTTAAGTATTTATATTATTAGTTCTGACATATCAACTATTAATATTAGATATTTACATTAAAGCTATTTTATCAGATATTTGCAAAAAATACAGTAAAAGAGCTTGAAGTTTTGAAGTTCTTTTGTATTCTGAAAAATAATGCTGAAGCATATGGGTTGCCAAGAGTTTGAGTATAATATATAGTGATTCCCAGGCCATCCTGCACTACATAGTGAGACTCCATCTTTAAAGTGTGTGTGTGTGTGTGTGTGTGTGTGTGTGTGTGTGTGTGTGTGTAAAGAAGTCGAAAAAAATGGGGGAAAAAAGAAACCCCAGGGCAAGAAAGACAAAAATGTCATTAAGTATATAAATCTGTTATAATATGTATTCTTAAGAACTTTTTATAATTATATCTCTAAGTAAAAGAGATTAAATAATTGGCTAGTTTGGGTTTTTTTGTTTTTGTTTTGTTATGTTTGTTTGTTTTACAATGCCCAAAATTTTTATAGAAAAAAGGATACAATGTAGTATTAAAAAGATATAGAATCATTTATGCCTGTATAAAATTGATTTTTATTTTGTACTCACAAAAGAAATTAGATTGTTGTTTCAGAATTATTGAAAAAGGAACCTATATTAAAAAGTTAACCTTGCTTTGAAGTTAAATGCGGAACTGGAGCAACTGAAACTACTGTATTACCTGGCCCTCTAACGTGTTGTCTTCTGGTTGTGTTGTAGGTTATGGATGTTCTTACCAAAGGGAAGCAGCAAGCTTTCTTTGTACCACCAAGCCGGGCTATTGCTCACCAGTTAATCAAACACTGGGTTGGAATGAACCCCAGTCTCTAAATGAAAAATAATAGCATCTGTTGGAGTATTATTTCATTTCTAATACTATCTTTTTTCAAATAAGCTTAGATGTATTTATTGATCATTAAATTTTGTAAAATTGGGGGGGGGCTCAAACATATTTTAAGTATTCTTTCCATTATTAATTATGAAATCCATAGTTTTGTAAATTAGAATGATGCCTCAGATTTTCTTAAATTTAGAGCAAGCCTGTGAACAATTTTGTTGTGGGTCACAATTTTATCTCATAAAACTGCATTCCTATGAAGAAAGGTCATGTTGGGATGAAGTGTGCTCTAGAAACAGGATGAACATGAAGCTGCAGCTTGCAAAGATGAGATTCCTGGTTGGAGAAATGCGTCAACATAGCTTTAATGGGGTTGGAGCTCCAGGGTGTTTTTAGTCGTCTCATTCCTGTTCCCCTGGCCTCCTGGACTAGTGGTAGGACTGTTAAAGTTCCTTTTAGTTTAGTCTGACTAGTGTTCAGAATGGTTTATTCTAACAATTTACCCTTACTGACCTCAGAATACAATAGTCATGTGTGGGCAGCTAACACCACTGTTTCTAGGACCTCACTCTTAAATCAAAAGCTAACGACTACATCTGTCTGGTTTAATTCTACTTAAAATTGTGACTAAGTTAAGTGAAGATTCTATAATTTTCCACTGGACTTTAACATTTTAGAAAAGAATCCCTGAAGTTCGGGAACTAAATTTCAAGTATATTTACATACTAAATAAATCACTGGTTGTATTTAATTTTCTGAAGAGGGATGTATTATATATATTCCCATCAGTATTCATTACAATGAAATATGATGTCTTAGTTTTGGCCTTATTTCATCACATTCTAAGCACCCATAATTAGTATATTTTAGAATTGAATTGCTAAAATCTTTGGGAAGTCATTGGAGTATGTCACAGTTTTACAGTATATCCACATATATTTTACTTGGTTGTTCTGCAGTTGTTTATAATAAATGTACACATTTTCCATCTTTGCTCTTCTGTTCGAACTTGAAGAGACCTTAGGCACAATAAATGTTGAACATAATGAATGTAACAGTTTGTAGTCTGCACGTTAAGAACTAGATTTTTTTCTGTAGTGGGAAACAGAAATTATTACCAAAAACATCTATAGAATAGGGGCTAGAAAATGGCTCCATCACTAAGGCGCTTGCTGTGCAAGCATGAGGACTTAAGTTCAGACCCTCTGCACCCTTTAAGGATTGGATTTAGAGACATGAATATCTAATCCCAGATATAAAGAGGCAGAGACATGTGTACCCTGGGGGCTTGTCCAGTCAGTCTAATGAATCAGTAAACTCAATGAGAGTCCTTGTCTCAAAACACAAGGTGGACGACTGGAGATGGCTCAGTGATGAAGAACACTTTCCATTCTTGGGGAGGACCAGAGTTTTGTTCTCAAGATCTTCCTCAAGCAACTCAATCCACCTGCAACTACAGCTCCAAGGCATCCAGCACCATCTCCTGACCTCCTCAGGCACCTGCAGGCATGTTTACAGGAGACACAGACACATGCATAGAATGACTGAAGAGGATCCTGACTTACACACACACACACACACACACACATACACATTGAATAGGTTAAAAGGAGTGCTAATAGGAAGAAGTAGTTTATCAAATATCATTCATATTTTTAACTGAAATATAACTTTCTCACAGAATTTATTGCACAAATGAATATTCTTGTCTAGTTAATGAAATCTTATTAGAATCAGAACCTTAGGTCAAACCAAAACCTACACAGGACATTTATGTACTTGGTAAGTTGGAGCTATATAGCTATACTGAACTAATATACTTTGATTATTATGAAATATGATCTATTGAAGTTCATTTTTTTTCCAAATGTGCTTTTAAATACTTGTAGTCTCTAGTGTCCTTAATGTTAAAAAGCAGAGTAAAATACAGATGTCAAAATGTATAGATTTAGGTTTAGGTTCCTTCTATACTTGTAGAAAATCAATGAGTAAATTACTGTGTTTTGTTTGGTTTGATTTTGGTTTTTTGACACAGGGTTTCACTGTGTAACAGCCCTGGCTATTCTGGAACTAGCTCTTGTAGACTGGCCTTGAACTCACAGAGATCTGCCTGCCTTGGCCTTCCACATGCTGGGATTAAAGGTGGTGCGCCACCACCAGCCAGCTTGAGTAAATTGTTGTTTTTTTTTTAATAATCATTCCTTAGCTGTGACCTTTGAGAGGTGAGGATAGATATTCATAGTAATGATTGCTATTTTCACTAGTTCTAGAGGGGCAAGTACACAGGTTCAGAAATCATTGTAACAATGCAATAAAATATATTCTGTTTGTGGATTGTGTATGTTTTTAATGTCCTGATGAGTTTCTTTGACAGAAATTTTACCATTTTCATGTGCATGGAAGATTGTTTTCTCCTTTTTTTTTTGAGCTGTAGTCTCATTGTATCCCAAGAAATATTCAAAATTGCAATTTTCATACCTTAGCCTGTAGAATTCTTGAATTATAGGTGTGTCCAACCTTACCTGATGAGAAAATTAAAATTTTGATTTGGTGCAGGGGTGTTTCCCAGTGGTAATATATGTCTGTAATGTCTCCAAGGCTCTGGGTTTGAACTTAAGCATTTTAAAAAAGAAATCAATTTGGATCTTAAGTTTTGTAGTTTGTGGTAAAATGTACCAGAACGAGGGGCTGTGTGGACTAATGTCATCGATAATTAAACTCTTAAGGTTTGAAGCTATTTGTGTAGCACGGTCTGCTTTAATTACTTGTCTACTGTGGTCAATATTTGGAGTTTTTTTTTTTTTTTTTTACGTTTTCACTTCTTCATAGTTTGTGATGCATAGAAAGTCCATGGCCTGACCTGGCAAAGCAAGCCTATAATTTCTGAAAATCAGGCCTGAGGCTGGAGGATTCACATTCAAGAGCTATCTGAACTACAGAATGACTTTGAAACCACGCTGGGACACTTAGTGAAACCCTGTCTCCAAATAAGAAATAAAAGTGGAGACAAGCACTCAGCGGTCGAAGCCTCACGGAGCATGCGCTTCAACCTCCAGCAACACCAACCCAGAGAGAGCAGGAACTCGCACTGCTGTGAAAACCAGTCAGCCTGTTAAAGATAGAGCTGTGAGCAGAGAGAAAAGAGAGGAACAGATGAGACCATGAGGGAAAAGGAAGACATAAGCTTGATGCCATAGGGGCATATGAGAGCTGGGCTGTTTAGAGGAGGCAGAGCTTCTACGTAATGGTAGCAAATGCCTGTGTTTTCCAAAAGTTGTTAAAAGCCGGGCGGTGGTGGCACACGCCTTTAATCCCAGCACTCGGGAGGCAGAGGCAGGCGGATCTACAAGAGCTAGTTCCAAGACAGGTCCCAAAGCTACAAAGAAACCCTGTCTCAAAAAACAAAAAAAGACAAAGTTGTTGAACAGGAAAGAACTGCAGAAAGCAATTGTGGCGACAAATACCAAAAGCAATCTTCCCTCTTCTGTACCGCTCTGTATTCTTCCTTCTCCAAATATTGAGGTAGAAATAAAATGGATTCCAAAATATAAACATTGATTGTTGATTTTTAATTTTAAAGTCTTTTAATGGTTTCGTGTGTGTGTGTGTATCTAATGAGTTTTAACCATTTTGTATCCCCATTTTTCTCTTTTACTACCTCCATCTTGCAATAAACCCTCTTCTTTTCATGTTCTATTTTGTGTACGGCCCGTGAGTTTAGAGTTACTCTTATGATTTTGAGGAGGAAGTTATTTACTGGAGCATGGGTACCTTATCAGCGACTACACCACTGAAGAAAATGCCCCCACCCACCAACCGCCACCCTCAGCTAACATTAACTGCTAGTAGGTTCCCCCAGGAGAGGTAAGGTCTCCTGGCCCACTCCATCTAAGTTGAAATGATGGCTAAATTTTGTACAGACTTTTGTCAAATATAGCAGGCTTTCTAATGATTCTTTGTTGTTATTTAAATACAGATGGTCAAAGACATGGGAAAATATGTGATCAGCACCCTGAATTCTTGTTTGGAAAGCATTTATTTTCAGCTGTAGAATATGCATCTGGACATGTTAACTGGACCAGCATGTAGTTTGCTCATTCTATGCATGCATAGAACTGAAGGAACATACTATTCATGGGAGTAGAACTAGCATTGTGAACTTTTTTTTTGTTCCTTCCAGACTATATGTCATGTTTCATTGCTCAGTGAATCCAAGGCACAATCAGTGGGCATTTTTCCTTACAAGTCCCATGATAGTAATGTACTCCAGAATATTGGGGGGTGGCTATGAAATTTTATCATAAAATTTAAGTTAAAAAATAAACCTATGTGCTAATGATTTTTTTTTCTTTTAACTAGAAGTCTGATGGAAAACTGTAGCTGAAGAAATGGAAAACTATCCTGGCTCTTCCTGGTAGCTCAAGGGAACTATACTTATCCAACTTACTCTCTCAGTCCTGATGGATTAACTTTCTTTTAACCACTTAGCCCGTGAAGTGGCTTCAATTTCAGGATGACTTCCCACCCAGGACTAGAAATTGAAAATAGCGCTCTTACCTGTATTAGAGAAGAAAATGGGCCGCTGATGGAATGCGGTTTTTGTTATTGTTTTTAACCTGCCTATTCCACTCTATCCTGAATTTGCCGCCTATTGGAGCAATGTGGTGTCCTACAGACTCAGTAGAGAGCCTTATAAATATTTATTCACTCAGGTGATAGGAGATGTCCTCCCTGTCAATGGAGACAATGGTGAATTAAATACAATTGACCCAGCAGCTTTACTGCGGTTTTTAGTTATGCTTCCTTGTCTTTGTAGAACAGGTTTAAAGATTCTAGTTGGCGCCAGCTCTTTTGTTTGTTTGGCTTTTGGTTTTGGTGGTTTTATTTTGAAAAATTGTGAACATCATGTTAAAAAAGATACCCCCAGAGACATGTGTAAATGGAAACCCCAGGGGCTTGGTTGGTCCTGACCACTGCCATCTCCTCTACATCATGAGGAAGGACGCCACTGAAAGTGTCACCATCCTTGTGAAGCCAGTAAGAATCCCATGTGCTGTGCAGAGTGGAGAAGATAAATGTCTGGACACCTCAAAGCTGCTATTGTTGTAGTATAGGGTCACTTCCAAAGAGACCATTCATTTCTTTTGTATAAATTTCTATCTTTGCCTTACTATTCTCTCAAGTTCCTAGCCACTTCATCTATCATTAATATTTTGATATCGATAAATTGGACATTTTCTTCACATTCTTCTGGGCTGTATAGGTTATTTTACCTTTCTTTCCATGTTGCTTCTAAGTGTTAAAGTAAGGGTCTTACATCACTCACTTTTCTCATTTCTACGACCAAAATACCTGGTTAGAAACAACTTAAGAGAAGAATCCTTTATTTTGTCTTATAACTCAAGACATAGGGGCAGGCTGGGTGGCTGGGTGGTTGGCCCCTGGCATCCTCCTCTCCTCTGGTCCTTGCTCCTCCCTTGAAGTTTTCAGTGAGGTCAAAGAATAAGATTAATTCCCCAGAGGACATCCTTGTTAGATAAAAAAAAAAATGGGTTTGGACTAAAAGTGTATGCAGTGAGACAATTGTGGAAGCCAATGTAGAAACCAGATGAAAGGTGGGGAAAAGAAGGCAGCAGTGATGGAAGAAATGGGAGGAAAGGGGGGAAAGGTAGAGGGAAGAGAGGGAGGAGGGAAAGGAAGACTGGAGGAGGGGAGAAGGACGAAAAACGTATGTCTGAGTAGGAGAGAGAGATACTGAGATTCAAGCATTGAGGATGACAACAAGATGCAGTGTTGTGAAGGATTTAAGGAAGGAAGTTAAAGATCATGATGTCTGAGCTCCCATGTTGGAAATGACCGCTGACAAAGGGACTGGGAGACGCTCAGTGGTTAAGAGTGTATCTTTTAAAGTGAGCATCCAAACTGCCTAAGCTCCCACAAAGCCAGTACGTTCAGTAGGATCAAAACCCAGTGCCATTGTTCTTGAGTTCTCAGTAGTCCTCATTGTCTGCTATGTTCAGAGAGTCCGGTTTTTATCCCATGCTTATTCTCAGGCCAGCTGGCCTTGGTGAGCTCCCGATAGATCATCCCCATTGTCTCAGTATGTGGGTGCACCCCTCTCGGTCCTGAGTTCCTTGCTCGTGCTCTCTCTCCTTCTGTTCCTGATTTGGACATTGGGATTTCAGTCCGGTGCTCCAATGTGGGTCTCTGTCTCTGTCTGTTTTCATTGCCTTATGAAGGTTAATATCCAGGAGGATGACGATATGTTTTTGGGGGGTTTCACCCTCTTTGTGGGAGCCTAGGCAGTTTGGATGCTCACCTTACTAGACCTGGAAGGAGGTGGAAGGTCCTTGGACTTCCCACAGGGCAGGGAACCCTCACTGCTCTTTTGGCTGATGAGAGAGGGGGACTTGATTGGGGGAGAGGGAGGGAAATGGGAGACGGTGGCGGGGAGAAGGCAGATATCTTTAATAAATAAATAAATTTAAAAAAAAAGAAAAAAACTGGGACTAAACAAACAAAATAGGTTTTAAACTGAAGTTGGACAATTTAGATTGAATTCAATATCTGCTTACAATAAATAAGGTTATAAAAACAAAAAAAAAGAGTGTATCTTTTAAAGGATCCAAGCTCATTTCTCAACACCCCCATCAAGGACCGTACCAGTCTGTATTTCCAGCTCAGGGGATTCAGTCCCCTCCTCTGGCCTCTTGTAGACAACTGTATCCACATACTCATCCAACACCCATATGCACATATTCATAACAAAAATAAAATAGAATGCTTTAGGTATTTTAAAAATTCTTCTAGCCGGGCGGTGGTGGCGCACGCCTTTAATCCCAGCACTCGGGAGGCAGAGACAGGCGGATCTCTGTGAGTTCGAGGCCAGCCTGGTCTACAAGAGCTAGTGCCAGGACAGGCTCCAAAGCTACAGAGAAACCCTGTCTTGAAAAAAAAAATTCTTCTAAAGGAAACCTTTTTTGAGAAAAGAAAACAACCTATTGCTTAGCATAACTTAGCTCCCCAATTTCAACTCACCACTTCTTTTTGAAACTTGTGTACCATAATTTAAGACCTTGAAAAGAATGACAGAAATTGTTGATTTTTATGCATTAATAACATTCATTAAAGATGATCGTAGGGAACCTGTATGGTATTGCATGCTGTAATCCTAGCCTTTGAGTGGCTGGGACTCCTTAAAATGTCTTGAGTTTAAGTTAAGCCTGGGCTACATAATGACACTTGGTCTCATTGTCTCAATTTTTTTTTCCAGAAAGATAAAAATATCCCTAATAATTATTTCCAAAATCATATGCTACTATTCCTAGAGAACTGGATTATCACCTTGGTGCTTGGATGAGAAATCTAAGGTTAAGATCATTCGCTCTCAATGGTAGCTTACTAAAGAATGAACTCAAGTACAGAGGACAGGTTAAAGTGGCTTTTAATACAGTCTCAATAGGGACATTCTGCATGGAAGTTCAGATGAGCACAGCAAAGAGGACACAGAACTGTGAGTCTCAGACCCTTGCACAGGCTATTACAAGTGTAGGAATTAGCTCTGTACTTGCCAGGACAACAGGAACCTTAGACACTAAACTACATTCCACTCCCAACCAACAGAGAAATAATTAACCACATTCTGTTTCTGTGGTTTAAGTTTGCCTTCAGTTAAAAGCTGTAGTGTGCAACACCAAACTCAGGATGGGTGTTTGACAGGACTGGTTAACCATAGCTATTACCCGGGTTCACCATTTAGCTTTCCTTAGTTTTGGACCATGAAGAAACAACTCATGTGTCTATTGTCACCAGTTTCAGCTTCAGTTTTTTGCTCTTTTCTAATTTTTTTAATTTTTTAATTGATTTTTATTGATCTTTACAGTTTTCCCTGCTCCCCTCCCCGCCTCACTCCTCCCTTCTTCAACCCTCTCCCAAGGTCCCCATGCTCCCAATTTACTCAAGAGATCTTGTCTTTTTCTACTTCCCATGTAGATTAGACCCATGTATGTTTCTCTTAGGGACCTCATTTGTTGTCTAGGTTCTCTGGGATTGTGATTTGTGGGCCTTCAGTTTTGTAGATAGTCTAGGACCCCAGGCTTCTCTTCTCTTCTGGTTCACATTTTTTTTTTTTTTTAGCATGACAAGCAGTTTGAGGGTTGCTGAAGTGCTGGTGTTTAAAAGAAGTTTTTTGGTTTGGTTTGGTTTGGTTTGGTTGGCTTTGTTTTTTTTTTTTTTTTATTTTGTTTTGTTTATTTGCTTGCTTGCTTGCTGGTTTCTTTTTATTTTTGTTTTTCAAACAAGTTTTCTCTATGCAGCCCTGGCTGTCTGGGCACTAGCTATGTAGAGTGAGCTGGCCTCAAACTCACAGAGATCCACCTACCTCTGCCTCCAGAGTGCTGGGCTTAAAGGTTTGCACCACCGTTGCCTGGCTGGAAGTCTCAAGATGCCTCTGAAAAATCTGTCTCCCCTTCCAATTCCATTCTTCCTCCCCTTCCATAACATAAATAGCAATCAAACTTTTGTCCATTCGAAAACTCTAGAATGCACTACACCTTTCATGGAATTTCAAAAATTCTGAGTCATGGAATGTGGAAATGGGGCTATAGTTCTAGTCTTCCAGATCAAAATCTTTATCAGCTCTAACCCTTATGCAACTTGCTGCTTCCATCCCTGACAGCCACACAGAGATATGGCAATCCCTTATTAATTAGCCTAACTCATAAACAATGAATTAGATCATTTACATGTTTGTGTTGGTTTAGGTTTCCTTGTATGCATCATGTGTATGCTATGCCTATGTTTCTCACACACCACTGTCAAAATCCAAAACCATAAAAAAAATCCATAATACTTCATTGTATACTAACGGTGTGTTTAAAAATAAGCTATTAGGAACAATTAAGAGCGCTAATAATAGACTGATTAAGGGATGGTAAACCATTCCTGACACTGCATAAGATTAAATATGCTAATCAGATTTGGGACCTGGAAAACCCGGATAAAACCAAAATAGAACAAGACTAGCCACTCAAAACCTACTTCATCTTCTTGCCATTCAAGCTGCATACTTGAATTGTATCAATGTTTCCCTCAGAGCTGAGCAATTTGTGAAGGCTTTGTTCAGGTAAACTGATTATATGTATGTATGATTATATGTAAGTGTATATTTCAGAATTGAAATAGTGTCTATTTTAATATTTGCTGGTCTGAGATGTTTGTGTGACAAAGGATAATAGCCAAGGAAAATGACTTGAATGTTGTATATGAAGACAATTTTCACTATGTGTCCTAATGAGAAACTATCCAACAGTGTTTGTAACTACTCTGTGAACAAACAAGATGGAGACATCCTGAAAAGTAGCCTAAACAATGAATTCAGGCTGCTTTTATTTATGCTAAGAAAGACATCACATGTTCATTTGAAGAGGCATTTTCCATATCGTAATTTGGTTATTCCAAATACATTGTGCCTTTGGAAAGCAAGGAAAATGCAAATGACGAGCCAAGCTTCTAAGCATAATTGAAATTCACTCTAAATGCAGGAAGGGTCAGTTTCATTTCTAAGCTGTAGACCTTGTTTTGAATTCCTATAGTCTGCCTTGTTTCTATTGCAAAATTAAACTCACTAATGAGAATCAAAATGATTTTCTCTATGTTCATAGAATGTTTCTTTACTTCAGAGTTAATACTACGTGAGCGCTCACTGCTGCCTTATATTAATCATCTAAAAGATTAAACTGAGCTCAAGAAAAAGAAAAGCTAAGGACATAAAATTTTTAATGACAGTCTCAAATGTTATATGGTTTATGTCAATTTTATAGGAAGATATTCTGGTCATGGCATGTGCAGTAAATAGTCTCCAATCAGACCTTATTAAAATAAACTAATGTTGTTGCCAGATGATCTTATGTGCCCCAAGATTTTTATGACAAGATACATTTTCTCTGCAAGACTTCTTTCATGACTTAGGATTCAAAAAGATCCCCATTTTCCTCATTAAGACTCTAACTATTTAGCCAGGCAGTGGTGGTGCGTGTCTTTAATCCTAGAACAAGGCAGAGGCAGCCAGATTTTTGTGAGTTCTGGGCCAGTCTGGTCTTCCAGAATAGCTAGAGCTACACAGAAAAACCTTCTCTCAATAAATAAAAACAAAACAGAATTTAACAGATACTTTTTAGTCTCCGTTTCCTCTCTGAGAATTTTAACTTTATAATACCAAGTAACTACACTAGACTCTTTATTTGGAAGCAAAGAAAAAAAGACCAATCTCTACCATCTGCCCTTATTTGTTCTTCTTGCTAGCAGCTGACCTTTATGCTAACTGTAAGATAAAGCCTTTTAACTATTCAAATAAGATTTTAATAACCTGTGAATGAACTTACAATTAGGGTGCTCATGAAATAGTCTTGGCTTCTTTCTCTTCTAGAAAAAAAGTTGTTCAATTGGTAACTTTGCAAATTTCTTTAAAATGATACAACAGGAATGTAACTTCGGTGGATAAGCTTCTAGACTCTTTCATAAAATATGCTTTTTTCATGGTCTGGTTCTTTTAATTAATTAATTATTAAAGGTTTCTGTCTCTTCCCCACCACCACCTCCCATTTCCTTCCCCCTCCCCCGAACAAGTCCCCCTCCCTCATCAGCCCAAAGAGCAATCAGGGTTCCCAGCCCTGTGGGAAGTCCAAGGACCACCCACCTCCCTCCAGGTCTAGTAAGGTGAGCATTCAAACTGCCTAGGCTCCCACAAAGCCAGTAAGTGCAGTAGGATCAAAAACCCATTGCCATTGTTCTTGAGTTCTCAGTAGTCCTCATTGTCCGCTATGCTCAGCGAGTCCGGTTTTATCCCAGGCTTTTTCAGACCCAGGCCAGCTGGCCTTAGTGAGTTCCCAATAGAACATCCTTGATTTTTTTTTTTTGCAATGTGCAGAATAAAAGTTCTGCATGTGTTCTGATTTGTGAAATGCATATGCTGTCAGATGTGCACTGATGTTCTTATGAGAGTGGCCAGAATTCAGAGATTCTAAGGAGGAAAGTTAGCACTGTCTAACATAAACACAGTCCTAAAGTAATCCTAAACAACTGTTCATTTCCCTTCACCATTGACCAGAATGCAATTTGCGAACTCTGTTAACTTAGTATATTAATCTAGTGTTCCTGTGTGTGTTTGTGCACTTGCACATGCATGTGCGTGTGTGTGTGCGCGCGCACGTGTGTGTGCACACACCAAAGCAGCATGTGGAGGTCAGAAAACAACATTTAGAAGTCTCTTCTCTTATTCCACTGTGTGGGTTCAGTGTCTCAAACTCAGGTCATCAGACTGTGCATTAGCAAGCCTCTTATCACACTGAGCCTTCCTGCTGGTCCAATTTGCAAACAAAAAAGATAATGCAGAAAATACCATATGACTTTTTAAAAACAACTTCTCCTTGCTTATAAGCAAAAGTGTTTGGATTATTCTGCAGAAGGTTATTAATGGATAAAGTGAACATAGGAAATATTTTCAATGGTGTTGCTAACCTTGTTGAAGATTCTCTATTAAATCTTTTAGTTCAAGTCTCTTTGGGGCACTTTTATCTTCCTTAGATTAATATTCTTACCAAATTACTTATCTCATGTAAAAATATTTTAAGGTACCTACCAATAAAATTATGAGTGAGCAATGAGGTATGATATTGCTCACAGTTCTTTAAATATTGTTTAAAATACTTGGCTCAATAAGTAGCAGGCAATATTATTGCCATTAAAGCATTTTAAATAAAGTTTGTCATGTTCATCGAAATGATTTGAAGATGTAAAATTAAGTCCTTCTTAGCATCTAATAAGCAAAGCAGGGCTTTGTAAAGATTGCTTGGTATTTATTAATAGTATGTGAGATTTTTACTACTGTCTAGAATTGATTGGTGTGGTTATAGATCAGCATTCCTTCAGTCTCAGGCAGGGAAAAAAAACAGAAAGATGCTGCAGGGTTTTGCACTGAGCAATCCAAACGCTTCCACTGTGTTGCAATCCCCCATGTATTCACCAACAATTTCAGCTCATGCAGACAGTTAGGTTCAAATCATAGAAACCCTTGACTCTGTGAAGCTGAATGTCAACACAATGTCACAAGAAACACAAGCAATCAAAAAGTCAACATGATTTGTCTTCTTACTCCAGCAACCCTGGCCTGCTAATTTGACTTGCTAGATTTTTGTCACAAGTCATGGTTAGCAGGAGGTGAAAGGATATTGGGGAGGTAACACCTGAGATTAGAACACAGTTTGGGTACAGCCTGTGAACATCCACGGGACTGAGGGGGAGAATTTAATTATCTGTCACTAAGTCTTCTTCCTAGAAACTTGTTGATACAGGAAGAAATAGAATCTGCTGTTGCATCAAAACGTTGAAAAATATATATAAGCTCAGTGTGCCAGGATTGAAAGAAGGAACATAGTGTGGAACAAAGCAAAGTTGAATCCGTAGCAAGTTTCCTCTGGGCTTCCAGACCTTGGCATATTAACATTGCCAAGATTCTCTGGATAAAGTTCCATTCACCCTGCCCAATTTTATTTTTCTTTAACCTACCCTTTTTAAATTAATTCTTTGGGACTTTCACATCTTGGGCCCCAATCCCACTCATTTCCAAGGCCTTCCATGTCTGTTCTCCACCTTTGTAGTAGCCTCCCTGGCAAAAGAAACAAAAACAAAAAATAAACAAACAAGAATTGTGCTCCTCCATCTTACCTGTCTCTCCATCACATACTCATTTGTCATAGAGACACTGAAAGCTGCAATGTGTCAAGTAGTAGACCCTTTTGTGTTTGCCCAAGCAACTTTACTTGCAAATATTCATTGCAATGAGTTGTTAATCTGGTTCAAACCCTCTGGCTTCTACTACACCATCAGCGTTGGACCCTTATAAAACTCCTCTTGGATATGCTGATGTTGCTCCAAGTCGTGGAGATCCTGTGGCTGTGGTTCTACAAGACTGGTCCCCTTCATATACTCCAACAGGTCATAGTTGGTGTAGATGTTGGGGTGAGCCAACTCAAAGTTTCCTGGTATGTGTGGAGGAGAAGAGTAGGTGTGTATTAAAAATGCATATGCTTGAATCAGAAATCTTGAATATATGGCTATAAATATAAATATTTATTATGTTGCTCAACTCAAATAATTCAGATTGGAGTATAGTCCTTGAAATTTGCATCGTATTCATGTTCTTACATCAAGTCTAACCTACAAACTAGCCCCTAACTCAATATACAAAATTTGAATAATATCTCTATTATAAGTATACTAGATGTTCCCAATTCTAATTTCATATTTTTCACTAGAGTCATCCTGTAGGAGAGTGAGAGGGAAGCCAAGACCTCCTGTGTTTAACAGCGCAAAGCAGTGAAAATCTTTAAAGCATCTTAACTAAAAACATCCTTGATATTTAGAGTCCAACATGGTAAAGAGTGAACTGAAGCTGCTTGGTGCATCGTTTCCTTGGATACTTTGCAATGTTTTTGTTTCCTCTGATGTGAAATGAGGGAATAAATGGTATCCTCAAACACACAATGGACACAGAAACTACAAAGGATTCTTATTTTAGTTCATTCTTTTCTTCCTGGTGCCACCTAATGTATCAAATTGACTACAGGTGGAATTCATCTTTCTTTGGTTTACTAGTATAATTCTGTTTCCCAGTACCTTGAAACGCCAATAATAATGAATAATAGCAAATTGTACTAGGCAGTACTCTTTCCTACCTGCATTTTATTCCTCTAGACTCTACAGTCTAGAGACTCTAGTTTAATATGCATGGGGTAGACCTGTCTACCCTTCAAGATTTAGTCTCATCCTCTGAATTTTGTTTGGTCTGCTATGTGTAAAGGATTGTGGTGGTCCCACACTTACATTCATAGTAGGACTCTTACATACCTAGCTCTCAGAAGTCAAAATCCTAACACATTCGTGCCCCAGTGAACACCAAAGGCCTCATTAGAGGATCAACCTAAATACTCTTTATATGGCTCAGAAACTTATTCATAAAATGTTTGGAGAAAGGGAAAATTGGTTTTTACTAGATATGAAGTTTGGTTGTTTCTATTTCAACTGAATGTGTTCCAACCTGTTTTGTATATAAATGTGTATAAATAAAAATATGAATATATTCAGACTTCACAAGGGCAAGGAAACAGAGGAGTAAAGGACAACTTCCCCAAAGCACTGAGGGTTCCTTAAACAATGCTCACTAAGGATGCTTAATTCTAAGACACTACAAGCAATTCGGATAGAATTACTCTCACATTCTGTATTTGGAAGTTTACATCCTCGTCACTGTCTGCCCATTGAATGCAGGTATGAAGTGATGTGTGGGCATTACTGAAGTAGCTATTTTCCTACAAATTATCCATATCCCTTTCTTCTATGTTTGTACAAATTAAGGACAAAAGACTATAGTTTTGTTTTTTTAACTCCCATGCTACCCAAAGTCAAGAATGATGTTCAAGGGCAGGATTTTAAGCTTTGAGCATACTTTCAAAATGAATGTGAATACCATACCACTAATATTTTTAAACTTGTACTTTTCAGAATCTGTTTTACTTGTGATGGGTTAAAAAAAAATTAGCTCAGTCAGCAAAGTGTCTTTCACAAAAGCAAGAGCACCTAAGCTTGAATCCCCAAAATCCACAGAAAACCCAGGAGTGAGTGACAGACAGAGTGCTTCTTTTATTTTAGCACTGAGGAAATGGAGTCAGGGATTCTTGGAACCCTTGAGCCTTCTAGCCCTAGGTATATCGATGATCTCCAGGTTCTTTAAAATACTTCCCAGATGCCTTCCCAGATCGATGAGCTCCAGGTTCTTCAAGAGAGTAAGATACAGCATGTCTTAGATAGGGTTTCTATTGCTGTGATCTAACACTGTGGTCTTAAGCAATTTGGAAAGAAAAGAGTTTATTTTCTCTTACAAATTGTAAGTTCATCATCCATGCCTCATAAGGGCCAGAACCTAGACCTAGGAACTGAAGCAGAAGCCATGGAGAAAGGCTGATTACTGTCTTGTTCTCCATGACTTGCTCAGTCTGCTTTCTTTCTTTTTTTTAATATATGTTAAAAAAAAAAAACCAAACTTTCCTCTTCCCCCACACATTCCAATCCAAGCTCCCACTTCCTCACTTCCCCCTACTCCCTCCACACACCCTCCCACTCCACCTCTATCCAATCCCAGAGAGGGCAAGGCACACGGCCCTGTGGAAGGTCCAAGGCCCTTCCCACTATATCCAGGCAGACCAAGGCACCATCCAAAGAGAATAGGTTCCCAAAAAGCCAGTACACGCAGTAAGGACAAATCCCGATGCCACTACCAGTGGCCCCTCTGTCTGCCCCAGCTATGAAACTGTCAACCACACTCAGCCAGATTTGGTCCTTCTTAGTCCGACTGGAGTTGGTGAGCTCCCACTAACTCAAGTAGACTGTTTCAGTGGGTGAACCCATCATGATCTTGACCTCTTTGCTCACATTCTCATTCCTCCCACTCTCCAACTTACCTCGGGAGTTCAGTGCAGTGCTCCGATGCAGGTCTCCGCATCAGTCGCCAGACAAAGGCTCTGGTGAAGTCCAAGACACTCACCAGTCTAACCACAGGGCAAATCAAGATTGGGCCCTCTCTCCTCTGTCGCTTAGGGTCCTAGCTAGGGTCATCTTTGTGGATCCCTGGGAATTTATCTAGAGCCAGATTTCTGCTAATCCTATAGTGGTTCCCTCAATCAAGATATCTCTTTCATTGCTCTCATCTCTGTCCTTCCTTCATCTCCACTATCCCATTCCCTCAAGTTCTTCTCACCCTTCCCCTTCTCCCCTCTTCTTTCCCTCCCACCCTACCTTCTCCCAAAACCCCATGCTTCCAACTTTGTCAGGCGAACTTGTCTGTTTCCAATTTCCGGGTGGATCTATATATGTTTTTCTGTGGGTTCACCTTATTACTTAGCTTCTCTAGGATCATGAACTATCGGCTCAATGTCCTTTGTTTATAGCTAGTATTTACTTATGAGTGAGTACATACCATAGTCTGTTTTTTTAAAGCACCCAGGACCATCAACCCAGAAGTGGTGGCACCACAGAGATCTGGACCCTCCCATGTCAATCATCAATCAAGAAAATGTATCACAGACTTGCCTATAGTCCTCTGGTGAAAACATTTTTTCAACTGAGACTCCCTCTTTTCACATGACTCACACTTGTGCAGAGTAAATACAAAGCTAGAAACACAGCAATTGAGGAAGACTGTAACATCTATCACTGGCCTCTGTATGTGTATGTGTGTGTGTGTGTGTGTGTGTGTGTGTGTGTGTGTATGTGTGTGTGTGTGCACATGCACACAGAAACACAAGAACTTGTAGTCTTTCTGCTGCAAACTCTGTGTTAAGCTCTAGGAAAAAATACAGAGGAAACATTGATTTCTTGCTGATTTTATAGAAAACTAGAAGTAGCATGCCTCACAAACAGTGTTGGATGGTGTCCTGCCTTGGAATTTGAGTTTTTAATATATGAATTTATTCCATAACTTAGTTTCCTAGAATTTTAATAGTGATAAATATCTCTCATTTGTGAACTTTTCTTCCTTTATTGGTAACATAATATTATATTTCAATGTTTCAAGGGAATGACTCAGCTTATCAGTAAAATGGAAGAATTTTAAGTAATTTGTCAGAACCAGTAAAATAATTTAAGAATACCTTTCTGTTTTCTGAGTGTAATGATACCATGCCTCTGTTCTGCAGCAGAAAAGGGTACTAGCACAGCCTGTTTACCCTCTTCCTTATTTTTCTGTGAATTAGCATAGTGGGACAAAGCCCACTGGGATAGAAGCTCATCAAGAACAACACACCAGATACGACACAGCAGCTTCTACAACTGCAACTTTTTTGAGCTCTGCCACTGATTCTTGGAACACAACAAATAAATATTCATAAAGATACAAACCCAGAAGATCCATAACGGAATGAATTCCTCCAATATATATCATAAACCCTAGTAGCGATACACATTATTTGTGGATAAAACTAAATCCTGGGTATGCGTATAAGAAATAAAGTGCTTAGAACTTTTCAAATGTGAAATGGGGAGTCCTTAAAAATCATTAAAAATGGAAGTGGTATAATTTAGTTTTGTTTTTTTAAAAAAAATAGTCTGGCTTCTCTGTAAATATTAAAAGGTTATGAATTTAGAAGAGAAGTACTTAGAAAGCTGTTGTGATAATCCAGATTTTAAACATTTGTTTATGCATAGTACATGTTCCGTGTGTGCACTTGCAGACAGAGTGAGACGAACTTGCCGGTGAGTTGGTAGCGCAGCTTAGAGAAGGATCTAATATGATAAGTAGAAGCATGACTGTGACTGAATGGATGGAGATGCCGCTGACAGATGCACAGTATCAGAGGAGAAAACTGGGAAAGCAGGAGTCATCCGGGCTCGGGGGAGAAAGCAGGAGTCATCTGGACTCAGGGGACTATAGTTCAATTTTCAGGAAGATGCATCTTTTTAACTGTTGTGTGTCGCTTCTTACCTACTAAAGAACTAAGAAGTGGCTGAGTTGTAGCAATCTAGATGTCAGTTGGGACCTAGGCAAGAGTCCTGTCAGTGGAGTTCAAAGAGATAATAGACTGCTTGAAAAGAACTTGAGAAAAAGTCGAAAGGTGAAGAGTGTTGAGTCAGAAAACAGCCAAACTTCAATCTGTGTTGTTGTCTAGGTATGTGACAGCTGATAGAGATGTCAGGCTGATGAGAGAAAATGTCACTGAGGCAAAGGGGATAATTGGGGGAAGAAAGGTCCAGAGATACTTACATTCTCAAAAAATGCTTACATCATCCACAAAATAAGGAATTTGATCGATCCTGATACAGATTCAAAGAAATTTGTCATGATGGCTGAAAAGGAGAGAGACTCAGAGTCAGCTTCATTTTAGCACGAACTAAGTGGCAAATTCATCTTCTCATATATAGGAAAGTTGGGGAAGGGTGGGCAGGTAGGAGACTGAGAAAGAAAGCAAAACTCTTGCTTAAAAGATAAGACATAAGCCGGGCCGTGGTGGCGCACGCCTTTAATCCCAGCACTCGGGAGGCAGAGGCAGGCGGATCTTTGTGAGTTCGAGATCAGCCTGGTCTACAAGAGCTAGTTCCAGGAGAGGCTCCAAAACCACAGAGAAACCCTGTCTTGAAAAACAAAAAAACAACAACAACAACAACAAAAAGATAAGAAATAAGAAACCTTATCAATTTTTTTGTAGGGAACTGTTGGGATGACTATAACACCTCCAAATGAAATTAAAAATTTTAAAATTTTGAACTAGGGGCTGGAGAGATGGCTCAGAGGTTAAGAGCACTGGCTGCTCTTCCAGAGGTCCGGAGTTCAATTCCCAGCAACCACGTGGTGGCTCACAACCATCTGTAATGAGATCTGGGGCCCTCTTCTGTCATGCAAATGTATATGCAGGCAGAACACTGCATACGTAATAAATAAATCTAAAAAAACATTCTAAACTATGTACGAGGATTTTACTCTGATTTTCTAATCATAACTTTAAATCTTTTTGAAAAAGTAGGATTCTTTAACATTGTAAAAAAAAAAAAAAACTTCCTCTGCCTTAGTTATTTTCTTTAAGAACTCAAAGATGAATTTGTTAGAATTTTTTCTAAAGAAAGTAGAGATAATTTTTAAAAAGCATTCAAATGATTGAAAGTCTTGAAGAAGGGCTCACATGGGACAAAAGAAACAGGAGTCGGGGATACTAAGGGACAGCTGGCTATTCCAACCCTTCATTCTATTAAGGTTCAATAGAGACAGAGACCCACACTGGAGCACTGGACTGAGCTCCCAAGGTCCAAATGAGGAGCAGAAAGGAGGGAGAACATGAGCAAGAAGTCAGGACCACGAGGGGTGCACCCACCCACTGAGACGGTGGGGCTGATCTACTGGGAGCTCACCAAGGCCAGCTGGACTGAACGTGGCAGACAAGGAAGGCTGACCAAGAAGCCAATGGCACTGGGTTTTTTTTTTTAATTTATTTATTTATTAAAGATTTCTGTCTCTTCCCCGCCACCGCCTCCCATTTCCCTCCCCCTCCCCCAATTAAGTCTCGCCCCAGCCCGAAAAGCAATCAGGGTTCCCTGTCCTGTGGGAAGTCCAAGGAACCCCCACCTCCATCCAGGTCTAGTAAGTTGAGCATCCAACCTGCCTAGGCTCCCACAAAGCCAGTGCGTGCAGTAGGATCAGAAACCCATTGCCATTGTTCTTGAGTTCTCAGTAGTCCTCATTGTCTGCTATGTTCAGAGAGTCCGGTTTTATCCCAGGCTTTTCCAGACCCAGGCCAGCTGGCCTTGGTGAGTTCCCAATAGAACATCCCCATTGTCTCAGTGTGTGGGTGCACCCCTCGCGGCACTGGGTTTTGATCCTACTGCACGTACTGGCTTTGTGGGAGCCTAGTCTGTTTGCATGCTCACCTTACTAGACCTGGATGGAGGGGGGAGGACCTTGGACTTCCCACAGGGCAGGGAACCCTGACTGTTCTTTGGACTGGAGAAGGAGGGGGAGGGGAGAGAGGAGGGGGAGGGAAATAGGAGGAGGGGAAGAGGTGGAAATTTTTAATTAAAAATAAAAAAAAAATAGATAATGTGTTTGCAGCATACAGTGCCAAACAGACAAATAAAGATACCACTTTGCTAAGCAGGGCGGTGGTGACACACGCCTTTAATCCCAGCACTCGGGAGGCAGAGGCAGGCGGAACTCTATGAGTTCGAGGCCAGCCTGGTATACAAGAGCTAGTTTCAGGACCGGAACCAAAAAAGCTACGGAGAAACCCTATCTTGAGAAATTAAAAAAAAAAAAAAGATACACTTTGCTTCCAGTACTGTAGGATTAATTATACCCTTCTGTCTGCTCATGTGACTCATATAAGCAAATTATTCTGGGCACTGCCATGGGCTAACTTTTGCACTTTTGTAGAAGTAGAAAGCAGAGGACATTTTCAACATGTTTTGCTATAAAACTGGAACTTTATTAGCTACCAACAAATCAAATACATTTAGAAACAAGAAAGGGCACCATAGTAAAACATAATTAGGCGCATGTTGGCACAGACCATCAAATTCATTTACTCATGCATATTTATGTGCTGAGCACCATGCAAAATATTGGGTACACGTTGAGCAGTACATTAAATTTTCTATAACAAAGTTGTGCTCTCTCACGGCGAAAACACAAATCAACTCTAAAATTTCACAGTATGAGAAGAAGCAATCCAGAGCACCTAAACAATGTGTGTCTGCTCAAAGAGAGAGTTCACCAAATTCCTAATAATCTGGGCCTAAATCTAGTTAATCTGAGTTTCTGTTTCCCATCTTCAAAACGACAGTCTTGTATGTGATGACCTTGTCATAACTAGTGACTGTACAGTGATAGTTATGAACATAATTTATTAAACGGGCATATACAGTAAGATTGCATAAAGAATAACTGGTGTTATTCGACGAGGATGGTTTGCAGCATTTTGCATTGTGTTTCTTCAAGAAAACCATTTCAAGAAAAATGTATTCCCATCTCTATCTCAGAGGTTTAAAAAAAAAAGTTTTACAGAGATTGTAAGAAATGCTAAGTAGCCATCTGAGCCAGACGACAAACCCAGATGTTCTGAGTGTACACCCAAAGGGTTCTCCACTGAATACAGTTGGATCGCCACATTTTCTGCTCCCCCTGTATAAAACTATACAGAAATAATTTATAAACCACCCAAGTTATTTTGAAGCATTTTCAAAGTTTGCAAACCCAATATACAAATAGGACAATGATTGAAGATGTCAAATTGTGTATTTGTAATCTGTCCCAAATCAAATTCCCACATTGTCTTTCTAAGGGGAAAATATTATTACTTTTTATATCTACTCTATGGACTTATTCATGATTTTAGGGAGAGAGTAGAAAGCCATCTGGAAGTGCCATTGAATGTCAACTTTTCCAGAGAACAAAGATGCTGTAAGGAAGAAAACGTTATAATGCAAAAAGTTATAGTGCTACCATACTTTTTAGAATATGGATGATTTGGAATCAATAGACACCTTGATGTGAGGAATGTGGGGGAAATGAGTTGAGAGGAATTTAAGTACATTTTTACGAAAACTGGCAATAAGCCAGCCCCATTTAATTTGGCAAAATAAGCATCTTTATTGATTGGTCCACAGACAAAGGTTGCTCAGTCTTACACATAAAACTCCCCTGTTCCTATCCATGCAAACTTCTTTCCTTTGATTTTGCAGACGTTTATTCATTGTAGGACACAAGGGCAATGAAAATCAGATATAACTGCACACAAAGGCAGATGCCTACCAACAGCACTGCATGAGTAGTAAGGATACTACCCTCTCCCAAATACTTCTTTTCCAATGCTTGCTGTTACTGAAAACATCAGCAACAGGGAATATAAGCCTTTGTTTTACAACAGAGGTAAAGAATTTTATCTGCTAGGAAGAACTGCCAATTTTGCTAATGTGTGTATCCAGTCTCCCTATATTTAAATATTGTATGCAGGATAATGGTATAATGGAGGCAAAACATCGTCTCTTATACCACTTAATTCAATGAGACTAAAAATCTAATTACTTTAAACTTGGGTCAAAATCACAAAACTTAGAGTATTTTATTAGCATAAGAAAAATACAATAACATAAAATACAAATAATAATTAAATAGTGGCCGAAAAACTGAACTATCCTCTTGCAGAGAACCTAGGTTTTGTTCCTAGCTCCCACATGGAAACTAATAACAGTCCACAACTCTAGTTTTGGGATATCTTATAACCTTTCCTGACTTGATAGACACTAGTTATTTATGCACTCATCTCGACAAATACTTGTGCTCATAAAATACAAATAAATTTATTAAACAATGTAACTAAGAGAGACTTACATAGATCTAACCTACATGGGATGTAGAAAAGGACAAGATCTCCTGAGTAAATTGGGAACATGGGGACCTTGTGGGAGTGTTGAAAGGGGGAGGGGAGAGTCCAGGAGGGGAGCAGAGAAAAATGTAGAGCTCAATAAAAATCTATTTAAAAAAAAAACCAATGTAACTGTATAATTTGAATCTGAAACATCTAAAACCCTGTGTTTGTGTTTGCATGTATATATCTTATATATACTTGAGTTTTCATATGGTATGACTCATTGCAATAAATAGTTGAGATTCGACTAAATAGGAAGATAGAATATTCACAGGACAATATCATATAGTAAAAGTAGAACACTGCAGAGAAGCCAGAGAAAGATAGAATGCTGACAAATAGATAAATGAGCTAATTCATAATTTGATGAAATCTAAATTCTGAATGAAAATAATTTTAAGTTTGGTACTTTCAAAAGGTACAGATAAATGAAGAGATATACATCTACTAAAGATGAGAAGGAAAAGAAGAAAAGCCTATAGGAAATGGAAACTCCTGAATACTACAGTATGTAAGTCCAATTTCATGCTTTGGTGGAGGGTATGTACAAAATTAACTACATCTATATATACTTTGTTTATTATCCTAGAGATATCTGAAAAAGGTAGATCTGTATTAGGAAATGCTATACAAATAATTTAAAGGTTGATGTGGGATTGTCATCTGTGTGCTATGAATATGTTTTATTACCACTTGTTAATAAAGAATCTGCTTTAGGCCTGTGGCAGGACAAAATAAAGCTAGGTGAGAAGACTAAACTGAATGCTGGGAGAAAGAAGGGAGAGTCATGGAGACGCCATGTAGCTACCAAAGGAGACAGAGGCCCCACACCTTTATCAGTAAACCACAAGCCTATATAAAATAATAGAAATTGGTTCATTTAAGATGTAAGAGCTAGCTGGAAATATGTATGAGCTAATTGGCCAAGCATTGTTGTAATAAATATAGTTTCCGTGTGCTTATTTCGGGTCTGGGTAACCTGGAAATGAACAAACAGCCTCCACCTACAAGTGGTTTTGTCTTAGTTAGGGTTTTATTTCTGTGAAAAGACAATGTGACCCTCAGCACCACTTTCTTCCACGTTTCTACTAGGAAATCTGCTTTTTTAACCAGAACTCCCAAAGTCTGCATTCCTCCAAACAAAAACATGGTCAGGCTTGTCACAGCAATACCCCACTCCTAGTACCAACTCCTGTCTTAGTTGGGGTTTTATTGTTATGAAGAGACACAATGATCACAGCAGCTCCTATAAAGGAAAACATTTAATTGTGGCTGGCTTACAGTTCAGATACTTAGTCCAATATCATAGTGTCAGGAAGCATGGCAGCATGCAGGCAGACATGGGGCTGGGGAAATTTTTGAGAGTTTTGGACCCACAAACGTCTCTCCCAGTGACACACTTTCTCCAACAAAGCCACACCTACTAAAACAAGGTCATACCTCCATATAGTGCCACTCCCTATGACCAAGCATTCAAACACATGAGTCTAGGGTTCCCAATTCTATTCAAAACACCACAGAATTTTGCTTACATAAGTGAATTTCTACTTTAATTATTAAATTATTATCTGTATGTATTGTGAATTTAAAAGATTCAAGTAGAATATTTACTCATTTGGACATAATCAAATAAGCATCCACCTAATTATTAAAATCTGTAGTTAATGCATTGTTATATAACTTTCTCAAGTAGTCTTCTGCAATCTCAACACAGAAATGTATAGAAAGAGACTGCTTTTTCATTTCCCGACTACTCAGATGTGAATAATCACACAGAAATCATATTAATTACAACATTGTTTGGCCAATGACTCAGTCATATTTATAGTTAACTCTTACATCTTAAAATAACCAATTTCTATTAATCTGTGTATCACCACTAGGCTGTGGCCCACTGGTAAGGTTCTGACTGGTGACTGTAGTCTTTCTCCTTCCATAGCTATATGGCGTCCCTTTGACTCTGTCTACTTTCTCTCTATCTCTGTTCAGATTTCCTTCTTGCCATCACTCTATTAAGCCATTGACCAAAACTACATCTTTAATACCCAATGATAATAATGCATATTCATAGCATATAGAGGGGAATCCCATATCATCTTCCCTTTTGTTTCTAAATAAAAAGGAAGTTTTAACTTTAACATAGTAAAATTTCATATAATGAAACAGTTATCAAGCAAGAATTATAGTTACAATATTCTGTCCATTTACATTTGTTAAATTAAGGAAAATATTCTATTATCTATTCTATCTTTGTGAGTCTAAAGTTTTATATCTAATTTATCTTTTAACATAACTGAGGAAAACTATAACTATCTTCCTACAATTCTTCAAAGACCCCAGAAGGATATAATATTACCTAGGTTACTAGGAAGTCCATTATGAGCAACTTCTAAAACTCTAGAATTGACAGAGATATCTCACTACCTGGACAATCACTGAAAGTTCTTCCATAACATTGGGGCATCCATCTTCAGCCTACAGACCCATAATATCTGGCAGACTTTTCCATGAAGCAGAAAATTTGAAAGACTGTTTCACCTCTATTGTCAGTTTGTCAGTCACTTTCTTCTATATCTGCAGAACATCTGGCAGACTCTTTCAAGAAATAGGAACCCTCAAGGACTGTCTCACCTTTAGGCAACAGTAGCAGTCATTTTTCTGTAGGTTCTGCATGTCCAGTTCATACATCCTACCATCAAGCAGTCCAGGCAAGAGCAGTTTCTTGCCCAAATGGCTAACAAACTCCATAATGAGCCTTTTTGATGCCCATCATCCACTTGAAGTAGATTGGTGCTGCCAGAAACAGTTGTGTCTCATTGTCATGAAAAGTCCTAAGTTCTTAAAAACATTTTAAATGCCATATTCTGTTAGTCTTTGATAGGTTTGAAGAATACCTATCCATCTTAAATAAATCTCTGCACATCTAGAAAACCTAACTAACATTACTACAAGCTTGACTATTACAGATGACTATTTATTAACCTATATTTCTTAATTATACATTACATTTAAATGAGCTGCACAAATGCAATACCTTAATCAAGAGAAGAAATATACATATAACAAAATTGACCTTAAATTTTTTATCAATAAACCATGATTCATATCAATGCAAAGTATTCATCTGTATAGCATATCCTCCTTTAAATATAAACAAACATCTATATACAATCATTTAGGTAATTTAGGCATTGTTCTCTAGACTACGTCCTGCTGATGGGGCACTGTTAATCAGGTTTTCATGGAATATCCTGTATTGTCGGTCCATCTCAGCCAGCAGTCCTAAAGCTGTCATGGATGTTGGACAATCTGAGTTATTTCTTCAGTGGGTCTTATTTGATCAAGCCATATAAGACAGTAAGGAAACCACAGCTTTCTATCATCTGTGGGAATAAGAGCAGAACCTCTTTTGCAAAGCTACATATCCTTAGACCCAAATTTTAATGTCAAAATATCTTTAAAATATATAGGTTGGTTTAGCTTAGCAGCCAGTACAATGAAATATCTCTCTGTAATTAACTCATTCACAGTCAAAAATTTCAAAGAAATTACAATAATATACAAAATCCAGACTCTCTGTGTATTTGCCATCTTTTTTTTATTTTTCCATTCAAAAAATTTACACTTCCTCCCCTCCTCCCATTCCCTTTCTGTTCCCCCACTCCCCCTCCTCCCTCCCCTTCCCTCCTTAAGAGAGGGCAGGGAACCCTGTCCTGTGGGAAGCCCAAGCCCCCCCCCATGCACATCCAGTCCTAGGAAGCTTTGCATCCAAATAGACAAATAGACTTGGATCCCAAAAAACCAGTACATGCAGTAGAAACAAGTTCCAGTGCCTTTATCAATGGCTTCTCAGTCAGCCCCCCATTTTTAGCCACATTCAGAGAGTCTGGTTTGATTGCATGCTCATTCAGTCCTGGTCCAGCTGGATTTGGTGAGCTCACTTTAGAACAGGCACACTGTCTCAGTGGTGGACTAACCCCTCTCAGTCCAGACTTCCTTGTTCACCTTCTCCCTCCTTCTGCTCTTCAACTGGACCTTGGGGGCTCAGTCTGTTGCTCTGATGAGGGACTTTGTCTCTATCTCCATCTATCTTTACATGGCCTAGTCTTTTTTACTCCTTTAATCTATGGCTCTCTGTACTCTGTCTCTTTAAATACCTTGTTTAATTTTTTAAAACCATCTTTTATAACTGTTTATACTCCTCTCTTTCTCTCTCTCTCTCTCTCTCTCTCTCTCTCTCTCTCTCTCTCTCTCTCTCCCTCTCTCTCTCTCTCTCTCCTCTCTCTCAAGCCTACATACATTTAAAAACACACTGTGACCTATTCAAAGGTTTATTTCTTCCTAATCTATCTTTATTGCATATCTGTAATCATTTTCTGCCCAGGAGTGCTTTTAAAATGGTCAGCAGCTTGGTCACAGCAGCCCTGGATGCTTTACTCTCTCAGCCTTTTCATATGGCAGAGCTATCTTTACCACCAGCTCTGGGACTTCCAGGTGGGAGCTCTGCTCACCACCTCAACTCTGGTCAGCAGTTGGCCCATGTTGCCATCAAGTTAATTGCAGCATGCTGTCCACAAACCCCATCCAAGGGCTCTTCCTCCTGAAAGAACTGAAGCTGTTTGTGCAACTTGCATGAACCAGGAAGCCTTCTTAAAGGAGCCACACAGTTTCTGCCACTACCGTGAGTCAGGAAACCTTCTCTTAAAGGAATCATGCCTCTGCTTGCTTCTAGAAAAAAGAGCCCACCTGAGAAAATACAGCTACCATGAAGCCATGCTTAACTCTGTTGTTTATGTTTAGAATTCCTTCTCAAGTTCTCTCAGGTTTTATGTGGATGTAGTCCACCCATGTTGGTATGCCATGGAGTCGGCTCGTGTTGGTGTGCCATTTTGTAAACAGAGACTGCTTGTTCATTCCAGACTGCCTGAGACCGGAAGAGTGACACAGAAACTATATTAATTGCAACATTGTTTGGCCAATGACTCAGGCATTCTTCTAGATAACTTTTACATTTTAAACTAACCCATTTCTACTAATCTGTGTATCACCACTAGGCTGCATCCCATCAGTAAGGTTCTGGCTTGTGACTGGTGTCTTTCTCCTTTGGCAGCTACATGGCATCTCTTTGACTCTGCCTCCTTTCTATCTACATCTCTGTTCAGATTTCTGGCCTGACTTTACTCTACTAAGCCATTGACCAAAACAGCTTCTTTAATAACCAATGTTAATAAAACATACTCATAGCATACAGAGGGGGATCCCACATTAGGAATGAGGTCAATCAAAAACCACTCTAAGTGCAAAATTATCAAATGCTAAAAGCTATATACTGAATTACTCTTATTATATAATACATTATTTTAAGAATCAATCATAATCTCTAGTTCTGGAAAATAAAACCTGCTAGTCCATAAACCGTTACCATGTCCATGATTGATTATAAATGGACTTTAGAGAGATTTTTCTCCCTGTCTTCCCTCCCATGGTAACCACATTATTGTTTTCAAATTGTCAGCAGGCTCGTTGAAATTGTCCTAGTAACTGTCAAAGTGACGCCCTTCCTTCAGGATGAAGGGTGCCAAATGGAATGGTCAGAGTCTTCGAGAACTGCAGTATTCTTTTTCTCCTTTTTCTGTGAAAGGATATTTCCTTTCTGTGTAAGGAGGGATTCATAAGACTACAAGCATTGTATATACCACATAACTATATGTATATTATGTTTAAATCTGTAACATTTAAGATGAATTAATTTTAAAAAATTAATACCAATTTTAAGTTAATCAGCTTGTTAAATAATATTCCCTTTGAGGGACCAGTGAGATGGTCCAGTATCCTTGCCTCCAAAGTTTGTGACCTGAGTTCAGTCTCTGGGGCAAACTGCAAGTTGATCATTGACCTCCACATGCATGTCATGGCTTCTCTCTCTCTCTCTCTCTCTCTCTCTCTCTCTCTCTCTCTCTCTCTCTCTCTCTCTCTCTCCTCTCTCTCTCTCTCTCTCTCCTCTCTCTCTCTTTCTCTCTCTCTCTCTCTCTCTCTCTCTCTCTCTCTCTCTCTCTCTCTCTCTTTCTCTCTCTCTGTCACACACACACTCACACACATGCATGCATGCCCAAACAAACAAAATAAGGACAAAATATATTTAACCTATCACTACGAACACTGAACATCTGTTTCATTGATTGCCATGGCCCTAGTAGCCATTGTCATTCTTCTTTTCTGTTTTCTTTAGCAATCTCTCATGTATGATTTGAAATACAATATTATATCTTATTTTTCTCCATCATATTTTGTACAAGAGCAGATGCCTCATGTCCACATTAACAAACTTCATAAAGTAAAAGTAAAATAGTTAGCATTTTGAAATAGAAGAACACAACTTGCCAGTTGACAATCCCTGAGTCATATGTGGGCTCTGCATTCACTGGTCTCAAATTTATAGAGATGTTTAACAATATGAGTCAATCCTCGAGAAGTAAGAATATAAAGAGAGAGTCTAGTGCTTCCTTAGAAAATGAGAGAATGTGCAATAAGCGATCTGTTTCTCCCACAGCAGCTATTGGCTAGAGCTAAACATGCATATCAAGCCTATTTTATTTGTAATATTGCCTGGATGCCTCAGGAATTTGTGTTTGTGAAGATACCCTTTAAAAACTAGAAGGCAGTGGAATCAATGAAATGTGTTTGAAAGGCAGACTACAGGTTGTACTGATTCTCGTCCAATCTCTTTATCAGCATTTTTAAATCTATGAAGTTATATGGAGTTTGATATAGTCTTTAAATTAATGTGGCATTCAAATTTCAGGACAAGTCAATTTGTTTCTTATCAAGAAATTACCTTTAGGTTCTAGTTACATACATTTCTTTTGAAGCATGCATTTCTCTCCAATTCAGAAGTTGTCTTTGAATAAAGCCTAATTAAGTTTATTTTCTAAACTATCAAGTGTTCTTATGCACCCCAGGATAATTAATTTAAAATAAGACATTCATTTGGAATGGATTTTCATGAAAACTGAAGGAAACTGTTACCCAAAATGCTTACAAACGATATTCCTATATTCATCATATGATTTGAAACATCTGCTCTTTAAATGGACATAAAACATTTTTCCTTCCTCTCTCCTTTCTTTTTAGGTACGTCTCAGCCATCTGGTCAAGCATGTCAAAAAAATGTAAAAGATTTTGAAAAGGACATAAAGGGACACACTTCAGCGGCTGTGTTTCATCAGACTGGAGCATTGGGGAAATCGAAGGCAAATGGAGATGAGCGTATATCTGCTTCCAGAAGTGGGAAACAGAATTCCTCTTTTCTCCCCAAAGATGAGAAACAACCTCCATCTGACAGCAAAATACACAAGAGGATGGAGAATGATGACCCTCCTCTGGCCATCTCTCATCCGCTAGAGGAAGTCTTACCAGTGGCCATGTTTAATGACTGTGAAAAATCATTATCAGGCAAAATTACAACACAGGATATTCCAAACACAGTAGAAGCCTTTGAGCCAACAAAAGACAAATTTATTACAGCAGTCAAATGTGGGGCTTTCAATGTACAAGTGGAAACCACAGAAAGCATTTTCTGTAAAATAGGAGCACAGGTTCCCGTGAAAAAGCGATGCCCAACATGTCACCAGCGTTATTCTGTTCAAGTACAGAGAGGCTCCAGATCTCGGGGCCACTTCCCTAAACACAGTACTGTGTTAGCAGAAGGGTTAAAATGTAAGGTTCCATCTTCATGCAAAGGAGAGGTTTCAAGAAGTGATATCCCGTCAATAAGCATAAACATTGTAGGTAAAGAAATAATGGTTAAATATGTAAGTAAAAAAAAGACCATATTCATCAATTTATCTCATCCTAAAAGCATAGGAAAATCGGCAAAATACAGGAAAAGGTCCTTGAATCGCACTAAAAATGAACCTTGTCAGTCTCCTTCACAGTCTGCCATAAATCTTCCTGAAAACTGCAGGCTTGAAAACCAGAACCAGAGTTCAGACGGTTTACATGATGCTCCCTGGAGTGTGAATACTGCCCAGAAAGCGAATTCAGACAAAATTGTGGTTTCTCCAAGCTCACCTCTCAGGAGAGAGAAAAAGAAACTCAACACACAGCCTCTTCCCCCAGATGATTCTGAAGACAGGGATTCTGCCACATCTCAGCAGAAGGTCCTTCGAATTATTCTAGACAATCCCCCAAAGCAACATTTCTTCACAGCTGACTCTTGTCTTCCTACCTCATCTGAAATCTTAAGGACCACAAGTTTAAATAATACGGATTTAAGTGAAAGGTCTTTTGGGGATTCTAGAGATGTGGATAAAGAGAGGAAAAACAGCTCTGATGTCAGGGAAAATATCACCTCAGATTCCCAAGTACAGCCATGCACAGCAGAAACAAATGATCCCCTAAGTACTATGGGTGCTGGAATTCCCATTAAGGATGCCTCAGACTCTGAATTTTGTTCTTTGACTTTCCTGACCATGCAGCTCTTGGGAAAAGAAGCAACCGGCATCAGCTGCAGAGGCGATAGAACTCGACCAGCAGAAGGCTGTGCTAACTCAAGTTCTATATCTTTCCCTGTCAGTGAACACATTTTGAACCCTTCTCCTTTGCCCAGTTCATCTCACTGGGTCACCAGACATTCAGAACTTGTAGAGACTCCCGAGAACACAGTTTCCTTTAGCCAATATGATGGAGTTGAGACAGAGCAGGAGAAAGTACATGGTGATATGACTTTCGGAGACATTAATGAGGCTATGTTACATAGAGACTCTTCTGCAAACACACAGCTATTGGAAATGAAGAGCACACAGTATCCAATTGCCAGGCTTGCATCCTGCAGCCGCCTAACTTCGAAGAGCCCATGTCATGGCAATATACACAGCTCTGTGGAATGGGATCAAACAGAGAGCTGTACAAATCAGGTAGAGACGACAGCCCTCAGCGGAACAGAAATGCCAGCCATGGCCTCCAAAACTGGTGAATTAGAGCAGAAAGTCACTACTCAAAATTGCAGCGAAGGCACAGTTGATTCTAATTGCCCCGTGGGAATAAGAAACCCTAGCGAGCCAGCAGGGCATCTGGAAAATGGTGAAGATGACAACTATCAGGCACCAACAGTGGTAAAGAGTACATGCCGCAGGGATTTTGAAGACCTAACTGGTGAGAATCAGAATGAAATCTGTTCTCAAATGGACTTGCCACCAGACTCCATTGAGTCTGCCTGTACAGGACGTGCTACAGAAAAGCTGTTTCTTATTGATAAGACACTAAGCAGTGAGACAGCTCCAAATAATAATGCAGGTGACAAAAGTCTTGGACTGAACGACTTCCAACAGGAGCCAGCAGAGTGCCAAAAAACTGCATCAAGAGGAAACCCTGAAGAAAGTGAGAACAAACGTGACCCCACAGAAGCTTCCTCTCTCCCTGTGGATGTATTGCTGTTGAGACAGAAGGCTCTGAAAGGTACAGTGGGTTAAATGGGATGTTGAGCTTTTATGATCATTATGTGTGTGAGCCCAGGATGGTCCTGGGTGAAATACATTTTACTGCTTGGGATCTTTTTCTTATTGGCAAGATGTGTTAAGTATTTTGACTTACACAAACACAGGCAAGAATATATCAGCCTGTCTCTTCTCAGTAAATCAACCCTACCCATAAGTAGTATGTAGAGAAGTCGCTGTAGCTGTAGCTTATTATAAAATAAAAAGTGTTCTCTTTAAAAGATCAATATATTGGCAAATCAATTTTCTTTAAAATGTTAGCCTGTGCCTCTCATAAATAATCTATGATTTCTTCCAGCCTTGCAAGGTAAGCATGTTTGAATGGGAGGAATATGCTTGTAATAAAATGTGATTTTAACCTTGCTGTAGTGTTGCATGGAGAGGGTCATTCATGTCCCTAGGGCCATATGGAATAGTCATTAAAGCAAGGGACAAAAACCAGAGACAGCCTTAACTAATCCTAACTGAACCACCCGTTGAACCTTTAACTCCAACAGCCTTTGACCTTCGTTTTGTGTTACCTGGTCTTGCTCAAACAATTGATACAACGCAGGCACTTCTGAGACCTCAAAAGGGGCTAAGATGGAAGCTTTGTCCTAAGTACATAATGCTGTCTGTCTGGTTTCAATCTTGGTACAGCAAAACACCATTTTGGTCACTTCATAAAAGGTCCTTGTGCTTCTCAATGAGTCCAAATTATTTGATACTTAATGTTAGCATTATTCCATAGCGCAAATTAAAAATGCATATTGAATAAGTAAAAACTGTCTCTCAAATTGCAGCTAGCATGCCGAATATGCTCAGAAATGAGATTGAGAATGGAGAAACTTATGAAAAATAGCATCTTTCCTGTTCCTCTATTCTCTCTAAGATTTTAATGGAATAACTTAAAAGCAGGAGCAAAATTAATTACTCAAAAGTTTTTGAAATTTTAGGCATAAAAATATAATACAAGAAGCATTATCTATTGCATGTGTTGCCATAACATATGAAATTTGATTCATAAAAAAATAATCATCTAAAAACAATATAAAACTTATAAAAACTGTACATTTTTCTACTTTTTATAAAGCCCCAATGCAAAATCTGCTGATCCCAGTGACTGTTTGCCATGACCTGTATAACTCCAAATACCAGGGCAGACACATAAATTCCAAGATTTGTTCACTTGAAGGAGGTTCCCTTGGGCTCCTAGTTTTAGAGCTTAGAAAAAAAATTCAAGATTTGTGTCAGTGCATAGTTATTTTAGAACTGCAAGGGAACCTATAGTACTTATGCCTCCTGGAGGAGATACATGCACATCTGGATGAATATCCCCCACAAGCTGTTTTCCTATTCCCAGAAGTGTGTTGTTCCCTGTACTGCCTCTCCCAACACTGCATACAATTAAAAATTCAAATAGGAACCCAATCAAATGAGATTACTCTCAATAAACTGAAATTGTCCTCATTGGTGAACAATGGCAACCACTGTTTCCTGCATTTCTGCGGTTCATTCAAAGTCTGTCCTACAATCTTTTTACTCTTTTTCTCTTGGTAAATGAGTTTCAGGCACAGCTGACCTATTTGAACTTCTTAACCCTTGATCCACCATACCCCTTCAGGCCCTTAACATGGGGTGCTTATACTATTTGGACCAGTCTTTGTCCATATAGCAACAGGTTCATTCTTAGCTTGTCTCCTTATGTTTTCTTTCTCACATAGTAATCACAGTAAGAACTCAGAAACAAAATATACATACATATGTGTATGTGAGTGTATGTATTACAGACATACACACACATATGCAGGGCAGGTCATGCATTGTCTACCAGTTTGATTATGTGAGAAGATTCTAAAGGGAAACAAACGCAAAATTATAAAAACTCATTTTTTTTCTAGGAGCTGAATAAATAAAAAGTCAAGTTTTCAAATCTATGTTGCTTGGCTTTTGTATAGTATTAAAAAGTAAAATTTTAAACAATGAATTAACTTTCTAGATTTTATGTTGATGTGATTGAGGTTTTCTTTTTAATCCCTTTCAGCTTAAATGCATTGTGATAATTTATTGGTAATATTGTTCACCTAATAATTCAATTTCTTTGCCTGTCATCACAGAAAGCAATACTTTGGGACTAAATAAATCTTAATTTGTATCTTTGTTTCTCTCTCCAACTTAGCAAGTGGAACATGAAGGATCTGAATGATATTTTGGTCTGTGTTTCAAGGACTCTTTCATGTCCTATCTTGAAGGTGTGTCTCACTTTGATATTCAATATGTTTTATTCTAGACCAGAATTTGGAAAACAATAACCCCCGAAAGCTATCACAAGAATTGGCTCTAAGAGGTGAAAGAGCCAGTGATGGTTCCCAGGAAGAAGCAATAGACCAGTGGGCCAGGAGGAGGCAGCAGTTCAAGGATGGCAAGAGATGCAGCTCGGTTGGGGGTAGTTCTGTCATCAGCAGCTTCACAGAAGGCTCCAGTGAGTAGCAACCTGCGTTCCTAAGCAACAACAAAGGCCACTCACTGTCTTAATTAAATTCCTTTCCCTTCATCTCTAAGATATAGATTCTGGTTTTTGAACATGGTGATGTGGTGATTATATGTTTTTTTTAATGAATGATACTTCTTAAAATAATCAACTCTTTGTTACACATTAAGGAATTTCTACTTGGTAAATGACCTTCAGAATACACCTGCAGCAACCTGCTTAGGCTTCCTTTCTTTTTAAATACTAAAGTAGTCTAGCTATGGGATTGTTTATTAGTGTTCTACTTTTTTAAAAAAAAACTACATTTGTATTATAAAATATGCATAAAATAAAAGGGTAAAATCAATATCGTTGATTATATGAAAAAATGTCTCCTCATTTTAATATCTCTTTAATGAAGTGTCTTAAAACAGATCTGCATTTTTGTGAAATAGAGCTTCTTGAGGCTATAGTGTGTTACTTAACCAGCATTCTACCTCAGCCTCACAAACAATGGCAGTTGAGAACGGATGATAAGCTATTTCTGATGAAAACTGACTAAAGCAAAACACGAGCCGACACATGGGGGCAGGAAATGTAGATGCTACAGCTACTCTGGATGTGAGATTACAGCTGTTGATATTAAAGGAGACTTGGCTTACTAGTAGGGATGTGCTGTTTGCAAATTACAAAAGCAAAGTGCTTTTGGAAAACATCCATACCTAAACCTCAGTGCACTGCGATTTTCTTAGAAGGAAGAAAACAGAAACAGAACATTGTTGTGTTACAGAAAATGTCATTATGAAGAGACAGTGGTGAGAACAGTGAGGCACAAGCTAACAGAAGGACACAAGCGTCATCACAGGCAGGGGTGCTGTTCATTTCCCAGAATGAAACAGGAGCCTGACAAAAACTAAGGTTTGGAAGAAGTCATATATCTGTGGGGAAAGATTATAAGTAATGGGAAAAATCAAATGCTATGATATTTCCAGCACAATTCATGGGATCACAAAGAACGAAATTCAATGCTTTATTTTGTTGTGAGAGTTTTTATTCTTGTCCGTTGAGCTGTACCTAACTCGCCAGGTTTTCTTTATGTTGGGCGGCAAGGAACTACAACTGGAACGCTGCATATACTGCTGTCTTTGACACTTCCAATCTTCCCTGTTGTTCATATACACTTGAAATACCTACCCAAGAATGCACAGCTTTTATTAGACTCCCAAGGCTCTGCTCCTACCGCATGACTAATTTGTTTTAATGTTCATTTTCTTCCACATTATGCTCCACTTTTACTTTATCAACTGTTTTATTTATATACTATGAGATCTTGTACATGTTTTTAAATATATTGTTAATACGTTTCATTGATTTTCCTCACCATTTTAACAAGATTTATTAGTTTCCCTTCTTTAATAAAAGCCTAATAACTTTTTTCAAGAAAAATCATGTAGAAAGAAAAACTGATTTATTATGTATCTTAAAGTATTTTTGCCCTCTTAACTTTTAGTGACAATTGGATATTGAATTCTAGACTCAAAGCATGTAAGAAACTGGGTCATTGCCCTACTAACAGCAGTACCAGTGAAGAATTTCCGTTCAATATGATTTTCATGACTTCTGTCATTAATCCTATTTTGTTTCATGTACATTAAGGATTTTTCTCATCATCCTTATTATTCTTTTTGACTTCTCGTATGAATATCAGAATGTGTTTTTTAAATATATTGTCATGCTTGGCCCCAGGAGCTCACTGGGATTTGCTCACTCATAACTGTCTTCAGTTCATAGATTCTCAGCTGTTCGTCTGCTTTCATTACTTTCTCTTTTTGTCTGTGTCTTACTGGCATTATTTCTAATGGACATTTAACTTTCGGATCCATTCCCTGAACACATTAACAGCTTCTTTCTACAATGTTTCCCCTCATCTGTCCTTGCCACAGTCTATGAAAATCTAATGCTCTGTTTTCTTAGTAATTCAGTCCACATATAAGTCCTTCTTGGGTTTTTGCCTATTGTTTTAAAATTTTAATCTCTTTTTTTTTGCAACTCATTCTTTGGGGATTATTTGGTTGGGAGCTTGGTCTTTGAAGTAGGGTCTCTCTCACATGGGAATCATTGGAGAGGGTAGAAAAGGGGGAGAGAAAAGGAAGGAAGTGGATAAAAATTTGTAGCTCAATAAAAACAATAAAAATATATATAAAGCAGGGTCTCTCTCTATAGCTTTGACTGTCCTATACTTCCTGTGTAGATCTGGCTTGCCGAAAACTCACAGAGATCTTCTTGCCTCTGCCTTGGCAGTGTTGGGATTGAAGGTGTGCACCACCAAGTCTGGCAACTGTATTTTAATTTTTTATAAACTAACTTTACTTTTTGGATGACTCTCATTTTAATGCCTTTGAGAATATTAACTTTTTTGTATGAAATGTTAAACTTATTTTTGATAAGCTACTAACTACTTCTGCTAATACACATTTCACATTGGCTGAGTTTGTTGTCTCCCTTTGGGCTTCAGTTGGATATTAATTATTTGGCACATTACCTCCAATTGGGCAAACTATGTGGGCAATGAAACATCGTGGATTGATTCTGCTTTATCCACTACAATGATTCTCCTATTGCAGTGACTTGTTTAGCTCTGGCCCAGGAGATTCCATTTCCTACTGTGTCTCCTGTCCTTAATAGCAAACATTTTGCATTAGGCATAGATATTGCTGCTGCTTGTATCATGGTGGGCCTCAAAGTGGGGGTACTGTATTCACGAAATTACCTTGTAGTCTCTGATGGTACCCCAAAATATCACTGTCTTGTTTATACCTTGGGTCTCTCTAGTTCTTGTCTTTTCACATTTTCGACCCTCTTGGTGATATTCATATAATCCTGTACCAAACACTCAAATATAGTCAATGCTGAGATTTCACATCATAGTTTACAGACTGTATCTGAGTGTCAGGTGATACATAGCTCGGGGCATAATGTGAATTCTTCTCCTGTTTATAAACTCATTCATACATCTCACAACACACCACACAGAGAGAGGGTGGGGGACAGATTATCCTTTCTCTAACACTTATCTGGACTTCTAAACACCTCATTCTTTTATTGTGCACAGAGTTCAGATATAAATTCTGCTTCTAAATATGTGGAACTGAACATCCAGTGTTTCTAATCTAAACCCTGCAGAGATTAGGAGATAATTACACTCATGTTTTATAGCGTTTCTATCAAAATGAGAGGCCATAGTCTGTGCCTACTCCACTCTCTTGAAATCATCACAGAAAATACCTTTCATTTGCCCCTATGGGATCCTTTTCTACACTTCTAATGCTTTTTCTCCAGCACAAGAGTCTCTCCTCTTTGACCTATGTCAAGGGGCTCTCTGGCTTTTTATTAGATTTGGTTCTTAATAATATCAAGAGACTACTGATGTGAATTAGGTCCAAACAATATTGCTCCTGGTCTTTCTGTGTAGGAGGGCATGGGTGCCCTCTCTCTCTCTCTCTCTCTCTCTCTCTCTCTCTCTGTGTGTGTGTGTGTGTGTGTGTGTGTGTGTGTGTGTGTGTGTGTAATGTTCCTATACAGTAACCCACACCATACTGCGTTCTGTGATGTTAAGTTCTTGGAACTAATGTTACCCACTCGTTTTTGTCCTTGGGTAAGCTATTATCAATTCAAATTTAGCATACTTGGTTTCCTTAACGCCTGTCCAAATTTTGTGAATGTTCTAATTATCTTTAAGTTACCCATTAGAGGGCACCATCTTTTTCTGCCATAATCTTATAGTAAACCAGCACTTCACATTCTGATGCTGTTGTAAACCACCTATAAATAAGCCAGTTCTGGGTTATTATGCCTATAAGGATAAGTAATACCCCCCAACATAGCCTTTAGAGTTACTCAGAAGTAGAGGGACAAAGTTGAAATTTATTAGAATTTGAAAATTTTTAAGATTTTTCAATGCGAGATCTTGGTTATAATAGGTAAGAGTTATGAATTAGTGGTTTAGAGGAAACATGAATACCAGTATAAAGAATTTTAAAGGTAAAAAGAGTCCAAAGGAATATGTTGTCTGCTGTTGGTTTCTCTTGAAGAATTGTCAGGCTATTTTGGCTTATTTCGTTTCATTGATTTGATGTTTTTCTTTTGTAATAACTTCACTTATTCTTTGAGATTAAAAGATAATTACATCATTTTCCTCTTTACCTTTCCACCCTCCTGACCACTGATATACTCGTTGCTGATAGATATTCTCCTTGCTCCTTTTTTCTTGTTGATGTATACTACTCCTTGCTCTCTTTCAAATTCATGGCCTCTTTTTCAATTGTCTGTTTTCACATGGCCATGTGTATATTTCTACACATGGATACTCTTCCTACACAACTTGCTCAGTGTGATATTGCATGTGTTTTCAGGGCTACCTGTCAGTAATGAAATAAGCAATTGGTGTACTCTTCCCCAGTCAGCATTCCTTAGTTCTCTGTAGTTCTTTGTGAAGGGCTGAGTCCTCCTGGGCATTCCTCCATCTCTATAGCATGTCTATTGTTGTCCTTGTTCAGCTCACATCTAGGCAGTCATGTTGGTGAGACTTTGAGTGTAGCTTCTGACATTCCTAGAAAACACAATCTCACAGACAGCTTCTTGATTTTTCAAACTTTTACAATATGCTCACCGCATTTTCTGCAAAGTTCCCTGAGCACTTTTAGGTGCAGGAGTGTTTTATAGATGGGATTGGGCTGAATAGCTCTACATTTGAATGACCATGGTCTTCTGTGATGGTCTCTGTTTTTAAGAAAGAGAAGTTTCCTTGATGAAGGGTAAGGATTACCATCATCATCATCATCATCATCATCATCATCATCATCATCATCATCATCATTTATGCCCCAGGAATGCTTAAACATGCGTGGGCAGCCCATTTATGATGGTTCTCCAGTTGTTCCTATCCTGGGAAGTCCTAGATGCTTGTGTTATTGTCATACCCAAAATTCCACGGTCTTTTTTTCTGCTCTCTATCCAGCGTTTTGGGGACCATATGCTCTTTGTCTTTTCCTGTGCACTCCTCCGAGCAATGCTATCTTCTGGTATCTGACGTCGTTCACTCTCATAACATGACAGAAGTATCTCAAGCGTCATTGCTGTATCCTGTAGTTTACTTCCTTCTGTAGATGGAGATGTTTCTTAATGTTAAAAGGACTATACTTATCAATAAATATAAGGGCAAATATTAAGAATGTAGTTGGGATTATATTGGTTTAGTAAAGTGGTGGTTGTAGGTTCTCCTCCAAGATCCATGTCTGAGTAGCAGGATATATTTTCAGTCCTGGGCATAGCTTCCTTCCTGTCAGGTGGGTGTGATTAGAGACCTGTTGGTTACCACCCAGGCATATATGTCACTCCTACACCTTATATTATCATATCCAGGACATGATTGTGATTCATAAGCATTCAAAAGTCTCACATCTGTGAAAGACTATTGCTTGCTTTCCTCCTTAGGAAGCTTTCATGGACCTTTCTGTAACCATTCAGGTCAGTTCCAGTTCTGGGTTCTGTGTCTGAAGCATGGCATCTGAAACACAGGAGTTTAACCTGTCAACCCTGGGAAGCAGCAAAGGGTAATAGCAATAGTCTATCATATTTGGGGGAATCTCTTGGACAAACTTAACCAACAATTCAAAGGAGTGCTTTCACATTTTGGTGTTAGGGTTTTGCTTAGGTTGTTTGGGATCTCAGATTGAGTCTGGTTCTTTCTAGGACATTGTGTCCTTCTGTGACTTGACGTTATAGCAAGGTTCTTTCATTTTAGTGGCACATTCTTCTATTCTACAGCTCATAGACAGTCATGTCTGCTTTGCCCTTCGTGAAATAAGAAAAAACAACACATGTGTTGGAGTCATCTCGTGGTGGTCCACAAAACCAGCTGTGAATGGTTTCTACATCACTGCTCAGTGATACGGGCCATGCTGGGAATATTTATACAATGAAAACTGGAAATCGGCATATCAGAGAACGTTTTTTTTTTCAATTTGGAAAGCTATTTAAAACATTTACCAATACTCCACTTGAAATAATACAAGATCAGCTAATGTAATGCTAATGTAAATTCAAATTTAATGCCCAAACATAATAATTTTAATTAAACAATTACCTCTTTGGGGTAAGCTTTGTTTTGAATGAAAACTTATCCTAACAATTTTGTTCATGGTAGCTTGAGAACAAGAGTCTGCCACTTCTCTTTCAGCTGATCCAAGCCACAGACATATTGAAAGCATGCTATAGTTATTGAGAAATTCTTCAGTACAGCCTGCAGTTCAGCCAGCACAGTTTGGGCTAGTATTGTTTAATGTGCGGTTTGCATTCTTTTCTCATGTGTAGACTCAGCTCATGCTCCTAATATATGATGTAAAACCTGACAGCTTTATTGAGCATCATTACAGCTGGCATTTTCACTCTGTTAAGCTCGCTCATCTCTGACTTCCTATGTGATAACTGGAAAAGACATTAAGAATGACATGTTTATGTGTGTTGACACAGTTGATCAATCCACCTGACTGTGGGCAATGCTGACTAAGGTGTACGAGGTAAAAACTTGAAGGTTAGTAATGGAAGTGGTAAGGGACTGGGAAATGGGGCTCTGATGTTTTATAATCTTTAATGGCTCCTGTATCACAGTCAGATGTGACAGAAATTTGGATTTAATCATGTTATAATACTTCATAACATTTCTCATTCTTCACTCAGTTAATAAAATTATTATAGAACTGTACTTTTAAGATGATAGTTGCCATTGAGAAAGAAACTAGGAAGAAATAAGAGAGAGAGAATGGTGGAGGGAGGGAAGAAAGGAAGGAAGGAAGGAAGGAAGGAAGGAAGGAAGGAAGGAAGGAAGGAAGGAAAGAAGGAAGGAAAAAGGAAGGAAGGGGAAGAGAGGGACGGAATGAAAGGAGGAAGGGAGGAAGATAAAAGAGAGGAAGCAAGGGAATTAATTCTAATTTCTGATAATAAAAGCTGAGAGGACTGGAGAGTATTTGAGAGGTTAAGAGCTATTGCAAGGGACCCATGTTTATTCCGATCACCCATTAGATGTTTCAAAACCATATGGAATTCCCCAGGCTCCCCTGCCCTCTTCGAACTTCTGTGGGCACCAGGCATGTACATGTTGCACACACATACATTCATATAAAACTCATACACATAAAGTAAAATAAAAATCTATCTAATATAAAATGAAATATCTAAAAACTTTTAATAGCAAGGCCTAGGGATGGTGATGTGCCTACTTGATGCCAGGTTCTATGCTAAACCACTTACCATGTGCTTTCTCGTTGACATTGCCTGTAAAATTTTGAGTTATGTTCTGTATTTAAACCTCATTGTGATAATCAGGTCCTCATGCAGAGGATAAGGGATGGGTCCAAAGTCATTCAGCTACACAAAATTAGCCTTAGAACTGAATTTCAACTATAGACAGTCTAACCGGAACATATACTCTTATGAAAAACAGCAAATTACTGGATCTGTTTGAAACTCAAATAAAATCCTTGGCTCTTTGGGACAATCAAACAGGGCCTTGCATCTTTCCATACCACCTCCTATAATAGAAAAAAAGTGTATGGGTACCTAAGGTGTTCATGTTCTGGTCCTTTTTTTAAAAAAGTATTAATAATTATTATTATTCATCACTATTATTATTATTATGAGAACAAAACTTCAAATGAAAGGAAAAGAACATACCTGTATTTTTCTGATAAAGAAAGAGTTAAGATGCAATTTCACTAATATCAAAACATTTAATAACTCATGTTTGAAATGCTCATTTATTAAGTGTTTAATCTAGCAAACCTAATTTGGTAGCAACCTTTTTCTGACAAAGAGTTATTTGGACTAGCCTGCTTAGACCATGGTTCAACGTGGAGCAGATGCTGAGCCCTCAAGCAGCTATAAATTTTTAGCAGGTGTGTGGCTTGCTGCTTCACTGGCGTTTAACACCAATTTTATGTCTCTGCTTATGTAAGGGTATGTTCATTAGCTCTGTCTTGCTAACTGAGTGACTACAGAGCTACTCATCCACAGAATCACATCTGTTGGTAAGTAAGTGAGCTGTTTGATCATCCTCATACATATTGATAAAAGCAAAGACCCACATAAAGCTCTGCCCTCAGACCCTCACATGCCAAGGAAGGACTGCACATCCGATACAGGCATTTACTGCTGAAGGGAAAAACAGTGTCGATAAACCAGTTGTCCAGGAAATCTGTGTGAGCTATGTCAATGAACATTTATGAACTGAATTTTTGAGGTATAGGCATCCTCCTGAATATTAACCTTCAGCAAGCGATGAAAGGAGACAGAAACAGAGACCCAAATTGGAGCACAGGAAAGAAATCTCAAGGTCCAAATCAGGAGCAGAAGGAGAGAGAGCACGAGCATGGAACTCAGGACCGCGAGGGGTACACCCACACATTGAGACAATGGGGATGTTCTATTGGGAACTCACCAAGGCCAGCTGGCCTGGGTCTGGAAAAGCCTGGGATAAAACCGGACTCTCTGAACATAGCGGACAATGAGGACTACTGATAACTCAAGAACAATGGCAATGGGTTTCTGATCCTACTGCAAGCACTGGCTTTGTGGGAGCCTAGGCAGTTTGGATGCTCAACTTACTAGACCTGGATGGAGGTGGGGGTTCCTTGCACTTCCCACAGGACAGGGAACCCTGATTGCTTTTCGGGCTGGGGGGAGACTTAATTGGGGGAGGGGGAGGGAAATGGGAGGCGGTGGCGGGGAAGAGACAGAAATCTTTAATAAATAAATAAATTAAAAAAAACACTAAAAAAAAAAGAAAGAAAATGTACCTAAAACTTTAGAAAGTCCTATTATAGCTGAAAACAAAGCTTTAATTTAGCCTTAGAGCTCAGAAAGCCATTATTGTAAAACTTTTGGTTTACTTTTCCGGTCCCAATCAAATGTTACACTTAGATTTACTTAAAACAATTTAAAGGGTTTTAAAACATGCTATTTGGAAGAAAGTATCATATTCTGAATACATTTATTTAAGATTTCCTACTTTAGGGGACTTTAGAGTATTTGTAAAAATATTATAAGGTATCTGGAGATAGGGTCCAAATGTAAAAGCAAAATCCTGTTAGGATGGATATCTATTTAACCTATTTTATTAATTCTATGATTCTATACACTCTTTGTAGTGCACCTACATTCTGACTGGGACCTCCCTAGTAGAACAGATGTGGTATTTTTACACTTTGGGTGTTATATTAATACTCAAAAGGTGTCAAATTTGTCATTTAAACTTAAATTGTTATGACAAAAGTGCTTCCCTCCCCCTGTGTATCCACTTCCTCTTCCTCACCTGATTCTCTGAATGGATTATAGTGATATACTTCCTAGATATGCCTCTGTTTACAGCTAGCTGCTCTGGCTTTCTCTGAACCCTTGCACCACACCACGACCCCTGTCTCATTCATCATTCTATCCCCAATGTTCACAAAATTGCTCCTGGTTCAAAAGAGGAGAGCATTTATTTCAAATCAATTCAGCGAGTGAGCAAATGTGCCTGAAACCACCCAAGCCGTCAAATGTCTAGTGCAGTCTCACATAAGATAAGTAAATGGAGACGTTGGAAATCTATTGTTCATCTGCTTCTGGGTCAGGACAATGACTAATAATTATTCTTTTAAGTCTAGTACTAAGAAAGCAAAAGTGGAGATGAACAAGAACCATGAAGAATGATTCTCCAGAGGGAAAACTCAGAGATCAGAAGACCAATAGTTGTCTAGGGAGGTGGGAAAGGGATTAATTTATCTACCTAACCCGTAGCAGAAGTCTAGGTTGTGTTGATGGGAATAAGAGATTTCACCCAGAGACTTTCTGAGAAAGGTGTGGGAACTACTACTGTGTATGAGTAGAACCAGAGAAGGAAGTAAGGTGTTCTATTATGCTTTAAGGATGATTGCTGCAGCATTTACCTATAATCCCAGGACTTAGTCCCAGGATTTGGGGAAATGAGTCAGGAGGAACAGGACATTGGGAGGTCAGCCTGTGCTTTCTGTCTTACAAAACAGAGAGAGTAGTTGTGTTCTTTATACCTCCGACTCCTAATGCTATTTAAGAATGCAAATAAATACTGTAGTTTTCTTGAAATTAACGTTTGATGCTGAAGTGTGATTTTTCCACCCTGTCTGCATGAAAAACTAAAAGGCTTGGAGGAGGCTTTTTCTCAGGTTTGAACCTCCTAACCAGAGCACAAAGAAAAAAGGAAGGTAATGTGGAAAGACAAGCTCATTTCTTTTATGGACACAACTTTCCACAGGATCCAAGATATGCCTACACACAGAGAAAGTACTAAGCATCTATAGATCTAATAGATAAAACTATTCCTGTAAACCCATGGTGAGATTTCTAGAAATACACTTACTACTGTCTCTTCTAGCACAAAGAGAGGGACATGATTTTTTTTTTACTTAACAATCTTTTTCCTTGTACATGGAATTTTGGTGGGGTTTTTTTGAATTTTGTTTTTTTTTTTACAACTTTATTTCATGCACATTGGTATAACGATGTCAGATTCTCTTGAACTGGAGCTACAGACAGCTGTGAGCTGCCATGTGGGTGCTGGGAATTGAACCCGGGTCCTCTGGAGGAGCAGTCAGTGCTCTTAACCACTGAGCCATCTCACCAGCCCCTACATGGAATTTTGAAATGGATCCTTAAAGTTAATTTCCTATTCTTACCTGGTGTCAATCTGACCTCTAAATAGTAATATATTGTTTTTCAAGGCAAGCATTTTTCTTTGACTAAAGTATTTCCATACTTTATCCACTTCCCAGATTCCCACAACACAGACTCTGAAGCAATATTTGTATTTTTTAAGATTCATTTTATTTTAGTGTGTGTGTGTGTGTGTTTGTGTGTGTGTGTGTGTGTGTGTGCGCGCATGTTGGTGCAATGCATGTGAAGGCCAGCAGAGGGTGAAAGATTCCAGGAACTAAAGTTACAGTCAGATTTGAGCCACTAGATGTAGGTGCTGGGAACTGAACTTGCATGCTCCTAATTGCTAGCCCTTCTCTACAGCCATAGGAATATTTATTTTGCTATGCTATTTTAAGAATATGTAAATTATTCCCAAGAGAAATGTGCAGCAAACTTAGCTGCTTATATCTCAGGATGCTGTTCTTTATTTAAAGGGACCTTGCCTCCCTATCCATATCTGCAAGCTTTTTTACCTTGGCCACGAGAGCACTAGATCTTCTTTCTTGCCAAGCTATAACTTGATTTCTCAACTTTTCTATTCCTCAGTTACTTCAGATGATGCTCATTCTGTGGATTTTGGCTTTCGAGTTGATATTGAAGAGAAAGGATTCTACACAGAGAATTTTCATTCAACAGCATGGGTTTTCCGGGGTGATGATGGGAACCCTGAAGACAGCCCCAGGTGTCTTAGTAAAAAGCCAAGACCAGTAGCTGGTAAGGACTTTCGGTTACAGCAAGATGCATATGACTTAGAAAACTGATAGCCACTGAGTACTGAAGAATATGGGAAGTTGACATGAGTTTAAAAATCTAAAATTATTAAATGGAAACTATTTTAAAAGCTATTCCTGAAAAAATATGTTATCAGGTGTGGTGGTTTAAAAGAAAATGTCTCCCAGCCGGGCGATGGTGACTCATGCCTTTAATCCCAGCACTCAGGAGGCAGAGGCAGGCGGATCTCTGTGAGTTCGAGACCAGCCTGCTCTACAAAGCTAGTTCCAGGACAGGCTCCAAAGCCACAGAGAAACCCTGTCTCGAAAAACCAAAAAAAAAAAAAAAAGTCTCCCAAAGAAAGAGTTGTGGCTTTTTTGGAGTGTGTGTGGCTTTACTGGAAGAACTATGTTACTGCAGAGGCAGGCTTTGGGGTCTCATATATGCTCCAGTGACACCCAGTGTCTCAGACCACTTCCCATTGTTTGCAAGCTGTAGAACTCAGCTACCTCTCCAGTACCATGTCTATCTGCATGCTACCATGTCCCACCATGATAATAACGGACTGAACCTCTGAAATTGTAAGCCACCATCTCAATTAAATGTTTCCTTTTATAAGTGTTTCCATGGTTATGGTATCTCTTCATGGCAATAGATAGAAATCCTAACTAAGATGGAAGACTCAATTGTACTGGCTGCTTTTGTGTGTCAACTTGACACAAGCTAGAGTATCTGAGAGGAAGGAGCCTCACTTGAGGAAAAGCTGTAAGTCATTTTCTCAATTAGTTATCATGGGGAGGGCCCAACCCACTGTGGGTGGTGCCGTCTTTGGGCTGGTGGTCCTGGGTTCTATAAGAAAGCAGCCTGAGCAAACCATGAGAAGCAAGCCAGTAAGCAGAAACCCTCCATGGCCTCTGTATCAGCTCCTGTCTCCAGGATCCTGCCCTGTTTGAGTTCCTGTCCTGACTTCCTTCATTGGTGAACAGCAATGTGGAAGTGTAAGCTAAATAAACTCTATCCTTCCAATTTCATTTTTGGTCATGGTATTTCATCAATAGAAATCCTAGCTAAGACAACAGTGATTAACATGCCAGCATGAATGGGGAAAATCCCATATGGTCTCTACTCCTAGATGAAAAGTTACAGGTAATCAGTGGATGCTGAGAGAGGGAAAAATCAATACTCTTCAGAGACAAGCCTAATGATAGGTCATATAATTCCAAACAGATAGACCTAAGCATTTATGTTTATGAACAGCACTAGAGGACTGAGTCCATCATATTGTATTTCTAAATTTGTATGTGTATGTGTAACATTAACAATAAGAGAATAAGAGGCCATGAATTTGAGAGGGAGTTGGGAGGGATGGGGACACCTAGAGTGAAGGAGAGGAAGGGGGGGAAATTATGTAAATATTTATCATGCAAAAGTCTCATAAATCAAAAAAGAGCTTTTTCTTCAGAATAGTAACTCCAGATTTGGAGAAAATAGACAACTGAAATTGAGGATAATGGTATATACCCAAGATTCTGCACGCAGGAAGTGGAAGCCAGGTTGTAACCAGAGAAATGACTCAGGAGAGTGCACACTGTTCTTCAGAGGACTGCAGTGAGGTTGCCAGCAGGCATGTCAGATAGCTCACATATAACTCCTCACGCAGGGTACTCAAAAGCCTCTGACCTCCATAGGCGCCTATACACATGCATATACCCCACCCAAATACACGGGAATACACAATTTAAAAGTAGTAAAAATAATTTTTATTAAAAAGAAACCAAAATCAGCCTTGATTTCATGGTGAGTTTAAGTTCATCTTGGGGTTCCACAAAACTTGCCTCACAAAAGAACATTAAATGTGACAAATTTATAGCAAGTTTTCTTATGAGAAGGAAATAAGATAAATCAGAAAAGCTACAAGATCAATGATGATGATCCAGGAGTAATCTTAAAAAATTAAGGTTTCTATGTATAATTTTTATTTGAGTTTGTAGTATAATAGAAGAACCCCAGATTTAAAGTAGGAGCCTCGTGGCCAGGAATCTATCAAACTCATTGATGGAGATCAGGCACCTACTATGGACCTGTCTCATCTTAGAAAGGCAATTCATGGTGTTGAATGAATGGATAAGACACTGTAAGTAGAGTAAGTAAGAAGTACTGTGGAGTGAGTATTGAGTAACGCCAGCCACGTTACTATAAGAAGATACTCATTGATATTTTTATCCATGATTTAAAGCATTATAAAACTTGAAATTATGGACACGAAAATGAAATTGAATTTTTTTATATATCTTCACTATTTCTATCTCTTGGCTATTTCATTTTGTGCAGAATAGTAAGTATATTCACATAAATATATTTGTATATTCATGTGTAAATTTTACACAATTTAATTACATGATACACTTACTAAAGGAGCAAATATTTTTGACTAACTTCTTCCCCTGGAATCTGCTACATCACTTACTTATGCTGGGATGTACACATCTTCTTGACTGAGTAGCACTGGGAGATCAAAAAATTAATGTAGACATTGGGAAAGTGAGCCACAGGCAAATGGACAGTTTTTAAATAAGACATTTTAACTACCTCATACTATCTTTAAAATACTGCAATGATAATCTACATGTGTTAAAAAGGAAAATAGATTTTAGACTTATAAATAAAGCTCAATCCTTAATTTCCTAGTTCTGAGTTGGAAAATAGTCAAACCAAGGTGTCTCTTCCTGCAAAGCTACATTGCTGTAGCAACCTTAAAGATGTAGGATGTTTTGGTGTGTGAGTTTCATTATTTTTATAGAAATATTTGCTCTTTATTTGTATTTTTCAGGCCAACAATATGATGCCAAGAAAGTATTGTCTAGAGGGATAAATTACTTGACAATACATCCACAGTCTGTGAAACAACAATGACATTCATTTGTAGCTCCTCAGCAGCTGTGTGGCACTTATAGATTATTCACTAGATAGTGCCATGGGAAAGGAAAAACTATAAATCTTAAAATATGAGAAAATTGTCTTCAGAATGGGAGAGGAACACGCTACCAACATGTTGATTTTGTCCTCCCACAGGAGAGTTCTACAGATGAGCTCACCGTTTAAAGACTTTATGGAAATGTTTATTCTTCCATACATGTTATTGACATTCAGTTTGCTTGATTGAAAAACCTAAACCACAGAAACACGACCTTGAAAGCAATAGCTATTTTAATAATCTCATGAAATATAAAAACAAAACAATAAATGTGATTTGATTTGAATCAGCACATAAAAATCTTCCATTAATCAAATATGTGCTGGGTAAATCGATCTGTCAAAAGCAGAAGATAGCATCAAGAGAGTAACCTAGAGGGAACAAGAAACCTTGAAAAGTAGAGATATTAGAAATTATTGTTACAACAGTCAGAAATGGATTTCTGCTTTTCTTTTTGTGCTGATTAGCTAGCAGCCTATCTCAGAGTGTTGAAATATTAATTCCTAAGTCCTTGAATTTTCCAGTTCTGCCTCTTAAATTATGAGCTCCAATAAGACACTGTCCAAATAGTTAATGCCAAGAGAGAATTCCCTTAATGAGTAACAAACTTTCCCAGAAACACAGAGCATTGCAGAACACAGAACTTCAGAACCAGAATCCATAGAACACCTTCTCGGCAATATTGTTATGATTTTCTTGACAAAAAGAGAACAGCATGTTTTCTTCAGGCATTTTACAAAAACAAACATCCCTTCCAGAGTCCACATGAAGACACTGTATCCTTTCATCCCATTGTCAGTGTAAGCACGAAGGCTTCAAAAGGAAATAAAAAATTGTCCTTCTCGGACCTTTCTACTACAATCCTATTATATAAGAAAGTGCCTTGCAGAAAAACAGTGTGCAGCAAATGTTTGTAAATTAATGACTCTTCGTTGGACTGCAATGAACCTGTGAAAATGGATGAATGTCCCCTTGTTTGTATCAGATGCTTGTCTTCCTTATCTGACCAAACAGGTGGTCACAACTGAGCATGCCTGAGCAGAAAGCTTTGCCTTCTGCTATATTTGTTGCTTCTCACAAGAAATATAATGATTCATCCCAGAATATCTAAGAGAAAAATCAAGCAAATCATTTTACAAGCTCTGCAAAGTAATATAAATTTATAATGAATAATGTTTTTGCTAATGTTAGGAGACATGCATCTAAGACCATCTGTCAGCCATGTTGAATAAAAGGCTCTACAACATGTGAAGGACCAAACTAAGGGCTTTCACTACCTTCAGGAGCATTGTTGCCCATAACTTCAAAGACTCACAAGTTTCTTTGACATCCTCTGTGCTTTTAATTCTGCCTTTATTTTGTCTACATGTGGGTACAAATAGTACCTTTGGATATGGACTTTAAGATAAGGCAACTGTACAAAAAAGAAAATTCTTTCCACTTCAGCCTGGAGAAGGATCTGAATCTAAGAAGTAACAACTAATATCCACAGAAGAAAAGGGAGCAGCAGGTTGAGAAAAGGCAGTAAAATATATTACTTGGAAATTATAACGCATTCTTACTTTGTATGAAAGGGAATTCTGTTAAATTTCCATTTTAAGATGTTAGGTTACCCTACTCTTTTCAATAGCTTGAAATTCTTATCTTATACTTGCCGAGCATTTACACAAGTACCTGGGAGCTGAACTACTGTTCAGAATGTTCTTCTGAGGCTTGGGAAAGTCATTAGTTATATTTTATTATCTCTTGCTCTTTACTTACTGTTTACAAGTCTCCAAGGCAAAATGTCCATGATGTTCACAATCTGGAGTTAAGCTTTTTCCCCGTTTCTAAGGAATAGCAGCCCCTAATCATTCTGAACAGAGAAGACTGATCTGTGAGGCTGTTCTTCAGAGTGGGCATAAAGGGAAATGTGCCTGAAGGTAGAGGAAAGTCAAGAAGATCAATGAATGGATTGATGTTGTGAAGAAGTTAAACTGGTTAACAAGCAGAAGTTGTGAGGAACACACACACTAAACACACACACACACACACACACACACGAGAACATGATACAGAAAAGAAGCTGTGAAGGTAGTAGGGAGAAAACAATTATGGAAGGAAAAAACTGGACTACAGTAATTGAAGTTAGCTTGGTGACTGTAAAAATCCATGTACCGTTACTATGAAGAGCTTAGGATTCTCCATTGACAATGTAGGCAAACCTATGTGTTCCAACCTCTCCAATGCCAATTACTCTTGTATTTTTCAGAGTGAGACAGGTCTTTTACTTTTCTAGGCTCCTGTAAAACTTCAGTTTGTGGAATGTTCCAGTTTTCTTTTTTTTCATGAATAATGTTGTAATAAGTTCTCTTATTTATATATCTAAGCAACTCCACATTGCTAGAACTGTGTGCAGAGTACTTAAGGCTGAAACCTAAGGTATATTGCTGCCCAGCAGCAGTAAGCTTTACTTTCTTGACATGAGTACTTAACCACTTTACCTCTCAAAATTCTCTTCTCTAAATAGTAATCATCATCATCATCTTTTGTGAAGATTAAATTATACCACATTATAAAACTATAAAAACGAAATGCAGAGTTTTGTATAATTAATGTATTCTTTTCTAGAATATGTTCCTTCAATAATATAGAAAATAATACGTTAATATTTGCAAATGGAAATTTCATTGTTAATAATAATGACAAAAGCACTTTAATAATTGTTGATGCTGAAACTAGTAATAAAGATAAAATAATTCTAATTAAATGGCCTCATGATTCTAAAGAATTAGTAAAAAGTAATTTCTAAATATAGCTTACTATGGAATAAAACATCTTTATTGCTACTTAATTATTAATCTACATATTATTCATTTGTTCTCAGAAATTTTATCTACATGTTCTGTGTTACCAAATTATATTTATGTGACTATAGATACGTTAAATGAGAAAGGATAATTTTTAAGAAAATAATTAATTTAATGAAAATATTAGTCAGCAAAAATGTATATGATTAGAGTCACATCAATAGAATTTGGTAAAAAAATGTATATGATTATAGTCACGTATATTTATTGCAGTCTATTGCCTAGCATTGCTTGGAAACCGTTCTATTAGGCGTGATATGCAATCAGTAAGGCAAACATGCCACTTTTACAGTTCTGTAGCAGTGTGTAGCACTGAATGGCAACTCAAAGCAATTCATCCTCTGCTTTCTTGCAGTTCGAGAGCGAACTGTGAGACTATTCAAAGGAACCGGAGATTACCCCTGGGGATTCCGGATTCAGTTCTCCAAACCAATCGTGGTAACTGAAGTGGATACCAGTAAGTGCTATCATAACAAGGTCAATTCATACCACAACAGTCTTCTCGCCCCTGTCAAAATGTACAAAATAACCTGCCCTCTCTCCATCTTGTAACGTGCACATGTACAGTAAAAGCAACTTCTAAGAGTGGTTACCAAACAATATTGAGAAGTGTTCCTACCATGACCACATATTATTTTGAAGTCCAGACTTCCTGTATGAAGTGCACTCCTCTGATAAAAACAGAGATGCTGACTGTTTGTTGCTATGCAAAAGATTCTGGGAGTTATATTTGCACTGAATTATATCCATCATGTCTCTTCTTGCATCCTTTTCAATTTTTATTCTTAACTAAAGTATTATATCATCCCTCTCCTCCATCAAACTCCTCCTTACCCTCCAGCTCCCTGTCTTATTCCTGGTCTTTTTATTATTATTATTGCTACATATACATTAATACATATATAAATACAACCTGCTGATTCCACTTTGTGTTGTTTTTATGCATATGGTTTCAGGACTAACCATTTGTTATTGGATAACAAATTAAGGGGCTCATTTTTGCAGAAGACTATTTCTCAGCCAGTCATTAACTGATTTCATCTATGGGTAGGAGCCTTGTGATATTTCTTTCATCCATGTTGTGGTATCTACTGGTGTTAAAATTGCTCAGGATTTGTTAAGGCAGCCATATTGTCATGACTTACTTGTCATATCTAAAAGACATACTCTCACAGCAGACTTCCTGATATCTGGTTCTTGCAATCTTTCCATCCCTTCTTCTTCAATGTTTCCTGAGCCTTGTATGGAGGAGTCTTACTGTAGATGTATCAGTTGGGACTGGGCACCCCAGTATTAACTTTATAATTTAAGAGTGTAAATTGATTAATTTGCATTTAAATATAAATCCCATGTTGTATAACAGGGATGAAAGGAGTAGTATTCGTTATAGATAAATGTTCTGAACAAAGTAGTTTATATTTGTTCTCCATGTATATATGAAGGTAAACACACTAGATAAGGGGGAATGTGAATCAAATAATCCCACACTAGCTCCAAATAGAGTATAATAAAGGGGTTATTTATTTAAGGGGTACTCACAGATCACAATGAGGAACAGAAATGGAATCCAGAATCCAGGTATGAGAGGAGAGAGAAAGTGAGAGAGAGAGAGATAGAGAGAGAGAGAGAGAGAGAGAGAGAGAGAGAGAGAGAGAGAGAGAGAGAGAGAGAGCGCAGCGGGAACACACCTTTTAGTACCCAAAGCCATGCCCAACCTAGTCTAGCCTCTCCAGGGCCATTGCCTGAAGGAGGTTCCCCATCATATATAAGAACTTAAAACGATATTATCATGATTATTTTATAAATGGTTATATAAATGATCAAAGTCATTGGACAACTTGCCTAAGTTTTTATGTCTCTAACCACCAGGATTCAAGTCTTAGGAACTCAAGCTACTGAAGCAGAGTTTTTCAGTTAGGACACAATCAAACACCTGACACAAAGTGATTTAAACAATGGAGCAGATGAGCTGACTCACAAAACCGAAGGTTCAAAGAGAGTGCAGATGTTGGGTTTGTTTCAGTGATGCAGTTCTTTCATCGGAAGCATGACTTCATTCTTTTCATTGCTGTTCCAAGCTTCCACTCGGACCTAAATAATCTCAGCAGCTCTGGCTTTCCTATCACAAATTACAGAGTCAGAGAAAGAGGACAAGCTTGATACCTCAAATAACCTCTTGGGGACCTCACTGAACTGGCTCGGTTAGATCAGTTGAGGTTGTTTGGAGTGAATTATTAGAAAGCTAAGGCCTCCATAGACCAGAAAGTGGAGCGAGGCCCTTCATCTTGTACAAGTTTCCACAGACTAGACAACAAAAAGAGGTGATCTTGTGAAGTGTAAGTTTCATTTCACGACGTGCTGATACAAGGGCACTCAGTACCCAGTGAGTTGTCAATAACAATCACCCACAGAGCATCATTCAGTTTATTCAAACATAAGGTTTTGCCTCTTCTTGATTTATTAGTATTTGGCATATTATTTTATTTTTGAAAAAAATTATCATATCCCGAGCATGATGGTACATTTCTGAAATCCCAACACTCTGGAGAAAAATTTCAAGTTCAAAGCCGACTTGGACTACATATGACCAATGTTTCAAATGAACAAAAATCCTACTATCAAATAATTAACTACTTTGAATCTTTCTTGGCTAGATATTGACCTAATTTATTTTCAACTATTGGGAATAGTAAGCACATTAACTTTATATCATGAGTTCCTAGTCACACAGAGGGATTAACACTGCCTATAATACATAAATTATTATGGAATTAACATGGAATAATCTGTTTATTATAAAAATAACTTTTCTCCATATTATTTACTTTACCAATGTATTTTCCCATTCTGAAATGTCTAAAATGAATCCAAACTTTTGTCTACTCTCTTAGGCAATAAATGACTTGTTCTTCTGTTTTGTAATTAAAAATCCAGACTAAACTCATAACCACAGAACTACTACAAAACAGTTAAATATAGTCACAGATATTTCAGAATTCTTTTCCAGTGTCCTTTCCTCCTCCTTTAGCTTTCCACTTGAGATCAGCTGAAGTATGCAAACATATGTTGGCTTCCTGATTATTTTCTCTACTTCTAATTTCTATTTATTGGTACCTTCAATTTGTATCTTTTCCTCCTGTTTTCTCCAATTTAAAGACAATCTTTCGACCCCCCTTCTCTTAACTTACAACATAGTGATAAGGAAAAGAATCAGAGAAAAAAGTAATAAAGAAAGTTCCATTTACCCAGATCGTACCATCTGAACATATAGTGAAATCTAACATGTAACTGGGAGGCAGCTGCTGTACCTCCCCAAAAGAAGGAAGAGGGTGAGTATGCAGAGAGGCTCCAGCCCAAAAGCTGAGCGAGGAAAAGAAGCAAGACTATATTGGAGAGGACTCTAAACTTAGGGTACTACTGACAAATCCCAAAGTGGGCTAATAGTAACCAAATATTGACCGGAACTGAGCATCCATTGAGGAATGCTGCATTGGTTGTCAATAGCCTGATTCTGTCAATCCCTCCAAGTCCATTTACTCTCTGAAGCAGTCATACAGAGCATGGACTGAGTGAAGAATGGGAAGGGTCCTAAGAATTCAAGGAAGGCCATATTCAAACGTAATGGAGTCAGCTGTTTAACAGAGAAAAACTTAAGAAAACACAGCTTCCAGGCTGTGGTACGGTCATTGCACATGCTTCTTCTCTGGGTTTACACTGAGAGAGAGCAGCGGGTGGAGTCCAGTTTATTGAGAAAAGGAGTATGGGTGACTTCAGAGTTGCACACTAGGCAGATACAGGTTGCTCACAACAATGAACTCGTTTCTTGGCATAACTTTCTGCATTAACTATTATTATTTTGCTGTGGCAAAAGACCAGCAAACGCAAAAGGAAGAGTTTATTCTAACTCCTGGATTGCAAGCATGTAGTCCTTGTGGCCAGAAAGGCACGATATAGGTCACATTGGCAGAGAAGGCATGAAAAATGTCATGGTAGCAGGAAGGGAATGATGCAGACAAATGGGAGAAAGCCTACCTACACCATATTGGTGCAAATGGGAATCTTAGCCTGTGGGCCGAGTTCCAAGCTTGAGCCAATTTGCAGACCAGAACACCTTGAATAAAAGAACCATCAGGTTCCCTGTTTTACTGTTAACCTTTCTCCAGTGCTTCACAGAGGGATTCATGGCCTTTTACAAAGCTAAATGCACACTAGTAGAAAGGTAACAATCAGATTTTCTGGAGTCTGTTGGATACTGGTTCTGAATTGTTGCTGATTCTGGGAGATCCCAAGAAGCAACATGGTCCTCAAGCTAAAATAGGGAATTATGGAGGTCAGGTGATTGAGTTTTAACTAACATCTGACTCACAGTAAGTTGAGTGGATCCCCAAACTCATTCTATGTTTATTCCCCCAGTTCCAAAATGTATAATTGATATAGATATACTTTGAAGTTGGTAGAATTTTTACCTTGACTCCCTGGCCTGTGGAGTGAGGGCTTTTGTGGTTGGAAAGGCTACATGGAAGCATTTCGAGTTGCCTCTGCCAGGAAAAACAATGAATCAAAAAAAGTGCTGCATCCCTGGAGGAGCTGCAGAAATTAGTTCCACTGTCAAGGACTTGAAAGATTGAAGGGTGATGGTTCCACAACATCTCCCTTTAGCTCCCCTGTCGGGCCAGTGCAGAACACAGGTGGATCGTGGAGAATGACAGCTGACTTTCGAAAGCTCAGTCAGGTAGTGAGTCCGGTTGCAGCTGCTGTACCAGATGTGGTGTCCTTACTTGAGCAGATTAACATATCTCCTGGTACCTGGTATGCAGCTACTGATCTAGCAAATGCCTTTTCTCAGTACCTGTCCATAACGACCAACAGAGCAATTTGCTTTCCATTGTCACAATCAGAACGATACCTTCACACTTTTACATCAGGTATATATTCACTCTCTAGCCCTGTGTCATAGCTTAGTTCAAAGGGATCTAGGTTGTCTGTTTTTCCATAAAATATCACATCAATGCACCATATTAATGACATTAATCTGATTGGGCCATGTGAACAGAAAACTTTGGTATCTTGTTGGTAACACATATGTGCATCAGAGAAAGGCAAATAAAGTCAACCAAAACAAGAACGTCAGTGAAACTTTTAGGAATCCAGTGGTGCGGACATGCAGAGATATTCCTTCTAAGGTGAAAGATAAGTTATTGTACCTGGCTCCTCCCACCACCAAGAAAGAAGCACATTTAATGGTCCTATGTGGATTCTGAAGGCATATGGGGATTATGGAGAAAGGCTCCATCATCATCTGCAGACAACTGTTCTCCCTTTGAATGACAGCTCTTGGCTTGTTATTCGACCTTAGTGGAAACTGATTATTTGCCATTGAGCCTCCAAGTTACCAAGCAACCTGAGCTGCTCATCATGAGCTGGGTGATATCTGACCCACCAAGTCCTAAAGTAGGATGGGCACAGCAGGAATCTACTATTAAATGGAATTGCTTTATTCATGGTCAAGCCCAAACATGCCCTCAAGGCACAAGCAAGCTACATGAAGACGTTGCCCAAGTGTCTATGGTTTCTACTCCCATTGCAATGCCCTCTGCTATCAAGCATGCATCTATAGCTTCATGGGGTGAACCCTTTGATCTGTTGACTAAGGAAGAAAAAACAAGGGCCAGGTATACTTATGGTTCTGCACATTAAGCAGGCTCCGCCTAAAAGTGAACAGCTGCAGAATTACAACTCCTTTCTGAGAAAAACCCCAAAAGACTCCAGCAAATGGAAATTTCCACAGTGGGCAGATCTTCGGGCAATTCATATGATCACACATTTTCTTTAGAAGGAAGAAATGGCCAGATGTGAGATTGTTCACTAATTCATGGACTGTATCCGTGGACTGGATGGATAGTCACGGACTTGGGAATACCAGTATTGGAAAAATTGGTGAGAAATACATCTGGATGAGAAATATTTGGATAGCTGTGATCTCTCCAAATAAGCAAAGGATGTGAAGATACTTGTGTCCTGCATTAATGAGCATCAAAAAGTGACTTCAGCAGAAGAGTTCAGCCAACAAAGAGAGAAGGTGACCTGTTCTGTGAATAATCAACCTCTTCCCCCAGCTACCTCTGTCATTGTTCCCCTTGGGCTCATGAGAAAAGTGACCATGGTGACAGAGATGGAAGTAATGCATGGGCTTAACAAAATGTCCTGCAACCACCAAGGTTGACAAGGCTACAGCTGCTGATGAATAGCAGATATACCAATATCAGGGACCAATATCAATCCTCAGATATTGCACCATTTCTCCAGGTGAACAGCCAGTGAGATGGTGGCAGATTGACTACATTGCACCACTTCCTTCACGTAAATGAAAACACTTTCTCCTTACTGATGTAGAAACTTACTCTGGTTATGGGTTTGCCTTACTGCATGTAATGCTTATGCAAAATCACTATCTGTGGACTTACAGAATACCTTACCCACATCATGGTATTCCACACAATACTGCTTCTGACCAAGGAATTCCCTTCACAGATAGATAAGGGTAACAGTGGACCCATAATTATAGAGTCCACTGGACTTACCATGCTCCTCACCATCCTGAAGAAGCTGCCATGATATAAGGCTGTAGTTGTTTTCTTATGTCACAGTTAGGTGACAGCAGCCTGGAGGGATGGGGCAGGATTCTCCAGAATGTGATATATTCCTTGAATCAGCATCCAGGTTATGGTGCAGTTTCTCCACAGCCAAAAGCCACTGATCAAAGGGTAGAAACTGGAATGGTTCCACTCATTATCATTCCCAATGACCAACTACTGAGTTTTTACTTCCTATTCCTGTGACCTTAAGCTGCTTCCTATTTCTGTGACTTCAAGCTGTGCTTACCTAGAAGTTTTGGTTCCAGGGAGAGAGACACAACAAGCATCCATTGAACTGGAAGCCCAGATTTCCCCCTTGCCACTTTTGGCTTCTGATGCCCACAAACCAAAAGAACCAAAAAAGGAATTAACAGTGTTGGGGTATGTGATTGATCCAGATTACCAAGATGAAATTAGATTTCTTCTTCATTATTGATGTAAGAAAGATTATGGCTAGTGTAAAGGAAATCATTTAGGACATCTCTTTGTGTTACTATGTACTTTGAAGAAAATGAGAGACTGCTGCACCCTAATCCAGGAAGGATGATAATGTACATGGACCCTTCAGGATTGAAGGTATGAGTTATTCCTCCAAAAAAAGAACCAAGGCCAGCTGAAGTGCTTGGTGAGGGTGGAAGAAAGAAAAAGGGCAGTAGAAGGTAGTTATAAACGCAAACTATCCACAAGCAGTTGCAAAAAGACGATTATAAATGGCATGAGTATTTCTGTTATATTTGGTTCGAATATGTTTTACACAGATATTTATGTTTTCTATCCTTGAATCTTTTTCATGCAATGTAACACCAATTAAGAGAGTATCAGTGGCTATCATATTTAAGTTTGAGATACTAAAAATGTCCCTCCAAGGGCATTGCCACCTATTCTAAAATTTATAGTGTGTTTGTGTTTTATACAAGGAATACTTATATCATGTTTGGCATAATTATGACCTGTTTATTGGTGTCATTTGGAAATTAAACGTGACATAAAAAGATAGGATTGTGTGTAAAATGACAAGGGTTGAAATTGTAATGGCTATTCTTGTTTGTCAGTTTGACTACATCTAGAATTAATTAAAACCCAAAGATCTGGGTATACTTGTGAGGTTTTTTTTTTAAGGGATTTTTCTTCTTAGTTAAATTATTTGAAGTGGGAAGAACCACTTTCAATCTGGATCTTTTGAAATGGGAAGATTCATCTATAATCTAGGTCACACCTTCTACTGACAGCCTATATAAAGAACAGAGAAGAAGGAAGCTTGCTCTTTTTGCTTTTTCCGCTCTCTGTAGAGCATACATACATACATATATATAGAGATTAATATATACATATACATGAATGAATGCATATATTACATATAAAATAGCACAGTATACATATATATCATGCGCATGCGTATATACATGTACGGCAGTAGGACTAGGACTTCTAGTATCTGCAAAGACCAGAAAGCAATGAGAGATGAAAGTTGAGGTTTAGTCTCTCTCTCTCTCTCTCTCTCTCTCTCTCTCTCTCTCTCTCTCTCTCTCTCCTCTCCTCTCCTCTCCTCTCCTCTCCCCCTTCTCTTTTTGATACCTAAGCCAATGGATCAAATAGTACTACACACATTCATGCAAAACTCATATTCTTTCTGTGTTCAGTCTGGGAAGGTACGATAGTGCCTGTGGTAGCTGTGAAGTTTTGATACAGGCCATGGTGGCAGGAGTTTGGGACTAGGATTCCTCATATCTCAGAAGACCGGTAAGCAATGAACGATGAGAGTTGTGGCTAAGCTGCTTGATGTGACTTTCCCTTTGTGTCTGTCTCATTCTCTGCTGTCTCCATGTCGCTTGCCGCCCTTCCTTTCGTCCCTCTCCCCCTCCTCTCCCCTTTCTCCATTTTATTCAATTCGATACCCAAACAAATGGACAGAATAGTACCGCACACATTCATCTAAACCCCAGAGGTGTGTCTCCTTGGTGATTCTAGTCAATTTAATCATGAAAATTCACCATCACAGAGTCAATTTCTGATATCTTTGTAACTGTTCAGTGTCGACAGTTAACTGTATCTTTGTCGTTCTAACACAAAACAAATAACTCTGTGTGCTCTGCAGGGAACTTTTTTATTCAGTGGGCCCAAAGGTGTTTTTGCAATAAGAAAACTGAAGTGTCTTTTCTGTCACAGAGATGTGACAGTACATAGTTAACCCAGGATTTTATTCAGCATCAGAAAGTGCTGCCCTGGCAGGGATTCGCCTAGCTACTGAGTGTCTTTCTCTCATTTTTTTTTCTTAAATGTATTTCTCAGTGCTGAGAATCTCTCTGAAATCCATTGTCTACTCAAATCTACTAAATGAGGGGTTGAGGGACTTTCAAATTACACATATTTTCAGCCCTTCTGAGAATCTTGTTCATGCTATAAAACATTGTTCTGGAGGCAGCAGAGAGGCTTAATTACACACTAAAGATAAAAAAGATAAAGAGAAGAGACCTGTAGGTGGGGTGGAAATGATTATCCATAAGTATACAGAGTGTGAGCTTGCTTGGCACTCACGCAACTAATTGCCCACACCCGGCTGGCATCTGCATGAACGGTTTCTGAGAAAGTCTAAGTGCTTGCGAGATCTGTTGGCATAAACAAAAGAAACAGATGTTCCAACTTTGATAGCAAGCAAACTCGGAAAGAGAACTATACATTTAAGGCAGGCTAAGCAAGGGAGGAAATGATGAAGAGGCCCATGTTTCTGAAGCTCCCAAATTTAAAGTGCTACTCTTAGAGCACAAATTTCCAAGTGAAAAGTACAAGCTCCTTTTATTTTTAAAGTAGGTTTTCAGAATCTGCATTATGTGTAAATATGCATGAAATGAAAGCATGAAGTAACTTTTCTAGTAGCTTTTCCTAATAAAATTACAAGTGCATCTATTTGGAGGGAGCTGTAAATTTTAGAAAATCGTACTCTCGTCTTTCTACTACCTCATACCTTCCTAAGCAATTTATGTTGATCGCTTCTGTACCAAAACCAGAGTCACAAAGGGCAAGCATTTGTGTGGTGTGTTATCAAGTCACCTTGAACCATCTTTGCCCTCAGTGAAGCCCTTGTACTACAACTCCAGCATCATTAGTAGATAAAGGTGAACCTCATAAGATGCATGACAGTCCAGACTACCACAACCAGTGCCCATTATTTAAAAGTAAAAGCAGTTTTATGAACCAGTCACAAGAGTGGCAAACCATCATTCCCTACCAGCAATAATTATTCTCGATATCACAAACAAAAATACAGAGGTAACAAAATTTAAAATGAACAGAGGACTTGTATGGTTATTTACCTGAAAAAGATAAACAAATAATCAATAAACAAATTGACAGCATCAGTATTCACCAGAGAAAGGAAAACCACAGACTGACTAATTTTGTTTACAATATGATTATAATAAAAGGCCAGATAATAAAACCACCAGGAATATAAAGGAATACAGAACACCCATGCAAAACTACAGTAAAAACTTCACTAATTAGTAAGACTGGAGAGATGGCTGCTCTTCCAGAGGTCTTGAGTTCAATTTCCAGCACCCACATGGTGGCTCACAGCCATCTATAATGAGATCTGGTGTCCTCTCCTGGCATACAGACATACATGCAGGCAGTGCACTGTACATAAAAAAAAAAACAACTTCAAGTTGTATAATCAGAATAGAACTATCTTCAGAGTGATAGAACCTTTAAATATTAGGTTTAGTATTTAGGATTAGGTTTAAAAATTATTTTAAAACAAATTTTACTTAGAAAGCCCGCTATTAAACATGTACTTGGTTTTAATTTTGTCGTGTTTATTAACTTATCTAGTTAATCATTTAACATATTGATTAGTACAAATTCTCAAATTCCTCCTACTTTCCTTATTCTTTTAAAAGCTTTAGTTAGTCCTCATTTTTCCTAATGTCTCGAACAGACTAAAATTAATGATGATGTTATTAGAGTCTCCTTTAAGGCTTCAATATAGAACTGTTAATATTTTCTTCATCTTGGATTATTTTCTTCTCTCTGTGTCTGTGTCTCTCTGCCCCCATCTCTATATCTATCTATCTATCTATCTATCTATCTATCTATCTATCTATCTATCTCTCCCCTTTCCTTCCTCCCTCCTGTGTAACTATATGAATGCATATGCCCACATGAATTCATATTCTCTGTGTGTATAATTGTGCAAGCACATATGTGTTCATGAATGTAGAAGCCAGACTCAATATCCCACACCTTTCTCACTTGCTTTCCATCTTATTTTCCAACAAGTCTCTCACCGAACCTTGAGTTCACTGATTTGGACAGACTGTCTGACTTGAATTCTGGGCTGTTTCCTGTGTGTTTATCCCCAGCACTGAGATTACAGCTGTTCACTGCCGTGCCTAGCTTTTGACACAGATGCTGGGCATCCAAGGTCAGGTCAGCAGACTGTACTTCATCCTTCTTCACTGTGGTCTCCCCTGACTATATTTTTTAATATAGATATGTTTTGATTTTGTTTTTATTTGTCTAGTCCCCTTTCTCTCTCTTACTAATAGTAATTATTCCTTAAATTTTATCTTCAGGGCTTTAAATTTCTCTCCTTCCATTGTCTGAGTTATGAATGTGTTTGTTGGTTCTATCTTAACACCTATGTTTCTTTAATATCTGTGTTTTGAATCCTCTCTCTTTTCGCTTCTACCACATTGCTTACCCTACAAGCCCAACTATATTTTTCATTCTTCCCAATGAACATTGAAGATCATATACACCATGGTTATTGTAGGGTATCTAAGAGCAAATACACATTTAACTAATGGTTTTTTTCTTTCATATGTCAGAGATTATTTTGAAATACCATAATAAACAAAATGCGAAATTTTACTTGGTGGTATGTTTATGCTTCATTAAAGATTGATTGACAGGTATCTAAATGAATTCGGAAGACCATTTCAGGTCATATGAAAGATTGTTATGCTTCCTCTAATCTCTAGAATTATGTTATAGGCTTGTATAAATTCTAGTAGTAATAGCCATGCTGATCTGTTATCTCTATTCAAAGTTAATCTTCGTAAAGCCTAAATTATGAAACAATATACATGTTTTATGCTTACAATATTTTGTATCTCTCTAATGTCAGAGGATCTAATGCAAATTCTACATCCTTACCTAATACACCCTTTCTCCTTTGTCCATCTCCTTTATATTGTCACCAAGGACATTGCCCACTGGCCCACAGCATCTATGCTAGCTGACTTGGGTCACTAGCTTTGGGATTTGGAAAGTATGGATACCTTTGTTCAGAATATTTAGTGTTTGAGGTATGCTAGTTTTTTGAAATGGTGCTCTCCTTGGCAATTAAAAATACATGTTTGACTCAAGGCAAACAAAATAAAGGGTTATTAATTATGGTAGTAGTCTAATGTAGATGTTCTTAGTTGGAGATAGTTTCACCTAATGTTTCATGTTCTGGGGTTCATTTTTTTGCAAATCTATCAACCCCTGGGATCTCAAAGTCACTGGCACCTCCCAGACAGATGAAAAAAAAAAACCATAGGAAAGGGCGGTCTTCCTGTATCTTTAGGGTCTAGGCCTAGAAATGAGCGCCACTTCTGTTCACATTCCAGTGGCTAGGCCTTTCTCAGATTGCATGCCCGAGTGCAAAAGAATATGAGAAAGACTAACTAAATGTGAGCCCAGACAACAGAGGTTAAGTTTTTGTAAACCTTGTAGTCTCCATTACTCTGGCCTCCCGATACTCATGAAACATAATCCACTTACCTATTAATATCAGACCAGTTTCTCCTTTGTCTGAAAATCATTTTATAATTACTCCAAATTTTAAGAATTAAGAATTTCTTTTGCAAAAATCATAGTTCATACTGTCTTTGTAATTTGTTTTATATCTGTCACTTGATAATACTACATGTGTATTTTTTTTTTTGTTATGCCTCCCTGTCTCCCCTCTCTGGCTTTTTCCAGACAGGGTTTCTCTAATTAACAGTCCTAACTGTCCTGGAACTAGCTCTATAGATAGGTAGCTTCTCTTTTCATTCCCAGGAAAACTGAAGGTCCATGATGAAAAGAACTATAGCATAAAATTTGAAATGGTTCATTTATTCATTCAATATGTATTTGTTGAATGACTGTTAAGCTGTAAGCTAGTATTATGGGGGATATAAAAAACAATAAGAAACTTCACTCAATCTATGTTGTTATTTGCAATGCCATAAACAAATTCTCTAAGTCCTTTAAGACAGTGGAACAATGTATTCACTGCAATTGATTCATACAATCAACCAAGACATGATGTAATATTACTCCACGCAGCATAGTATATAAATGAATAGAACTATCAGAGGTTGCTTCTTCCCGCTTTGTGAACTAAAGGAGTCATGACTTATTAATCAGAAACCTCTCTACCATTAAAACAGATTTAGACAAATTGTAGTCATTAAGGATAATATTCTGCATCATGTTGCCCTCAGCGACTGAGTCACATCTTAAAAAGAACATTCTTGGCCAGGCATTATAATGCATACTTTTAATCCCAACCCTCTGGAGGCAGAGGCAGGTAGATCTCTATAGGTCCAAGACCAGCTTGGTCTACAGAGGGTGTTCTGGGACAACCAGTGCTATACAGAAAAACCCCATCTTAAAGAACCGAAATATAAAAAAGTAAAATAGTAAATTAACTTTCTTTGGAGCTGGAAAGATAGATTGGTGTTTAAGAACACTGGCTGCTCTTTCATAGGACACTGGTTTGATTCCCAACCCTCACATGCCGACTCCCAATCATCTATAACTCCAGTTCCAGGGATCTGATACTCTCTTCTGCCTCTGCTGACACCTGACGTTCTCTTGGTGAATAACCATACATGCAGGCAAGACATCCATATGCATAAAAACATAGTAAAAGAAAATACAATTTGAAAAGTATTATTTAAAATGAATATTCTTTGAGGAGAGCAGTGGTGATCTGCATATTAAAAGCCTGCTATTGTTCACACATCTCTATGAGTCCATAGACAGCATTTATGTATTGAGCATGCGCATCAAAGAGAGAGAAAAGGAGTTTTAAATAAAAGAAGAAAGAAAAAGTAGAATTCAACTTCTTACTGTAGGAAGAATTTTGGTCCAATCTCTGGGAGGCACATTTTTTTTAAATAAACTAACCTTAAATAGTATATTGACTTTTTAGCTCATAGAAAATAGGGGTGTGCTGCATAAATGAATTTGATAGAAATGCAAGGGACAAAATACCCCGTGGAAAGGGGGCCCCCACTCTTCCGCAGCTAAGGACCCAAGAGCTGAGGCTATTTTCAGTTTCCTGTCTGAAAAGACTCAGGAAGGAGCCTAAACAATGCAAGCCAAAGCAGCTCCTTCGCTCTTTCTTTTCTCACCCCCTCCCAACTACTCCAAGATCTGTTTCTGCCACAACTTCATAAGTATTTCAATTACTTGTTCCCTGAACAGTCCTACAGAGAGGCTCTGCCCCCCAGCTCCCTTTTTATAGATGAAGATATTGAGGTTAAGTGATTTTCTCAGGGTTACAAAGGGATCTCCAAGCAATGAGGGAATGAGAATCACTAGTTCAACCTTCTTGTGGATGAATAGATTGAGTTTCGGAGCAGCTTTGCCATTGTATTGCAAAGGAGTCACTCAAATGCCTGGCTGAATGTGTAATTCCTAGACGTGAAAGGGAGGCCACAAGAAGAGCGTTTTCTTTCTCATTAATGACATAAACAATTGTCAAGTTGGAAAGAAAGACCCTGTAGAAAAAGAGTCTCTTTTAGAAAAAAGTACAAACAGCAGGACTCTCAATTTGGGACCCTCTGTCAAAGAGACTGTTGTCATCTGTCTACTTACAGACAGTGCTGCTGAAGAAGCGGGACTCCAGATTGGAGACGTGGTGCTGTCTGTCAATGGCACTGAGGTCACCAGTGCTGAACACGCAGAAGCTGTGCACCTTGCAAAGAAAGGTAAGTGGATCGGTTAAAGACTCCGGAGTTCACCGAAAATGCTGAGCATGCAATACACAGGAAGCTCGAGCGTGAGAACATGACAGATACAGAAGGGTGCCTTGAATGCGCTGTGAACCACATGACGGTTTATTTAGTCATTGAATCTCTCTTCTGAACCACACACACTTTGTATCATCACCCATAAAATATTTTTGTCAGCACGCAAGATACACTCTACTACCAAAACATTTCTTTAATTAAAAAACAAAGATATTTTCCTCGTTAGAATTTGTTTACTATTTCTTTTCATTTCTTTTTACATATATTCCTTCCCTTCATTTTTCCATTGGTTAACAAAGAAAGGTTGTAGAGGTAAAGATCTCAGGGTTTTACTGTGGCACTGTGGTGTGTGTGTGTGTGTGTGTGTGTGTGTGCAAACGCATGAGAGAGAGAGAGAGAGAGAGAGAGAGAGAGAGAGAGAGAGAGAGAGAGAGAGAACTCCCAGAGGGCCACCTGAGGTCTATGTGTCAAGCAGTTCCAACATAGATGAAGCAACCACAGGAGTGGCTATGGTGCATCCCCTGTATCGTTGCATCCATCCACAGAAAACTTGTGAAAAGATTAATGCCATTGGTCTCTCTGAAAACAACTTTCTTAAGCACCATGTTAGAAGTCCTTAAAGTCTCATAGATAATAGATAAACACATTCAACTAGAAAATACTTTGTTCCGTCACATGATTATTTAATGTGGTATCTTACTCCTGAACATTATATGGATGCTGAATTATTTTAGACAATGAGATATTATTTCAAATGTGCATTTGGAATAAGTCTCGGGTGCCCTGCCATGTGTCAGTAGCCTTCTTTCTCGCTTTGGGTTACCAAGAGCTAAGAGTTCTCACATAGAAGCTAACATTTGAAAACCACTTATAAGTTAAGGTAGTAAGCATTCTTCTTAACTACTCTGAATTATTTTCAGGTAGAATTTAGCTTGGCACTTTATTGATCTATAAGATGTACACTGGGTATGCCAGGAACACAAGGACATTATCAATAAGCAAGTGCAATAGCTCTCAAAGGTCTTACCCTAATAGTTCTCCTTTCTGAAGCACAGCTTAGGAATGTAAGGTTTATTATCATACTTACAGTAGTAAATTGATAGTATAAGACAGTAAGGCAATGCTATTCATTACTTTTCTACTTACCTGTTCTCAAAGATAATTCCTTGTAATTTACATTTTGTGTTAAATAATAATTTACTAATACTTTTATTCCTAGTGGGTTTTTTTTTCTATTTTTCCTTTAAAAAGCACATGTTGTTTATAATACTTAACCATTCCTGGAAATTAAACGAAACAGAGATTATCTCCAAACCTGAACATAGAGCCTCTGGCCCTTGATAAAATGGTAACATAACATTGACTGTAGAGAAAAGTGACTTGAACATCCTAGCTTGAATTCATTGCTCCTGGGAGTTACTTGAAAGAATGGGCTATACTCTGATATCATCTGGGTTCAATCTTAACTTCCCTCTCCAAAAAGGAAGAAAGAAAGAAAGAAAGAAAGAAAGAAAGAAAGAAAGAAAGAAAGAAAGAAAGAAAGAAAGAAAGAAAGAAAGAAGGAAAGAAAGAAGGAAAGGAAGGAAGGAAGGAAGGAAGGAAGGAAGGAAGGAAGGAAGGAAGGAAGGAAGGAAGGAAGCAAGCAAGCAAGCAAGCAAGCTCTTGTCCTTATCAGTCCTCAAACTAAACACTGAAGACACCTTTGAAGCAGAAGGTAAATTATGGATCTAAGATATCAACAAATAATATAGAAAGAGACAGAAGAGATGATGTCATACTTGTATTTGTTACAGGGTAGGAATTACATTAAATAGCAGATTAGGGCTCAGTATCTCATGTGAGAAATAGGCTGGGGTGGGATACTTATTATTGATCTTGTCCTTCATGTGCTCCTGGCAAGCCTCATGCTCCCTCAATATCACTGAGCACTGGAAAGTGGACAGCACCTCTTGTGGACAATCAATGAGATGTGCCCAACTGGATGGAGACCTAGATCATTCTGTATTTGTGAACTATGTCCTGCATATACTTAGGGATAATTCACTACAGCACAGTTTTTAACTCAGATACAGTGAAAAATCTGGTAGAATAATTGAGAGATTCTTGGTCACTTGCCTTGAAAGCAAACAAGGCAATCACAGGATCTGGACCAAGGTAGCAGCCAAAGAAGTGTGCTGCCCCGAAGAGCATCACCTCACTCACCAGGAGGAATGCCAGAGAGGGATGCAGCTTTAACCTTGCTCCAGAGTATATTTTCCATAGCAACCCCTAAGCAAAAGATGCTATCTAGTCAAAATAATAAAAAATCTGGGAAACAGGGCAGGGAAAGAATGTCAACGTAAGAATAATCTTTAATAAGCAAGTAAATGAATACATCTGAAGAAACAGACATTTACAATTTAAAATAAGATCAATATAATCACTGAATTGGTCAAGGAGGACATTTATAGAATATGAAACAGAAAAGTGGCTGTAAAGAAGAGCCAGTTGTCAGTGCTAAGTATAAAGAAGACAAATATTGAAAAAAAAAAAGCAGTATGTGAACTGAATAACAAAATGAATACAATGGAGAGATCTTGGGTGATCCAGACTAGTGTATAAACCTCCCAGAACTGAATGAGAATGTGATCAAACCGGACTCTCTGAATGTGGCTGACAATGGGGCTGACTGAGAAGCCAATGATAATGACACGGGGATTTGTCTCTACTGCATGTACTGGCTTTGGGGGATTCTAGCCTGTTTGGATGCACACCTTCCTAGGCCTGGATGGAGTGAAGAGAACTTGGACTTCCCACAGGGCAGGGTACCCTGCCCTCTCTTAGGACTGAAGGGGAAGGGAGGAGGGTGAGTGGGGGAGTAGGAGGGAAATGTGAGGGGGGAGAAAATGGAAATTTTGAATGGTATTATTTATAAAGCAATAAAAATTTTAAAAAAATAAAAATAAACCCTCCCAGAAACTGTCAAGGAGAAAGAGAGAGAGAGAGAGAGAGAGAGAGAGAGAGAGAGAGAGAGAGAGAGAGAGAGAGAAGGAAAAAGAAAGTAAAAGGGAAGAAAGAGAGAAAGAAATAAAGAACAAAAAGAAAAGATAAAAGTCAGACAGACATAAAAACAAGCACAAAGGGTAAAATCAGAAGAACAAAAAAAGCTATCTTAATCAATAATTCCTGAGAGAGAAAAAATTAAGTATATGAAAAGAAAAAAATAGGGGTGTGTGTGTGTGTGTGTGTGTACATTCATGTATGTGTTTGTGGTGGGGGTGGACATGTGTGTTGTGGAGGCCAGAGATCAACTTCGGGTGTCATTCCAAGAGTGCTCTCCACCTTGTTTTGTGAGCTAGGATCTCTCAGTATCATGCAATTCACTGATCTGAGAGGTTAGCTGGCTAATACGCTCAAGATATTTGTTCATTTTAGGTTCTCCAGTGCTGGGATTGTAAGCACATGCTACGATACACGGCACTTAAAATACAGTTGTGGTGATCAACTTGGGTCCTTATGCTTGTGTAGCGAGCACTATACCAACAAAGCTATAGCCCTAGTCCACGGAGAAAATTATTAGAAACATAACCAAACAAGATGTTCCAGGATCAGTGAGAAAGAAAAGAAATCAGAAAATACTTACAGGTTATCAACTAGATGGGCATAAAATCTCTTAGGCAGGGAGTCTATAGTGAAGCTTAAGACTAGTAAAGAGAAAGAGGAAATTATTGAAGCTTCAGGAAGAAAACACTGCATCACCTCTAAAGGAACCAAAATGCAATTAGACTTTGTAACACCAGATTCTGGAATAGTATAGAGTAATATTCTCCAAATATTAAAGAAACTCACATGCATCATCCAGGTAAAGAATTATTTGATGTAAGTACATGGCAAAGGGTTATTGGTGTTCATGACTTTAGAAAGATTACTTCAAGGAATCTCAGATAAAACACTTTGCCAAGAAGAACTATAAAACACAACAGCTTTATATTAAGCCTGAAAAATGGGTGCGAGGAGAAAGTTTAAAGTTCCCTATTAGAGCTTTTGGTCCTACATTGATCAAAAGAATTACTTAATAGAATTCAATGCATTTGTATAATTTTAATGTCCCAAACATAGAGAATAAAAGCAGCGGTTCCCTTTATCTCTGATATAGACTATCTAATATGTAGCTTTTTATTGCTATGACAAAATGTTTTAGATAGCCAGCCTACAAGGCTATGACCCAATCCGTGGTCATTTGATGTTGATGCTTTGAACTGTGGAAGTATCTGTTGTGTCAGCAGCATGTGGTACAGGAGGATGCTCACCCTATCATAACCAGAAGCCAACACACAGAGACAAAATGGTCCACTGTCCCAGGAAATGCTTCATTGATCCACCTCAATGAACTAACTTTCTCATCCTGGGCCCTACTTCCTAAGAAGGTCCACCTACCAGAAGTGCCACGGGGTGACAACCATGGGTTGAACATATAGGAATTTGAAGAACATTTATGTTCTAAACAATAGCATAACCAAAATCCAACCATTAAAACAGAAAAGCACATACATATAAACAAAAATAGTTAACAAAGAAATCCTGGAACTATTTCTTTTGCAATTGACAAGAACAATGCTAATTATAACAGACCTGTTCATCATAATAACAAAACGCCTAACCAAGCCAATATAATACAAGCAAGAGAAACAGTGTGTATATACTCTCAGGAGGAAGCGACCATTCTTTCTGAAGATTAAATGATTACAAGGGACAGAAACCTACAACTAAAAGAGAATTACTAATAGAACTAAGACCTCCTGTACAATTTGATTGTCCAATGCGATATGGAGAACCCTGAAAACATACACACAAGTAACACTATGCAGACTGATCAGGTTATATTTAGCAATATTTATGTATATACGTATACATTTATATGAATGTAACAACAATTATTGAAAAGAGATGCCATGAATTTGAAAGAGAGCAAAGACTGGCGTATGGGAGGGTTAGGAGGAATGAAAAGGAAGGGGGAGATGATGTAACTATAATCTCCAAAATAATATAACTTTCTAAAAATCAGAAGTATGTATTTATGCAAACAACAAGAAAAAGGAAAGGGGAAAATTACATGTGATTAACTATAGCCACAAAAATTCTAAGTGTTTAGAATTAATCTGTCAAATAATGAAAAATTTATGGAAAAATCTAAGTCTCTCGAGGTCTGTAAAAGAACTTGGATAGGTATGCAGCTGGGTATAGAGTGCTGTGTGCTGTGTTGAAGGCATTAGGTTCAATCCAGTATAATGGAGGAAACTAAAGGCCTGGAAATTAATACTATCTTAGGCACTTATGTATAAAACTGTGTAAAGCGCTTAATTCTCCCAAAATCACTCCAAGAATTCAATGATACCATAATAAAATTTAATTAAATGTATAGGTAGTTTGGAAAACTTACAAGCATCCAAAAGATTAAATATCTTTAAATGGATGCACTATTCACCAATAGACAAGTTGGCAAAGGGACATTTTATACCAGATATTAAGATATATTCCAAACTTATAATAACAGGTAAGACTGTTTATCTTTTGTAGGAACATAGAATAGATTAGTGATCTGCAAAGGACTAGAAAGTTCCAAAAATACCCAAATATGCATCAAAGCTTTGGCAAAGGTGTCATACATTGAGTTCTGTACACATTATTCTATATACAGAGGTGGACTTGGGTTGTACCAGGCCTCAATTTTAAAGGTAAAAGCAGTGTCATTAAAAAATTATAGACAAATTTTCCCACTAACCAAAACAAAGGTAAATTGCCAACAAGATGTTGTTTCAAATTCAATAACATTTTTGAAAAGTATCATATAACAGCAAGCTTTGACGGGCATAATGGTAAGAAAATGAGAATCTTTGTACACTCTTACTGAGATATAGGGTGCTCGGCAAGCAATCTGCACTTCCTAGTGAAGTACCTTATAAATCTTATGTCCTAAAAGCTGTACTTCTGGACAGAGAAACCCAAAAACTACTTAAGGGACAAATACAAGGGCATTCGCGCAGTATTTTATGTGGTAGAAAGGAATGAGAGCCAGCAGGGTGACCGTTACTAAGGGAATATGTAAACCTCCATTGTAATGTACACACACTGCATTTCCATTCACTTTGAAGCCTCACGAATAGATTTTTAAAAGATGGTTTCAAGTTGCAAACAAAAGAAAAGACAAGGATAAACAAAAGGTGAAGATGGAGATGGGGAAGAGAATCAGGCAGGCATACAGAAAAACAGCATGACATCATTTATGTAACATAAGAAGACATACACACACAAGACAGTGTGGTCACATTCCCATATCAAGCCCATTTTGTGTATACCTGTTGTAAAAGAGAAATTGTTGTACTTGAAGAAATAACTTAAAAACAGAGCAAGGAACTCACAACTCCAAAGACAACCCGGTGGCGTGGTCTAAACATTATGATGGGCACTCTGTCCTTGATTTAACAGCAACAAAAAGAGGCCCCTTGAATGGAGTCTACCATACCCCAACTGGAAACTAGAGCCTTGTTCTGAAATATGTAGGCAGTAATGGTAAAAGAAAGTTGAGTAAACGGGGTCACTCAGAAGCACTGATTCCGTAAGAGCATCCCTGGCTGTGACAGTGATTCATATTTACGGACATCAAATCACTTTTCAGAGAATGCTGAAATCATGGCACAGCCAGGTGTGCGAGACTCGGGGGGGGGGGGCAACTCTTAAATGTGGAATGATGAGTGATACCTCCATATTCTTAGTGTTGATCAACTTTCTTCAGCTCTCCGTGTTCTGTTTTTCACAACCAGCCTGACATCAGGACACAGCCAGCATCTTTCTATTTTTGGTTTTGTTTCCTGATGGGCTCATGCATGTATCTAATGACCCTTGTTGTTTTCGTCCCCTTCTTCCTGCTGAACCCTCTTCTTCTGCCCAGAATTTTAAAGACGTGGCCAAACAGTTACAGCCCTATAACTGAAAATCTTACTTTGTTATCTTACCTCAACAGAGTAGCACGAGAAAGGGGGACACCACTCCAAACTCTTACTTTGTAATTGGCATTATTAGTCAGAGTACTATACACACCCCTGCACAAATGACCTTTATTCTGGTGATGATGAGGAAGACAGAACTGATTGTTGAAAGGCACTCAGTGTCATACTGAAAATGACCACATCTCTATGTGACTCTTTGGGGCTTTCTAAGCTTACTTGCATTTTGAGACGAATTCTCATTGTTTGGCCCAAAGGCAACCTTCAGCTTGGGGTCCTCTTGTTTTGGCTTCAGCCGTCTGTGCTGGAATTACAGGTATACAGCACCACACTCTGCTGAGTCTTTATTTAGATTGCCCCATACAGTGGCTTTGGCTTATTTTTAATAGGGTTGTTTACTAGCAGATTCGAAGAGGAGATTTAATCACCAATCTGGGAGGTAAGGGAAGACCCTGAAGCTCAGGGAGCTGGCAAGTGTCCGCTCCATCAGGCCTTCGTTTCAGTAAGTGCAGGCTTTAGTAAAAGCAAACGCTGAAGTGCCTCCGGAGGCCAGGTTCTCGGCTGCTGAACACGGTGCAAGCCCTCGGGGACAGAAGGCATCTTGCACATTTCCACACGTGTGAGGGCGGTAAAGTTTGTCTGGCAGCGGAGGTGTGACTCCGACACAGCTTAAGATTGGTGGCATAATCAGACAGGGAGCCAAGGAGAAAGTGTGAATTAGAAAAAGAAATTATTTTTCTGTTCCCTGTAGCTGCAAATAACCTCACCGAATGCTACACTTCCAAACATGGGCCAGCATGCGAGGGGGAAGTTGTTTCTGGGGAGCTTTTGTTTGGAAGGACTTTGTTACGAAAGAACTGCGGTGGGTAAAGATGTGATTCGAAAACTTCTTTATCTCACAAAACCGATAATTTTCTTGACTCTGTCACCTCACGCTGTAGATAGTCACCTATCTGCATGCTTTATCCCACCCACTACTCAAAGCAAGCAGGATGCTCAGTAGGTACAGGCGATGGCTGTCTACTTCAATTCCCAGGCTCACGAAATTGAGAAGCAGAAGTAGTAATATGGGGTGAGGGAACTAAGAGTTTCTTTCTTAACTGAATTATGTTGAGGTTAAATATAAATGTGGTCAATGGAAACTAAATCACAGATGAAGAAATGAAGATATATTATGGTTGGTGGCAAAGACCAAGCAGCAGGGGTCTCGTAGAGACAGAAGTGCCTGCGGGCTTGAAACTGAAATTGTATTTGGACATCATCTAAGAACTTGCTACAGACATAGAATGTCAAGGCTCAGTCTGCACCTACTGAATGCAGGCAAAGTGTTTAATTTGTGTTAGTTTTAAAGTCCCAAATTCAGACAGTTCCTAATATCAGTTTTTAAACGTTGACACTTAAAATTTTAGTTCTTTCAGTGCGCAATGACTGCAGAAGCAGATTCTCTCTCTCTCTCTCTCTCTCTCTCTCTCTCTCTCTCTCTCTCTCTCTCTCTCTCTCCAAAACACAGTATCAAAGTCTCTTCTGTGAATGTCAAGCCCAAGTCCTCTGGGCCCCAAGTAGCATGTGGTAAAGAGGATAAAAGTACCCTCTCCCGACAGCTGCTTAGAGCGCAGCAACTCCCCATGCATCAGGCTCATGCCCTCGCTCTGGGTATGAGAAACTTTCTTCTCACATGATGAAGCCATGCTGCATCAGGGCCAGCTGCACATCCTTGCCCCAGAGAGGATTTTTCATGGCGCACCAAGTTATGTTTATGGCCAGGCTGAAGCCCAAGCTGAGTCTGATCGCTATCAGAGAAACTCGCATGCAGTCTGTGTAAGCAAGAGGAAAATGACCTCAGGGGCAGCCCACTGCAGCAGTCCATAAATAAATTGGCAGATGTGTCAACCGAGCGCATTAGTCCAGGAGTGCAGTTCTTTGGGGACTACAGTCCAAAGACAAAGACATGTGTGGGTTGCCGGTCAATCTGGAGCATTCCTTTTAATTTTTCTGGATGCGTTTTTGACAGGAGCTTAAGGGCAGTTCAATAAATTAAAATGTATTTACATGGCAATGAAGAATTATCTTGACATACTGAGAGTTATTTAATTACCAAGGTGCTTCATGTGCTGCTAAAGTTAAGACTGTGTCAGCCTTTCTGGGACAAATCTTTATTTTCAGGGCCATGTGGCTCAGCCAGGAATGATCCCCTGGGTTGGAGCTTGTCAGTTATGGAAGATGAGTCTCCTTGCTGACCCCCATTTCCATAGACAGTTCTAAACAGATCGGTAATCTCAATGTCAACCATCATGATGAAGTCAGCGCTGCCAAGGCCAAATGTCCGCCTTCAGGGATGTGGCCTCCCTCTCAGAGGAATTGTAAATGAAGTCATCGCCCATTTGCGATCTTCAAAGTGTGTCAGGGTTGCTGGCTGTCGGCGTGGCATTCAGAGAGCTGTCTTCAAACATCAAAAGGTAGGCATGTGGTGTCCACGCTGGCAGTCGCAAAACACAGTAAGGTAGGCAGTGACCCCATGTTAACAGGGACAGAGACAATTTCCACAACCTGTACTCTATACCAGCTCTGTGTCACAAAAGTCTAGCCAGGAAGATGTTCCGAGAAAGACAGGAACAGGAAGCTCAGGGTAAAGTCACACGTTAATGTGGACACAGAAAAGAGGCAGTACCTAAGGCCACCCGGAACCGCTATTTCCAGACTCGAGGGATTTGATAAGCTGCAGTTTCAGCTAGAGAGGTAGGTAGTGATATAGACTCTCCCTTTGGCTAAACCAGACTAAGGAGGCTAATTATTGCAAATAAAAGTGAGGTAGAAAAATTGAGGCACACCCCACCCCCACTTCTTCTTAGGAAGTAAATCAAGATGTTTAAGGAATTAGGTTGGTACTACATCAGTAACATTGCACAGACTTGACTCTGTCATCAGAGCCCTTGTGGTTATTCAGCAGCGAGATAATTGTGGTTTATATTCTTCATAAACACATAGGAATGAATTTCTGAGGAAGTTGTTTTAATGCAATGGCAGGATTCTGTTTCACTACTTCAGAAACTCTGACCGTTTCTCCATCCATTACGTCTTCATAGACTCTGTACCTCCAGAAGATTATAAAATATTAAGTCACTGAACTAGCTATCCTAAATTCATGCCTGTAGGTCCAGACATCTTGACGCTGGTGGTGGGATCCGACATAAGCCGCTGTCCTAATACTCCGTGGCCCACCTGTCGCGGCTACCTGCATAAGAGGACTCACTCGGGCTTTGTGAAGGGCTGGAGGAAGAGGTGGTTCGTGTTGAAGCATGACGGCTATCTCCTCTATTACAAACACAGGAAGGTAATGACTGATATGGGTAAGAATAAAGAACACTGGGAAGCAAAACCTCCTTGAGCTATTCCATGCCCAAGAATTGTCCTTCAGTGAATTATACGGCAGTACTCTGGAAACAATAATTTCCCTTCTGACTGAGCAAGAATTGTTCTCTCTTCAAAAAATCAAAGAATGTTAATGTATGCTCTCTTCAGCTGCATAAATCAAGGCACATGTTTCTTCTCTTTTGCTTCAGTTTTCATCCCTTATAAAAATTGTCTTATCACTGTAAAGAAAATAAGAACCAAAGATAATTTTCTAGTACCATTGGTAAGCAATGTGGATCTGTAAAAGCATAGCTCTTTAAGCCACAGTGTAGGCAATGGACCGTGGGAGGTAGAACTCAGTGCTGTTGAGGCTGCTGAGTTAGAGAACTGAACAAGTCACCTAGAATACCTATTTCATTGTCCAGATTTCAGGAAACCAGTGACGTCTAACTCTGCATGAAGGCTGGGGTAGCATAAAGAATGTCGCCAAAGTTGTGCTAAGGCAGCGCTCCTCCCAGATGTTTGTGACTGAGTGAGTCTGAGATGGGTCCGTGCACTTGGAGGGACCTTCTTTACAGCTTACATCGTGGTAGTGTGTGTGATTTCTCACCCAGATGCAATCCGGTGTCTGATTTTGCTAAGTGAATGCAAACATGCTTAAAGCTAACAGCAGCAATTTCATACATAACTCCCACTCCCTAACTTCCCACGAAATAGTCTCAGCAGCTGTCAGTGGTCAAATAGACTCCCTGTCCTAGTGTTCATGCGCTCCCTCACTAAACAAAGGATGCACTGTGCCCCACAGCCTTGTGATCTTTTGACTCCACTCCAGGGACATGCATGACCCACCTCTAATTGGGGTCAACAAGAGAATTTTGGCTATTTACCTCGTTCATGACACAATCTTATCTTTTTCTTCTGCCTTTATTTTACATTTTGTGTGTGCATGCACGTGTGTGTGTGTGTGTGTGTGTGTGTGTGTGTGTGTGTGTGTGTGTGTAAGAGAGAGAGAGAGAGGGAGGGAGGTAGGTAGAGCTTGTGCACACTAGCACATGTGCATACATGCACTTGGGTGCATATATAAACAAACTTAATTTCTTCCTGAAAAAAAAAAAGCAAAAAAAGAAATCAGTGTATTGTGAAAGTCTGATGCTGAATGACTGTGGGGACTTTCTATTCCTGCATTATGAGCCACTTCCTTGTGACATTCTGTGAACTGCTCTGCCTTTCGTAGGAAAGTGAACCGTCCAGCTTTTTTGAGAAACTTTGTCTCCCTCCAGTGCGGGAAAATAGGATTTCCTCTAAACAAGATGAGAAATTATTATCTCTCCTTGGTTTCTATTTTCTTGAGTATTAAAGTGGAACAACAAGAAGTTTTCAATCTAGAAAACATTTGTGGAAACACTGGACACGAGTTTCCAATCTGTGAAAACATGTACGTTCCTGTTTCAGAAGCCCAGAGGAGTCCTGGAAAATGCCTGCAGTTTCCTTCCCCACACCCTCAATAGGCAAGAGTGTAGCCCCAGAAACTTGATGACTTTTTTGTTTTTAAGATTTTAAGGTAATTCTAATTTGTAAATTGAGTAAATAATGTGTGTATTCCAACTTAAAGTAAATAATAACAACAATAATAATTAATTGACCTTTCACACTGTCCTCTGAAGACTGTAATCCTGAAGTTGTCTCTCTTGCCTTACATTAGTTAATCAATTTCTGTCTCCTCTTATAAAATAGGGATCATTGTAAATGTTAGTTTTTATGCTCTTCTTCAACAAAATAATATAAGAAACATCTTTGAGTTAACTATCTCTTATTTTAAGATCTCCGATTGCTGAGATCCAGCAGGGTCCTAGTATTTCCAACTTGGGTTTGCTATGTGACAGTCAGGGCACTGGTGCTGTTTAGCTTCTGTGGTGTTTTTCTGACTCTTTGAATTAAATGCATTCAGATGAAGTACTCGTGGCATAGTTTACCACAGTCCCCACTACTCTTTATTGATTCATCTACTTTTTTTTCTTACCTACCAAACTTTTGGCATTTGAAAGTATGAAGCCTGGAGTAGAAGGTATGTGAAACTTTTAAGCCATAGTAGTAATTTCAGTTAAATTTGGAACGCTTCCATCTGTTCCTAGTCTTCTTTGGGGATCTCGTAATTAGCACACAGGTAAGAAAAAGCTGTTGTGAGAAATGTAACTGTGGCTGTCACTGCTATATCAGCTTTTGACATGACTATGGGAGAGTATAAAAAGCTATCATTATTTCATGTTTAAAGAGCCCAAATCAGGTGCCTTATACCGGTACCCATTCCAGAACACATTATGCCTGATCTGTAAAACAGATAGCAATGTCTGAGAAGAGCTAATGAGGCATACAAAGTACATAACTGAATAAATTAGCAGAAAATGCATTCACCCATTCAGAAGTTAGTCACGCAGCAAATATCATGGGATAGTTTTTAAATGCCACGAATTATGTAAACACCAGGAAGGAAGCAAACAAACATGGTGCCCGCCCTGTTGGTGCTTACAGTTCCATGTAAGAAGCTAAGGTAAGACATCAAATCCACAAGTAAATACGGAATTTTATTAGTATTACAAATAAAAGTAAACATAGAAAGAATAGTTGCAGCATTGTGAATCAAGTACCAACATGCTGCTCTCAGCTGCCAAGTTGTTAAACCTTGATGATGAATAATTCTAGAATATAAGAAGACTTGGATATTTGTCAAAGAGGGTATCCCAGGAAGGGCAAACGCAGAAGGGGTCCCTTCGTCTTCCAAAGCTGGGGTTCCAGGGAAAGATGAGGTTAATCCCCTGGACGGCCTGCAGCTCACTGCTTTGCCAGGCCAGAACAGTCTACAGTCTGGGTACAAACAGAAAGCAAGACTTTGGGGCCCCACAGAGCAGGAAACCTTCAGTTGGTGGCTGGTGCAGTTATGGCAGAGGAATGAGAATGCATGTGTGGCTGAAAGACCTGAAACATGAGAAGTCCTTGTCGCCAAGGCTCTGTCAAAGGAAGTAGTTTACGGACTATAGGAGACAAACCTCGGGGAAGAGGAGAGGAAGCAGAGAAAATCAGGATCTCAGAGTGTACAGAAGACCTGCAGTTTGTCCGTATGGTGAGGGTCACAGAAAGGTAAACGTCTGAGTCTGCTAAAGCGGCAGGTTCCCAGAGGGACAGCACGTAAGGAAATGAAGGCCGGAATAAAGCACCTTCTGCTGGTCACAAACCTACCATAGAGCTACTGGACAGAGCAAGTGGCTCCCTCCCTAGCAGTGTTCCTCTAGCGCCCTCTGCTGAGAAATCTTAGCACCACCGTGCTTGTACAGAGCTAGGAAATGAGTTCATTAAAAAAGAAAAATAGAGACAGCAAGGGGTGATCAGAAGCTGAGACACACTGAGAGCACTAAATTGACACCTGGAAAAAGATTTAAAAGCGTGCATAAATTAGGAAAGGATGTGAATATATAACTAATTCTTTGGAGGGTGTGTATGGAAATCGGACACTGGAACAAATGTCCTCCTTGGGGCTGAGTGCAAATCAAGACCCAGTGGGAGTGCTCATAACCTGCATCCCTTCCAGCTCTGAAGCCTTGTATCCTTTTAAGAACACTGATTGTAATCATGAACAAAATGTCCAGTAGGAGGGGGAGTGTGTGTGTGTGTGTGTGTGTGTGTGTGTGTGTGTGTGTGTGTGAGAGAGAGAGAGAGAGAGAGAGAGAGAGAGAGAGAGAGAGAGAGAGAGCGCCTGTCCATGTATGGAAGCATATAACATTTCAGCAGAGACCAAAGAATTCAGTAGAAGTTAGCAAGACAGAAAATTTGAATAAACATTTGTTATCCAGACCAAGATAGTCACTTCATGGTCGTCTTTTGACTAAAACAGAAAATACCCTAGGTCATGGGATTTTCTCAAGTTTATTCTCACAGTTTTGCTGAAAATGAATTAGAGGGTGATATCCTCTAATGTGATGGTAACAGCCCCCCAAAAAGCCAGGGCTGCCACTGAGGCAACAGGCTATATAGTAGTCCTGGCTAGGTTAAAAAAAACTCTCCAAAGATGTTTCAGAACAAAAATCAGAATCATTGACAGAATATGGTAAGTCATTGTAACAAATATAGCACCTCACTAGCAGCAGATATGTATTTCTCACAGTACTGGGGGAGGAGAGGCTAAGTCCTAGAGCAAATCGCCAGCAGATTCAACATCTGGTGAGGGTGCACATCCTGCCTGTTTAGGGTGTCATCCTCTTACTGTCTTGCATGGGAAAACGGGGGGGAGGGGGAAGAGTCTTGATAGTTGAATAGATCCTAATCTCATTCGTGAGTTATCACTCTTGTGACCTAAACTACCAAGAATCCTACCTCCAAATTCCTACACCCTGAGAATTAGATTTGGGCATATGAATGCAGGAAACCCAAATATTTTGTTTATATCCTAAGAGAAGTAGTATGGATGACTCCCAGTTTCCTGGAAAGCATAATTGATGAGGTAAAATTTTAATGGTTCGCTGAAGTAAGAGTAGATCTAAAGTTTAGGTTGAACTGATGTATATTGTAATTGGCATGCCTTTGTAGGATACTCAAGTTTAGAACTAGGAAGAAATTTATATATATATATATATATATATATATATATATATATATATATATATACATATGTAGTATATAATATATATATATGCTATAATATGGTAGATGGTAAATGTATTCAGCTAAAAAAGTTGACAAAGGTGCTAAGGAAGCATTTCTTTAACTTGGGCTTTGAGGGTCTGCAGAGAAGGAGGTTGGCAAGGCAATCAGAGAAGCAGAAGCAAAGCCCAGGGAAAATGTGTCATAAAATAATACAAGATTGTACTTTCAGAAAGGAAAGTGGTTAAGTTCCCAATCTACCAGGAGGCCACACTAAATGATCATCTTTCCAAAAGCAGTCTGCATAATATAAACTGAGTTTGGAAGGAACCAATTCATTAACATGAGTTAAATGTTGAAAAAAAACATTCAAAGTCCGGAATTTACCAAAAAGTTTGACAGTGAAAGAGATGGGACTACTAGCGTAATCAAAGAATATTTAGTCCATTTACAGTTAGTGTAATTACCAATACAACTGAATTTCAAAATGCTATTACTATTTTGCTTCCCATGTTGCTCTTCACTTTTATATTTATTTACCCTTTTATCTTTCAGCAAATTAGTTTTTATTGTATTATTTTAACACCTATCTAAAAGATTGCCATACAGTGTTAAAACTATTAGAGCCTGATACAAAAGAGTATGTGTATTTTATAATATTACCTATAGTGTTTTATGGGCATTCTGGCATTTAAGTTAACCATATCCTTCATAATATGTTATGAATATATAATATCATATATTTTAGTTTTATATAGGTTGCAAACCTATGAGATGTTGTTAATATTCTTTTATACTCCTAATATTATATTCACTTTATTTTTAACTATATTTTTACCACAATCAAATATACGTCCTTTCCTGGCTCTTCAAAAATTTGAATTATTCTTCTGTTATAGCATTTTTTATTAATTTTTTTAATTAAAAATTTCTGCCTCCTCCCCACCTCCCTTTTCCCTCCCCCTCCCCCCCCACTCCCCATATGTCACTCCCTTCCCCCCTCCCTCTCCAGTCCAAAGAGCAGTCAGGGTTCCCTGCCCTGTGGAAGTCCAAGGTCCTCTCCCCTCCATCCAGGTCTAGGAAGGTGAGCATCCAAACCGGCTAGGCTCCCACAAAGCCAGTACATGCAGTAGGGTCAAAACTGAGCTCCCAAGGTCCAAATGAGGAACAGAAGGAGGGAGAACATGAGCAACGAAGTCAAGACCGCAAGGGGGGGCACCCACCCAAAGAGACAGTGGAGCTGATCTATTAGGAGATCACCAAGGCCAGCTGTTACAGCATTTTTAGTGAGTGACCATCAGTTTATCTTTCCTTAGACCTTTCAGATTCTTAAATTAGTTACAGAATCCTCAGTTTGGTAGTTATTTCTTTCCAGTGAATTTTGAATGGGTATTTTTCCTGTGACGCTTATAAGCTAACTTATCCATAGAAACAGGAAATTCCAAAAGAGCAGCCTCTGACATGTGCTGTGTGTGTCTCTGGCTTGCTTCCAAGCTATAGTTAATAGCTAATTTGCTCCACAAAGCTCTCAATTTAAATCTTGCATTTTTACTTTACTCCCCATTTGATTCTCTTTTACAGCCTCTTGTTTATGCTGCAGTTATCAATCTGGCCTTTTTATTTCTTTGGACATCCTTATAGTCATATTAAACTCTAGTTCTAATCACTCCTTTATCTACATTCTCCGTAAATCTTCCAACCTTCTTCTGTGTTCTCTGCAAACGTGTTCCAGTCATAAAAGATAAGAGTTCTGGAGACTCCTGTTCCCCCACAATCTTATCAGTTAGAAGAAATGGAAAAGTCAACCTTCAGTTCCTGTGAGGGTTGACCTTTGCTCCAATACCCTTACTTCAAGCATCATTCATTATTACCAGGACCACCTCTTTTTTATGTTACCTTTAAAGATATTTTTATTAATTCTTTTGAGCATCTCATAATGTCCTCCTTACCTCTGTCTTACCGTAGCTCCACTCACCTTCCTATCCAGCCATGTTTGAGTCCCCCCTGCCATGGAGTCTCTGTATGTTGTTCGACTATTGCTGGGAGTAGAAGGGTCTGCAGGACCACTTCTTGGATAATCTCTCAACTCTGTGAGTCTGTTGAATGCTCTGCTCATTTCTCAGCCTTTTCATATGGCAGTAATCCTTACATTAAACTAATTTCTGCTAGACTTTGGTGTCATTAGTCTTCATTGTCCTCCTAACTCTCTGAGATATTTGAAAAGTATTTATATACGCGAGCTTTCCCTGGCTTTTTTTCTAGCAGTCAAATTGATACTAATCAAGTCTGACATGATTAGAAAGAACTTGAGTGACAGCTGAGATGGAAGGTGGTATGAGGGCAGAGCTGGTTTTTTGTAGTGAGTTCTAAGTTGTCAGACATTCGTTTAAATATGAGTGCTGTCAGGGAGTACTTAAAGCTAGCAGAGGGGAAAAAATGGAGGTACAAAAGAAGAGGGAGAGCAAACAGATGTATTTACCATGGATCAAAAAAAGTAGGTTGTATCTAGCCCCTCACTGAGAGCAGAAGGTTACATAAAAGAGAAGACTGACTTTTCAAGCAGTCGTCCAAACAAGAGGATGCATTCCTCATGCATTGCTCAGAACAAACCGCTGTTTGTTGTCTTATGAATCTCTATGCTCAAACCCAAATGTGGGGGTGTGTGTAGGACCTGGAGGCATGGCATCCATGAGGCCTTGCAGATGCTGAGAGAGATAAACACTGTTTTGCTTAAAATGCTAGGCTCTGTTTCAAAAGCCGTGTTATTGGCTGTGTTGGGGGGAGTAGTTTGATGGCGTCATGGCACGCCGTGAGAGGAGAGTTCCTTATGAACAGGAAGTAAAACTCGGAGGATGAAATAGTACCAGTTCATTGATGTAGCTTAAATATCTCCTGTAACTAAGACTACTCGTTCGTATTTATAAATGCAAAGCGAATCATAAAGTGATGCAGTTCAATTTTTCTCCGATTCTAAGGATCCAATCCAGGGCCTTGTGCCTGCTAGGCAGATACTCTGCCGTTAACCTACATTCCCGTGTACTTTCCAAGTCCGTCAACTGCAAAGACTACATGTGGGCAGCGTAGAGAAACAGATTAATGCGGGCCCTAAAGGTCAGTCTAGTTTTGCAGCCCACAATAATACAATGAAGAATTTATGTCACAATCCGGGTTAACAAACTGTTCCCAGAAAAATATGTAATTCTTCGGCCTAATCCTGAAGTTCATCAGAGGAAAACCAGGGCCAAAGAATGTCCTTGACTAGACGGTGGAAGGGGGCAACACAGCTGGCTTCCATAGATACCTAAACTTTCATGTGTCTCCTTAAATACAATTATTAGACACCCAAGGGATAGAGTGGCGAAGACAGCATTGGAGCCCCAAGAGATATGTAGAGGGAGAGTCAGGTGGGTTAGTCATGTGACCATGTAGTCCTATGCCACAAGGTCACCTAAAAACAACGTGGGTGTATAGATTACAAGAGCAAAGACCAAACGGAGTTGAAGTCTCTGGCAAAGGGAGGAGGCTGCAATCTAGAGTTCACAGGTCAGCGGAGTGTGTGCTCCTGTTAGACAGCTGAGAGATGAGCTTAGCAGGGGTGGGCGGTCCTACTAACTGGCCTTTCCTTGCCTGGGTGTGTCTGTGTTTCATTTCATTTCTTTTTTTTTCTTCCAGTCTAAAAACATGGTCATCTCTTGAATAAACATTCCTTATAATTAGCTTTCTGCTAATTTATAGCTTTTCTTCTGATGCCAAAGCTTTTGAAAGAGTCTTCTAACACCTTTTTCTTCTACTGCCTTTCCACACCTTCTGCCATCAAATGCTTGAGGAAGGGAGTGGTTGATGAAATGACAAGCATGTTCATATTATCCAGAAACAGTGGAAAGTGAGAACGTGGTAGCAATGGGCTACCAGTGTGCAATAGGAAATTGTATTTACCTGATAAGTGTTCTATGTGGATTAAGTTAAGAGATAAATCAGTTATTACAGGGCATGGTGCATGATTTCTAACACTATGCTAGGATTCACCTTCTCTTTCCATTTCACCCCATTCTCAATAAGGAGCCTGCGTATGTGTCACAGATAAATGTCAAATTGTAATAAATTCAGATTTGCTTTTCTAAGAGGTCCTAGAAATTTCTTCTCACAATGCCAAGCATCCATCTAGAACTTTTATTCCATTTTTGTGCCTACATGGAAATAAATTGTACTTGGAGACCACAAACCGTGACCTAACCCTCCAAGGGCGCATCTCAAGGCCTTACTGCCACCCTGCTTCAATGCCTCTACAGATCCCAGCTTACTCTGGTTGCCTAGCCCACTTGCTCACACATCTTGTCAGAATCCCTCAGAACAGGGATTCTTCCCAATCAGGACTCAATTTTAGCCCCCAATTTTTTTTTTGTGTGACCCTGGATCACACAACACATAAGTACACAAATCAAACACGTACTGATAATAAATCTTAAAGAACTTCATTCTAAAACCATTTCTTAGATACATATAATTTTACTGTTTACTAAAGATGAAAGAAAATTTTGATGCCAATGAGATGGATGTGATCCTTTATTTTTACATGAAAATCCAATCTTAAACAGGGCGATAGTCCACTCTTTTAATCTCAGCTCTTGAGAGGCAGTGGCAACCGGGTCTACTCTAATTGAATTAGAGCCAGCCTGATCTAAATGGTGAGTTCCAGGCAAACCAGGTTTACAAAGTAAGACCCTGTAGAAAAAAAGAAAGAAGGAAGAAGAAATTAAAGAAGAAAGGAAGGAAGAAAGAAAAGCAGGAAAGAAGGGAGGGAGGGAGGGAGGGAGGGAGGGAGGGAGGGAGGGAGGGAAGAAGGGAGGGAGGGAAGGAAGGAGAAGAAAGAATTGAATATTTGGTGCTCCAGTGTATAGAACAGCTTAAGTTTTCAGGGTTGATTAATATTTTGAGTTTATAATCATGAATGGTGAGATTGTTGCTTCATATAAATGCAAAGTTCAAAATGACAAAAATATATTTAGGGCCATTTTAGAATGATTGGAAATTCTGTCTTAATGACAAGTCGAAACTGTGCTAACATTTTTAAAAATGAAATTCAAGTCAGTAACAAAAACAAAAACTTTAAAAGTCAGACATTCTAACACAGTACAAAAGATAACATTTGACACTTTCCACTTGGGGAATGATGGTTAAAAAAATATAATTTTAAAAATTAACCTCTTCTACTTCTGTAAGAGCAGAAACCTCTGTGCTTATAGTAAATACACTGTGATTCAAAATATGCAGTCGTCTCAACTCTGAGGTTAAGGTATTCGGAGCAATGTCTGTTGGCACTGGCTGCTGTGATAGCATGTCCAGAACCAAGTGTACAGAACCAAATCACAAAGAAGATGCAGGTGTCGGCAGGCCCTACTACAAACACCCATATTCACTCCATTTTTATTTTCCTGTAAAATTCTGGTTTTGTGCTGTTAAAAGCCTTTTGCTCTTGCCTTCAATTTTCAATCCCCACATTCAGTTAACATTAGGCTGCCAAGAAAGGTCTAAGTCTACAAGAAGGAAAGTTAGAAAAGTATTAAGTAGAAGCTGAGCTCATTGTTTTCTGAGATCTCAGTAGTAGATGAGAGAAACACACAGCGGACAAACACTTGCAGCACTCAGAAAGAAGTGGGCAGGTGGATTTGGGTATGTTTATGCGCTCCAGCGTCTTGAAGATCATCTCCAAGTCGCGGTTCTCCTTCCTTGGAACCTTTGGTGTAATTTAAGAGATGCCCAGTAGGTGGAGTAGCTTACTCACAGTTTTCAAAGTTACCAATGCACAGTAGTTAGAAACAAACGCCTTGTAGAGGCTGCAAGAAACACGAAAAGTAAACGGCCAATGAAGAAAATGAAGACTAAAGGTGATACAATTTAAGACGTAAAACCTATTAATAAAATTATGCAGTTGCTCCCTTTAGACCCCCGCACTGATACTAGCTTATAGCTTCTGATCCCTTCTGCTATGGAGCCCCTATTGGCAATGACACAGGCAGCCTGTTCTAGTATGAGAGAGGGACAGGAGTCAGGTAATGGGCTAAGCATATTCCGGTGGTGATGCTCCATTTAAGCTATTTATACAACATTAAGAAGGCTCTTCCCGGCAAAGGGACATGCGGATTGGAATAAGCACTCCCCCTTGGTCTTCAGCACATTCTTCCACTACCTTCTGCTTTTTCCTCTCCAACATTCCTTTTAGAAAATGTACACTTATACAATTATAAGAAGGATATTTTCCCAAATGACTTTCTTCCCAGAGTGGCCAGTGCCTGGAATTCTGGGGACAAAAACAAGGCCACAATCCCTGTTTACCTTTAAGAGATTTATTCTTTGGAGAAACTTAGATTTATTTATTTATTCACCAAATACTTCCTGGGAGCTTACTTTACGCCTGGGATAGAAGTGTAAAAGTGGTAAAAGGGCTCACAGGTCTCATGAACCATCTCTGTAGGACAATACAGAAAAGAAACCTGGGAACTTTAGGTACCAACACAGCGCACTGGAGGGTGGGGTATGAGGTGGGAAGTGCATTTATCAGGTGTCAAAGAAGCTGTCTGCTCATACAAGAATGTGTAGGTCTGATAAAGATCCAAGAAAAGGATGTAATCAGAAGAAACTGGTAGAACTGAGGACATGAAGTAAAACCTGGAACTATTTTAGTCATTGCTTTCTTAATAAGTACTGAAAGTTCATTTAGTTGCATCTTAAGTGTGTTGCATGGAGGGCCTTCTTGTTCGTCCTGGCCACCAGGCTAACTGAGCCCCAAAATAAACTCATAGAAACTGTATTAATTAAAACACTGCTTGGCCCATTAGCTCTAGCATCGTATTGGCTCTTACATCTTAATTTAACCTATTTCTAGTAATCTAGTAATCTGGCAGTGGCTTACCAGCAAAGATTCGGCATGTCTGACTCTGGTGACTCCATGGTGTCTCTCTGGCTCTGCCCTTTTTTTCTCCCAGCATTCAGTTCTGTCCTCCCTGCCCACCTAAGTTCTGCCCTATCAACAGGCCAATGCAGTTTCTTTATTTGTTAATGGTAATGACAGCACACAGAGGGGACTCTCACATCATAAGTGTTGTTATCTGGCACGGAGAAAGATAGCCAAGGAAATCAAGTGTAAGAGAAGCATCCTTCTGAAACCCAGTGGCTCTGTTTCTCTTCCTACCACGACAGTAGCAAACAATTGAGATGAGCATAGTGCCAAAACATGATGATGTGCTAAAAGGAAAGGGGACATCAAAAAAAAAAATCAGAAAAGGGACAAACTGTAGTGTTGAAGTTCATGCGAGGGCCTTCAAAACAACCTGCTTCACCTCCCCTCTACCTCAGTATTTCCTGAAATATTGGTTGAACATTACAATTAGACCCAATCAGGCATTTATCAGACATCTCAGGTGATACTTTATGTGTGCCAAAAGACAGCTGAAGCTCCATTGAATACTTACATTTTTATCAGTCCTTCAGCTCTCAAAAAGAAAGAAAGGAAGAAAGCAAGGAAGCAAGGAAGGAGGAAGAAAAAGAACAAAATCACCTTCCTGCTCACAGTACCATTCTTCAAAAGAGAGAGGAGACAGATTCAAGAAAAAAGCTACAAAAATACTCGTGTTGTTGAGAGAGCATGGATTTTCCTGATTTAAAGGGCAGGTGTTCCTGGTGATTTGTGATTTGCTAGTCTGCAAATGGGCATTTTTCTTTCTGTGTTTGAACAAAGTTGGGGCATTAGGCACTCCTTGAGATCAGTAATGTACCCTTCCTAAATCTCGAGAGCACTGAGTTCTCACATCATCCTGTTCTCGGGACACACTGAGGAAGAAGTCCTGATACTGCTAACAGTGACCCAGTGGGTAGAGAAGCTGCACGGTCCTCCTGTGCTGCAGACAACCCTCATGACATAGCAGATGTTTTTGAGATAATAAAGAAAATCACCATATTATTTGTGTGCACTGGTGTCTTTGTATTTGACTTAGAAGGCAGGCTCTGAAGAAAATAAGCTAAAGTAAATTTGGATTGTTTACCTACCTCCTATTTTTAATTAACTATCAGGATGTTTACTAACCCTTCTATCCAACTCCAATAATCAAAGGAAAGGTCAGGGTTGTCTGCCAGCTCGGTATGTTGTCATAAGACAAGCTTTATGGTTCTTTTCATTCTTATTTCTGTATCCTCCGAAACACGTAAGAAAGGCTCTGACTTCTTTCTTGTACTGAACTTCCTCGGATTTTGTAACGGACAGCAGGCACAATAGTGCTTTTGTAAATCTTGGTCCAGATGTCTGAAAACCACTTTTCAAGGACTACTGAACTCCTGTGCATACATCTTTAGAGACTTCAACCCAAAAGGTCATCAGGATAGAAAACATTTTACAGCTCTATTTCTCGTAGGGATACTCTCCTCTCACTTGAACAAAATATATGTTACTTCAACAGAAGGAAAATAGACCCATTAAAATGCCTTTATTTGTCACACACACACACAAAAAAATCTTGGAGGAAACATTCAAGAGTGCACTATTAAGATAAATTATCCATGAGGTACAAGTGTCCTTTGCATTTTTCCCTTTGGGATATATTTGTCCTCATTGTTTACATAAAAAGTGTCTGCTTGCAGATCTGCCCTTTTACTTCAGAACTAAGATAAAGTTTCAATTTAAACTGAGTCATCCTTGTCCTAAATATTGCATAATGGCACAGTCTGCCATCTCCCGTTTGCTTTGGCCAACCACAATGACAGGGCAAAATAGGCTGAGGCTCCTAAATCTCTTTGCACCTCTGCTATTCTGTGTGGTGGTCAGATGAATTTATTAAATTGTTAAGAATTATAGTATTGAATGAGTTACACAAAGTGCTACTCCAGGAATCTTAAAATAAAAAGCTTGCAAAAGGAATGCCTGATCTAGCTATGAACACTGTGTTCAGAAATCACAGAGAGGAACATCTGCAATGTGAAATTTTTTTATCAGAAATAGAAGAAGCTCAAGGTCAGTTTAATATTAATTCTTCCCCGGTTCTTTCATCTAGATATCAAGTTGCATTTGAATCTGGCAAAAGGTTATGTATGTAGGTCAGTTTAGCCTTCAAAGCAGAAATTTCTTGATAAATATTCTGTATCTGTCTATTTCGTCTTCAATATCATTAGGTTATTTTAAAGCGAAAGTGACCTAAACTTGCCTTTTCATGGAAAGGGAAATTCATTTCTGCTAAGTTGAAATTGCTTTTGAATAATTTATAGGGAACAGTGAATTCATCAGATGTGATACTATCAGCAGCCGTGAGATTGTATTGTTCTAGAATGGATGCTATGGGAACAGAGAAGCCAGAGTTGGTTAGTACAAGAATGTAGATCCAGAATCTCATGCAGGATACAGATAGGCCAGATTCTAGAAAAGGAAACCCTAATTAAAACTATGGAAGAATACATTAAAAGTGTCCTCACTCTAAAAAATATAAACAAATAAAAAAGAATGATATTCATTTCACCACTGTGAAATTGACTGTGACCAATATTGTTGGGTTTTGTGTCAGAATATCATCACTGAATGAGGAGATAATGATAACTGGAACAAGGGCTAATGAATAAAAACACATGAGCCTACAACATGAGTTCTAGTCTGCTGAAACGCAATATGTCTAACCCTGTCTTCTCAATTTCCTAATTTATGGTACTAGGTCCTCTCCAAAGCACCATGTTTAATCTTCTCATTCATTAATTTTTAAATGTTCTTATTGACAAACTTGTATTTGTGGATAATCATTATTTTAGAAGCAAGGCTGAATAATAAAAAGTTTGTCCTCTCATAACCAATGGTAATTGCTCTTAAACTTGGAAAATGGGTAGGAGTTGCAAGAGGATCTGGAAATGGGACAAAGAGAATCCTAAGTAGATAGAACAGGGTGACGAAAAGCTAGACAGACTTGTGTTGGGACCAACCAGAAAGCTGGAAATGGATTCCCTTGGTTACATCATGACTGAGGACAGACAGGTGCTGACAAAACTTAATTCAGACTAAAGAACTGCACTGTACTTGAGAGCTGTCTATGATTTCAGAAGTACAAGTGAAGAAATTCTTTAGTGCTATGGGGTGATACTAAAGGCTTGGGTGTAAGGTAAAGCAGACACCTTTAATTAAGTCAGAGAGTTAGATAATTCAAGAGATAATCCAAAAGAGAAGAAACTGATTGCTGGTGGTGGTACTAAGAACTCAAGCAAGAAGACTGACCTCAAGCATATGTTAATATGATATCTGTTCGTCTAACATCTTCCTCCTTTTCTTGCTCCATTTTTCCAGTCATGAACCATCTCTAGCACTTAGATACCCCCTTATATTGCTCCCTGACTACTACAAGAAACCAGTTCTAATAGTACATTATCAATGAAGTAGATACTATCATTTTCCTATCATTCTCTCTAATGGCTAAATAATGGTATTTCCACACAGTTGGTTTGCTTGCAATCTTACATCATTTGATTCACACATTTCAAAATGTGTGTCTGAAATCCCCAAGATGGGGAAGATCAGGACCCTACAGATTCTTCAAGGGTCTAGGTCATGTTTTGAGTCATTGCTGGACTCACAGATCCCGGATTACCAATGTCTAGATTTGCACATTCTGTGAGAACATTGTGACATCACTCACACTTTCTAGAGGCAGCCTTGCCTTTGCCCCTCACCCACAGAGGTCTCTCTTGCCACCACCTTACTAATTTCATTACTTCATTTCATTCTTTGAATTTTCTTGTTTTATGAGCATGTCTTTGAAATGCCTTTAGGATATTGTTGCCTTTGTAGCTAAACCCAGTCTTAATCTCTATGTCTCTCTACTTTCCTTCTGAATAGTTGTTTCTGTAATAAATAATATGCTGCGTTCTTCCTGGTTCAAAGTCCACTTGTTGTTGCTGCATACCAGAAGCTAACCTCTCTCAAAGGTGAATGCCAAGTCTCCATTGATTGACTTCCTTATAGGTGGAGGAGGAAAAAGGGGAGATTATTTGCTGGCAATAAAGTTTCATAATGAATTGAAGACAGCTGATGTGGTATGGAGAGAGGGGCATGAAGGAAACTGTTAACAGAAAAGTATAAAAGAAGATACCTGGGGGGAAGGGCAGGAAGTGTGCCAGATTTCCTCTCAGACTGACTGCGGCTGTTCTGCTGACCTGTGTGCTGCAGATATGAACACACGTACATAAACTGATAGTCCCTGCTAGTAACTCACCAAAGACCACAGCTTTGATCAAAGAAATTTTAAAGAGATAAAAGCACAATAGGTCTTCTTTTTTTGACTTTGTGCTAAATATTAAGAAAATTTCAACAGATCATGCGTTCATGGAGTTCCCATGCATTAATTTCATTTCCTGTGAGAATAAGATAACATTGGCAACAGAAAATGCTTTGCACACTCTAGGACATACCAGAGGGCCCACTGCTTTGAGATTTTTCTTTTAATATAGACATAAACTGACTATTGAAAACATAGCTAAAAGGTACACCCAAAACTTTCTGAATATTCTTTTGCATTATTGGAAGGGAATAGTGATGGTTCTGAAGTTTTTCTGAAAGTTTGTAACATGCCATTGTTAGTAATAACCAAGAAAATTGGTAGAGAAGTTTAAAAAACTCAGAGCCAGGTCACCCAAGGTAGATAGGCTTAGTGTTCCAATGCCCTTTGCCTTTGAGGCTATGTGGGGGATATATACTGAATAAAAAAGCCAATAATTACCTGTACAGGACAGAAGTGCAAAGGACTAAAGTTAACCATCAGCATTCAGAAAGCACAGCTAAAATCTATTGTGCTCTCTTATCTTAAAATGTTGTAGTTAAAAATACTTTATTGAATGTGACTCATTGTTTTTAAACATCTTTAACTGTTTGTTAGATGAGAATTCAAAGGTCAAATTCAAAATTTAACTTACTTTTCTACATAATCTTTTTAATGACTAAAACAAACATTTCACAGAGGTAGCAGACATCCAAATACAGGAAGTGTTTCACTGGCTGAGCCCTCTAGATCAAGGTCCACATCTATGGTCTCAAGCAGCGAAAGTGGAGGACTGGTTGTTACTAGTGTTTTTATTAGTAGTAAGGAATGAGATATATGTATGATTCATTCTTAAGTTTGACAGCCTTTCTGTTAAATTTAGATAGTAAATTTCCACCCTCCTTGCTGTCAATCAGTCAGTCAGTCATACAAACTAACTAGGAAGTGGGAGTGATTTTGAACAAAACATCTTATTTAAGAGACCCAAATGCTTTTATAATGCAGGTATGTTTTTTTTCATTAATGAATCCCAGTATATAAGCCAACTTAGCCAATAACATTAGCAATATTCCAAAGTGTTTTCTCTATATCATGAATTTCGGTCTAAAGGAATTCTTTTCTCATCTATAAGTAAAATGTAGCCTTTACTTTCAAGGGGCAAATCACATCTCATTTTCCCTGAAATATTCACTGTAGCACATGACTGACAAGTACCTCTCTCCTCTCTCTATCTATCTATCTATCTATCTATCTATCTATCTATCTATCTCTATCTCTCTCTCTGTCACACACCCCCCCCACACACACACACACTCCTCAGTAAATGTGGAGGACTGATTATTATTAAGTGTTTCTTAGTAATAAGGAAACTTACAAGTGGATGATTCATCCCTAAGTTTAACAATCCTTCTGTTATGCCATAAACATTTCAATGTTAGTCAAAACAATGCTATGATCACTGCCACACAGTGCAAAAAGCATTGTATTTTTTTTTAAATAAGGAAAGCTAATTAATCCGGAAACTCAACCACAAACTAGGATAGCATTGTCCTGGGGAGAATGAGCACACATCTGCCTGTGAGTGTGGGGTCACACCGCCGTTTTGTGGAACTCACAGCCTGCTTTTAGTCAGTAGAGTTTCAGGCTCAAAGTAATCAAGTTGTGACTCAGAAGTGCAAACTATATGATGATAACACAGACAGGCAATGTAAAAATATTCCTAATGCTTAATTAATACTATGTTTTGGGCAACTACTTTTAGCTATAAAAAGAGAAATTACATAATTTTCTTTCTATAGCTCAGTCTCTGGGGTATGTATCATAAGGATGCCATGATCTTAACCTGGGTAGTTTAAAACTCTAAATGACTGCCAAAGGCCGGTGGTGTCAATGACACCACCCATTTATTAGTGCTTTCAGTTTTCTTCCTGGACATGGTGACTCTCAAAGACAGTGTGTTCCTAAGATCTGCAATTCTACCAGAAGCAAAGCAAACGTTGAAAACATGAAAAAGATCTTTTTTTTGAAATACCTAGTGCTGGAGTTGAAAGAAAGCAGCCATTGCAACACAGTGTGGAGGCTGCTTTCCTGCCAATGCACTGAAGACACAGCCCTGAGCTTATGTGCCCTGAGCATCCACAGGGCCTAATTCAATGCAAGGGTTTGACTGTTTTCAAGACCACTGTTGCCTGTTGTTGTTGTTGCTGCTGTTGTTGTTGTTCTTTGCAGGTATATAATCATTATTCAATCGTTTGAGTTTAAAAACAACAAATAACTTAGTGTTACTGACATTTATGAGCAGCCTCAGGCAACATACAAGGAAAAAAATACTGACAATGCTCACCTTTTATATTTTGTTTTGATTCTTACCATAAAGTTGGTTGTATAAATTAGGAATGTCCAATAAACAGCTATACAAACTAAAGCAAATGAGATAAACATAATTGGGCTGTATAAAGTAGAAAAAAATAAAGTTGCTAGAAATTTTAAGAAATAGTCTTCAATGTGCAAAAAATACATATTCTTAACAATGGTTATTTGTTTACAAAGCCAACATATCATATGTCATAATCATTGTAGCCAGGACAAATTTCTTACATATGGTGTTCTCACTCTTTCTGGGAGCTAGCTTCTCTTACATCAGGACCCCAGAGGTTTGTGAAAACAGAATCACTGCTTCTCAAGAAAACCCAGTGTTGGGTTCCTGCAAGGCACAGATCAAGTTTTTTCACCAACTAAACAACACCTAGCAATGTTTTGCATACATTTCTTTTCAAAGATGCCCCCCATTTAAATATATAGTTGGTTTATTGTACTGAACACATCTTTCAGTACTTCATGCCTGAGCCATACCTGCTATGGATGGTATATAAGAAACAACACTACCTTTTGGTTCTTGGGAATACTCTGTATTTCGTACTGGACAGTACTCCAGCACCATAGTTAGGGACCATTTTAAATTAGTGAAACCACCACTCAAGCAAACAAAATGAAAAGAAAATGTATTAAAACAAAATAAACAATAAAAAATAAAGAAGCTACCATGACAGTGGGGTGAGTATTGATCTGGGGGAGTTACAAATAAGTTTTAGAAAGTAGGCAGATTCATAAATATGGAATCCCCAGATAACAAGTATCTACTGTTCCTTACAAACCATTGTGTCCTAAATTAATAAGCTAAAGAAAGTAAAAGATTTTTCTTCCATCATTACATTTTATTAAAAGACATATATACAATAGTAAAAATAACGTGCTGAGAGCTTATTATACACAAAATAGGAATCCAGGAAGCCCATAAGAAACATTTAATCCTAACAACCATGAGGATGGCTTAGAACGGGAGTTGTACTCTCGAGATCTCTGAGCACAGACTCTGTCTAGATATAAAATCAGACTGCCTTGCTACTCTATGCAATACGGCATTACTGGAGTTAATCTGAGACTCTGTTTCTAAATCATTTGATATCCCATTGTGTGAATGGAACTCAACTATGGCTTTAAGACAACTGGTCCCTCCTTCAGGCTCTTATAAACTTGACCATGAACAGTCATTCTACAGACAATGTTCTAGACTGTGAGATACAAAAGAACAAAATGCTGCCTTGCAGATAATACTCTGTTTTTATCTTATTTCCTCAGTAATCCATTCATTTGAGTATACAACGCCTTCTTAGGAAGAAATTAAAAATGTTTTTTTCTTTAAGGGATATAAGTGGTAAACGTGGTTTGTTATACCTTAAATATGTGGCTGGCTCCTCTCTACAATTTTTTACAAATAACTGGAAATTGTATCACATCTTTGTCTGAAAAAGTCCAGTAATCCCTTTTCAATCACAAAACAAAGGCAAACGCTTCAGTCTGGCAATTATAATTTCTGCAGTCTGAACCTTACCTTCAAACCTGCCCTAGGAATGCCTCTTTTCTAATTTTTCTCATCTAACCCACAGCATACACTACTACCCTAGCACACAAAAATCCTGGCCATTTCCTTCTCCTTGGTAATTCTCAACTTCAGTTCCTACACTTTGCTAAAACACAGCCTCCTGAACTAGACCTTGGTATCTTCAGGTCAAATTTACTCCTACCCCATTATTCTATGTGCCTCCTTCCTCAAGAAACTGTTTACACACACAGAAGTTGTTTGGCAAAAATTAGATAACGGAACTGAAAGGAAAGAGTCATGAGTATCTAGCTGGGAGTTAGGCATGTCTCAGAAAGGTTTCTACACAGGAAATGGAGACTTCTTAAACTCTTGCTTAAACTGATTGCGCTTATTTAACTTCTTCATGTTTTTGTACTTTGATTTGGTCTGGTTTGGTTTGGTTTTGTTTTACAGAGAGAGGGAAAGATCGTAAAGTTGGATGTGTAGGGTTGGAGGACAAATATGGAGGAATTAGAAGAGAGGAATTATGATCAAAGTATATTATATGGAATTCTCAAAACGAAATAAAAACAATTCTAAATGATCAAAATTTCCACAGGAAAGACTTCATTTGAGTATTTGGCAATTTACTAATCAGTAAAAACTTTAAGTATAACTTGTCAAGGTCTCTCTTATTTTTCTGGCATTCTCTTTAAAGTCTAGACCATCCCAACGGCTTGTATCACTAGTCATAGATCATCAATCCACACCATGTGCTGGTGCATTTACTACTCATAGACCATCAAGACATGCCATATGCTGGTGGAATCTAGGTCTTCAGAACTCTGCTCTCCTGAAATGGAGAACTTTCATGGAGTTCTTGTGAGAATATAGAGGTTTCTGTGTAAGGTGCACTTAATTTCCACTGTAAGGAAGTTGCTACCAGAACCTTTTACATGAAGAAAAGAGTATACTGAGCCAATAAGAACTAGATCAAGAAATGGATCTCTGAAGCTTAAGTGAAAAGGAAGCATGGAGAATTGCAAAGCAATGGTAATGCTTAAGATTTATTCTGAAAGTCATGAAGACTTGTTGGAGGCTGCTCGTTTCTTACAATTCATCTCTTAAACCAGATAGCATGAACACTGGCCTTGAAAGAAATTATTAGCATGTGGGCTTGAGGTGTATGCTTCCCTCACTGTTCTGGGGGTGGGTGGGTTGTAGTAATAGGGGCGACGGCTGGGCTGTGTCCCCAGCACCCCGCCCGCACGGCTAGCTTTACCCTAAATAATTACACGGAAACTGATTCTTTTAAACACTGTTTTGGCCCATTCCTATCTAGCCTCTTCTAGGCTAATTCTCACATATTAATTTAGCCCATTTCTAATCATCTGTGTAGCGCCCCTAGGTGCGCTTACCGGGAAGATTCTAGCCTAAGTCCATCCTGGGTCGGAGCTTCATAGCGTGCGTCTTCCCTGGAGCAGGTAGCATGGCGTCTCTCTCTAGCGTCTGCTCTGGAGAGGAGAGCTGTCGAGTCTGACCTCACTTCCTCTTCCTCCCAGCGTTCTGTTCTGTTTACTCCACCCACCTAAGGGTGGGCCTATCCAATGGGCCTAGCAGTTTCTTTATTGCTTAGCCAATGAAATCAACAGATTGATATCACTTCCCCTTTTTCTGTTTAAACAAAAAAAGGAAGGCTTTAACCTTAACATAGCAAAATTACATATAACAAAACAGTTATCAAGTAAAAGTTACATCAGAAACATTTATACATATAACAAAATTGACCGTAAATCTCTATCAATAAAGCAAAATCTATACTAATTCAAATTATTCATATCTATATCATATCCCCCTTTAAATGTAAAAGAACATTTATAAACCATATTTGGGAACATGGGCGCAGTTTTTTCTCTCCAAACTGCTTCCTGCTGAATGGGGGCGTCGTTAATTAGGTCTTTCATGGTATAACCTGTGTGCCAGGGTCATCTCAGTTGGCAGTTGAGCAAAGCAATTTTCTGAAGATGTTCACAGCAACCCTTCAGGAGGACGTGGTCCATCATACCAAATCGGAATTGAAAAAATCCATAGAGTCTCATCCTCTGTGAAAACAAAAGAAGAATCTCTTTTCCAAAGTATCATATCCTTAGATCCAAATTCTGAAATCATACCCTCATGATATCCGTTCTGGTTCCACTGGGCAGCCCATATAATGAAATGTCTGTCTGTACTTAGCTCCTTTACAGTCAAAAATTTTAAAGAAAACACAATGTACATAATCCAGATTCTCTGTGAATTTTCCATTTTTTACGTGGCTTATATTTCTTTATTTCTTTTAATCTCTTAACTATCTGTACTCTAAAGACTTTACCTTTTTTTTTAACATTAACTTTATTTTCTATATTCTTTTTCTTCTCTCTCCCAAGCCTACGTACATTCATCCAACAGTGTGACTCATTTAGTGGTCTGAATCTGTCCTATTGTGAATCTGCAATTTTTTACTGTCCAGGAGCACTTTTGATTTGCGCCTTTAAATCACTAGGCGCTTAAGAATCTAAGCTGTGACATTCCTAGGTTAACTTTTTGCTTTTTGAGCGCCATTTGTAGTAATAGGGGCGACGGCTGGGCTGTGTCCCCAGCACCCCGCCCGCACGGCTAGCTTTACCCTAAATAATTACACGGAAACTGATTCTTTTAAATACTGTTTTGGCCCATTCCTATCTAGCCTCTTCTAGGCTAATTCTCACATATTAATTTAGCCCATTTCTAATCATCTGTGTAGCGCCCCTAGGTGCGCTTACCGGGAAGATTCTAGCCTAAGTCCATCCTGGGTCGGAGCTTCATAGCGTGCGTCTTCCCTGGAGCAGGTAGCATGGCGTCTCTCTCTAGCGTCTGCTCTGGAGAGGAGAGCTGTCGAGTCTGACCTCACTTCCTCTTCCTCCCAGCGTTCTGTTCTGTTTTCTCCACCCACCTAAGGGTGGGCCTATCCAATGGGCCTAGCAGTTTCTTTATTGCTTAGCCAATGAAATCAACAGATTGATATATGACACTCCCACATCAGTGGGTAGAAAATATATAGCCTTCTGGAAGTGTCTCACAAGGGTGCCAGTCTTAGGAAAATGAAAAGCAATTTTCTGTCATTTGCCCAGGGAATTCTCTACCATCTTTCCTCCCTTCTTTACCATCCACATGAGCTGTTTCCCCAAAGAGTATTTCTGTACTGGCAAACTTTGCCTCTTTCCTGTAAGTTCTGGGCGAGTTGCAAAATGTTCATTTCTGATGAAGAAACTTGTTTCAGTAACTTTGAGCTTGAACACAACTGTAACAAGAAGTGATGATGAAAAACATCACAGACTTGGACAAGTATATGTACCAAGGTTCTCATTCAGTTTTTTATAAATTAGAGAATGGCAAAAAAAAAAAAAAGAAAAGTAAGAATGCACCCCCCCCACCAATGGGTCATTGTTTTCTCTTAATTGTTACTTGGATCTACCACATGGGAAGCATTAGCTTTACCACAAGGCATGATATTGAACACTTGGCTTATCTTATTTTATTGTTCTTCCAAGGGCTAATATGTGCTATAGAAGTACAAGTGTGCTCACACAAATGCTCAGTGGCATGGTCAGGACTTAATTCTTAGCCACGGTCTTAGATCTGGCCTCTTTGCTGTGTTATTTCTTATATGTAGAGACTTTTAAAACCAACAGTACTGAATTGGGTCTCAGAAAATCTATATTTGAATTTCACCCACTAGTCTTGTAAATCTAAGGAAGCTGGTTTCTTCTTTAAGAGGGACTCAGAATTTTTGACTATCAGACTCTTTGGAGGAGTTACCTAACCAATATAAGATCTCCTTGATAACCTTACAGTAAATATTGAGATTCATCGCTGTTTCTCACCAGCGAATCCAGCACTTCTGTGAGCCAGTTTGAATGGCAGAAGTCAGAAACATAGAAAGATGAGAAATATATTTTATACTGAACTTCTCCCTAAGATGTTGAAATGATCTATAACTGAGTCTGGAGAGGCTTTATGGTATGTACTACAGCAAAAGGGAGTTTGCTGATATGATCAACTTAGTTAAGAGCGCCGAGATGTAGGCTCTATCCTAGATTTTCCAGACATACGCAGTGTCATCTTAAGAGTCCTTATGAGAGGGAGATAGAAAGATGAGTGTGACAAGGGACACGAAGGTGGACTGATGAGCTGGGTATTCAAGCAGCCACTACGGTTGGAAAAGGTAAAGATGTAGCTTCTCCCCCACAATCTCCAGAAGATATAGTTCCCACATCAACGTGTTTACTTTAGCCCAATGGAACTAATTTCAGACTTTGCCTCCAGAATGTAAAGACAACCCATCTTTTTAGTTGCAAGCCACTGTATTGTGGTATATTTATTACAGCAGCAGCAAGAGACTAATAAAATGCCTACAGATTCCAATGTAAGGATGGTTTGAAGAGGCACCAAAGACACTGAAAGGCCTGTGGGCATGTGATTCCAGCAATCCTAACAATGCTGACCTCTGGAAATAACAGTGATGCATACTGAGAAAAAGAGAGAAGCTTGGAGGTATGTGTTGGAAGCAAGGCTGGTTGGACTTGCCAGATTCCCTTAGCTCCAAAACCACTCTTTGCTTTGGCAGAAGTAGGAAGCCCTGGGTACTACTTGGCACATTGCAACCATCAGTCCTCATCAGTCAGGGCTGCTAAACTAGGTGGCCAATTTGACAGATAAGAAACTTACCAGGCAGACACATCTAGGCACTAGAAAAACAGCTCATAGCCCAGAATCTGCCAGTCTATGGCCAACTTTGCTCTGCAAGGGCCTAACAAGAAGAAAAGCAAGACCAAGGATAGCAAGTAGAACACGCGTGGATGCCTTCACAGGTAAAGAATAATTCCGGTTACATGTAACTTCTTTATAGGAAGTGGGCATGATATTCCTCATAGTAGAAGAGACGGAAAGCAATCATTTTCTTACACAGTGCCACTTCTCAGACCTTCCTGGACACTACTTTCCGCACACTTCCTTGTGCCAATGAGGGACCCACCAGGCTGACTGTAATGAGGCATTTCTATGTGTGAGATTTCAGACTGTGGTCTTTGCCCTCAGGCCTCTTACTGAGGCTTCCAGCTGCTTTTAAAATCTCAACTGGAAGACAGAAGAGAGGCAGAGAAGAGAAGAAACCCTACTGGGGACCAGGAGTGATGACAAGCCATATACTCAATACTGCCTTCTCAGAGAGAAGTACATCTTTAGGCCCTGCATGCACATGGTACACTTACTTACATGCAGCAAAACATAGGCGTAAAGTAAATATAAATAATTCTTCAGAAAAAGAAAACCTTTAGCCCTAGCTTCTAATTTAAGGAATGTTTCATCACAGAGGCCTAAAGGGAATTACTCCGATGAGCACTAAGGTCCACTTGGGATGCCACATTTCAGACGCAGGGAATGCTAAGTGGAGTGGAGCTTTTGTGCCAGCTATTAGCTCTGATCTCTCTGACTTAATGCTGTGTCTATTCGTTCTATAAAAGAAAGGGAGTTTTCTGCCTCAGTACCATTTGCTTTTGCACATTCATTCAGGAAGTCTTATAGCAACCTGCCCTTCCCAGATGTGAAAGAGGAAAGTGAGCCATTCCTCACTGAAGATGTTGAAAGCGTGGATAAAGGGGAAAGCATAGGCACAAAACATGACATCCAGTATTCCCGGGGTTTATTTAAAAAATAACGTCTTCTTTAATTCAATGAATGAATGTTAACATAGTTTAAGGTAGCAAGAATACAGAAGTGATGAAGAAAGCTACTTGTTCTCATGGGGCAATATCATCTTTATATCAATAGAAACTTAAATAGAATGTTAGCTTTAAGAGTGACAACCACAGTTAGGAGAACAGAACTGGGGTTGGATGAATGTTGAATAGGAACAGCCATTTGGGTACACTTCTCTGAGGAGAGACCACCGTCTCACTAAATGATGAGACAGTCGTAGCCAGTCATGTCCTAGAGAAAGAACAACACAGGATGATGAAAAAACTATAAAGGCGCCACGGTGCTGGTCTAGGGGTCTCATGAGAGATGTGATAGTTCAACCGCAATGAATGAATAACAAAGCAGAAGTTGAAGGTTGGAGCTAGGAAAGCTAGAGATGCATTTAGTCAGAAGCAGAGCCTGTCAGAATCAAGTCCTGAAACCTGAAAATAAGCGGCTACTTTTATGATGGGGGCCACCTTAAAGCCAGCTTTTGGCTGGATACTGGTTCTGTAAGAACAGACCACTTAGAATGTAGAGCAGTTTGTGACTTAATTTTGTCAAGTCCTATTTAAAAAAAGAAAAAGAGCCTAAGGAAGATTTCTATAACAATAGTAGGAACTAGTGCTACCTTTGACAAGGAGACACCCCCTGAAGCTTCTTATTGAGTGGTAATTATTCATTTTCATGTCTAACTCTGCTCTGAGAATATGGGCTATAAAAGAACATTAAATTGGGCTTGAAGTATGCTGGCTGGAATCTAGAACTACATAAAAATTCCCAGGCTCCCCATTTAAAGATTAAATGCTTTTTAATTATTTTCTACCCACTATCTTGGTCTTGATGTATTGCTGTGTTCTATATTAATTAGTTAGTGTCACACTTCCTTAGGTATCAGATGCCTCCTTCCCACTTTTACCCTCTCGTACCCATGACCCACAACCTGTCAAGAGTAAAGGGTAGCTGACACTAGGAAGAGGCTAAGCAGCAAGAGCGTAAGACTGTCCCACAAGGACAAGGAAGGTGATTTGAATTAGAGTCCTACATTAATGGGATAATGGACCACAGTCCAATTACACTCTACAGTAACTTATTTATAACACACAAACTCAAAGTGCGACAATTAAACCATTTTAAGAGCAGGATTATATCCTTCTGCTTAGCACACCATGACACCTTCTTTGTGTTTGGGCCAGAAGAAAAGAAACTGCATCCCACTATAGACTTTTATCCTTAGGTACTAAAATGTAGCAGGCTACAGATAGATGAAGTGTTACCATTGTGGGGAACAGAGTAGAGGGTGTACATATGAAGTTCTCTACATTACAGTTTACCCTCCACACCTCTGTCTGGAGCCAACCAATAACAAAAGTATTCGAAAAAATTGTACCTGTACTCAACATGTATACCTTCTTCTTTTCATTATTATCTAAGTAATACAACATAATCATTACTACACAACATGTATATTATATTAGATAACTTGGGGCGATCTGAAATATACAGGTGAGTTTGCATAGGTTATATACAAGTCATGTATCATTTTTGATGGGCTTAATAATCTTCAGATGTTGCTATCCACAAATGGACCACGAAACAACTCTCTACCAATATGGAGGATGACTGCATGTTTTCTGGTGAGCTTACAGTTGTTTAGAAGTGTAAATTTATATATAACTTATATATACAGGTATGTATATGCATGTCTATGATACTTCTTGAAAGAAAGGAAAGAGGGAGGGGAGCAATGAGGGAGGAAGAGAATCCAAGAGCAAGAATCAGAAGATAAAATTAACAGCTCTCAGATGTATTCAGTTAAACCAGGCAAAGTATTAAGTGACCTCAGCTGGAAGTACAGACCCTATCCCAAGGCTGTGAAAAGATGAAAGAAGACTAGATAAGCTCACTTTCCAAAAGTAAATGACTGCTCAGCTTCTTCCTGGAGACCTTTATTTTTCTCTGTCCAAATCCAACAAGTAATCGTGTAGTTATTACCCTCTTGTAGAAGGAATACCCTGCCCATGATTTCTGATGTTACCATGAGAAGATAGCATTTTGTGCATGGCACATAATTCTTAATGCTGACAAAATTTGAAACTAGTCTTTACCAAGAATGGCAGGTACTTCAGTTTAAAAAATTAAAGTAATAATATCTGAGGCCACAGACTAGGCAAAGTTTCATAGCCCATATGTTGTAAATTTCTTGTTTTTTAAACCTAATTTGTGGATATATATTTACCTTATTTATGATTTTGTGTATGATGGTTATAGAATACTATTCTAAATTTGCATAATTATGGTTGGGATAAAAGGTGACTGTGAGGTCTTGAAGATATTGGGGCAATCTAAGTTCACACATGTAAAGAAATTAGTACCATTCTTGGAAGAAAAATAGGTAGAAAACCAAATAATAACTCTTCTTATTGCTAATGTAACTGACAATATTTTCACCAAATCACTTTTTCCCCGTCCTAAACTATTGCCCCCAGATACCAGCCAGAGAAGTCCTAAATTTTTCTTAGTATTTTGCTTGTAGAATGAAAGTGTAACTTATGCAGTTAAAATATTTTGTAAGAAAATATCACTTGGTTCTAGGGTTCAACATGCTTTTCTTTGAAGTAAGATTAGAACCAGTCAATTCTGCTGTGCAAATACTGAGGAGAATACATGCTAAATCTATACCACAGCCCAAATCCATGGTCTAGACGCAGTGATTGGAACACCTTTGATGCATCTTTAAACATTCTGAAGTACCCCATATTCAATCATCTGTCCTGAGTAGAATGCCCTAAAATCTAGGCTTCCATCTTAGAGGAGACCTAAGTATTAAAATGAGGCAATGTTACTAGAAGAACCATTCCCCCAACTTCAGGGAGAGGTGAAATTAACAGAGGCAGAATGAAGCCTACTCGTTTCTATAATGAGGGACAAACACTATTGCCAAGTAATACAGTAAGAAGCCGGGTACTTAAGCCATAAGAAACAGTCATGCTGAGTCCGATGAGAGCAATCCCCTTCACAGCTTATCAACTGCTAAGAGAGAATTTCCTCAGGACCTAGCACTGCCCCAGCTCCAACATGGGGCAAGCAGCAGAAGCCTTCTCTGATGAGCTTATAGGCACAAGAATCTATAAGATTTTTTAAAAAACCAGATTGTCTAACAAGAGATTAAGAAGGGCAGTGCTAGGTTGTCAAGACGCTGAGTCCCTAAGGAGCTTACGAAACCTTTACTCTCAGCTAAGAGATCAGCATAATGACGTCTCTGGCCCCTAGGGTTAATGTGAATATGACATTTACTATGTCAGACATTTATAAAAGAAATCTCATTTCATGGAGACAGTGCTTGAGTAAATTTTTATTCACATCCTGATTTTTCCATCTATTAACAGCATTTCCTTAGTCAAATCATTTAACTCCACTTGCCTGTTTTTTTGTTTGTAGAACACAGTGAATGAGGTGCTCATCGTATACTGCTTTGTAATGTTGTCGGAATCATTAACGAGCATTAGGACAAATATTTCAGGAAGAGGAATCTGGGCCAATGAGTAATTTTCACTGGAGAAAAAGTTAAAGACCATACAGAAACCATTTGTATTATTTTAATCACTGGACTAGTAAAATTGCCTAATTGATAGTATCTGAGTCTTTTAGGTGATTTCTGGAGATTAGACAAAAGAAAGAGGTAGAAATTCCTAGCCAGCTGGGCGGTGGTGGCGCATGCCTTTAATCCCAGCACTCGGGAGGCAGAGGCAGGCGGATCTCTGTGAGTTCGAGACCAGCCTGGTCTACAAGAGCTAGTTCCAGGACAGTCTCCAAAACCACAGAGAAACCCTGTCTCGAAAAACCAAAAAAAAAAAAAAAAAACCAAAGAAATTCCTAGTCAGAACTTAGAACTTTGATCATGACAAAGCAAGCACTGTAGAGATAAGTACACTGATTCTTTTTCTAACCTCCCTACAGGGGCTTCACTGTAACTCACAGACAGGGTCTCTCTTCTGAGATATCTATGAAAGGATTCTCTGCCATTAACTAAAGAAACTGATTCAGCAGACCACTATAAATTTCAGATTCACTAAGATTTCACATAGGAAGTTAGCATGAATTATTTTTTCTTGCCTTGTTTATATTTATGTTTATATCTTTTGATAAGAGGGTACCCTAATCTTATGGGCTCTTACTTGTGAACAATAAACCATACTTCCAATTTGCTAATGTCATTTGATGCCTCAGAAGGGGAAAAAAGAAAAATATTTAATTATATGTTGGTTGTGAAGAAAGCACAACCATAGAGTTATGATGGAGAATGTTCCAGAAGAGATGATTAAATAACAAAATTCATGAATAATAGAGTTTAAATATTTTTCACAGAAAGGGGTGTGTGTGTGTGTGTGTGTGTGTGTGTGTGTGTGTGTGTGTCTTAGGTCATAGGGTTTTGTTGTGAAGAGACATCATGATCACAACAACTCTTAAAAAGAAAAATATTTAATTGGGGCTAGCTTACAGAGGTTTAGTCCATTATCTTCATGGTGGTATGCAGGCAAACATAGTACAAGAAAAGGAGCTGAGAATTCTACCTCTTGTTTACAGGCAGTAGAAGCAACTGTATCCCATATTTGGTGTAGCTTGAGCATTTGAAACCTCAAAACCCACCCATACAATAAAGGACTTCCTCCAATAAGGCCATATCTACTTTAACAAAAATATTCTACTCCACACGTCCTAATAGTGACATTCCCTATGGCCAGGAATTCAAACACAAGAGTCTATGGGGGTCATACCTATTCAAACCACCAAAGTGTGTGTGTGTGTGTGTGTGTGTGTGTGTGTGTGTGTGTGTATGTGAGAAAGAGAGAGACAGAAACAGAGACAGAAAGACAGAGAGAGAGAATAGCCACTTTACAATAAATATATATTTTCATAGAAATACCTTATATGTGGCAAATGCCCATTAAAATTAATTGATAAAAATTTGATTTAAAAAAGTGATCAAAGGAATTTAGTAGCAATTTCTCCGAAGATGTACAAATTGCCCACAAGCATGGGGAAAAGAACTCAGTGGCTCATCTCTAATAATTAGGAAAATAAAAATAAAAAATACATCAATACATAATTTCATACCCATTAGAATAGCAATTATTTAAAAACTATGAAATAACAAATATTGAGTACTGGAAAGGATAAAGAAAAATTGGAACCTTTGTACCCTGCTGGTAAAATATATAGCAATGATTGTTATAAAAGTATGGCAGCTCTTTACAATAAAAAGTACAATTACCACATGGCCCAATCTTTCCACTTCTGGGAATATTGCCTTGAAAACAAAAGCAGAAACTTGGACAGTTACTTGTAGATGTGTGTGTAAAGCAGCATTATTCTTAATCACCAAGAGGTAGAAGCAATTTAAGTATATATATTGATAGATGATAGGTAAAAATAAATAGATGATAGATACATAGATGATAGATAGATAGATAGATAGATAGATAGATAGATAGATAGATAGATAGATAGATAGATGATAGATAGATATTCAGTGGAATATTATTACATCGTTAACATATTTATCTTATTTTTAATTGTCTATAAGTTTGTGGGTGTCTATGTGTCTGAATGTATGCACATGAGTACAGAAAGCCAGAAGACAACACTGGATTCCCCTGGAGTTAGAGTTTCAGTCAGCTGGGAGTCAGTCAACATGAATTCTGAGAATCAAACTTGAGTCCTCTGAAAGAACAATACATGATGTTTATTGCCAAGTCACCTCTACAGCTCCTATCACATTTTCTTAAAAGAAAGTAAATTCTAGCACATTCTGTAAACTTAAAGACATTATGCTAAGTGAACTAAGCTAGTCACAAAAGTTCAAATACTCTATGCTACCCTTGCCTAAGATTCTCAAGTGGTCAAAGTCATGGAAAGAGAAAATACAGGAGTGGCTGCCAGGAACTGGGGTAAGAGATTCAATGTTGGTGACTTGGAGTTTCAGCTTGTGATGATAAAGAGTGTTCTTAAGATGATTGATGGAGATGGTTTCACTCAAAATGTTTAAAGTGATAAATTCTATGTAATATCTATGTAACCATAGTCCTGAATAATTAAAATTGAATGTTTAATTTTGCTCCCTCAACTGTTTTATCTGGAAAAACTTCTCACAATGTTTCTGTTGATTGTGTTCCAACCTCCTAAGAAGGAAACATCAGGCTGACCTGAATGAATTTTCCCTCTACTGAAGAGTCTTTCATCTCCATGCCCACAGACAAGCATTAGGCTTCATTTTCCTCAAACACAAAATATGGAGGGTGTTTTACCAAGTCACAGCATGAAACAGGATCATGTAAAAATGACTGGCAAATAGTTCATACTCAGGAAGTTATTGTTAGTGCCATTAGCATCATTTCTCCTACTTAAAATTCACTATGGGGAAAAAAGTACATAGCAGAATCCCTGCACACAAAAAGAGCTCCACATCATCTTTTTAAAAGAAGATCCGCATACCGCCTACATAATTCAACACTGAGTAGCGTGACACAGGCATGCTTTGTGAGAAGACAGAGATTGATGGAAGTTACAAAGGCAAGATTTCAGGAAGAAAAGAAATTTAAGCAGGGACCTTGAAGGATGGTTGGGACTGGAATGGAAGACGGGAAATGGGAAAGTGATGGAGAACTTGAGAAAAGGCATGGAGAAGCGTGATCCTGTGACACTTTCCTACTCTTCTATTAGTGACAGTCATAAAAAGGATGGTTGGAAAACCAGGGGAAAGCCTCATGGGTATATTTCTGATGGTCTCATACTATATCAATCTGAGTTAATGCAGTAGATAGACTGTATCTAGTGGAGTTTGGTAGGTAACTTAGTGGTTGGGCAGCACGCCTAAGTCTCTGGAACTGATCCTAAGCACAGAAGAAGATAGAGAGAAAGGAAAGAAAGAAGGAAGGAAGAAAGGAATGGAGGGAGGGAGGATGAAAAGACCAATTTCTTCATTGTAGAATGTCAGTATTTCTTTTTGAGCTCTTCAGACAACTGGATGAAACCCATTCAAATTATAAAGCCTTAACTGTTTAACTCAAATTCTCTTCATTCAAATATTAATCATGGCTGAAAGATCACCTTCCTTAGAACACATAGAATTGTTTGACCAGACAATTATTACAAACTTAACAAAAAATGAAATGTAACCCAAACAAGAAATATAATACAAAGAATTATTGCCTAAGAATATGAAAGAGGAACTGTAATTATAGATTAAATAGGGAACCCTTAAAGCTATCTTAAGACAGAAGAAAGAGGCTCAAAAAGGGCTATTTGGAGGGAAGAATTCAGAAATCATTGAAAAAGTTTGCTAGGGCTCACTGGATGTTGGAGTGCCCAGTCAGAACAAATCAACAGTCTCTGGGGAAACAAAACCACAACAAAAAGCAAAATAACAGTGCTCAGGTGAATCTAGGTTGTGAAACAGGTATGCTGCAGGTCAGTGGTATGCAGGGTATCAGGTTACTGATGCTGCAGTGAAGTCCAGAGAACATGAGGCCTGCATCATGACAGCCATTAGAACTCTTAGTGCTTAGTTAAGCCATAACTGGTACTTGGGAACAGGAGGAAGTCCAGTGTGACATAAGAGAGATGGTGGTACTCTATTTGATTGGGTAGTTGGTGAAGCCATCTTCTTTAGGGGTCTAGTGTTTTGAGTAACTCTTAGGGAAGAAAAAAATAGATTCTCAAATGTCTACCTTCGCAGATCATAGAAGAGCATACAGAGCAGAAATCTGGACTAGCACCCCATCTGAATTGTCTGGGAATCCTGACCATGTCTTTTTTATCCAAGGAAAGCCCTGGACTAGCTTCATTTACAATTAGAGAAAGTCTCAAGGGCTACAGAGTAGGAAACAGCATTTTTAGGCTCTTCTGAACATCCACAAGACTCAAAAGGATTGCCATATTAAAGTACCACAAGGCCAACTAGAGACACTCAGTCCTTATTCATAACTGATTGGCTTCTGTGTCTAGATCTCTGGGATGGAGTGGTAGAGCCTATTTTGGTGATGAATATTAGCCCAAACTTTGAAAGGCAGAAGAGTCAACATTAACTGCTGGATGAGCTGAGACACTGGTATAAATGTCAAGAACTTGAGCATATCAGCTATTTGTTCAACTAGAGAGTACACTCTGGGAGTGCCCCTCAGGGCTGTTCCAGGGGCTCACATGGGGCCCTATCTGTTCTTCCTTAAGCAGATTTCTGGTGATTTCCTTGAGTATCTTAAGTTTGAGTTCTGTTAATGGCCACTTCTCCACCCATACCGGCTTACCAGGTGCCCACCTAATGGACAGGACCCTTAGGACAGTGGCCTCTTTTTCTGGGGGTGAATCCAGGTGTTGGGGATCTGCTTGATGACACCTTGCTCAGTTTCTCCCACCTTACACTTCTCTCTCAACCCAGCCATATCCTCTCCGGGCTCCACCTCCCTAGTGTTGGTATTAAAGTCATGTGACTCCCAAGTACTGGGATTAAAGGTGAGAGCCGCCACCACCTGGCACTGTTTCTCTTTTAGACTAGATCCATCTTGTGTAGCCCAGAGTGTTCTAGAACTCATAGAGATCTGTCTACCTCTGCCTCCCGAGTGCTGGGATTAAAGCTGTGTGCCACCACTGCTGGCTCCTATAGCTAACTAGTGGCTTAACTCTGCACTCTGATCTTCAGGTAAGATTTATTTGTTAGAGTGCAAACAAAATATCAGCACAACTCACCAATGCTCAGGTTGTTAATCTAGGCATGGGAAAGGCAGGCTTGACAAAGATTCAGTAGTTACCTCTCTAGGCAATTCAGCAATAACAACGCCTGGTTCTCTGTCATGGAGTTAGCCTTTATCAGGGGGTTGCAGGAACTTCTTAGCCCAAACATTTATATGCCATTTATAAATAGTCAGACATTGTCTTAAATACTTTACATCTGGTTAACTCTTCAAATAATTCTATTTTAGCCTGAAGGTGGTGGCACATACCTTTAATCCCAGCACTTGGGAGGCAGAGAAGTAGGCAGATCTCTGTGAGTTCAAGACCAGCCTGGTCTACATGAGCTAGTTCCAGGACAGGCTTCAAATCTACAGAGAAACCCTGTCTTGAAAAAACAAAAAATAATAATAGCAATAATAACAATAATAGTTTGACTTTGCAGAAAAGAAATTGGGCACGAAGTGATTATGAAGTCAATAGCAAATCACCAACTGATCCACTGAGTAGTATAAGGAGTATTCAAGCACCACTGTAGAGTCCATCCACCAAAAAAATAAATACCATGGTAGTCCCCTTTTACTTATGATTTTACTTTCTGAGGTTTCAGTGTTTCCATAACCTATGGTTAACTGTGTTTCAAAAACCGTAAAGGAAAAAGTCCAGAAGCAAATAATCCATCTCATTGCAAGCCTTTCTGAGCAATATAATGTATCTCATCCCCCTGCATCCCTCTCTGGACATAAAGCATGACATTTATAAAGTACTACACTCTATAGACTACCCTGCTATTAGTCACCTAGTAGCCATTTCGATTATCAGATTCCCTGTCATGGTGACATGGTTTTTGTTCTTATTACTTTAGTTAATTATGTTCATAATGTGTAGACGTATTGATGCGAATGTGTGGCACAAAACCCTGAAGGATCAACTAAGTCTTGTGTTATATGGCAATACTGCAAGGCATGAAGAAAAATATTTATAACCAGCATCAAGCACTCTCTGTTTCACATGTCCACTGGCGTCCTTGGAAAATATCCTGGGAGAATATGTGAGCCCTATCGTGCATTTAGACAGGGCACTTTAAAACAAGCATTTCATCAAAGAGCATATGGTACAAAATGCCTTTGATTGACCCAAACCTTCCAAGCTGTTAATTCAGTTTCACTGCTTCACAGCTTTTTAATTTTTAACAGTGTGAGTGTGGAGACAAGGTCTTGCTATACACCTTTGGTTTTCCTTCTCCTCCCTGTGTAGTTTAGACAGGCCTCAATCTCATAATAATCTTGTGTTTATTGCGCAAGTACTGCGATTCAACGCATATGCCACCCCTCCAGTCCTTTAGTCTCCTTTTGTAACGATAAGTATTGCATGGTAGTGGGTATACTTTTAGGAGTAATTTGGGAGCCAAGGAAAATGTAACAACTAGGCCATTCAATTGAGAACATAAATTTCTCTTCAAAGCTGTAGAGTTGGGTAGTCCAAACTCAAATACTGTTGGCAACCTTCCTCTTGGCTAACTTTCAAGAAGAAACCTGTTTGTCTGGGCATAGCATCAGGATTTGCCCAACGACAACAAGCTCCTTTAGCTGCAAGAACTCCCATGACGACAAACTCCTTTAGCTGCAAGGGCTCCCAGGGCCTCCTGGAGCCTGGAATCTGGCTGCTGCCAGGAAACAACATGGTGCAGTCAGCCTGTATTTATCACATTGCAAACCTGATTCCCCACTTCAGGCAAACTGACAAAGAAAGCACAAAATTCTCAGTTGGCAGCCAGTTACCTCTGTTGATGTCACATCTGCAGCCAGGGATTTTTATAAAAACAGAGAAAGAGCCATAGCTCTCTGGAAAGATGAAATACCTTATGAGTGTACTTCTGCTTTAAAACGTGAATGGTTGCAGTGAAATTGCCTCCATCTCATTGTTTTTTAACCAAAGTAAAAGGGAAGGTCAAAAATCACGAAGTATTAACTGAGAAACTATTATTACACGTAAACAAGTGTGTGGTTTTCATGTTCATTTGACTTTCTGTTTTCTGTCATTTGCATTCTGCCCTGCCTGCCTGGGGGAGAAAAATGAAACACAAACAAACAACAAATAAATAAATGCATACACAAGTAATCTCAAATAATCTAGGGAGGGGCTTGTAGTCCCTCAAGAGTCATGGCGTTTATTTCTCCACAATACAAAGACAGCAAAAGGCACAGCAATGAAAGCCCTCCCTTCCCTCCTTCCTTCTCACCCATGCCTTTGACTTCTCCCCTGATCCTAGGACATCGTCAGTCATAAGCATCTTCTCATGACCATCAAGGAATGATGGTTTTAGTGGCATCCTGCCCTGCCTGCCTGGTGAAGTTGTTTCAAACAGCCACCTAGAGATAAAGGGTGCCCAGTGTCATTAACAAAATTCTACAATTTTATTCCAACCCTCCAATTTCATTGCTTCTCAGCCCTGCAATGTATTCACCTTTACTGAGTTGCTACCCTTTAAGACAGTCTTTCTTTCTGTCTATATTTGTCTTGACTCTGTTTTTCTTCACTCAGAATGATCTCTTTCTCATGCTTTTCCTTGCCTCCTGAAAAAGTGAATTTTCAGGGTTGTATGCCCAGATAAAATGAAACATACACCCAGTGTCCCCATTTTATTTTTTTCCTTTTCAAAGACTAGATGTGTCAACAACAAATTTCTATCATATTAAAACCAAAATTTTGACCAAAACAGAAATTCAAAGGCATCTGCAGGTAGTTTTATTTTAGCAGAAATCCTCAAAAATACAAATGCCTTTGTCTTGTCTTTATTCTTCTCCATAAAGGCAATCTATTTCAGAAGCACATTCACTCTAGGTTGGGTTTTTGTCATCATTATCTCTTGATGTTTCCCATGTCTGAACACTCTGACCTTTGGAATTCATTCTGTAAAAAATATAATTTTCATGATAGACAACCCCAACATTACCCAAGGTCTTCTGGTACAAACAGCCCGAGTTCTTTTATTCTCAGTCTATAGCTTCTGGACATCGCTAAACAATTCCTAGTTAAATCCCCTCAGCATCCATGCTATTTTAATCAATCCTTCACACAGACAGCAGCTGAACCTATGAACTGGCTCAGGAATAGAAAGCAGTGCCAGAGGATTTCTGTGCCTTGGACAAAAGAATATAAAGTTGTGGGGAATGCAGCCTTGAAGAAATTTTCATTGTTCCATCACTGCTAAGACTTTTGGAGGCATGTTAGGTAAGGGATCAGATAGTGGCAATTTAATATTTTGCCAAGGAAAAAGACTGGATTTGGCTCAAGGAAGTAGGGGTTTTTTTTGTTTGTTTTTGTTATTGTTTTTAAGGCATGACAGTAAAATTGAAGCCAGGTTTAATTGTCCTTTATCTCTAGAAAACATGTGATTGATGAGCCTGGCACCACAGTGCAGGCAGTATTAGGGTTAGAGGAAATGGAATCTCTTCTTCAACATCTGGATCTCACCAAGAGGGGTTTAAAGGTTCTTGTACCAGTGAAATGGAGATAAAAGAATAAGCCGAGAAAGCACAGCTGCAAGAGATCCCACACCTACTGCAATGCCCCGTGACCAAAGTTTCACTGCAGTTGCTACCAAGGACAAAGCAGGTTCATCAGCAGGGGATGAGAGGTAGCAGCTGGGATTAGAAAAAATGTCATCTTGGCCATGGTGCAGAGCCTGTAAGAGAAAGTATTCCTGGTTTTTAAGCCCAGTCCACCAAGTTGTTGTTCATTTTTCTCATACACGTGTAACTTGAGCAAATAGAAAATAACCTCTTAAATAACTAAGGGACCTATTCCTAGTTGTAGAGTTTGCCATGAGCAAACTCTTTTAAATTCTCCTACATCAAAGGATGTGGAAAGACTCTGAATTCCCTGAGTGACTACATCTTACTGACACTTAAGGACAGCATCACCTAGTCTGTTTAATAGGCCCTCTCCAGACAGACTCGGTGGGTATTACTTTCAGTGAACACATCAGTTGCTCACCAATAGAAGAAGTTCATTAGATTCCATTTCTATTTCTGATTCACCTTTAAGATGCTCCTGAAAATACAACTAAGTAGCAAAAATTTTCAATAACCCAAGCATTCATCATTGATTCCAAAAACCAATAGTCCCTTGTATCCCAGTGGTCCAAGAAACCAGACATAGATGTGGTACGGAAAGATGCTGATGGAAGACAGGGATTATGTTCTGTTTCTATGTCATCTGTGTAATACTGAAGCATGCCATTTGATCTAATAGTCTTTCTCTAAAACAGTGACTATTAAGATATAGTTTACGAAAACTCCATAAAAGTTTTGAGATACTACTTGTATTTGAAAAATATCCTTGCATCCATTCACTTATGTGCCAAAGACATGTGCACAAATATTCACAGAGGTGTTACTCAAAATAGCCCCAGGAAAAAAATCTGTCAGTTTATACAAAGGGAAACAGACTGTCACATCTTCTACAATAGAATATCACTGTCTTAAAAAAAAATGAAGTGCTAATTCCTGCAACTTAAAAGTTTAAAAAAAAAATCACACTAACTAAAAAAAAAACCCACAAGTTATATGGTTCCTCTTCTATTAAACATCCAAGAATTCCAAATGCATAAGAACACACGACATGTCTATTCATCTGTGATTTGGGAAGGGGGTAGCAATTTCCAAACTAGATTACAATGGTATTGTCTTAACTCTATAAACTTCCTAAACATCAATGATATGGAGCTGCAAAGTGAGTGATTTTATGGTAAGTAAGTAAGTTATATCTCAATGCAGGGATGGTAAAAACAGATATGTTAATGAAAAGGGAATTTTAAGAAATAGCTAAAAAAATCAATGAAAATAAAGACTATTTACCCATAAAATTATTTTAGTTTTACATGAATATCATTGTGCGTGAAAGTGTTTTTTTACAGGAAACTGTTCTGTGGTCCTTTTGAGTTGCTGTCTCTGGTCTATTACATGGAGATGACAGACCTAGTTATCTCATGAGCTTTTGTCAGGCTGATCAGTTGATGGAAATGGTTTAAAAGGGGGTCTGACACACAGTAAGAATGGTGTAGGTGCTAACTCTAGATGTCACGTCATTATAATGTATAGTTTGTGATACAGGTTTCTTTTGATGTCCTTTTTGGTGACAGGAAAGCTGACATTAATAATACTTTCCCTAATGGGCATAAATAAAGTTCATCTTCATAACAGCTATTCAAAGTGTATTTAAGAATTACAGATAGTTTGGTATATTGTGTTATATACTAAAGATTATATAATCTACAAAGTGTGTTTTACTTTATTTTCTTTTTCTGGAAAAAATTATCAATTAAAAATACTCATTTTCTTCCTTTCCTTTTTCATTTTCTTTACTAACTGAACATCGTTTTTATCAATTGAAGGATGAAGAGAAGTGGCCACCTCTAGACATAATCAAATTAGAAGGAGCAGAAATTGACGTTGACAGCAGCTTGGGAAAACCGTTTGTGTTTAACTGTATACCTCAGTCTGGAAATAGAATATTTTGCCTCTGTGCAACTTCAAACCAAGAGATGAAAAGGTAATACATGAATCTCCTGCCTCTCTGGTTTTACTTTCAGTCAGGGGAATGTTTCCTAAGTAGTAGACTTACATATTCAGAAATAAACAGAGAACAAAATACGGTAGCAGATGTTTTATTAAGTACAAGAAGTGTGGGATGTCAGGAGTTCACTTTTTTTCAAGCAGAATTTCCAAAGCCCCTGAACATACTCTGTTAACATTGCTACCGTAATTCTTATTTTCTTTCAAAGACAGAAGCTCAAGAATACTGCCGCTCCCTGTTAAGGCCTCTCATTCCGAACAAGTTGCCATGTGTAGATATTGTAAGATAGATAGTTATTGGTATAAAAATAAAGAAGCATGACATGGAACAATGCCCTCTGGTGAGATGAGGTAGATGCATAAAGACTGCATTGAAATTGTATAAGCATATATTCCTCAAAGAGGGAGAATGCTTTGGCATCCTAAAACGGTAGCAAAAGTTCTGACTATTAGATACACACTCCATTACCCCAAGGGAATGCAGTTCACTGGCCACTTCAGGAACCCAAGGGAAAACTGTAATAAAGGAACTGGCATGCTAAAGTGAGGGTTAAGAGAGGCTACAGAATAGAAAGTCAATGGAAAAAATAGCATGTCCGTGAGTCTAGTCTTAAAGAATACCTCCTTCCACCTTTAAACAGAGTAATAGATCAGAAACATTATGATCAAAAGGTATTGTGTCCTTATGTGAGGAATATTGTATATTTGAATAAATATAAGGCAAATGACAACCAGGATAATATGACAGCAACTTGGCTCTATTTCAATGAATACACAGTATTTATTTATACCAAACACAGCTAATGTACAATTTTAAAGTTTCTATGGATTATCTGTATAATGAAGAGCCCATCTTTGGAACCAAAAGTAAATAAATGGGAAAAAATGTGGAAGAGGGAATGGAAAGATTGTCAGATCCAGCAGATGATGGGGTTTGCTGTGAGATTGTGTCTCCTAGCAACATCAGAAGCTACACCCATATTGACACTGATTGACATGCCGCCAATAGTGGACAGAGAAAGAACCAAGAGGCTTCAGTCTTAAACACAAACGCAAACAAACAAACTATAGGTAGCTAAAGAATGCTGAGAATGGGAGAAATAGTCTTCCCCGGAGAAAAGTACACCAATTGGTTATCCAGTAAGTGATGAAAATACACATACAAGTAGCATTACATTGACTGAATGTGTTAGATGCATATGTACATATATAGTGCATGCAATAAAAATTAGTGGGGGAAAAAAGAGGTCATGAATTTGAAAGATAGCAGGGAGTGGTATATAGGAGAATGTAGAGCGAGAAAAGGGGAGGGAGAAATGCTCTACTTAAATTAAAATCTCAAAAATGAAAAAAGTAAATAAACCAAACAAAATGCAGGGTTGGAACTAAAATGGTAGAACATTTGTTCTTTTGAATACCAAACGAAAGCTGGGAAGCATCCTAAGAGAAGACCTACGGCATACCAACTGAGAATGGGGGTGGCGGCTTGTGAGCGTGGGAGTGATGGAGATATGTATGGAAGAGGTGCACACAGAGAAGAAGAAATGGAGCAGAAGGGAGCCGGGGAGACACGGTGGACCGTGGGGAGAGCAGCTAACACTGTGCTTTGACTGGAAGTTGGGGCCTTTGAAAGTTTGGCAGGCTGGGGAGGGGTCGATATGCCACTGCCAGGCTAAGGAGCAAGGCTGGAAGAGCTCAGGCCTCCAGATGGAACCACTAAGGCATACGAATGAAGCCACTATGTCCAAAGAACACTTAAGAAAGGAGGTAAGGCAATAGCCGTTCACCAGTATTTCCATATTTTAGTAGCTCGTGCCTTATGGTTAGTATGGCAATTCTTAACAGCCATGCTGTTGTTAATAAATTAAAAGCCTCAGAAACAGTGAGTGAATTTTCTCTTAGGCGCTGATCACATAATAGTAGTAGGGGATCGCATGAATGCTGCTTTAGAGATGCCTAATAGCATAATTTTTGCCATAAATTAACCTACAATTTGCAAGAATGTGTTGCCTTCACCCAGGAAATTCGTCTGAGGTTCAGGACTGTAGGCGGAGACTGTTAGTTTATTTCCTGCCTGCCCAGTCCTGAAATAATCACTCAGAAACTATATTAATTACAGTACTGCTTGGCCAATAGCTTAAGCATACTTCTAGCTAGCTCTTACATCTTAAATTTCTGTTATTTCTATTAATTTTATTATTATTTCTATTAATCTGTGTATTGCCACGTGGTTGTAGCCTGCTGGTAAGTTTCTGTACAGCATCCGGTGTCTGTCTCCTGTGGTGTCTACATGGCTTCTCTCTGACTCTGCCTTTTCTCTCTCTCTCTCTCTCTCTCTCTCTCTCTCTATATATATATATATATATATATATATATATATATATATATATATCTTTTTCAGCCTGGCTTTACTCTGTTAAGCCATTGGCCGAAAGCAGCTTCTTTATTAAACAATGGCAATAAAACATATTCACAGCATACAGAGGTGAATCCCACATCACGGGACCGCTCTGCCTGAGGAAAGGTTGAGTAAGAGCAAGCTCCTGTATGGGGCACTATGCAGTCCTCCAGGGATGCCCCTCTCATTTTGCTATCTTTCAGGTGGCTTGAGGCAATGCACAAAGCAGCCCATCCCATACGTCAGGTAAGCATTCTCCTTGGTCCTGGTCTCTGCTTCCAGTTCGTGTTTCTTTACAGAAGGGATAGACACTGTGTTGCCCAGTCTGGGACATCTTAGATCTGTTCTAAACACTGGGGAAAGGACCTGGAGTCAACAGGAGTTCTGCTCAGATCTGGGAGGGGAACTTGGAGTCCTGCTGTTCTTTTCATTTTCTAACCCTCCCTGGAAGACTTGGGATGGAGTCATGAATAGGAGTGTAATTTCTGACCCACGGAGTCTTGCAGTAGTCCACCATGGCGACAAACGAACACTGCTGTTTCTTCACACTCTCAGGCTCTCCAGGATGTCCTAGGCTGCAGCTACCATCTGAGCAGCTTGTGGGAGCCTGTGCACTGCATTCAGATCCCCACAGCCAGCGACACATTCATCTCTGTTCTCTAGACATGCTAGTCACCTTATACTATCCTTTAGAGCAGTATCACCCTGTTAGATTTGTTCCTGCAAAATGTTAGGTGGCTGCATTGCATCATCAGGAAAGCCATCACCACAGCGCCTATGGCATTGGGTGCCCCTCTTTCTGAGTTTGTGTTGTAATGCATTATGAGAACCCTTCCTATAGCCTGCATGTTTCCTTTCCACACTGTGGATAAGATTTGCAAAGAAGTTGTAGATTGTATTAAATGAGATCATTTCCTCATAAGATGGCATGCACTTAGCGCCTTCTCTACCCACTTTGAATTTATACATTGGCAGAAATTCAGGGTGGAGTCTGGATGTCCTTGCCTTGTAACTGTCCATTCAGAACAATCAGAAGCATTGCCAAATAACGAACAGTAGGGCGTTCGTTTCATTTTACCTGGAACATGGCACTCAGTACACTGGCCCGTCTCTCCCAGGCACCACCCTAATGAGTCTGGACACTTTTAAGAGCTATCTATTCTGCTAATGCACCGAGAGTGTCTGTAGCAAGTGAAGAAAAAAAAATGAACAGCCAAACTCCCAGCAGGCTCCCTCTTCACAGCACAGAATACCGCAAGCCCTGCCTGTATTCTGTTATCTTTTCACTGCCTTGCTAAAACTAAAGGGCAAAGCCAAAATGGAACAGAGAAATTGGCAAGCGCAGGCCGGTTCTGACGAAGAGATAAAGCGCAGTGCCCCTAACTGTGGGTCAGAGTTCTCAGAAAGAGCCTGTTTCCCAGGCCAGGGGACTGAGGGCTGCCCTCCAGGGTAGAGGGTCTCCATTTATCATCAGTCTTCCACATCGATGATCGTGTGAGCCCAAGGCTAGGGCTGGTTTGGAGTATTTGATTTGCACAAGTCAGGGTTCAGATAAAGAAAAGCATGAACCAGGAGCTGCTATTATTCATAGTGGACATTCCAGAATCTAGCCTCAGAGAGCAATGTGATGTGAGGAGCCCCCTATCAGGATGCACTTTACAAAGAACACATCAGCAAATTGGCTCTCTAGTCCCAATCTCCTGTTCGTTGGCTGATACTCTTGTTTCCTTTAGGATACAATGGAACCAAAGAGAAGAGGGTGTTACCTAGAGGCAAAGGATAATCTGACTGTGACCCAAGCAGTGAGATTATATTACCAATAGAAATGTTTAAGGCAGTGGCTCCCTAAGGACAAATAGATTTATCCCCACATCGCTGCTGTGTGGTGGGCCAAAGGCATCTGGTGCAGGATGTTGACCTGCATATCGCTGTGCTCCACCTGCAGAGCCACGTCTGGGAAGATGTTACCCTGCACAACAGCAGCCTCCCACCTCTCGCTATCAAGCATCCTGAGTGTCTGGGCCTTCTGCACCAGCTGGAGAGAAGCACAGGGGTGTGGCTCCAACACTATTGCATTCTGAAGGACGGCTGCTTGTATTTCTATTCTAGCATTCGCTCTACTCAGGCGTCAGGTAAGGCGTCAATGTCATTTGGAATTATGATGGCAATCCTGGGAAGAACACTTTAGCTTTACTGAACTTTTGGCAGGCCCTGTGTGAGTGTTTCATGGATACTCCACAGAAGAGGGGTTGTAGCCTCAAGGCCTTGCGCTTGCTGTTTAGAAGATAAACCACAAACTCCTCATTCTCTGGGTCACTGATTCTTTTCAAAAGGAATGCTACTCATTTTCTTGGGTTAGAAACACCACCATCTTTTCCCCAAAGTATTCCAACTTAGATGTTGGCAGTCTGATTTTGTTGTTGTTGTTGTTATTGTTGGTGGTGGTGGTTTTCATTTTGGTTTTTTGTTTGGCTGGTTTTTTGTGGTCTGTTTGCTCAACTTCGCACAATTTACATTTCATATAAAATGTGAAAATAACATCTGCCTATTATATAAGAATGCTGTGAAGACTAAGCCATTGTTATTGAAATAGCATTAGCTCTACATTTAGTGATCTGAATATAAAAAGCTGCTCCCATACATTTTACATCATGTATCATAGAATTACTTTACACTCCTATGAAGTTATATATGTAGCTAGGTTTTTGTTTGGGCCACCAAATCACAAATAATGATATGGAGACTTCTTATTAATTATGGAAGCTAAGCCTATGGCTTAGGCTTATTCCTGCTAGCTCTCATAATTTAAATTAACCCATTTATATTAATCTACAATCAATCATGTGGCATTATCTCTTGTCCATCTTGTACCTCCTTTTTCCTCTCTGATCTCCTGGCATCTCTTGAATACCTAAATTCTTCCTCCTCACTTTTCTCTCCTTGGAAATCCCACCTTATCCTCCTGCCTAGCTATTGGCCATTCAGCTTTTTACTACAACAATCACATCAATACACTTTCACACAGTGTATAAATATCCCACAACATTTCCTCCTTTTTGTCAAAATGAAAAGGAAAGGTTTTAACTAATATAGTATAATTATATACAATAATAATTGTCAAGTAAGAATTACATTTACAATGTCCTGTTCATTTGTATTTGGAAAATTCAGAGAAAATACTCTATTTTTATCCTAGCTTGATAAATTTATCATTTTATACCTAAACCATTTTATATCATAACTTGTACTACTATCATAAAACTATCTTTTTAAACCTCAAAACATTATGTTAGACTAATTAAGCTTTTATGCTCCTAAACCTTATAAACTTTATAGGTAACAAGGACTACTATATGCTATCTAGTCTTAAATCCCCATCAGAGACCCAAGAAGGAAATAATATTACCTGAGTAAACATAAAGTAGATAGAAAGCAACTTTCAAAATTATAGAAATGATAGAGCATCTGACTGCCTGGACAGCCACCCAATATTGGTACATCCCTCTTTGACCTACAGGCCTAGATTATCTGACATATTTTTCTATGAAGCAGGAATTTTGAATGACTTTTGTACCTTGTCTTGGCAAGGCTTGGCAGTCACTTTTATTTCTGTCCTACTTGTTCAGTTTGAACAGCATACTATCAACAGTTGAGGCAAGAGTAGTTTCTTGCTGAAATAACTAACTTTTCCACATTGGAAACAAATTCCATATGGAGGTTCTTCTATGCACATGATCTTTTTTTTTTTAGGTAAATTGGTGGTTCCAGTAGAAGACATGACTCGCTGTCATGAAAAACATTAGGTTATTTAAACATTGTAAATATTATATTCTGTAGGCCTCTGAAGTGTTTGAAGATGACCTATCTATCTAAACTATATCTCTGTTCAACCTTGGAAAGATATCTAACATGACTACAAGTTTGATTATTATAAATAATTAATGACTAACCTGTACTTCTTAATTATCCTTAATAGATTTCAAGGAATAGAATTTTACATTACATTTTTAAATAAATGAATAAGCACAATACCTTAAATAAAAATAAAAATATATAGACAGTATAGCAAACATAATCTTAAATTTGTTTCAATATATAAAAATCTATACCAATGTAAAATATTTGAGACTAGTAGTTGTTCAAAAGTAGACTTATCAATTCACCCTTTATCCCATCATTCTATGCCTGCCTTTTCCCTTCAGGAAGTGATCCCTAAATTTAATCTTTGTTCAGCTTTTCCCCTAAACATGTTCAACAGCAACTTGCAACCAACCTCTCTACATGATGATAAACATCCATAATTTACTGAATAACAAAAACCACCCACCCCACCTCTTGGGAATGTGAATGTTGTGTTCTATAGACTACTTCCTGTTGTCTGGGGATGATGGCATCTTTAGGAATCTTGAGAAAATTGGGATAATGGTCAAATCCTAGGAGAGTTTGTTGTATTATTTGTTGTCCAGTTTCTTTGTGGTGGGAAAGTCCAGGGCTTATTTGAAGTCCTGACCCTATGTGTATATTCGAGTTCCACATATAGTACCATATGTTGTTGGATATTTATTTGGGCCACCAGATCACAAATAATGATATGGAAACTTCTTATTAATTATGAAAGCTTGACCTATAGCTTAGGCTTGTTCCTAACTAGCTCTTATAGCTTACATTAACCCATTTATATAAATCTACATTCTCTTATATGGCATTACCTCTCTTCTATCTTTTACCTCCTGTTTCCTCTTTGAGTACCCTAGCATCTCTCACTCATCTTCTCTTTTTTCTCCTTTGAAATCCCACTTATTTCTCCTGCCTAGGTATTGGCCATTTGGCTTTCTTATTTCAACAATCACAGCAATACATTTTCACAAAGTGTACAAATATCCCACAACATATATACATTTTAAATGAAATACACAGTCTCTTTAAAAGATATACCTATTAAAAGATCATGTGAATAATAAAAATAATTATACCTGAAATTTATAAAAGAGTTTTTCTGTATTTTAAGAAAAAAGTCTTTTTTATTTATTTCAAAATTTTAATTGAAATACAGTTATAGCATTCTCCCTTTTCCTTCTCCTTCCTTCAATCTCTCCCATGACCCCATTACTTCCTCTCAAACCAATGGCCCTTTTTTCTTTTATTATTTCTGCTACATAGATATAAGCACATAAAAAGCTGAGTATTTTTAGGTGTGTGTGTGCGTGTGCATGTGTGTGTGTGATATGAGGGCTGACCAATGGCATTGAATAACCAACTAAGATTTAATTCCTGGTGAAGACTAATTTTCCTTCTCTCATCAGTCTTTAGTTACTTTAGTTTAGTTCAGTTTGCCAAAGTCTCTAGCTCTTTGTGTAGCAGTGAAATGCCCCCTTCCACATTAGGATGTCTATTGGTATTAACCACCTTGCAGGTACTATTTGGGCAGCCATATTGTGGAGGTATCATGAGTGAAGTAACCCATTCCTTTCTAGGAAACAAGATGTCACAACAGAATTCCCTCTCCTCTAGCTCTTAAAACCTTGCTGCCCTCTCCTCCATAATGTTGTCTGAGCCTCTGGTGTAGGGCTTATATTGTAGACAGATCTACTAGGGCTTGGCACGCCATGATTAATTATCCTCTACATGTTGACAAGTTGTGGTTTCACTCTGCTGCAAAGAGAATCTTCTTTGGTAAACGCGGAGAGCTGTACTTATCTGTGGGTGTAAGTATAAGCTTTAGAATGCAATCCATAATTATACTTGTTTACTGAAGTGATGGTAGTAGGTTCTTCTTTAAGATCTGTGGCCTCACTACCCCTGGGGAATTGGCTAGGTTTCTTGTACCAGACAAGATTTCCCTCTTGTGCAGGTCTTACGTCCAGTTATACTGCTGTGATATGAGTGCCCCTATTGCACTTTTAGGGATATCTTGACATTCTTGGTCATTGTTGGGGTTCACAAATGTCACAACTGGATAGAACTATCGATTACTTCCCTCCACTTCCAGATTTTACAGCATCTTCTTGTACTATAAAGATTAATCCTAGAGAAGGAGTCTTTCAGAGCAGATCCCGTTCAAATTCTATATCCAAAGCTCATGGTGTTTTTAGTAATATGGACTTACTTTCAATTTCTGGAAAGCAACAAAGGGCAGCAGCAATAGCCAATATTGTTTGGGGAGTCTCTTGGAATCCTCTAACCAACAATTCAAGAGGAGACTTTTCATACCTGGTGATTTTTTTTTTTTTTTTTTGCTAGACACTCTATGGTTCTCAAGAGGAACATTATCACCTAAAGTGACTTAACTTCATTTGCCTTAGTTTGGGTTACACTTCTATATTTCTAGTCCTCTTTGAAGGAAGTCAGAACAGGAGCTCAAACAGGGCTGAAACCTGGAAGCAGGAGTTGATGCAGAGGCCACTGGTTTAGTCATCATGGCTTACTAAACCTGCTTTCGTATAGAACCCAGGACTACCCGCCCAGGGATGGCACAACCCACAATGAACTGGGCTTTCCCATTGATCTCTAATTCAGAAAATACCCTACAGACTTCATGACATTTTCAATGTATGGGCCTACTTTCTCTTTTTAAATAATTTTATTTATTTATCTTACATCCTGGCTTCAGTTTCCCATCCCTCCTCTCCTCCAAGTTCATTCCCCCACCTCTCCTCTGCTCCTACCACTCAATCCACTCCTTCTCAGTATGAAGAATAGTATCCCAAAAGCCAGTAACTGATGGAAAGAGATGCAGACACACAGCAGAACATTAGGCAGAGTTCAGAGGGGGGGGGGGGAGAAAGGATTGTGGGAGTTCAAGAGGTCAAGGACACAACAAGAAAACTCACAAAACACACTAACTCACAGGGGATAACAGTATCTAAACTGACTACCAGGAAGCATGCAAGAGACTGACCTAGGCACTCTCTATATGTGTTTTAGTTGTGTAGTTTGGTCCTCTTGTGGGAATTCTAGCAGTGGGAACAGGGGCTGTCTATGAAGGCATCTTCTTAATAGAAGTTCCCTCCTTTCAGATGACTTACACTTGTTTCAAATTGACGTAAAACTACCCAGTACATTCACTGACCAAAAATACATATACACAGATATGTCTTATCTATAATTTGAGACAAATGCTCAATATGACTTTTTTTAGGCCTTTTCACACATCCTCAGTGATATTTATCCTTCCTCTCTCTCTTTCTGTATTGACATCCCACATAGCCATCGATTAAATCTGCCCCATTCTCTCATTCTCCTTTAGATTTTAGTAAAATCAATCATCATTGTCATATTTCTGGTTGGAAGTCTATTTGAGTGATCGTTCACTAATTAGCAGTAGTGAGCATCTGCAACCTGAGCCATTGATCTCCATCTTTAGCATTAGTGCTCATGCTTAGCTAAGACCAGTCGACATGCCAAATGGGAAGCAAGAATCCAGTGACAACTCTGGTTTTCTTGGATCTTTAAAGAGATAGAAAGCTCACATCACTCCATGGCTCATTTTCTACCTATCATTCTGGATGAAGACTGGCATGATTCTTCTTTTAATCACACTGAAGTTGTTTTTGACATGATCCAGATGAACATATAGCTAGGAAGTGATAAACAGACTCTTTCAGATCTAATAGAGCAGGCTGTTCCTGTACAACCTATACCTTCAAATTTTAATGCCTGGTCATAGAGTAAGAAGGCAAACAAAACAGTCACAACTACAGATTCATTATTGACTTAGAGTATTATTTTAAAATATCAATGTCATACCGAATCAATCAAGCTAATTTTCAAGAGATTATTTCCATAGATACAATGAGAGTGTTTAAGTCCAAATTCAGAGATTGCTCCAAACTCAGAACTTTCTTTTAACTGCTTCCAAACCCCTGAGTCTATTTTGAATTCCCAGAGATACAGTAATGCCACACATACCTTGGCAGTAGCCAAGAGCTCTCTAATTGGACCTAGTATCTGCTCAACAAGAGAGATACCATGTCTGGAACAGAAAATCTGGCTAACTAGTCAGTGCTAATGAAAGCATGGTTATTGGAGGAGAATCTGCCAACTCTAATTTGCTAAACCAGCACAATCCCTAACAAGATCTATAAACATTTGTCCTCTATATTAGTCAGGGCTTACTAGAGGAAGAGAATTTACATAATTATATATATATATATATATACATCATAATTATGCTTAACATGATATAACTAGCTCATGTACAACTATAAATGAATTATATTTATAGGAGATTTATTAGACTAGCTTACAGGTTATGGTCTGGAAATGATTGTCTACCAACAGAAAGTCTAAAAATCCAGCAGTTGTTCAGTCCATGAGGGTGGATGTCACAGTTGACTTTCAATATATGCCAGAAACAGGAAAAATAGGCTCTAATTTTAGTGAAGGAGTGAACTTGCCAGTCAGAGTGTGGACAAGCAGTCAAAGAGCAAAGGGTTCCTTCTGTGCTCTTTATACAGGCTGCCAGCAGGTATAGGCCAGATTGAAAGGAGATCTTCCCACCTCTGGATTAAAAATGGGTCTTCCCACTTCAAAGGATTTCATTAAGAAAAATCCCTCAAAATTATATTTAGCCTCTTGGGTTTTATTTAATTTCAGAGGTGGTTAGGTTGACAACCTAGAATATTATCATAATCATGCCTCCTTTTGATATGCTTAATTTCCAAATGAAAACAGTAACCAGGTCATAATTATAGCTAACATAGTATAACTATCCCAAGTACAATCACAAAGGAATAATAGGTTTAGCTAGGTCATAATTATGAGTCCATCATTTTAACTATCTCATGGACAACTACAAACAAATTATAATCTTTAGATTAGGTGGCAATTTCCCCTGAGGGACATTTTGTTAGTTTCCCAAAACTTAAATATAGTAATCACTGATACTCTCGTAATTGATGTAACAATACATGATAAGTAGGAAAGAAAACACGAATATCTGTTCAAACACATTTTAACAAAATATGACAGAAATATTTATGTCAATTATAATTTTCGTGTCTACAATTGGTCACATGGCCCTAGCTGGAATTTATAACTACCTTTTTCTACTATTCATTCTGTACCTCCTACACCCTCAGCAAGCACTTCAGCAGGTCTTGGTTCTTTTCTTGGAGGAGTGACCCAAGATATGAATACATATCAAAAGGAACTTATTAGACTGGCTAACAGAGTACAGACTGGAGAGTCCAACAATGCCTGTTTGTTACTGAGGAGGCCAGCAGCTGCTCAGGCAATGAGACTTGTTTCCTCCTCAGTCCCAGTCAGTTGCTGGAGGCCTGGAAGATTCTTGAGGGCTACTGGTCTTCAGTCCACACAGGAAAGCTGAAGAAACTATGTTCTCATGTCAATGAATATGGCAGCAACAGATGCGGCAATAGTAGCAGCAACAACTTATCAGCAAGAGGTGACAGCTAGCAGGCAAGAAAACTATGTCCCTTTTGCTTCCTCACATCAGGAGCATTGGGAAAAGTGCCTGCCATGTATGGAGGAGTCTTCTCAATTCAGCCCTAATCAAGAAAATCCTAACCTAATCCAGAAACCCTTCACAGTATCTGCAGAGGCTTCTGTCATGGATGGGTCCTTCAAGTTGGCCACATGAACCATCACACACCCCCACCAGAGTTCTAATGCTCATCTTTAATTCTTACCAGAGACACTAAAGAAGTGGCACTTTACCTTGTCTAATCTATAATTCTTGGCTTTGTCTGTGCTCAAAAAGAGCTCTGCGCAGTGCTAATGTAACTTACAGCTCTCTGTGTCCTTGATCCCTAGCAGTTATAACCCTGGACCAGACCTTGAGTACCGTTCACTGCAGGGTTTCTCACGCTGAGAGTTTTCAGTCAGTTTCTAAGTCATATAATCAGTGTAGTCAGTTGTGATTATTTTTTAAACAACTGCGTTGAAAGCATGGTCACAGCAATGAGATGGCTCAGGGAATAAGGGTCCAAGCCAGATGCCCTGAGTTCCAACCCCAGATACCATGATAGAAGGAGAAGAGTAAACAGACTCATGATGGTTGTCCTCTGACACCCCCCTCTCTCTCTCTGTCTCCGTCTCTGTCTCTCTCTCTCCCTTCCTTTCCCTCTCTCTCACAGAAAAAAAAATATAGTATATCATACTGCTTCACAAAATTTTTGGTCAATTATATTAGAACCTACAACAATGTTCATTTCTCAAATCTCTGGACCACAAACAAAATTATTAGGAAAATACTGATATGTATTCAGAGCCTTTGGCCTCTGAATATACACCTGCTCCATTAGTGAGTTCTATATCAGAATCTTGGAGAAGAAATATAAAGCTAGCCACTGCTTTTGGATTACATTGTAACACACCAGCCACTCGTTGCTTCCAGCTTGACACCAGACTGCTGTGGTCCCATCCTGTCAGGGTTTCTTTACTGTTTTACATATTCTAAATGGTTTTCATTTTAGTCCACTGATCTTTCTTTGGAGCTGGGAGACCTCACATGATATTACCTGACCCTGAATGTAGCTGTAGTTTTATTGGCATGGCATTTCTTTCTGTCTGCACTGCTGAGAAAATACTTAGGAGAATAAGTCGGAGAAAAAATAAAAGTGAAAAGGAGGCGGCGGAGAGGGAGAGCTGTGGAAAAGAATATAGCCCTGATTTCCTGTAAAAACTGCATTAGGCAATAAACCCACATCACCCTTTCAACTAGGTATATATGCCTCTAAAGTGCAGTGGGCGAATTGGAAAGACAGACTCTTGGTTCCCAGAACACTTTCTTTGCCTAAGTGTCAAGAGAGGCATTTGTTCTTTAGCAAAATTTACTGCTGGCTCTCATGTGCTTGCTAATAATAAGAATATTTCAAAAGTCTTTTGGTCAAGGTCCTTTACATAAGTTGCAGGATCTTGTCATTGTTCCCTTTCATCTCTCTTGCAAGAGCTAGAAGTAGCCAATTGTTGACTGTTGTATGTTACTAAATCACATCAAGGTCTGTGTGCACTTCTCAGAAAGATCACTCTGCACTGTTACAGGAAACAGTGTATATAATGCTTACACCATTCTTACAACTAATATTGGACTGGGCTGATAGTTACTGCTACTAACATAACAAAGGGGCACAGACCCAGAGAAATTTCCTTAAATGAGGTGCTGTGGTTACAGCCACCAGCTTTACTGTCTCTTATTATGCCCTGCAAGTGACTAGGAAAATGGCTAAAGGTCTTGCTGTTCATAGGAACCAACATTTTTTTTGCATTTTTATTTATTAATATTTATTTTTACTATTTTATACATGTATATAATATATTCTGGTAATATCCTTTGTGGTGGTCTGAATGCGGTGTCTCCCCTATGTCTCAGGCATTTGAATACTTGGTTTCCAGTTGTTGGTTCTGCTTGGGTGTGGTTAGGAGATGTGACCTTGGTGGAGGAACTATACCACTGGGGGTGGGCTTTGAGGTTTCAGAAGCTACTTCCATTCCCAATTAGCTCTCTTTGTTTCTTGTCTGTGGTTCAAGCTATATGCTCTCAGCTTTCCGCTCTAGCCACAGGTCAGTCTGTTCTCCCCAACTGTTATAACCATCTGGAACCAAATACCCTATTCCTGGTTCTATGAATGTCCTTGGTCATGTATTTTTATCACAGCAATAGCATGATAACAGCTCTGTCCTCTCCTATCCTCCTCCATCCATACCAACACAGCCACCTTTCCTCCAAGTCCCCATCACACTTTCCTGTCTTTTGGTTGGTGATCCACTGATACCCCCATCAGCAGGGGTGTGGAGCTATCTACTGGAGCACACGTAATTATACCACCGAAGACGATGATGTCCCCTCTCGAAGCAAGTCTCCGCTGCCATCAATTAGTGAACACAGAGATAAAAATATACAATGTCCATACAATGGAACATCATACTACTCTGAAAAGAAGTAAAGAACTGATGAGCGACGTGGGTGAAAGGAAGCAAACATTGAAGAGAGTGTGTGCTGTGAGTTGACTTTTCTGTTAGGTGCTGCAGGATAAAGAGCAAATAGAGAGAGAAGAGTAGATAGGGATTGCTGACAGCTGGGGTGGCACCTTCCACAAGGAGTGGCTGTTCATGGGAAGTGTCTCTTTCTGACATGAGGAAAGCTACACTGAGGATCCCACAGATCCCGGAAGTACAGTAAAACCATTGATCCACCTCCGCCTTATAGTAAGCCAATAATACTGCAATGCGTTGTTTTCCTTGCTATCCACTCCTCATCCATCACTCCACCTCAGAGAATAATACCATCCTATTGTGTGAGCTTCATAGCACTGAGGCCAACTAAGGTAGAAAAAATATCTGTCCATTTCTGAAGTCAATGTTTTCTCAAGAGTTCCAAAATGAACTCTTTTCAAGTGAGCATAAAAAGGGAATTCAATATTACCTCTCACATTCTCCACAAGAAGAAGCAACACCTCCCTAATTCTTAAAGTGTAAAATCTTTCATTCTGCTTACAATGAAAATGCCTGTCATCCTCACACAGTAGGTTGATGGTGAGTGACTTAAAGGAAACCAGGTCAACATTCCTCAAGGTTTCCTTTCATGATGCCGTACCATCATCACAGAGGCAATCAAGCAGAGTGTGGCATTTTCTTGGTTGCTTTTGTAACGAAGTGCACTGTGGTCACTGCTGGAGGTGCTAGGGGATAAGAGCAAAGTGACCCAGAGAGTTCATCTCTAAATATCCTAGCACTACTATCACGAATAATGCCTGCGTCTCTGCAAGCGATCTGGGCTACCTCAGAGTAGAAGAAACAGACAAGAGTATTGGCCTTTCAGAATCTTCTACATCAATATCCTTACAAACCCCCAAAGGGGAACAAAATTTAGACCAAGAAATATTTTAGGATTTAAAGGACCGTGAGCAAATTACTTTTTATAATCAGTCATCTATTCTCCTTGCTAATTCAAGTTCGTGTTTTCTTATCGCCATATGGGTTCATATTTTAGGTAGGACTTGCAGTATACAAAAAGAGGGAGAATCTGGGTTGGTTGTAGAAAGTACCTGCAGCCTTCATCATGCTCCAAGAAGTATATTTTAATGCCCCCAAGAAATACTATTTAATTTTCTTCTGGTATGGTATCAGCTATTCCTCCTAGATAATGAAAAGTGTATTTCAAAACTATGTCTTTCTGGTAAAGAAGCTTATCCAAGCACAGATAAATATCCATCGTTTACAAATGGAACCAAGAAGTTCAGATGCTGCTACCAGTCTTGCTGCTGGACACAGTCAATATGTGGCCTCTTTTGAAGCTAGCTTCCTCACCTGTGAGGACACGGCTGGCCAAGCAGTCTTTTCATGCACAGAATTTTAGCACCTTTGCTGACACCTTTTCATCCTTTACTGTCCCTGCTCTCACTTCTCCCCATCCCCCACCCCTGCTTCTTCTTTCCTTCCCCCCTCTGCAGGAGGCCTGTATCTCCAAGGCTATAGGGTGACTGAACAGACCCACGGCTTTGAAAAGTCAGTAATTGAACTCAAACCTCCATCCGAAGAGTTCAAGACCTTCTATTTCTGTGCAGAAAATAAAACAGAAAATCAGCGGTAAGCCAAGACCTCTGCTTCCTCCCACGGCATGAGTCAGTCTGGACAAATGGTCAGCCAAGACCTCCCCTTCCTCCCTCTCTGTCAGCCTCAACAAGGTCTCTTTAAGGAGAGCATCCCTTTATTTTCCAACTCCACTCCTTAAGAGAACTCCATCCTTTGACTGTTCTCCAGGACTATTTTTTTCTTCATCCCTTCTTCAGACTTCTCTAGAGATCCTTTGTTTCACGAATGAAAATATAGTAATCAGAATGCCTGTCAAGACAATAGGTAACTTAAGCTTTAGCACCAAGCAAAGCAAACATTCCCATCCCCCCATATACACCATTTACAATTTATAAGTGATCCATATATTTTTAAATCATATGTATTAGCACATCTTAATTGTGTAAAACATAAATCCATGCCAGGTGGTGGTAGTACGCACCTTTAATCCCAGTACTGGGGAGGCAGAGACAGGCGGATCTCTGTGAGTTTGAGGCCAGCCTGGTCGGGAGTGAGTTCCAGGACAAGCACCAAAGCTACAGAGAAATTTTGCCTCAAAAACACCAAAGCCAAAACAAACAAACAAAAAAAAATAGATCTGCCATTTGACCTCTTCACATCGCTTGCATTGATTTATCTATTTTTAGCTTGGTTGAGGATTTTATTGTAAGCCATGAAGGACATAAAACTAACTTAATTCGTGGTGTATTCAACTCAGGCTATCATTCGAAATGAACATTTAGTTCAAATGGTTCTGAAATACAAGGGAGGTGAAGTCACTAGACACAACACAGCGGGGAAGGCGCTACTCAGCAGCAGCCACTGCTCCAGCCTTCCCAAGATGCCCATGCCCTCTAGACCCCATCTCTGCCCTCACCTGCACCACAGTAATCTCCCAACTGTTCCAGGCCTTTTATTACAACGCCACAGATCCCATAAAGAAATTCCTTACTAAAGCCAGTTTCTAGGGACAGTTATTAAGAAATTAGGTATTAAACACAAAAAAATCCAAAAGTGAGACTTTAGGGATCTCCCTAAAATAGCCACTTAGGCAGAAGACTGGGAACCTCATCTGTCTTTCCCCCACTATGTAAACGTTGCTTGTGCCTCTCCCTTGAAAGAGGTGGCGGAGTAGGAAGAAGGTGTGTTATTGCTAGCTGTGTTGCCATGGCTCCCTTCCTGGACATCTGGTCAGCAGATACTGTTGATAAGGCTCCAGCAAGCACAACGGAGCAGGGGTCATTGAAACTGATCTAAGTCCCTCTGATAAAACCTACTGGTTCCTCCGTTACAGCAGGCTCAATAGTTGGGCATTCATTTAGAGTAAAAACAAAAATCGAACCATTAGAGAAATATTTCAAAGAGTAACATTGGAAAGTCAGAAGCTAGATACAACCTAGAGCTGTTTGTCATCCCCACTTATCCCTAAAGGAAGTTTCAAAAGTGATCAAAGTTAGAGACGCACACATTCATTTATTAGTGTTTCTGAGATAATCTGCTGAAAATATTCCTGGGTAACCGTTTCTGGTTGTTAATCCTGGTAGTCTAGTAATACAGCTCCTGCCTTTAGAAACACTATTTCAAAAAAAAACATTGTCCAAGAAAATGAAAGCAAGAGAAAGACAAGGAGGATTATTTAGAGAGTAAGTGTGGTTCCAGAAACCGCACTTAAAAAAGAAATATTTCCTCCAATATGACAATATTTGTTGTATGTTTAATCAGCAAAGCTTAAAATTAAATGACAATAGCAAAACACTATTAGGACTTTTAAAAGCAAAGAGCCCCACGGATCACCTTTTACCAACATCTCCCTCTCTACTACTACATAGATCCCTTGCTTTTATTAGAGAGCTATCTCTATACCTTCTCATCCAACCTGGAATCTATAAAGTGTGCTTTTCGCATTTATTCCAAACTAAATAACCAAGAGAAACAACTAGAAAATAAATTAAAGAATTTTGTCATGTTTTACCTCCCAAGGGCCTGACTGGTTTAATGATTTGGTCTATTGTTTTTTTTTTTTTCTTGCAGCTGGATTACAGCTTTGAAAACATCTATCAAAAAATGGCTTCCTCTGGACCAGGCTATTCAAGAGTTCATGAACAGACCTCTAGAGGAGACCAGAATGTAAAAGAAACTCTAAATAAAAGCACACGTTCCAAGTTCCATGAAGGTATCCCCAACCGGAGGAAAGAAAGGAAACATTTCTGAAATACAGTTTCCAAATGTAGCTACTTTTTAGATGTTAAAAGTTGGAACATATGACGTTAGTGTTCAAGTATTGTGTGTAGGTCGCAGTCTTTTCCCTGGGATGTTCACATTCAAGTCAAGGTCCCTTAGCTCCTCTTCCTCAAGTATTTGAAAGCAAGAATAAACATGGATTTGTCTTTTATGTTCTTTGCAAAATCTTTCGTTCAGACCTTTGGCCATAAGCTTCCAAGAGCATTGCTGGGCTATAATACAGGACATTAGCAAAAGCTAAAATCATGAAAATAGTATCTTTTACAGAATGAGTGTTTCGGCCAAAAGAGGTCATCTTGTTTAGGCTCTCTTATGATGAACAGGCCTAAGCACTGCCCCAGGACTTCTCAGGTGGGGTTCTTCTCAACAGTTTCTAGAAGCTATTGAATAATACAAGAGTGAAATAATAAATAATCAAACAATGAAATGAGGAAATAGGCTGAATGTAAGGAAGACATCTCAAAGACGTAGATCTGACTCACCATGTGAATCTCTACAAAACCAAAATGAACCAAGAACTCACTGCGCTAGACCTAGAGAGCAAATTCTAAAGGAAGTTCAAAGGTCTCAGTGTAATGACCCCTATGTGGTATTGAGGAGGCTGCAATGCATGTTGGAAGTCCCACATCCTGGACGTGAACCAGAAATTTCTTTCGTGATCAGCTGTAAGATTAAAATACCCCGAAGCAACTCGGATACGCAAGACAGAAGGTGAAAGCAAGTCTGTCGTTTCATAAAGGATGCTGTTTCTGAGCCGCAATAGCTTTGCAGCTTGGCTTGCGGTCTTCCTTACAGATGAAGGCGGGAAAGGGAGTTGATTTCCTGCTGATGGCCATACCAGTGGTTCCTGGTGGAAGAACACCTGAGCCGAGCTTTTGTCTCTTCACCCAGCATTTTCCTGCTCGTTCCCACTCCCTCACTATGCCCAGAAAAATGGGATGGGTCACACAAAGACACTTTGAAAGCTGCCTGTCAAACAGGTCCAGTCTGCAGCAAAACCCCGTAGCAATACCCCATAGTTTTCTGTATATTACTTTTGCATGGTTTTTATTACTACTTTTAGTTTTCAAGATTGTAATATAATTACATTATATCGCGAAACCCGTCCATGCCCCTTTCTTTCTTCCAAACCCTTCCATATACCTCTCCTTGCTCTCTCTCAAACTTCGGACCCTTTGAAATTCTTTACATATTATTATTCTTTGCTGGATAAGCTTAAGTGTGGAAGAAATAAGGAAACCATGCCATTGTCCTATATTCTTTATCACGCCTTTGTTAAAATGAATATATCACCCCCAACACTGCCTGTACCTGTTATTTGTCATAATTCAAATAAAGGAGTCTTGTGAGCAAGTGAGGATGAGATCCTTGCTCAGTGGATGAAGAGAAGCTGCCTAGATAAACTCATGCCCAAAAGCTTCGTGCTGTCATGCTCTGACCAACTTAATGCCATAATCAAAAACTATTTAAAAACGGACTCTCTGAACATAGCGGACAATGAGGACTACTGAGAACTCAAGAACAATGGCAATGGGTTTCTGATCCTACTGCACGCACTGGCTTTGTGGGAGCCTAGGCAGTTTGGATGCTCAACTTACTAGACCTGGATGGAGGTGGGGGTTCCTTGGACTTCCCACAGGACAGGGAACCCTGATTGCTTTTCGGGCTGGGGGGAGACTTAATTGGGGGAGGGGGAGGGAAATGGGAGGCGGTGGCGGGGAAGAGACAGAAATCTTTAATAAATAAATAAATTAAAAAAAAACTATTTAATTAACAGCAACACATAGCCCTCGATCCTGAAAAGGCCGCCTTTGTTCTCACAGTATCTGCTAGGACAATAATGAGCTCTTTCAGCTGAAGCATCAGGAATGTTCATGTCGGGAACCTGGGGCTTGCACTTCCTCTCCCCTGTGGTGTTTCTGCCTCTCTGGAGCTGGGCCACGGAATGCACAAAGTGTGCTGTTACCAGGCAGCCAACTAGTGACCACAGCCGACTGTGACACTGGCATGGCCCTCTCCCCTGCGGGGAGGGAAAGAAAAGCAAACACCTTGGTCCAATGAAAGCACAGTTTACTCTGATTCAAGCATTCACATAAATTCCTTGAAAGTAAATGATACCAACCTTCAAAGTCCAGCGACGCCACCCCAAATTTACTGTTCTTATTCCCGGGAGGGTTATCTGACATTACTAATCATGCACATTAAGTAAAATATTTTTTAAGAAAAATTCTGGGTTCACCTTTTCATGCAGAAAGGGCTAGTATAGCTATCTCATAATCTGGCCTTAGGTAGAACCACCAAGAGTGTCTTATAGCTACCAAAATTCCTTGGTAAACTTGATTTTCTATTAGCAATCCTAGGAGGCGCCAATCCAAAACTCAGTGGTTCTCGACTTTCCTAATGCTGTGACCCTTTAATAAAGCCTCTCATGTTGTGGTGCCCCCCCCAACCACTGTAGTTTTGGTAGTGTTATAAATCATAATGCAAATATCTGTCATGTAGGAGACCGGATGAGTGATCCACATGGGGCTGGAGAGCCAGAGTTGAGAACCACGGCTATATCCTGGTGTTTTCATAAGATTCCCATCGACCTGCATGGCAATTCCGGTCTCACTCTCGTTCCTATGCTGACACTGTGCACACTTTAGGGAAACCACTAGACCACTACCCTTGACATTTCCATTAGAATCACACTCAGTGAAGACAAATAAATAAACACCCAAAGCACAATCCTTGGTTTTCCAAAGAAGGGAGTGCTACAATTTTCAGCGCCGTTCCTTATTAATGTTACTAGCCTGAGAAAATGTCCTCATGATCCCTCGCTGCCATATCACCGTCCATTTGAACTGAGGCTCACAGCAATAATTTCCCCCGAACTTTTTAGGAAAGAAAATGCTCTCTTTGCAGAAGTTTACCTAACATCATAGACATGTGTATTCTGTGTGAGTTTACCCAGGGACCACGTGGAATTCTTCTCAACAACTTGTCCACTTCAGGGTGTAACAGTTAAGCTGTAGAGTGCTTTCTCTAAAAGAGGTCACTCTGTCCTCACAAGAACTTTTCATCATGCATGGACATGAAAACACAAATACTATTTACACAACATTGGGTAATATTAATACTCTCCAATTTTCAAACCTGCCTTTTTAGAGTGGAATCCATTCTTGGACAGAAAATTTTTATATCAATGACTTCGTCACAGGTTATTACCCCAAGGCAGATATGCCCAGGATTCATAAAAGAAGCTATCCATCAGTCTTTTGAAGCAAAATAGAAAGATCTCTGTAGTTACTATTTGACAGTTACAATGATTAAGGACCATACATACCTTGCTCACTATGTACTTAGAAGCCTTCAGTGTCCCAAATAAATTTTAAGCTATTAATATTTATGATGAATAAAATTCCATTTTATAAAAAGATGAATGAACTCCATTTGCTGATCTAATCACAAAAGACATTTGAATCTGATAAGTTTGAGTTTCGATTCGAACTTGGTCAAAGACATAGAAGACTTGAAATCATGAGAATTTCTGGGCGAGAACTTAATCATACATTTGTAATGAGTATCCTATATCCCAGATGCATTGTGAACTGGGCCTGAGCCAGAAGAAACTCTGCTTCTTTCCTCTGCTCTGTCACTAGGTATTTTTCATTCATTCTTCTTTCTCCCTTTTAAAATTTTATAACGTCTTAACTGAATTTTTCATATTTTATATTTTTATCATGCTTTTTCTCTCCCCAACTTTTCTCAGATCCTTCCAACCTCCCCAACTCCACACCCTTTATCTCTCCTCTCCTCTTTCTCTCTCTCTCTTTCTCTCAAAAGTGAACAAGCAAGCAAGCAAACAAACAAAAAACCCAAGAAACATATACATACAGGCATCACAAACACAAAAATTAAAACCTCAAAAATCCAATAGCTAAAATATAACCAGCAACTAAAAAATAGGATGATGGCATCAATGTATTGAGTCAAAGTATAAAATTAATCTTAAAGTACATTTAACCTTTTAGGTTGTGGTGATTCACTAATTTATTCCTTCATTTCTTCTTTCTTAGTGCACACAAGGCACTGAAGAATGCTAGCCTTACCAACAAGGGTGAGCCCAAAAGAAAATCAAACATATGCCAAACAAATGAATAAATCAAAAATGATGAATGCTAGAAAGAAAATAACCAACTCGTTATAAGAGAGAATAATAAACAGGTTAAAATTCCCTCCACCACATTGCCATCCAGTTGATGTGGAAAAGCCTATTTGGGGATAACCAGATTTCCACTAGAGCAAGGAACTCACATGAGCAATCACAGTTTGGGGAACAAACAAGCTGCTGGCAGCAGGGTAGGAACCACAAGGCATCAGTCGCTAAGTTTTACACCAGCACTTGTGTGCTCTGGAAAGAGGGGCTTAAGCAAAGTCACTTTGATAACAGTTTATAAGGGAAAGTGGGCAGACTAGGAAACAGCTCGGTCCCTCACATGCTTGCCACATAAGGGTGAGAACCAGAGCCTGATCCTCAGAACCTGTATGTGATGTGTGACGTGACCGTTAAACCTTGTTTATCAACTTGATGGGATTCGGGATCACCATGGAACCAACCTGTGGGTATATCTGTGAGGGATTGTCTCGATTAGGCTGAGATGGGATGACTCAGCATAAACGTGGGAAGTACCATTCTATGGGTGGAGGTCTGAACTGAAGAAAAAGAATGAAGTACGCTGAGCACAAGAGTCATTACGTTCTGCTTCCTACTGTGGAGGCAACTTGACCACTTTCCTACTAGTCCTACTGCCAAACCTTCTCTGTTGCAGGAGCCTGTGTCTCTGGGAATTGTAAACAAAAATAAAATCTTCCTCCCAGAAGGAACTTTTGTCGGATATTTTGCCAAAACTACAAGGTAAGTAACGGACCCATATTTTTAATCATGATCTTAAATCTAATTTTGATGGTTTAAAAATAAAATATCGCAAATAGACCTAACATTCTTTATATCTCCAAATTCCTAATTAGTGACCTGGAAACAAAAGGCAGAATAATACGGCCAGCATACTGCTACCTGTCCACAGGATTTAGGGAAGTGCATCTTAAGATGAAGTCCTCTCCCATGGCAATGAATAACCATGATACAATAGAGTTGAGACCTAAATACACATGACCATTATGCCCTGAGCCAAAGCAAGCAACTGTCTACCTGTGTTCACTAAGGGAATATATTAAGATTTGGTTAATGGTATCATTACTATAAATATTCTGCTAGGTTTAGAAGACATTATACACAAAATATGAAGAATTTTTTAATTTGTGTATTAGCTTTATTTAAAAATGATAAAATATTACATGCATTAAGTTAAATTAAGTTTATCATTAAAGTGATTTTCCTTATTTTAGTTTTAGATCTCTTATTGTATCTATTAAAATCTCAATTACAATTTTAATTGTTTGAGAACTTTGTACATGTATACAGTAAAATGTGATCCTATATATACCCCTATTGCCCACTCTCCAATTCCTCCTCTATTCCCTTCAATACCTTTCCCTCCTAACTTCATGTAATTGTCATATTATTATTATCCCCAGTAAGTTTAATAATTTCAAAAAGTCAATACGTGCCTGGGTTTGGAGGTATCCATTGGATCATAGAAAACCCATTAGTGACCACACCTTCAAGCACAGTGATTCTATAGCTCATCAATTGAGGGTGAGACTTGAAGAATGCCTTCCATCTGTTTGTGACTCAGGATATATTTACAAATTGGATAGTACTAAATTATAGCTTCTCTGTGGTGCTGAGACAGAAGAAACAGCAGAGGAGACATAAATTTCCCCTGACAGTAAGTGCCGGCTAGAGATGAAGCGCCACGATGCAATCCAGAAACATTACAGGGCTGAGAAACTGAAGGCTACATTTTCAGTATGAGTGAGAAATTAGGAAAACCAGGGTCCGGCATAAAAGAAAGCAGAGGGCAATGAAACAAATCATCCATCTGGAAAGTACCAGGACTTTGAAAAGAACAACAGAAAGTGGGTTAATGGGATTGTGTAAATAGCTCTTATTCTGACAGCTGTAGCAATTGTAACTATTGTGAACATTGCGAGGACTCAGATCTCAACAATGAGTGAAATGGTGTGGTAGTTTGAGTGTTACTGACCTCCATAAATGTCCAGAGAGAGATACTATTAGGAGCTGTGGCTTTGCTGGAATGGGCATGGCCTTGTTGGAGGAAGTGTGTCATTGTAGGAGTTGGTGTTGAGGTCTCCTATGCTCAAGCTGTGCTCAGTGTAGACTCGGCTCACTTTCTGTTACCTGTGGATCAAGGCATAGAATTCTCAGCTCCTTCTAGAGCACTATGTCTGCCTGCATGCCACCTGCCATGATGACAATGGACTAAACCTCTGAAACTGAAAGACACCCCTATTAAATGTTTTCCTTTAGAAGAGTTGTCATGGTCATGGTGTTTCTTGACAGCAATAGAAACTCTGACTAAGACAGAAGTATTCAAGGATGCATCAGCAAATTTGCTATAGACAACTTATCTTTAGCTACAACAAGCTTAAACAATCCCATCAGTGAAGCTCGGTCATGTGCTGAGAAATGAATTGCTATTCTCATGCACCTTTTTTTTCACTCCTCTCTACCGCATAGCTAGGAAGCAGTGGTAGACACATCCCAAACTCTATGGCAGCTTAGACTCCAGATGTGATCCAATTCAGATGTACCAGACTGAGTCTGGACTAGAGAAGGACAGGATAGGATCGTTCCTACTGTAATATTATTTGGGTCGTATGTAGCTCTTTGAGGGCTAGGATAGCAGCAGCTCTGTGGCAATTTATTATGAAGATCTGGGAATCATCAGAACTCAATTTTATATCTGTCTCTGGCAACTACAAAATAGAGGTTTAAATGATGTCTAGGGATGGAGAGATGGCTCAGTACGTAAACCCTTGTCATGCAAGTAGAAGGACCTGAGTTCAAAGCCGCAGAACTCACACACAGCTGACTATAATAGTGAACATTTGTTATCTGAACACTGCTGTGGGAGATGGTAGGCGTAGACTAGAAGAAACACTGGAAACTCATAAAATGGCATCCGTGTTGAAAAGGAGAAGAAGAAGAAGAAGAAGAAGAAGAAGAAGAAGAAGAAGAAGAAGAAGAAGAAGAAGAAGAAGAAGAAGAAGAAGAAGAAGAAGAAGAAGAAAATCTTTATTGAGTAAGGTGAAAGACCAGAGTAATGAGGTTGTCCTCTGACTTCATGTGTACCATGGAACTCATGTATTCACATTCACACACACACCCACACACAAATGCATATACGTACATTACCTACACACAGAGGAGAAACAGTTCTTAACCTATGAACTTATTATGGGCAAATTAAGTATGAAAGTTTAGTACAATAATTAATAACTAGAAACAATTGTCAGCTGTTAGAGTTTCAGGGTAAGCTATTAGGGTTTAAATTGAAATTAGTTGAACGTTAACAGAATTTGCATGACGAGTCAAGTTTTGGTCATGGATGGGACTCAGTAAGTTTTCTTATCATGAAGACACGCTTTATCTTGTACTCAACATTGAAAAGAAATCGCAAGGCATTGCCTATAAATTCTGGAGAGGTGGTAACTGTGGCTGGTAAGAGCAAGAGCGTCTGGAAAAGAGAAACTTGTCACACACTAATATTCCTAGAAGCTAATTGCTTGGGACTGTTCAGGAAAATCTGTGCAGATGGAAAAGCCATAAATAGAATCATCTCATTAAAAATAACACAGAGAATAAAACAAGCAACGAATCAGTTTGTTGTTTAGTTCACAGATGAGTACTTGAAAAGTTGGCCGAACTGTCATTTGCAAAGGCTTCTTTCTCAACTTAGATGACAGAGAGAGAGCAGTAGTCAATTATTTATATGGCCTTGGAGCCTCTTATGTGCCACACTCTAAGACAGGAACTGGGGACAAAATATTACAAGGCAGATGAGTGGCCTGAAGTTTCAGTGGTGCTCCTTGATAGGAGTCAAAATGACAGAAGAAAGGAGTTTGAATAAAATATAATCAACCCAGGGAGACAGACTGGTGCAATAATATCTCCATAATGTTTCACTCTTTTATTCTGAATACATTTATTTTTTTATTTAGTATTTGATAATTTCATAATTGTATACAATCTATTCTTCTAATATCCACTCACTATTCCTCCCACCAACTCAACCCCTAATAACACAACCTCTGCTAAACTTCATGCCCTCGTGTATGTGTGTGTGTGTTTGTATTGTTAGAAACATAACTGAACCCATTTTTTGTAACTTAAAATACCATTCTGTATTACTTGGGAAAATGTAATTTTTATAAGATAGCCTGTCATTGGATAGCTCAAATATCTACCAAACCCACAACAGGCCTTGATATGCTAATGTACTAGACTCAAGGTGAGGTTGACATGTTAGTGAGCCAGCCCAAGCTGTGAGTTGGATAACACAAAGCTACAACCTAGTGAAACAATTTAAAAATTGGGTCCTTAGAAGTGGCCCATAGGATCACACTGCCATGCACCCCTCAGACCCGATTTCTCTAGCCTCTGTTTGATGCTCATCAGCAAGGGGACTTTGGGACTGGCCCTGTGTGACCCTGGCTTCAGGGACTTCTAAAGTTTCTGCACCATTGCTTAGCTCATGCATGGCTGCCTATCAGTGCTAGTTACTAGCCAACACTCGCTAGACCTTCTGGACCTCCACCAGTGCCATCCTTCCAGTTTACCACAGCTGAGAAACTTCACGAGAGACATGGGTTGAACCCGCGAAGCTTCTAAAGATTCTTCACCTGAGAAGATTCCTGAATGGAGCCCTGCAGTAGTGTTTTCTTCCCACCTAACTGCTCCCTGCTTGGTGAGATGTCTGTTCAACTTTTACATTAGCACAGATGTGTGTGTGTGTGTGTGTGTGTGTGTGTGTGTTTATATATCTATCTGTGCAACTAACCCCTGGTAATGCTACCCAAAAGTATATAGAAATGGAGCCATCCATTGGAGCTTGGGCAACCTAACAATGGCCACACCTCAAAGTCACATGATTCTTCTTCTTGCTGCATCCATCAACTGTTAATATCTCCTCAGCTAGTGGTGGGGCCCCAGGAGCCTTTCCCTATCCATGCTGGGATATGGGCTGCCTTGTCCTTGTTCAGGTAGACATGGCTGCTATGAGTTCATGAGTACTGCAGTGATGTCATGTCCAGAAGACAACATTACATAGCTCTTATTTTTATCCTCTGGCATCAACCTTCTCCTGGAACGCCCTTTGACTGAGAATGGATAGAGATAAGCAGCATAGAAAGAGTGCAATGAGCTGACTTGCAAATGTCTGGCCAATATGATGGCTAGTCTTGGTTGTCAGCTTGGGTAGATCTGGAACCAGTGAAATGACAAAGGCACTCTAGTGAGGGACTTTCTTGATCAGCCTTTTTGAAGTGGGAAGACCCATCATAAATGTGGCAGAACCTTCGATGGTTCCAGATAAAGGGACATGGAAGAAGGCACTTTGCTTTGAACCTGCTTGCTCTACTTTGTTGACAATTTCCTTTGTTCTGCTGCTGCCATTGCTGCATTGCTCTGTTGGTATTCAGAACTGGCTTCTTTAGGTGTACAACTAAGACTGAAGATAGCAGCCTCCTAAGAATCATCCAGACCTATAATGTCTACTAAAATTATGAGATACCTGGCCTTGTGGACTGAGAATCCCCTGGATTCTTAGCCTCTCTTGGGAAGTCACACAATGTTTATCTATCCAGAACTGTTGTGCAAGTTTTTCAAATAAATATGCTTTTAATATACTTATTATGTTAGTTCTGTTTTTCTAGAGAATCCTCACTAATTCATGAAGGGATTTTAATTGTTATCACAAATTTATATAAAAGTTCTAGCATTTTGATGCTCAATCTTACTCAAAGAGCTGGGTCCACTAGACCATTGACTAAAGTGAACAATCATTCCCCAAGCACACAGATTCTGATTAGGATCTTAGTGCATGACTCATTAGCTACCAAGTTATCACTCAGTTATTTAGAGAAATTTCCAAAATTAAAGATGTTTTTAAAGTAAGAAAACAAAAAAATCTAAAATTTGATACAATCCAGGGACTAAAATAAATTAAAAGTATATAAACTATGTTCTCTGATAAAGGAAACAGAACTGCATACAACATAAATATAATGAAAACTAACTTTGATGAAATAAAACAAATCATTTTTAGAGGAAAGAATATTGCTATGTCTCCCAAATTGGCTCAAACTCAAATCTCCCTGCCTCAGTTTCCCAAGGAACCAAGATATCTGGATATCTAAACTCCCAATTCATTAAAAGAATTGAAAGATAAAATTGATGATTCCCTCTACACGTGCAGCAAAAGATAAAAAGAAGCACAAAATAAGAGAAAACTGAGGAAAATACAACAAGATTCCAAGTTATAAAATATCCAAATTAGAGAATGTATAGAAACCAAAAAATTAAAATTATCAAAGACATAATACAAACTCTACCAAGATAATTGAAAACACAACTCTCTGAAATGACCCTCTTTATGCATATCAATATATAGCTATAGATAGATAAAAATATAAATATGTATCAGAATAGGTAAAATGATCAACAACAACCAAAGAACAAGAGACCCATTGGATGACATAGCATTGTAAAGTTTCCAAACACAAGATATAGATATAGTATGAGAACTCAGAAAGTCTAGGATATATCCAACCCAGTAGAAATCAGAATAATAACAGATTTTTCTATAATCTAAAATTTAATATCCAACCAAACTGCCCATCAGAGGTGCTCTGTGTATGAGTTGGGACAGAGCAGGTTTTAATCTATGACAAAACCTCTATTGCTTAACACTGAAAAGCTTATCTCTTGGAGTCCAGGAGAGTCTACAAGGCCAAAGACTTCTATTGCACTTTTCAATCCAGAATACTTTTTAAAAATCTTTCAACTTCCTCCATGGAGAAAGAAATTGTTTTGACCAATGGTACATGCATATGATTCCTAGTCATAGTTCATTGGCCAAAACAAGCCAGTGACCCTGCAGAACTGCCAAGAGGCAATGAAGTACCACCTTTGAAAGATTTAAAGCAAGAGTATGAAGCAATAGCAACTAGACTATGGCATTCAAAAGACGAGGACTCTTCACCATTGAAGTATAAAGCAAATGGTCCAGATTAATATAGGTAGACCCAGGGCTCCAAGAAAGTGATCGGGGAGGAAATAACAGTATGTAGACTCTCTGGTGAGGTGGGGATAGAGAGGAAAAGATCATTGCAAGGTATAATGGAAAAATATTAGAATAAGTACACAGAAGACAATATAAATGAAAACATAGTAACTGGGAAAAAGTAAAATTATATGAGGCAGAACTTGTATTATTTCTGAGTCATTTAATTTAGCAAAAATATAATTTCCCTAGTCATAATAATGCAGATCTTGACTTGGAACCAAAATTGTTATACAAGTATATTAGCAGAGAGTTGAAATTTTAAGAGTTTCCACATCTAAGAATTCAACCAACTACAGATGAAAAACATTCAGAAGAATTATACTGAACATGTCCAGACCGCCAGAGATTCCAAACACAGAAGAGTCAATCCTACACAAAATATGACCTCAAGGAAACGGGAGACAAAAAACTGGGAAACAGATCAGTTTACCTTCCATCACATGCTGTTTATGACTGGTTCATTCATGACAACCCATGTACTGAAGTCCCACATCAAGGCAGCAGGGCTACTAAATACCAGTGCAGTGGCTATCACACGGCACCGCATCACTGGTTTCTCACCTCACATTTCTTATTCTTCATTCTCACATCCATAGGCTTCCCTCCCATAAATAAAGGATCAAACCATTAATCCTGAGTTGACCTGGCCTTGAAGAAGCATTATATACAAAGCTCTACACTCAAGCCAAAGTGGCCCAGAGACTAGTGTGTGGGGAGGGTGAGGAGGATAAGATGTATTAGTGTTAATTTCCTTTATAATCCTTCTAATTTCAAAAGAGTTTTCATGGATAAATTTCATAAAATAAAAATTAATTTAAAAGTGAAACATAAAAACTACCCTTTATGCATGTTGGATAACTTAAATCTTTCAGAAAGTTCCCATACAAAAAAACTAAAATTATTTTAATGATATTTTGAGATGGATGATACAGATCTTATATAAAGTTTGTATTCAAATACATTTTATAGAGTTTTCTTTAAAAATAAAAGTCCCATCTACCTCTTTTTTGGAAAGACAAGGAGGAGGTCACCTTTAGATCAATACCTGCCTGCATCCCGCTTCAAGTACTGTTTTCCTGAAATGGCCGCAAGTGCTTTAGAGCACAACAGCAAGTCAATCTATGGACTTAAGCTAATGAATTATGGAGGAAAGAGAACCAGTAAAAAAAAAAAAAAACTTACTGGTTTTGTTTTTATGTTGTCTTTTGAAAAATGGAACGGAGGGTTGAATAAATGATTTAATTAAACCACTTAATGTTTTATTAAAGCCAGAATGGCATAGAGTTCCTGTCCGGCCCTCCACTTATCAGAAACCCGTTGTTTGTTTTTATTATTAGATGTGTCTAGATAGTTAGAGGCTCTAGTCGGTTTTAAGAAATCATATGTGCACTTGTATTGTAAAAGCCGTCTGTTGGAACTCAAAATTCTACTGAAAACAAAACCAAGGCAGGACCTGAATTGCTCAACTCTATCACTATCTCCCACTGAGAGGTCCATTTCTCACTCTCAGTGGCAGGAGAGACTCTCCACTCACATGGCAAAGAAACTCAAGGGCACACGTGCAACAACCACATAGACCCGGAAGGAGGCAAGAACACTCAAGGAAGTACCAAGAAAGACACTGCCTCTCTAGAGCATGTTGGCCTTTTCCCTTACTTTGGAGTGTGTCATTTCTCCCCCCTACCTCTCCAAATTCTGTATCCAACACAAATGCATTGCTCACTGAAAGTAAATGGCCAGGTAGACACTAGTGGGTAGGAGCAGCCTTTCTCTTCCCCAAGATGATCCTTAATCCTGTCCGTTTTTATTCGAGACAGTTATCAGTGGGAATGAGTCCAACACAGAATAAAGGGTTAAATGTGATCTGAAATGTATATGTTCCCTGCCACCAGCTCACCCCATATAAGGGTTCACATATATGGCTTAATTTGCAACCTTGGAATGGTGTGACACCATAGACAAATCAGTTCTAAAACCTAGGACTTTTTGCCCTGGACAGTCCTATTAATATTTTTGCTTTGGTCTTTGTACTGCTAGAGGAGAACTTTCCAGACAAAAGTCGCCTTTTAACCAGACAAGAGTATCTTCTTCCTGTGCTGTTGGTGTCTGGGTCATAGATCAAAGCTTCCATGGTGGGTCATGTGCCTAGTGGCTCAGGGCCAGGGCCTTCTGCGGCCATGAACTTAAAAAAGAAAAGCCGAACACACAAAGAATGTTTGGTCAAATTTGTGAGTCACACACTTCTGTCAAACCAGGGCAGCAAATCCATTTGTCTTACACTTTAGACCAATACAATTTTATGAAATCTGTTTCAAATGGAAACTTTTTAAAGTCACAGGCTTCAGCTTACCTGTTTTGCAAAATACTGACCAACCAGTCTGACTGGCACAATACAACAACGAGCTTGAATTGAGAGATCACTTAGACTGGCTGCTACTGAGGGTCCCACATTATTCTTTCTGCTTATAGTCTCTCCTCTCAGAAATCTCCTATACCAGTAGCCTCCTTTTTTATTTTCTCGCCTTTATTTTTTGACCCCCATGTTTCTATGTCCTCATTCTTGCCATAACCATTCAAATCCAGATGAGATTTGTTTCATCATTCTTAACTTTGCCTATTTATTCTGAGGACCCCTGGCAGAATAATAGCTCAGTGTATTCATACCATTAGCAGTTAATACAACCAATATATGAAGTTTATAAATCATATCCATGAATAGTTTTAGCTAATGCTCTTCTTTCCCTAGAACGTGGAGGCTTCTGACCTTAAATAAAACTGCACAGGCAGTTTTTGCTCACATTCTTTAGGGAAAAAGGGCAGAGGAGGCAGAAAAGACATTGATATAAGGTGAGAACTGGTTTCCTTTAGCAACCACCAGCCTCTTTTTTCGATTCCCCTCCTTGTTCTGTGCCCCAGAGGAGAAAAGAAGGCAGCAAGCAGCTTAAGATATATGAGTTTTTCAAAATTTTATACTTAAATATAAGTTTCCAGAAATAACACACTGTACATATCCTTCTGCCACTTGCTTTTTTATTCAACATTAAATTTTTGAGCTAGGTCCCTGATGATTTATATAGCTCCAGGGCTTTGTAGCTCCCATTTTTCTAAAAGAGAAAAAAAAATCCTATTACTTGCTAAGGAAGTAATACAATTTACTGGGTATGTAGGGATAAGTTTACCAACCCATCCACAATAAGCCCCTTTGTAAACACATGCACTTAAAAGCCGAAGTTACTTTGACAAATTAGTAGAAAGACTTTTTGCAGTAAATTCCAGGTTTACAACTAAGATAGAAAGCTTTCCTTAGAAGGTTTAAATAATTTCATACTCGCAAACAGCATTTCTCCAGCAGGCTAAATTAAGGCACAGTGAAAGATCAATCCAAGAATATGCTTTGGCTTTGAGTCTGTTGCCTTTTCTTGTGGTTGAAAATCAGATACATTTTTTTTTCTCCCAAAGCTCTTGCCAATGTGTTCTTTCTTCTACAGGAGTTAAATCAAAGTCAATGCGCAGGCCAGTGTCCTCACTCAAGTGACCTATTTTGGGCAAAGCCTTGCTTGCACTCGTCCTGACACCTTTCCAGAAAATATGCAAACGAGGCTCACATCCTTCTACAGCCTTGTCTTCAGGGATGTTAAATAGCTTCCTTCTCCCTGCGCCCCTGAAGCCTCCCAGCCTCTTGGTGTTGCTGTTCTCTGGAGGCAAGTGCTTTGAAGAGGTTTTCCCTTTCATCTGTCATCTTAGCCTGATCATCTTCCATTCTATAATGATTGCTTCAAGAATTATGTTCAGAAAGTATCTATTTAGTTTTTTTAATTTGTTTTGCTTCTTTAAATGTTTCTTCTAGGACCAGATACTTCACCTAGAATTTTTAAATATTATTATTTGTTTTATGATATGTAGGTATTTTGTTTGTCATACTGCTTGTATGCCTAGTGCTCACAGAGGTGAGAAGGAGTTGGATCTCCTGGGGCTGGAGTTAGAAATAGTTGTGAGTTGTCTCTCTGTGGGGGCTGGGAATCAAACCTGGGATCTCTGGAAGAATTGCCCTTTCTCCAGTCCTGCACCCAGAACTTCAGTGAAAGATCCTAGGAAAATCATGTTTGTGATGAGGCAATCATACATGTATCAGAAGCAGGCTGGGTTTGCTGCTGCCTGCCTTTGCCCCAGACGCAGCTCCTTGAGTGACCCCAGCTTTTGTTGACCAAGCCTTTACTGATGCCTCCAAGTGTTTTACCTGTTCCACCCACATCATCTTTTCTCTCTTTCCTCCCGCTTAGCTCCCACTGTCTCAGTCACAAAACACTTATTTCACCTACAAAAGCAGGTGAAAATGCTGTGGGATATAATTTTATGAACCATAAATCTGTTCCCATACTTTCTGGTAGAAAATAACGCTGCCTATGGTTGTTGATAGGATAAAAATTGAAGTTGCCTGTGAGATAAAATACGAAAAACATGAGGGGTGAATGGAGAGCAAGCTACAACACAGCTCACCTTTCTGTATGCACACAGTCTGGCTGGACCATTCTCCCACCCTGCAAAGGTTTCCTGCCTTTCTGCTGTTTGCACGCTACTCCAACACATTTCTCTTCATCGTTTGGTGCGAGCAGCTGAAGTCATCTCACACCAAACACCCTGCAGAAGCCATAGCTGTAAACACCACTTTTGAGATATCACACATGTACTTTTTGCTCTTTTGTCAGGAATTCATTGATGCAGAAAATGACAGTTGAGAAAATGACACTTGAGATGGACTTAAGACCTTGGAAACACGTGTTTGTTTTTAACATCTAAGCAACGAAAGCGAAAATTCTGCAATTCCATTAACATCTGTTTGTATGTTTTTGCATTGCAAAGATGCTGAAATATTTTTCTGCTAATATGCTTCTTAAAAAATCTCCAGTTACTCCCTAGCTCATATTGAAAGAATCCAAAGTGGACTTCTTTTATTTTTATTTTTACAGTATATTTATTGCACATGGATCTTTGTTACAGATGGCTATTTTCACAAAAATATATATTATGAACTGAACATATACTATTCTACATCCTCCTTTCTCCCTTCTACTGCTCCCAGTAGTCTCCTTTGTCCCCCTAGATAGCGTCCCTTTTACTTCTATGACATATTATTGCACAAAACTCAACCTGACCATGGTTTTGCTTGGAGAAATTTGGACTTCAGTACTTTGGGATAGGAAAGTAGTGGAATGCTCTAAGCGCTTCCTAATGGACCATGCTAGTAGGAGCATGAAACACAGATACTTTGATCTGATGAACAGTGAGGGGCTGACTCAAGAGGTTACAAAGGAGAAAAATAATATGTGGCCTAAAGATTATTCTTATGACAATATGGTAAAGATTGTGACCACTTTTTGCCCTTGTCTGAAGAGTCTGCCTGAGTCTGAAGTGAAGATAATTGAAGATTTTGAGATTTCCTTGGCAGAGAAAATCTCAAAGCACCGTGATATTGACTCGGTCATGTGGTAATTAGTGATAACTCTAATGATTCTTTATAATAAAAGACCAAGAAATGTAAAATTTGAGGAGAAAAAAATGGAGTTAAGTGGAGTGAGCCAAATGCTGTGTTCAAGGAGATAAATAACATTAAGAAATGGATAAAGGTGAGCTCTCAATAGATCAGCCCCACTGTCTCCGTGGGTGGGTGCACCCCTTGTGGTCCTGACTTCTTTGCTCATGTTCTCCCTCCTTCTGCTCCTCATTGGGGCAATGAGAGCTCAGTCCGGTGCTCCAGTGTGGGTCTCTGTCTCTATCTCCATCCACGCCAGATGAAGGTTCTATGGTGATATGCAAGATATTCATCAGTATTGCTATAGGATAGGGTCATTTCAGGTTCCCTATCCTCAGCTGCCCCAGGAACTAACTGGGGACATCGCCCTGGGCACCTGGGAGCCCCTCTAGGTCCAAGTCTCTTGCCAACCCTAAGATGGCTCCCTTAATTAAGATATGTGCTTCCCTGCTCCCCTATCCAACCTTCCTTTATCCCAATCATCCCGTTTCCCCAAGTCCCCCCCCCATCCTCCCCTTCTCACTTTTCTCTCCCCATCTCCCCTTACCCCCCTCCCACCCCATCCCCAAGATCCCAATTTTTTGCCCGGCAATCTTATCTACTTCCCATAACTAGGAGGATAGCTATATGTTTTTCTTTGGGGGCTGATCTATTGAGAGCTCACCAAGGCCAGCTGGACTGTGACTGAAAAAGCATGGGATAAAACCGGACTCTCTGAATATGGCGAACAATGAGGGCTGATGAGAAGCCAAGGACAATGGCACTGGGTTTTGATCCTACTTCATGTTCTGGCTTTGTGGGAGCCTAGCCAGTTTGGATGTTCACCTTCCTAGACCAGGATGGAGGGGGGAGGACTTTGGAACCCTGACTGCTCTTCAGATTGGAGAGGGAGAGGGAGAGGTGTGCAGGGAGAGGGAGAAGAGTGGGAGGGAAATGGGAGGCTTGGAGGAGGCAGAAATTTTTTTTTCAATTAAAAAAAATAAAAATAAATGGATAAAGGGAATGATGACCTTAGGGCAAGATCCCATCCAGCTAAGTTTCTAACTTGTAAACAGGAATTAAAGAAAAGTTTAGGGCACACTTTTAATGCCAGCACTGGCGGGGCATAGATAGGTGGATCTCTGAGTTTGAGGCCAGCCTGGTCTAACAAATCAAAACCAGAAAGTTTGAATATGCAATTGAACAAGGGGCCGTGTTATAGCCCCAGCAAGCAGCAGAACTTGGCATCTTTGCCATGTGGCTCTGAAGTTAATGATAGAAGAAATGGGCTATGGATTTACCCAGGGATTAAGGAAAGCCACTGAGGCCAGGCATGTGTAGGGGTGTCCCTGAATGGAGGCCCAAAAAAAAAAATAACCCAGAAAGGTTATTGGAGGAAGCTGTGAAATTGAGGCCTGGATTGCCTTGGACATGACAAGATGTTAGAGATGCCAGAGTTGTGTGACATGGGATACCTGCAGAGGAGAACTGGTAAGAGGGAGTGGAAAGAGCTCAAGTCAAAGAATAGTGTTGTTATCAACAAATCTGAACAGAATTGGAGATCTGCAGAGCATTATAACACCAGACATGGAGAGTTAGTGTTTGATTGATTGTTTGTTCATTTGGTTTTTGATCTTGCTTTGGTTCAGTATGTCCTCAGTTTGCTCCCTTCCCTATGTTTTGGAATGGCAATGTATATCCTGTGTGATTATATGTTAGAAGTATGTTATCTGCTTTTTTATTTTGATTTTTATAGGGAATTACAGTTAAGAGATTGCATGAATCTCAGAAGAGACTTTGAACTCTTAAACATTTTTGAGATTGCAATAGACAGTGGGAACTTTTGAAACTGGACTGCAGTCAACAAAGGTAGACAGAGTTGAAGATCTGAAGAGCATTTTGATATCAGACACTGGGATGCTGAGTTTGGAGTTTGTCCAGCTGGTTTTCGGTCTTGTTTTGACCCAATATTTCCTCATTATGCTCCCATTGTTACATTTTAGAATGGCAACATATATCCTGTGCCATTATATGTTGGAAGTATAGGAAATGTCTTTTGAAGATACATTGAACTTTAATCTTTTAAACATTATTGAGACTGTGATAGACTGTGGGGACTTTTGAACTTCAACTGAAAGCATTTTTGCATTATGATATAGCTATAAGCCTTTGGTAGCTCGAATGTGGTGGCTTCAAAGAAAATTGTCCCCAAAGGGAGTAGCAGTAATGTGAGATGTGGCCTTGTTGGAGTAGGTGTGATCTTGTTGAAGAAAGTATGTCATCACTGTGAAGGTGGGCTTTGGGGTCTTATACATGCTCAAGATACTGTACAGTGCCTCAGTCTTCCTGTGGTCTTCTTATCAAAATGTAGCTAGCACCATGTCTGCCTGCCTGCTTCTGCTATGCTCCACATCATGATGATAATAGATTGAACCTCAGAGTAGTAAGCCACTATCTCAATTAAGTGATTTCCTTTGTAAGAGCTGCCGTGGTCACACTGTCTCTTTACAGCAATAGAAACCCGAACTAAGACATCCCACTTCAAGTGATTTAATTAAGAAAAATTCCTCACAGGAGTACTCTCTTGGGCTTTAGTTAGTTCCAAACGTAGTCACGTTAACAACCAAGAATAGTGATCACAACTACCTTACAGTATTTTCTTCAGAGCTTATCAAACAGTTGGTTCAACTTTAATCAAGCCCACATTATAGTTTGACTTGCTCTCATGTTTAAACCTGCTTGCTACCCCATAAATCCTTGGCAAATTCCACCTTGATATCTGCTTCTGAAGAGTTCAATTGGGAAAATTTAATGAATAAAAAATAATAGCACACATCAGATTAACAACATGGTATATCTGATCCCAACAGAAAGGAATAGATAACAAAACAAAACAAAACCACTATGATGTCCTGATGATATAAATAGAAAATCCCTATTTAAAAGAAAGTTTGAAAAATATGGTTAAGATTCTATGAGTGAAATGAGAAATAAATCAAAATATAAAATCAAAAATAATCCTGCCATGGGGTAGGATGGGGAAAGTGGTTGGTCCTAATGTTTGAAACTTTAATAAAGACCAGCACTGGAGAAGAGAAAATGAAGCAGAAGTTTGTCTTGAGACATTATGTAAACCCAGGACTCTGAAACAGTTGCATCCTTGTATAAGAAAGATTGGGAAAACTCAAGTCACCTGCCACAAAAAAAGAAAGCTCCGCTCTTTCCTGACTAGAAAAAAATAAATATCTCTGTACCCAATACTTTACCACACATATGTTTTCATTTCCACTGGGATGGCATAGGAATTCCCCAGCTTAGAAATAAAATATATCCTGAGCTCAGGGTATTGCTAGAGAAAGAGATAGCAGTAATTTAGTCTGGATTGTATCAGAAAAAAAAAAAAACAACAACCAAAAAGCACACAGCACATGTTCAAGAACAATGTAGGATGAGCGAGAAGCAGAAAGTATAGCTCACCAAAAAAAAAGGCATAATTAAAATGGCTTGCATAGAAAGCATAAGGGAAGACTAACTCTGAAAAAAGAATACCCACAGATTTCAAAATAAACAAATTGTCACTGCTAAAAATGAGTATCTGAACACTTGAAACTAAAATTTCCGTGGTTAGATTGAATAGCAGATTAAATAGACCCTAAGATCAAGATTATGTTTTTATATGAGTAGGTGTTTTGCCTGCATGCATAGGTATGCATCATGTGTATGACTCCAGCCCATGTAGGTGAGAAAAAGGCACTGGGTCCCCTGTGGATCCTGGGAACAACACCTGGATCCTCTAGAAGAGTAGTCACTGCTTTTCACTACTGATCAATCTTTCCAGTCCCAAGACGATTTTGTTAATGGCTCTGAGAATAATTTTCCATGGCGATAAAGGCCATAGCAGAACGCCACTCAAAATTCCCATTAAAAGAATCTGTTGAGAATAACTAACAATGCCAGCTACTGAGCTTTTGAGCCTCTGCTTTATTTACTCTGATGTCTTGGGAACACCAGGAGCACTGTGAAACTCTTATACTGGGTAACTCTTGCTAAGTAATCCCATCCACCCAGACCAGCCAACCTGGACTACAGTTGTCTATTGTTCCCCATCATGCTTTTTCTCTCTTCTTTCTCCAAAGCCAATCCTGGACAGTGGCCAGAAACCTGAAAACCTTCTGTCCTGGTTTGTTTGTTACCGCTGTGATAAAACACCAAGAAAAAAAGCAACTTGGAGAGGAAAGGATCTACTTGGCTTCCACTTCCACATCATGGTGGAAAAGCCATCATCAAGGAAAGCCAGGGTAGGAACTCAAGGAAGGAGCTAAAGCAGAAACCATGGAGGAATGCAGCTGCCTTGTGAGTTCCCCATGGCTTACACAGCCCAAGTGCCCAGGGATGGTGCTGTCCAGGGTGGGCTGGGCCCTCTCACGTCATTAACTAGTAGTGCCACACAGGATTACCTACGGGTCTATCTGATGGGGGCATTTTCTTAACTGAGGTTCTGTATTCCCAAATGACCCAGCGTTTGTCAAATTGACAACTAACCAGTCCACCATTTCTACGCACTTTTTCTTGCTCCCTTTTTGCTCTCATTTCTTCCAACAAGTGTCTTTCTGAGTCTGATTTTACTTGAACTTCTTAGGCATGTCCAACATATATACAGATAAATTAGATGTGACCACAGAACACTAACTTAGAACATAGGCAGAACAAATTAACATTTTAAAAGCTTTAAATTTCATTTATTTTCAGGATTTTCATACATAAGTTCTGTATTTACGTCATTTTCATCTGACCTCTTCCCTCTAATTCTTTCTACATCTCCTTTACTGCCTCTCAAGTTCATAAATTCTTATGATTGTTACACATATTTATGTATATGTATATACATATATATTCTAATAATGAAAGCAATTAACTAAATAAATTCATGTTAAAAATTTAAAACTAAGCCCCAAAAAAGGAAGTAATAGGAATGTGAAGTGAATGGGTAGGGTGGGGCAGATACTTTAGATGGCTTGGTAATGACTGGCCTTATGGAGACGTTTAGATAAGGAAATGTGGAGGAACCAGTAACACTTTTAATTAACAATATGCACAATTTGTTTACTTCTTGACCCCACAATGAGAGGAAATCTTTTACCAGTCTTAATAGCGGGTGTATATACAGGATGGAAAAATCATGTATCTCTTGCTCATGCAACCTCTCTAAGGGATGAGGTCATAAATACTGCAAGGGTTGGGTGAGCAGTCCCTTGGGGAAATGATGACAGTGTGTGGGAAGAGAGCTCATTCCCCTGGAAACTGCTCAGCCCTGTTACCTGGTTGCCTCATGAGACGCAGCATCCGCAGTTTGTTTCAGCCCACACAACACGGCACCTCTTGGGAGAAGTGGGAGCCATGACAACAGGGGCCTTGGGCCACTGCTTCCCATCTAAAGGGAGTCTTGCTCATCTTTATTGCCCTCCCCTCCTGTTGATCACTGGGCAGGTGTGTCTCATCACTCAGACTTGCCAGGAGCTGATTATTCTTTATAGTCACAGCATGGCCATCAATGTAGGCATCCATCTTCACCCAGACTTCCCTTCCCACTACCTGTAACTTCACCCTAGAATTCAACTTTTCTCGTGAGCATCCTTTGGAGAGCCCACATGCTTCCTAGTTCATCCTCCTCATTCTGTAAGTACTGTTTACCACCTGATCACTGCTTACCTATTGACTCAGGTTTATTTGTGTCTCCTCTGCCTCTTCAAAAATATAATCTCCATGACAGCAGGCACCTTCTGCATCTTGTTTACTACAAGATACCAGGTGGAAAATAGCTAGTAAGGCCACACAGAATTGCCTACAGGTTCCTCTGAGGAGAGCATTAAACTGCTTGTTTCCTACAAACAGTGTCTACTTGAGTGACTTAGGCTTTCTCTTGCTGTCATGAAAGATGGAACACCATGACCAAAAGTGACCAAAAGCAACTTAGGAAGGAAAGGGTTTCTTTTGCTCAGACTTCCATAATTCAGCTCATCACCAAAAGAACCTGGAGGCAGAAGCTGATGTAGAGGTCATGGCACAGTGCTCCTTATGGCTTACTCAGCCTGCTTTATTTAAAGTACAGGGACCACCCGCCAAGGGGTAATATCACACACAATGGGAGGGGCCCTCTCACATCAATCATTAAGAATATTTTCAGAATTATTAAGAAACCTTCAGGTTTGCTCATAACCTGATCTTGTAGTGGAACTTTCTCAATTGAGGTTCCCTCCTCTCAGTTGCCTCTAGGTTGGGTCAAGCTGACAAAAAAAAAAAAAAAAAAAAAAAAAAACAAACAAAAAAAACCAGCCAATCACTACTATATTGTAGGAATTTAAATATGTTCAAACAGATTAATTAAACAACAAATAAACTGCTCCACAAATGCTCACTGAATCTTCTTTCCATGTGAAGACTAGAAAAACAATTGTTAGCCCTAATGCCCATTCTTTAGTGTAATTCTTCAATTTTAGAGCCTGTCGGTGACTGTTGAGATAATGTAATGCATATCTCTCATGTCCATCTTTCTACATGAGAACCATACTTCTGCATGCTGGCCTCATGCCCAGATTCAACAGACTATACTACATCGATTTTATTTGGGGCAAGATGCCAGCTAAGGACCAATTGGGAGAAATTTCCCACAGTAGGCAAAAAGAGCCACCTCATTTGCAAGCCTAAACTGCTCTCAGCAGCAAGTAGTGCTACACAGGCTCTCACTGAGACAGCACAGTGGGAGAGCACACCTGGGCATTCTGGTACATGACCTCAGCAGCCAAAATTACTTCTTGTTCCAATGCCAACCCGGGGAAACCTAGAAAATCCACTTACACAGCTGGAAGCTTCTTGTTTACAGTGGCCAGTTTACAGTCCCCACTTAATCCCTGCCTCTTTGAAGGGGTTTTCTGTGTGGCATTTGCTTATTCCAACATTGCCGAAAAGTCCAACAAACAATATTCATGCTATTTTGTTCACCTTATTTTTGATTTCTCACAAAAAGTAGGGGGGGGGGAGTAATTCAGTTGAGAAAAGATGACCATAGAATGGAAAAGTAATCTTAATGAACATTTAGCTTCCCAGCCAAATTGTCAAACTATGACAGAAAAACTGGTTTTATCATTTAATAAGATTTTGATAGGAATTGCTGAAGGTCAATTTAAGCATCTTTACACTTATTTACTCATTCAATGTGTGTGTGTTGTGTGTACATGTGTGTGCACTTGTACACAGACACACATGCATATCATGGCTTGTGAGAGTTGGTTATCTACTGCTATGTGGTTTCAGGGAATTAAACTCTTATCATCAAGTTGATGACAAGTGCCTTTATCCACTGTCAATGAGCTGTGACTTCAATCGGTAAAACTTCCAGAAGGCAAACAGTCTGGACTTCATGGAGCCCCACAGCCAGGGGCACTTAGGTCTGTTTTGCCACCCAGACATGCTTTCTGATTTCTCATCTTTACTTTTAGAAGGGACACTTACATGCCATGACACTGCTTCTGTGTTTTGTTTGTTTGTCTGTTGGGTTTTAGTTTTAAGGGTCTTTTATTGAGTAATTTACTTGGCCAACTTAATAAAAGTTTCTCAAAAATAATAAGTATATCTGGCTTCCCCCATTGTGTCTCTTGAGCTTAACACATTATCTGGAATTCAGTGGATGCTAAATAAATACATATGCATGACTATAAATAAATGGTCAAAAGGAACGAGAAATAAACCAGACTAAGTATCACAGCAGTATAACAGAAAACAAAAACCTTTTCATGCCTCTAGTCACAGACAACTCAAAACCAACACCTCTGATATCATATGTTTAGTATAATGTCACAACATATCCGCCAACCATTTCTTCAATGACGAGCAACAGGATGTCCTATAAGTCTTGACATTATCTACCTAGTGGTAGTAGCAAATGATACCAGGATAGAGACTCGATCTGACAGGGTTGTTCATAATCCAGATACCACTCCTTTAACCCTTGGATATAGCCCACACTTCTAACTAATTGGCTGTAAATTAGTGACTCTCAGAAGCCTCTATTATGCTCTTTGAACTCGCTGGAGTCTCTCTCAGAACTCAAAGAGACAACTTCCCCTGTGATTACTGACTGACGGACTAATATGATGATGCAGAACTGAGACATAACAGGAGTAAAGACTCATATGAGATGAAATCTGGAAGGATCTTGGGCACTGGAGCTTCTCTTCTACTTAGTTAAGATTCATCAGCCTCTCGGTATACATGTGTACTTGTCAACTTGGGTACTCTGAATCTCATAGTTCAGGGACCTTTATTGAGGCTGCAGTAAATAGACATGATCAAGTATTAGTTCCCTTTCAAACCCTTCATCAATTTCTGACAAATAGGCTAAAGCTCCAGCCATGTTTCATCTAGAAGCCCACCAAGGGGTGCTTCATTTGATGAAAAATTATATTACCTAGATATTAAAATATATAAGCAGAATTTGTTTTCCAGCACCATAACTGTCTAGAAAAAGCAAAAAACCCAGGATAGCCAAAACAATCCTGTACAATAAAAGAACTTTTGGAGGCATCACAATCCCTGACTTCAAATTTTTCGACAGAGCCAAGATCAAAACCACTGATGACAACTTAATGCTGGAGAGGTTGTGGGGTAAAGGGAACACACCTGCATTGCTGGTAAAAGTGCATGCTGGTACAGCCCCAGGTGGGACAACCATTCAGGAAGTAAAGATGGGGCAATGAGAACAAGAGAATGCTGAGAAAGAGGAAGCCCATTCCTCCCCAGTCCTGCCCAGAACACCAAAGAAGCAGGATGTGACCTGCCCTGATGAAAAAGGTACTGAGCCATGTGGCTAACATAGATTAAAAAAAATAATGGGTTAATATAAGCTAAGAGAGCTAATAAAAAGCCTGAGCTAATGGGCCAATCAGTTTATAATCTTCTGGAGACCTCTGTGTGATTTCTTTGGTGCTAAATGGCTGCAGCTACTGAGCAGGAGAGAAACCCCGACAAGCAGGCCCTCATGTTACAAGCCCCTTTGGATATCAGTATGACAATTTCTCCAAAAATTAGGAAACAACCTTTCTCAAAACCCAGCAATATCACTTTGGGGTATATATCCAAAGGATGCTCAATCATACCACAAGGACATGTGTTCAATTTTGTTCATAGCAGCATTGTTTGTCATAATCACAACTGGAAACAACCTAAATGCCCCTCAACTGAAGAATGGATAAAGAAAATGTGGTACATTTACACAATGAAGTACTACACACAGAGAAAAATAATGACATCTTGAAATTTGCAGGCAAATGGATGGAGCTAGAAAACATCATATTGAGTGAGGTAACCCAGACCTAGAAAGACAATTATCATGTGGACTAACTCATAAGTGTTTTTTAAACATAAAGCAATGAAAACGAGCCTACAAGTCACAATCCCAGAGGACCTAGACAATAATGAGGACCCTAAGAGAGACATATATGGATCTAATCTACATGGGAAGTAGTAAAAGACAAGATCTCCTGAGTAAATTTGGAGCATGGGGACCATGAGAGAGGTTTGAAGGGGAAGGGAGAGGCAGGGACGGGAGCAGACAAAAATGTATAGCTCAATAAAATTAAAATGTATAGCTCAATAAAATCAATTAAAATGTTCTGGAATACAAGATTATTGAGTATGATAAATCCTGTGAAGGTTCTATGTAATCAGAAGACCTATAAAGTCCAATAGTATGGTTTAGTCCAAATTTCAAAACCCCCAAAGCAGGTATTGCATTGGTGTGACCCGCAGTCAAAGACTGGAGACCTGGCTGCTTTTAGGCACTGCTGGTTTAAGACCCAGGCCCGAAGGCTTGAGATTCTAGGGTTATGGTAGTCAAACTCAAGTGATGAAGGCTGTCCCATTCTAGGAAAGAAAGGGAGAAAGATAGATATGAGAGGAGAGGACAGAAGAAAGAGACAGACAGACTTAATTTTCCTTTACTTGTTTGTTCTAGCAGATTGCAGGTTACCATTCCCCAAGCTGAAGACAGAAACTCCTCTAGTCCATCCACTCATTCGAGCCTCTGTCTCTACCTTAACAGCTTTCATGCTCTATTTTCTTAAATATCTTGAGTAACTATTGTTATTTTTAATTTTTAACAATTTCTCCTTTGAAAATGGCATATTGGTATAATGTATCGCAATCACATATACCACCCTTCTTCCCCTTCACAGCGCCCCCACAGCACACCTCCTTCCCAACTTTAAGCCCTGCCTCTTTTTAAAATGTAGGACAGTGTCTTAGATAGAGTCTGTTAGTGAAGACACATAGACCACAGCAACTCTTAAAAAGGAAAACTTAACTGAGGTGGTAGGTGTAGTCCACTATCATCATAACGGGGAACATGGTGACATGCAAACAGACGTGGTGCTGGCTACATCTTGATTAGAAGGCAAAAGGACATGCACTAAATCACTGGGCAGTATCTTGAGCATATATGAGACCTCAAAGCCTGCCTCCACAGTGACACAGTTCCTCCAACAAGACCACACCTACTCCAACAAGGCCACAACGCCTAACAGTGTGACTCCCTTGGAGGTCATTTTCTTTCAGACTCCCACAGACAGGTATGGGCTCTAAGAGCCAAATGGATGGTTGGATGATAATGAAGATAACAGGGGAGCAGAGGAGAAAAGGCATCTTTACTCTTTCACACAGGAGCAATGGCGCTGTGTCCCAGCCTGCTGCAATGCTAAGCTCATCAGGGAATCTTCACTGGATCTGACCCTAAATCCTCCACTCTTCCCCAGTGGTCGATTACTTTAAACTGAGACAGTAACAAAATTTAGTCAAGTCATAAGGTTTGGAAAAATGACGGATCACAATGTGAAGTATCAATCTAGATAAGAGAGATATGTTAATATCAATTGATATTTACTATTGCATACTGTTTCCCAGAACTGATTCAGCTACAGCTACATTAAAACATTTCAGTCAAACATCTCACCAAATAATTATGTTTACTTTGTAGCTCTCCTACGTCCAAAAGGAGCTTGAATTGGCTGTAATGTGGGAGGCTTAAATATGATTTAATCAGGGATAAAAGCACAAAAAGACACATAATAGAAACATCTAGGCCATGAGGGCATATAATAATTGAGCAAAACTCTTAAGCTTCACAATTTCCCAGAACCCAAGGGAAAATGAGACATGCTGGGTGACCTTCAGTATCAAACTTTGAAATGCTTAACAATCTAGAACAACAACCAAAAAAAGCTAATTTGTTTTCTGAACTACACAACAGATTTTTTTCTTCAAGTTTTTAAAAAAGAAATTGTATAAATTGAATACAGTCACATACAGCTGAAGTCCCAGTTAACCTGAGAGGTTTCGTTTGCAGTGACAAGATTGCTTGTGCCTGAAAGTTCACAGCATGCCAGGACAACACAGGTAGATACACATTAAAAATAATAATAAAATAAAACAAACATCTGTGCCCATCCCTGCCAATAATTAGGCACATAAACAGCAGTCAGTAATCCCACACAATCATGATGGTGCTGAGAAATTCCTGTTGCTTAGTGATGTAGAAGACATTTTAATGTAAATACCTATCTGTGATGATGTCGCCGTGAACACACCGCCTAGGCCCTCATGCTTTCAATCACATAAAAATGTATATACATGTAATTATGTATAGCACATACCAATTGAGACTAAAAATAAATGAATACAATATTGGTTTATGTATTGACTATGTCTTCTGTTATTTATTTTTTAATATGATGGTGTGAGACTAGAACCCTGAGCCTTGAAGCTGCTAGGTAAGTGCTGAGACAAAGCCAGACCCTATTGCTGTTTTAGTTCCTACTCCTGTGTCTTTTAAAAAGTAATTTTTGAAATGAAATTTTACTGCAAAAGATTATCTTATTTTACTCTAGCATTTGCCTCACCTATCTTCTGGTATCGACTGGCATATGCCATCTAGGTCTCTGTGAGTGTTTTAAGATACCAAGCAATAATAAATCATCAGAGCACACATTTCTCAGTACGTCCCCATTATGCAATGAATGACAGGTTATTTCTTATAGCCTTTTGACATCTGCTATCCTAACTAATAATGGCAGTCCTTTAAAGGCAGGGTGTTTCACTTGGTGAAAAACTCCTATCCTGTATGGCATTGTTGAATTTGTCAATAAACCATAAATTCTAAAATTCAGGTGTGGGCACCCAAATCTAGTTAGACCAAGAACTTGAGTTTTAAAAGAAAACACCCAGACTTATTGCTGAATCATCTGAACGTTCATGCCAAAGCTGAGATGTTCTTTGTGCCTCTGTTGATGGCATTCTCTACGTTGACTGGATTTCCACACCTTACCAAGTATTGACTGACTCTCTCATTCCATGGGTCTCCTATCCAGAATGCACCTTTTCATTTTCCTTTTTACAAACCTAAATTATCCATTTCATTTTCCCTCTCATAAATTAAAACTATTAACTGATAAGATTCCTTGATGACATGCCATGTTTTCACCACAGTAAGTCTAGGAAGTACCTAGAGTAGCACCTCTCATCTCCCTCTACCCCTCCCTCCATCCTCCTCCTGTAGGAGGAGGACCAATGAGTCTGAAAGTGACTGAGCCTCCACAGTGCAAACTTCACCCCCATTTTCTTTCTATAGTAAGTGCTGCTTAAAAAAAGATGTGGGTTTGTTCTGTTTTATCACCATTCACTTCTCTGTGTGCCTCCTCCTCTCCCTCCCTTCCTTCTCTTACTCTGTTCACGAAGGTGTACATGAATGTGTGTGCACATGCTTGTGAAAGTCAGAGGTCCACCTCAGACCTTGTCATCCTTCTTGGATTCTTACTTTGTCTTTTGTTTTTGAGACAAGGTCTCTCGCTGGCTAATACTCACTCATCAAGCTAGGCTATCTAGCCCCTGAGCTCCAGCTATCTGATTGTGTGTACCCCGCTAGCACTGGCATTACAAACACATACTACCATGCCTGACTTTTTCACATGGGTGCTGGGGATTGAACTGTCTCACCAGCCATCACTGTTTGTTTCTTAATCGTTCTAGCTCAATGTCAAGAAGAGCATCAAAAGCACACACCCACCATATTAGTCTATTGTTCATGTCCACCTTGTAGTCTCATAATTAATCTACTTCTTGGATATTAATCTATGATTTAAAAAAAAACCTGACAAAAACAACTGAAAGAAGAAGGAGTTGATTTTAGCTTCCAGTTCTGAGTAACAGTCCACCATGGTAGGGAAGTTAAGGCAGTAGAAACTAAAAGGAGCCAATTACTTCAAGAGCAGAGAAAAATGTCTGCATGCATACTTCCAGTGCTTAGCTCACTTTTGTCACACTGTGCAGTTTATAAGCCCCTGCCCAAGCAATGGTACCACCCACAGCAGGCTACATTCTCACCATCAGTTACCACAATTAAGACAGCCCCCCACAATCCAACCTAATCATCTTGTATTGACATAGGTGCTTCTAGTTGACAATTCAAACAAACTACACAATCTACAGGATTCCTCTCCTCCTTACATTCCTTCTTCCTCTCTTTTTTTCCTTCTTCACTGCCCTTTCCTCTTTCTCTTTCCTCTCTTCCTCTCCTGAGGGACGTGTTACATGAAAAAATAAAGCAAAAGTAGGCAATTTTACAATCTAGAAATATTAGAATAAGCTGAAAACTCCACAAATGTTAAAACAGTGGACTGGGAATGAAACAGTGTGTTCACATAGTAACCCTAATTCAGTGACGAGGTGGGGAAAATAGGGCAAAGGGGGACAAGCTCCTACGGTTGTCTGATGTGTGTGTGTTGTGTCTGTAAGGATACTGAAGTCGGATCTCTTTTTCCTTCTCTGTTTGTCATAAGAGAGGATGATTGTAAGAACTCAGATTGACAGAATATGTTCTCAGAGCTATGTCAACAACTGTTCAAAGAACAAACACTGTGTTACATTGTTGGAAAAATCTGTTAGCATATTTTACCATATTCTATGTTTTGGTGTTCACCTATTTCAGAAGGGCTCCTATCTAAAAGCTGGCTTTTGGAAGAATCAAGAATGGTGTCACTGTACGATTGCAATAGCTATTTGTGTGGAGAGTACATTGTAATTGCATCTTTTTAAACTTTAATCTTGATGTCTAGACCTTATACTTTCAAAGAGTACTAACTGTTATACTGATGTTATTGATTCACCAAATGAATAAAATTAGAACCACACAGAAACTCTTTGTTCTGTCGTTCCTCAATATACAAAGCTTAGTTGCTTGATCCGAAAATGAGTGTAGTTCTTAAGGCAGATGTATCCATGACTAAATATCAATCTTAGTGCACAGATTTGTTACATATATTTCAATTTCTCTCAGGCTGCATTTTAACTGTAGTAAATTATACAAAGATATTAGGCACCGTAAGGTTTTAGGCATCATGTGTAAGATGCAGGTTTTGAGGACAAAATGGCTCGAAGTCAAGTCAAGTACTTAGTCAACCTGCTTTCCACCATTCCACCTTTTCCTGGATACCATCACTATTCTCTGAAATGCTAACAGTAATTTTCAGAAGTTTGAAATATAAGCTGTAAATTCACCATATTTCACACAGAGGTCAAGAATTTTGGGATTATTCAAGCATTCAAGTTTAAGTGAGCAAGCATCGCCGGCACACATGCTGTCTTAGGAATCAAGTCACAACACGTGTTTAAGTCTGAGAGCACATTTGGAACTCTCAGCTGTTTTTCAAACACCTTGCATCCAAAAAGGGAAAATCATTCCAAGTTGTAGAGCTAGAGGCAACATTTGAAATCTTCACACGTCTAATCTAAACTCGGTATTTCAAAGAAATGCATCTTAAAACAAAACCTCTAAATACACCTTGAACAGAATTTATCTTTGGTGGTGATAAAAGCAGATTCAACTGCAACTCCACCCCTGCTCCCTCAATCTGATCAAATACTAGCCAAGTAATAATAGTATGATTACAACTGAATATTGTATTATGAATACACACCTTTCCCCTCAGCATCAATCATTCTGGAGAAGCGGGTTAGAAGAGCAGAGAAACTAAACAAACACAGCTTTGAAACTGGTTCTGGGTCCTCTACCCAACCTGATTACTATTCTACAGACACTATGAGTCTACAATCAAGTATCACTTAAGCATCTCAATTTTATGAATAACCTTAGGCAACAAATATAAACATGTCCTACTAACCCTAACAGTAAAATAACATATTATACCAATGAGCATCAATAAATATGACTAGCGATACAATCACCCATACTTAAGTCAATGATATATTTTGTAGTATTATTTTAGTATTTTCTTTCCCATTTTTATTAAATGACATTTTCAAGAAGTTCTTTGAAACTTTCTAGAAGTTTTTTTAATAAAAGTATGAAAAATAATTCAACTGTCCAAGTTGGTAATTTTATATGAACAGATGTGGTATGCAAACTAATATTTTCAAATGGACTTTCCAGTGACAAGACATATATCATAATTGATACCAAGATACATTCTGAGGTTGTAACATGAGGGTCTGCTTGTTGGGATATCTGTCCTGGCCTGTTCCCACAGCCAGAAAGTCCCAAAGAAAATCACACAGAGGTCTCCATAAGATTATAAACTGATTGGCCCATTAGGTCAGACTTCTTATTAACTCTTAAAACTTATATTAGCCCATTATTCTAGTCTATATTAGCCACATGGCTCGGTACCTTTTTTAGCAAGGTCACATCTTGCTTCTTCCATGTTCTGGGCAAGACTCGGAGGAGTGGGCTTTCTTCTTCCTAGAATTCTCCTGTTCTCATTGCCCCACCTCTACTTACTGGCTAGTTGACCCACCTATACTTCCTCCCTGGCCAATCAGTGTTTATTTAAAACACGATTGACAGAATAAATATATTCTCTCGCACCATGAGGTGGTGGTTTATCTGTTTTGAGTTCTGCTACTGATGCAGAAGATTTGATATCAAACTAAAAGTCTTTCCCCCTCTTTTTCTATTTTATCTTATACCTCCACCCCCCTTCTCTCCTTCTTCTCCCTACCCCCACTGAAATTCAGGGAAAACCACAGGATGTTGTGACTAGTACATAGCACACCTGTTAAAAATGAGCAAGAAGGGTCTAGAATCATCCTTTAAACCAAAAGATAGAGAATATTAGAACCAGTGCAAAGTAAGATCAATGTTCACATGGCAAAAACAAAATGAATGTATGAAACAGACAAAGAGATATGTGAGACTAACAGAGGCACAACCAAAACAGGCCCAGGCATCAATGATGCATGGACGGTAAAGCCAGATAAAACAACCATAGCTTGCCAGTTTTCTGTCTCACTCTTGTCAGTGACTTTCAACCCACTAAGAAAAGAGGGCTGACAATGATATTTTCTCCAACTTCTTCAAGATTGTACATTCAAGACTGGTCTGGGCGTACATCTCATAACTCCATCACTCCAAAGGCCAAGGCAAGAGATCAAGAGTTGGAGGCTGGGGTGGATGACATAATGAAACCTTCTCTCTAAAAAGAAAAATGAAAAAGAATATAGTTAGCACAACTGATAAAACATATGCTAAAATAATGCTTGACTTTGAAACATTAAAATAAGCTATGTCATTTTGATGGTTGTTTAGAAGACACCGGCTCCCAGTGTCTAACTTCCATTCATCATCAAAGAAACAATGATGTCCAATGGATGCCTCTATTCAAGGTCACCATGAGCAAGGTCATGTACTTCTCTGTGCAAAGTCACGGAGAAAAAGGGGCTGCACAGACAAGAGCTGTGCTTGTGCCCTGTTGCCGCCTGCTTTGTCAGTAGCCCCATTTGGGAGGGATTAATTAACAGGGATCTTGAAGAGAGTAGGTGGCCTGAGGACAGGATTAAATGAAGAGAAGTTTCCTTTGACACTGGGGAAAGAAAGTGAATGAACTGCAAAAATCCTAATTCCTCAAGGCTGAAATGTTAGCAGCAACAACAACAAAAAAAACACACTCTCAGAGGTACATACACACACACACACACACACACACACACACACAAAGCCCAGAGAAGCAGTGTGTGTTTAAGCAGTTGAAAACAGCTATCTGAGGTTAATGTTTCTCTGCTGTTCTAACATGCCAGTATCTGTTCAAACGGGAGTTTAATTTTAGCTATATTAATTATACATTGCAATATAATTGTTCATATACATGGGCAAGCACACACATGCTTGCACATGCACACACACACACACACACACACACACACACACACACACACCGTAATGCTGCTGCCATGGAATCACATCAGAATTTTCTCCGATCCTTTCAGCCCCTGTGGAACATGATGTTGTTTACTCTCTTGTACCTCATACTTAATTTTCTCTAGAGATAGCCACCTCAAAGCAAGCTTCTCCCCATAGAGAAACTTTTGCTAAGACCCTTTAGCAGGGAGAAAGTAAAGATTTCTGTGAGGTGCCATACAGTGACAAAGTCACCAATTTTCTGACAGCGTATCTTAGATAAGTGGATTAGCGTGCTTTGAGAATCACACATGTGGCCATGCCTCCCAAAGGCGAGCCAGTTCAGGAGCGTGGTTTTTCGGCTGCACAGATAATAAATACTGATGTTTCTTTCTTGTCATAGCTGCAGTTTTGGGTGATTACAACACTCAGCAGAAATATCTCTGCACTTCCCCCTAAGCCCAGCTGTTTGCCCTTGACATCTTGAAGCTGGCGCTTCAATGAGTTCCCTGACTCTGAGGGCAATCCGTGAAATGTAGGACCTGAAGCATCTCTTTATTAAGCTTGGTCACTAAATTAATCTTTCCCCCTGGCCAGCTATGAAGTGGCGCTAATGAGGATGGAGTAGAGCTGAGCTGGGGCATAGTTAGCCACAGGCTGCACCTCAAGCTCTCATTCCCTGGCAATACAATCAGGACAGCTCTCTCCTGCCTGCCATGAAAAGGCCACGAAGCAGACCTACCCCTGAAAAGGATTCAGGCAACTTTTCCTCCCCCAACCCCCATCTCTTTGTCTCCTAAGAACTGGAAGCCTGGCAGTGTGACAGCTTGCCTTCCACAGCAACCGCACAACACTTGGACTTCTTCATTGTAAATCTTCCCCCTATGTATTAAGACCCCCGTTCCCTCCTGCATCCTGTGTGTAAAATGTATCTGCAAACAAAGAAAAATCTCTTCTAAACACCTCACGGTGAGATGGTGTGACACGCACAAAGATGCAAACCAACAAATATATCTAAATATTCCGGTCTTAGTTAATGCTGTAATGGGGGCTATGGCATGATGATAGAGCAACCCCCAAAGGTTGGGACAGGGACAAGGTCTCTGAGTATCACCCCAGCTGTGCCCTACCAGCATCAACGAAGTAAGGAGAGAAACAAACCACTGTTTTCTGTTTCAACTCCCCCAAAATGCTCAGGTATAATATATCTTTGGTGGGGCATAGCTATTAAGTGGCTTTAAATTGTTTAGTTCCTGACACCCCAGAGAGAATACAATACAAGGAAGACGATAAAGATTGAATACTCCAAGGACTCCAGATGCTTTGTAATGCTAAATATATGGCTTGACTTCCATGAACCTCTGTTTCCTAGATAGTACAAATAAGTTGATGTAAGGATTAAATCACAGAGTGCTGAAGTTGTTCGCCATGATTCCTGCTCACAGCAGATGGGGATGGAATCCGGGGTCATAAGAAAGGAAACCCATTTGCAGACCCTCAAGAAGTCGATTCTACTGAAGAAATAGATATTATTGCAATGAATATTTTAAAGATGGGGGAAGTGAGCTGTGAGGGCCTCCCAATATCCATTTATGAAATGATGTTGTAATAGGAGTGGCGGTGAGCTGTGTCCCACCACCAGGGAGGGCTCCCAGAGTGGCAGGCTGTGTTCCCGCCCAGCTCCTCACGGCTAGCTTATGCCCCGAAATAATTACACGGAAACTATATTCTTTTAAACACTGCTTGGCCCATTAGTTCTAGCCTCTTATTGACTAGCTCTTACATATTGATTTAACCCATTTCTAATAATCTATGTAGCCCATGAGGAGGCTTACCAGGGAAGGTCTTAACCTGAATCTGTCTGGAGTGACAGAATCATGGAGACTGCCTGACTCAGCTTCTTTCTCCCAGCATTCTGTTCTGTCTACTCCACCCACCTAAGCGATCGCCTATCAACAAAATGGGCCAAGGCAGTTTCTTTATTAGCCAATGGCCTTCCTCCATCAAAATGGGTGAAAGAAGGTCTGTTCTCAATCCTGGCTTTTCTATAAAGCCAAGCAACTAGCTCAACCCCAGCACGGTGCATGCAGGGCAGGGAGTGGATGGCTCCTCTGGTGGAACTAGAAGCCACCCAGTTGTTATGCCCTCGCCATCTCATCTTCTTCTAAGCAAGTGACAAAGGAGAGTACCATCCTAATTCGACCTTTCTGGTTTCTTCTCAACTGGCGTGGCACACAGGAGAGAGTTATTAAAGCAAGAATTGGCTGGCGGGAGCAGAGCTGGTGTGAGCTTCCTATTAGTCTGTCCAGTGAGTGCTTTATCACACACAACCACCCTATGACAGGTTAGATGGAGTGACAGCAATGGCTCGCGAACAGCGCGCCACTTTGTCACTAACCACCCGGGAAAAGCTGCCCTTGGAAAAAATGATGAGAACTTTCTCTGACAAGTCAGCAGAGTGCAAGGCAGCAGAAATTGACCAAGATTGTTCACGGAAAAGCCCTCCTGGTGTTATACATGCCATGGAAACTTTATAAGGAATTGCTGCTTAGAAGGTAGGTAGGTCATACATAATGTTTATATGTAAATGAACCAGTGAAATAATCAGTAGAGGGAAAGCGCTGGGAAGATGGCTCAGACAGTAAGCATGAGGGCATGGATTTGGATAGTCAATGTATAATCAAATCTGGATGGGTATGGCAACAGTATACACGCCACACGCTCACACGCACGCACACCTCTCCTTCCCAATGTCATCACTCATGCCCAAAGGACTGAGTCTTGGTTTTCCCAGGAAGACCCACTCCCGTTCCTTCCACCTGCCTATGAGAAAGGGCTTTCTCAACTTTACCCACGCACTAGGAAGTACACTGCTGTGGGCTTCACCACCCTTTCTCCTTCCAGATCCATTATGCCAGGCAGGAGTGGGAGGAACGTCCGTAATTGCTATATTTTAGGGCTCACTTGGGGCTAGACTTGATTGAACACACACAGTAAACTCTTGATTATCCGTGCTAATGGAAGGAGGAGTAATTCAGACTCTGTGAGTATTTCCGTCTGACTTTGAAATGTGCTGTGTGGTTTTTTTTTTTAAAGCAATGGCAGGTGGCTTTACTTCAAATGATAATAGGGAAATTACTTTTGGGTTGCCAGGGTTTGCCTCTGTAGGTAAAATGGCAGAGAGCAATGTTTTGCCTCCTACTCCCACACTACAAATATACCTGGCAGGCTCCTGGTGCCTTATTATACTTACTCTTTACCTTCTCCTATTTCCATGAGGAACTATAGAAAACAGGAAATGGTAAGGTTTAGTAAAAGGTAGGTAAATCTAAAGAGCATGCTGTCCTATACTTACATCTAAGTAAGAGTCTAAAGCTCCCAACTAAGGCCACAAAATGGCAAAAATATGAGTGATATTTAATATTTGGATTGAATGGTGCTGTTGCAGGATGTATTACCATTGCGATTATTGTACGGATGGAATCCAGTGTCATTGGCTGTGTTGTTTACTGCTGTATCTTCATTGCAGAAGATTGCTCAATTAGTTTTTACAGACAAAATGACCAAATAGATGAAAAGTATGAAAAGTATTCTCACATCCCCCTTTCATGAGTGTGTGAGTGTCTGTGTGTGTGTGTGTGTGTGTGTGTGTGTGTGTGTGTGTGTGTGTGTGAGAGAGAGAGAGAGAGAGAGAGAGAGAGAGAGAGAGAGAGAGAGAGAGAGAGAGAGCGGGGGGGGGGGGTGTCTGGCTAGTTACTTTTCTCTTCTAAAGGAATCCCAGGGCTTTGAGACCACAGGGCATTCTGAAATAGTACTTAGCCAATGCAGGCTTCAAAAACTACCCAGTAATAAAAGATAAGAAAAGAGAGAAGGAAACAGAGTGAGAGAGACAGGGACCAAGACACAGACCCAGGCTGTCAGAGCTCCATGAGAAGGAATCGCAGCATTGTGCCTACATTTGTAAAAGTGACCCTCCTGCTATTCCAGTCTCAAAAGAAGCCCTCTCTCTTCACCTTCTCATTAAAACACCCTCTCCAGAAAAAATGCTGAGACCACACAAAGCAAGACATTCATCACTAGGGCAACCCGTACAGGCAGTGGAAGCTGGCGGCTACAAAGGGCTCGCTTAAGGCTTTGTGGGGAAGTTGCTCTCTCTGCCTGTCTTGCCGTACTTGAGATTTAAACAGTAGACTTGGATGGAAATCAAGGTTTGTATTGTGTTGGCTTGTTCTAGGTGTACTTAGGAAGAATGAAATCACCGTTTAATTTAATGTTGCTTTGTAGAGCAGGCAACTTCTTAGGTGGCAACCAGGCACCGAATTTTAATCTACCAGCACACTACCATCAACCACAGCCCATGCCATTTCTAATAGCTAAATCAGTGTTGCTGTCTTCGAGGTGGCTTACATAGATACGAAATCTGCAAGAAGCATTATAACGTTTGTGTTCTCAGTTGGGGCCTACCTGCTCCCATCCTCGCCCCCTTTATTGCTTCTGCCCATGCTACCTCAGGTCTTAGGGTAGAAAAGGATTGGCAGGCTGGGCAATTGAATGAAACATCAGAAATATCAGGCTGCAGCACCATTCATACAAACAGCAAAATTTTCTGCAAGTCATTTTTATCATATATATTTAAATATACATAAATGCTAGGTGCCAGGAATAAAAAGAAAATTCTCCATTCAGCAGTGACAAGGGCCAGACAGTCTTTTAACAAGACCCTGACAAATTAGTATTCACCTGCACAGCCTCACCTCCCCCTGGAATCCTGGCAGACCTTTTCTCCTGATGGTGGAATTAGACCATGACATTTGGTTACAATGCTAATATTCGACTGTAGCCTTATTTTAATTTGCTGTTAACATGGACTTCTCAGAGTAATATCGCCCCTTGAGAAATCACTTTTAGCATCCTAGGATCTCAAGCAGAAAGTCTTCTGTAGACACCTGGGGCGGTTTCTTAGATACAGGAGTTGAAGTGTGAAATTAGACCTCCTTTCCCCCCACTTTTTTTCATGTCTTCTAAATTTGGGTGGATTGTTTTTTGTCTGTTTCATAATGATTAATTCATTTTTATCGAAAATCTATAAAAAGTACCTAAACAAGAAACATTTCAAAGTTTGAAATGAATTTTTAAACTTCCTAATGTATAAGTGTGCAAATGTCACTAGACATGTTCATATACCTATATATCCTAATAGCATTCACCTTGTATTACCCCTTACCTCCCTCTCCACTTGTATCCTTCCTCTTCAAAATAGTTCCCACTCTACCTTCATGTCAAGAGAAATGTAACAGCTATGGTGGTGGTGCATACCCGTAATCTCAAAATTTAGGAGGTGGAGGCAGAAGGATTAGGAATTCAAGACCAGAATCAACTGCATAGTGAGTTTGAGGCCAGCTTGACCTAGATGAGATCCTGCCTTAAATTAAGAAAAAAAAATTCAAAATGAATTCCAGTTGAATTTAGCTAAGTCTTTCACAGTTACCAAGAGAACTTAGGGGTCAGGAAAATAATGGCAGAGTTAATACTGACTGTGCTGCTTGGATTTTTTCTCACAAAGGCAGAAATGTTAAGGGATCAGTCCCCACAGTGGTCCTTTAAGAAAAGGGGACCTTGCTTTAGTTAGTTTTATGTCACTGTTACCAAGATGCCTGACAGAAACAGTTTCATGGAGGAATGATATATCTGGGCTCACAGTTTCAGAGGATTCAATCCTGATGATGAAGGCTAGGGCTCAACTGAGTATTTCCTATCACCAGGGGCCAGGAGGACAAGAAAAGGGGACCACCGGGGCTCTTCCTGTTTTCTTCCTTTTCCTTTTATTCTGTTCAGACCCCCACCTCAAAGAGGTGACACCCACTCTGCGGGTGGATCTTCTCCCCTCAGCAAATTCTCCTTGGGAGTGCCAGCAACCATCCATCCAGACATGTCTCACTATGGCGTCTCTCTCTTCTGTATTAAAACATTCCATCATGGAAGGGGGCAGACAGCTTATGAGATTCAGGAAGCTTAGCAGTTATAAGATTTATGAGGTTATAAAGAAAAAAATCATCTGTGGAGAGAAGAGACTGTCCAGCAGAGGCTGCCTACAAGTGGAACAGAGGTTTCCACAATCTCGGCTTTTGTGAGATAGCACTAGGTAAATTTTTCTCTAGGGTAAATTTTCCAGCGAAGCAGCTCTCTTTGTTTTACTCCTTCCCTAATAAACTCATTGGTTCACCAAGATGGACGGACCTGGGGGGAACTACTGCTTTGATCTGCTTTGGTACCCTATGTGGCAGAACAGACAATTCTTCAAATCTCCTCGAAAAACATCACACTACACTCATCAATCTCTTAGATGACTTTAACTCCTGTCTAGGGGCAATGAAGACTAGCCAGGACATTTAGTCATGAAAAGCAAATAAAATTGATATTAGTAGAAAAATAACTTTCAGACTTGGGCATGTCTGGTAAAAGTGGGGTATTTAAACATGCCGGGATCAAATGCCATCTAAACCCAGGGGTTCACTGAAAAGAGGAATGTTACATGAGAAATGTGGGAAACAGGAGAAAGAATGAAATCCTTTGGGAAAATTAGAAGAGTTTGTTTTAGATCATGATCATAGCAGTTGCTACTTTATTGTTAGGACAGGAGAGGTGGATTCTAATGTTGAGACAATTTTAGTTTCTGTGGTAGGAAGTAGAGGAATTGGGAGGAAAGAAAAATTGTGGTAAGGTAAAGAGAGATATCTGCTTGTAGTCCCTTGGGAAATGTAAAAACCATGATGGAGCATGATTAATAAAATCTCAGAGAAAGAAATTGGGGTCCAACCTGAAGGTCAGAAAAGCAAAACAGCCAGCCACTGGCTGTTACCTCGACCTCAGTCTGAAATGGCAATCCAGCCTCCAGGAATCTCAGAATCAGACTGTGTCTGTAAACTGTCTCCTCCCATTTTATATTCCTGTCTAGGGTTGGAATTAAAGGCGTGCGCCACTGGGATTAAAGGCAGGCATGCACCTCCCGGTTTCTATGGCAACAAATGTGGCTGCTGGGATTAAAGGTGTGTGTTACCACTGCCTTGTCTGTAAGGCTGGTCAGTGGGGCTGTTTTACTCTCTGATCTTTAGGCAAGTTTTATTTATTAAAATATAAATGAAATATCACTACACCATGATGATTGTAACCAGGAGACTCTTCCATGAACACTAATGGTTTCATGGACTGAAACTGAAGCCCACAAGTTACAGTGTGTGAAAGAAGTTGGTTGAATATATTTTATTGTAAAATATAACAGCATAGAGAAATATATATATAGCACATTTAGAATACAACAAATATTTCTGAAGTCTCTCTATAGTCTACCATCATATCAAACTGTAAGGGCTGCAGTTAGCTTTTACTGGACTTAGTAATGCAACATATATTCTTAAGTGTCCCAGAAGGAATTAAATTCCACAATATGTGTATGTTTTGTCTAATAAGTGTCCCTTCATATTTACCCATTTTCTGCTTATCTCTTTCTCTGCTCATCATTCCTTCTTTCATTCAGTCTTTCCACCTGTGCTCAAGTTTCTTTAGAATTTCTTCCATTGATGATAATATGCTAGGTAAGCATACCATATTTTCATTTGTCTTAAAATATACATCATTTTGTATATTGTATCATAATTTTTAAGGATTTCCTTTCGCATTAGAATTGTTGACAGTTGTTTTCTTATAAAAAAACAGTTGAAATATTCTAATAACCAATTATGCCCATTGCTTGTGTCAAGAAGTCAGCAATCACCCTAACTTGCTTCTTTGAAAGGCGTCTGACCATGTCCTCTGGCAACTTTGAAAGTTTTGTTTTGTTCATTAGTGCTCTGTGGTTTTGTTGTAAAGCATCAAGAAACAGAATTTGTATTTGATCACTTCCAGTTAAATTAGAAGCCCAGCATGATCCATCTGTACCACTCCTGGGTAGACACCCAACAGAATCGAGGTCAGATGACAATAAATGTTCTATTCACTGCAGCCATGTGAATCAGCCCAGGTGCTCATCAGTGGATGAATGGAATTAGAAAATGTGGCATATGTTCACAATGGAGTATTTGGAGCACATTAAAAAGAACAAAATTCTATCCTATCTTTTTCAGGAAAATAGGTGAAGCTGGCAGTTGTGTTAAACAAAATAAAGCAGATTGAGAGAGGTAAGTACTTTGTTTTCATTCACACGTGGAAAGAATGCAGAAAAGGGACTATTAGAGGAAAGGAAAGTGACCTTAAAGAAAGGAATAAGTGTGGTTTCTCTGGATAGAAAATACAATCAAAGTACCTTATTTACTGGATGAAGAGACCATAATTAGGTCAGTCTATTTGCTACAAACAATGCACAACGATTTAAAAGTTTCAAAGTTTCAAAAACTAGAGAGATTTATATGGCTATTGAAACAATTTAGATAGCTTCTGAATCTTTTAACTGACATATTTTTCCTTAAGATTTTTTTCCAGCCAGCTGGTGGTACGCACATCTTTAATCCCAGCACTCAAGAGGTAGAGACAGGCAGATCTCTAAGTTCGAGGCCATCCTGGTCTATAGAGTGAGTTCCAAGATAGCAAAGAGAAACCCTTTCTTGAACACCCCTAAAAGAAACCAGAAAGAAAGAAAGAAAAAGAAAAAATTGTTCTATAAAATATTTTTTTTCCATTTCCAGGCCACAGGACTGTTTTCTTACTTGTATTTGTTTTATATAGTAGATGCTTTCCAGAAAAAAAAAAGATATGTAAATGATAAACTTTAAGCCAAATCATATTTGTTTTTGTTTACTTCAGCGCATTTTAATTAAAATAGAACTATATATTTTCCCCTCCTGCCTCCAGCCACTCCCAGGTACCCTCCCTCAAACTCCTCTATGCTCACTGACTCTCAAACTGATAACTTCATTTCCTCTATTATTATTGTCACATATACATGCCTTAATGTATACAGAAATATATAAATACAACCTACTTCCTCAGTTTTCGTTTGTGTGTGTGTATAGTTTCAGGGCTGGACACTTTGCAATGGACAAGCTACAAGGAGCCTCATCACTGGAAGAGGCTAATTCTCCTTATCTCAGCATCATTAACTGCCTATAGTTCTTTGGCTATGGATGAGACTTTCTGAAAACTTCTCCTTCCATATTAGCATCCCAATTGGTATTGTGATGGTTCTAGTCTTACTCATGCAGCCATTTCTAAAACAGATGCTTTCCCAGAAGACTTTCTGGTATCCTGGTTCTTATAATTTTACAGTCCTCTCTCCTGAGCCCTAGACGTAGTACTATGATGCAGAAGTGTCCACTGAGGTTGAGTTCCTCATAGTCTTTTGAGCTCTGTATTGCATCAAGTTATGATTTTCATTGATGGTCTCCATTTGCTGTGGAGAGAAAACTCTTTTATGGGGTTAGGTAGCCACAAGTCTGTGAGTATATACATACGAGTTAGAACATAAAAAAGTATTTATGCTGGTCTAGCAACATGATAGTAGTAGACTCTTTTTCTAAGGCCAATGACTTCATTCAGCCCAGGAAGAAGGCTAGGGTTCTAGTCCAAGGCATCATTTACCTCCAGTCATGTGATCCTTAAGTCCAATTAGACAGATGTTGACATGTGAGTGCTAGAATAATAAACATTTTTAAAGATATTTCTTTTTCATTTTATTTCTTCTGTTGAGGTTTGTTTATTAGATTCAAATCCCATTTTCTATTTGGCTTTTTGTTGCCCTGACTCTTACTTTTTGGATTCTTTGTTCTGGATCAGTGGTTCTCAACCTTCCTAATGCTGCAACCCTTTAATAGAGTTTTTTTTATGCTGTGGTAACCCCCAACCATGTACTTATACCATTGGTACGTCTTTTTTATTATTATTTGTAAATGATTTATTTTTTCTGTTTGTTTTATTAAAAATTTCTGCCTCCTCCCCGCCTCCCATTTCCCTCCCCCTCCCCCCACTCTCCTCCCCCTCTCTCTCAAGTCCGAAGAGCAGTCAGGCTTCCCTGCCCTATAGGAAGTCCAAGGTCCTCCCCCCTCCATCCAGGTCTAGGAAGGTGAGTATCCAAACTGGCTAGGCTCCCACAAAGCTAGTTCATGCAGTAGGATCAAAACCCAGTGCCATTGTCCTTGGCTTCTCAGCAGCCCTCATTGTCTGCCATGTTCAGAGAGTCCGGTTTTATCCCATGCTTTTTCAGTCACAGTCCAGCTGGCCTTAGTGAGCTCCCATTAGATCAGCCCCACGGTCTCAGTGAGTGGGTGCACCCCTTGTGGTCCTGACTTCCTTGCTCATGTTCTCCCTCCTTCTGCTCCTCATTTGGACCTTGGGAGCTCAGCCCGATGATCCAATGTGGGTCTCTGTCTCTATCTCCATCCATCGCCAGATGAAGGTTCTATGGTGATATGCAAGATATTAATCAGTGTGGCTATAGGATCGGGCCATTTCAGGCTCCCTCTCCTCAGCTGCCCAAGGAACTAGCCGGGGACATATCCCTGGACCCCTGGGAACCCCTCTAGAGTCAAGTCTCTTGCCAACCCTAAGATGGCTCCCTTAATTAAGATATATACTTCCCTGCTCTCATATCCACCCTTCCTTTATTCCAAGCATCCCATTCCCCCAAGCTCTCCCCATCCTCCCCTTCTCACTTTACTTCTCAACTGTATTTTTGCCACTGAAACAAATCACAATGTGAGTATCTGATATGTGACCCTCAGGTAGAGGAGGGGGAGTCCTGACCACAGGTTGAGAGCCATTGTTCTGGATATAATCATCTTTCAGATGTATAGCTGTCAAAGATTCTCTTGATCTGTGAGTTTCTTCTTCATTGGATCGATAGTTTCCTTAGCTGTACAGAAGCTTTTTAGTTCCATGAGATCCCCGTTGTCAATTATTGGCCTTCATTCCTAGGAAAAAGAAGGGTCCTACGACATAGGAGGTCCTTCTACCTTTGTGTTGCTTTTATTGGTTAATAAAGAAACTGCTTTGGACCTGTTGATAGGGCAAAACTTAGGTAGGCAGGGAAGACAGAGAACTGAATACTGGGAGAAAGAAGGGTGGAGTCAGAGAGCTGTCATTGATCCACCAGAGACAGACTGGGAATTTACCCGGTAAGCCACTGTCACATGGCAACATACAGATTAATAAAAATGGGTTAAATTAAGATGTAAGAATTAGCCAATAAGAAACTAGAGCTAATGGGCCAAGCAATGATTTAATTAATACAGTTTCTGTGTGGTTATTTCAGGGCTAAGATAGCCAGGCCACCAGGACAAACATGCAGCCCTTGTTTGCAACAATCCTATTCAGAAAGTCATTTTTTATACCTGTACTAGGTACTGCCTAAGATTTCTTATGGTAATATTAGTACCTCAGGTTTCAAATTGAGGTTTTTTATTCACTTGAATCTATTTTTTGTAGGGTAATAGATGTAGGTCTAATTTCAATATTCAAGAGTGACCTCTGACTGGTGAGATTCTACTTTCATCCTTCATCCTTCTCTCTGCCTGTTGCTATTCTGCACCTACAGTCCTATCTCCAGATCCATGTTTTTCAAACTATCTACTACAAAACACAGAAGACATAAACACTTCACTTCAAGAATGATAATAGCAAATGCTTGTGTGCTGTCCAAGAAAATAAAATATATGTCTGAGTGAAATGATGAAGATAATTCAGGATTTCAAAACTTAATTGAATAAAGCAATAAAAATATTGAAGAGAATACAATCTAAAATGGAGACAGAATTAAAAAGGCCAATATCCCAATTAGAAAACTCAGGACAAAGCCTTAGAAGTAGAATAAATCTAGCAGAAGATAGAATAGCAGGACTCAAGAGACAAAGCAGAGAATCTAGATGAAATCTTTTAAGACCATGGAAAAAAAACATGAAGGGAATGTGAAATACCATCAAAGACCAAATATTTCCATTATAGGCATAGATGAAGAAGAAGTTTCTTAAGTCAATGGCACAGACAAGATCATTAACAAGATCACAGAAAAAATCTTTTCCAAACTTAGGAACAAATACCCATGCAGATACAGGAAGCACAGATAACCCCAACTAGACAAGACCAAAAAGGAAAACACCCCATGGCAGCATATCATAGCTAAAAACACTATGCAGAACAAAGAAAAATATTGAAAACGACAAAAGAAAAAAAACACAAGTTGCATATAAAGGAAGAAAACTCATTACAATAACATCTGATTATCAATGGAAACTCCGAAGGACAGAAGATTCTGAAGCAGAAAATTACAAATTCTAAAAGACCGCAATGGCTAATAAAGACTACAGAACCCAGAAAAACCAAAACTGTCAGGAATAATAGAAAAAAATTTTTAAATTTTACAGTCAAAACAGTCTCTAAAATGTCATACCCAACAAAAGAATGGTAAAGAAAATAATATTTCAAATGAAGTATAAAAAGCTCAGTCATGAGAGTCTTGAATAAAAACAAAAAGGTTGTAATTTAATGAAATACAAAGCACAATTAAAGACACAAACCAGCAAAAAACATCAAAATGACTGTAATCTACACACACCTTTCAATAATAACTAAAATTAATGACCATCTATTTAATCAAAACACACAATCTAGGCTACTAGACTAAGAAATCAAAATTCTTCTATTTGTTATGGAGGAGAAACTTAGCTTAACTCTAAAAACAGCATCACCTTTAAAAGAGAGGATGGAAAGAGGTGCTTGACACAAATGGAATAGAGAAGCAAGCAGGCATTGCCATCCTCATATCTAACAAAATAGACTTCACATTAAGACTAATCAGAGGAGACAAAGAAGGGTCCTTCATTCTAATCAAGAGGTCAGTTTATCAGGAAAATATAACAATATTAAACATATACTCATCAAACTCTCATGCCACCAACTTCACAAAAATCCTACTAACAGAATTAAAGACAAAAATTAACACAAAGTCAATAATAGTGATTTTAGTCTCCACTTTCTCCAATGTATTTGTCACCTGGACAAAAACAAACAGAGAAACCTCAGAATTAATTAACATCTTGATTCAAACAGACCTAACAGATCTCTACACAATATTCCACCCAAAGGCCAAAAAATATACATTCTACTCAGCAGCATGTAGAAGTTTCACTAAAATAGACCATCCAGTAAAACACAAAACAAACATTAGCAAATATAAAAACTGAAATAATTCCATGTATCCTATCTAGTCACCAAGCAATAAAACTTAAAACGGGCAGGAAATAAAAGTTAATTAAGTGTATAAACTTACAAAAAGTAAACATCTCTTCACTGGATGGTGACTAAGTCAAATAAAAAATCAAAAAAGAAATAAAAATATTGCTGGAACCAAATGAAAAGGAAAACGACACAACAAAACCTCTGAGACATATTAAAAGCAGTTCTAAGAGGGAGGTTTATAGCCCTAAGTGCCTACATTAAAAGATCAGAAAGAGCACAAATGACTTAATGATGCTATTCAAAAATTTGGCAACAAAAGAACAAACCTCGTTCAGACCTAGTTGATGGCAATAAATAATAAAATCAGAGCAGAAATTAATAAGATAAAAACAAGGAAAGGAATACAAAGAGTCAATGAATTTAAGAGCTGGTTCTTTGAGAAGATGAACAAGATCAGAAGACCCTTGACCTAACTAACCTAAAGAAAGAAGGAGAGAGGACCCAAATCTGCAGTATCAGAAATAAACAGGGAAACATCACAACAGACACAAGAGAAATTCAGAGTATCATAAGGGAATACTTTTTAAAACTTGCACTTCATTAAATCAGAAAATATAAAAGAAATAGATGAATATTTTGATTAATCCAAACTACCAAAATTAAATCAAGGAAAGGCTCCCAATCTAAACAAGCCTACAATAAGAAGATTGAAACACTAATAAAAACAAATTCTAACTGAAGAAAAAAAAAGCTAGGCCTGAATGGTTCTACAGCAGAATTCTGCAGGACTTTCAAGAAATAAATACAACCAAACTTTCGTAAACTTTTTAGAAAAATAGAAACTCAAATACCCAAACCAGGTAAAGATACAACAACAAAAATCACAGACCAATATCAATGATGAATGTAAATTCAACAATCTTCAACAAAATGCTAGGAAACCAAATATAAACAGGTATTAAGATCATCTACCATGATCCAATTGTGTTTATCCCAAAAATCAGGGGTTGGTTCAGTATACACAAATGTAATAAACCACATAAATGGACTTAAAAACAAAAAGAAATCACATGATCATTTCAACAAATGCAGAAAAATACTTTGACAAAATCCAACATGACTTCATGATAAATGCCGTAAATAGTATAGGACTGAAGGGAACAGACCTCAGCAAAATCAAGTCAATATATGACACTCAAAAGACAGCATTATTCTAAATTGAGGAAAACTCAAATCAATCCCATTAAAATATAGAATAAGACAATGCTGTCCATTATCCCCACCCCTTTCCAATATAGTGCTGAAAGCTCTTGCTGGACCAATAAGACAAGACAAGGAAATTAAAGGAATACAAATAGGAAAAGAAAGAGTCAAATTATCCCTATTTACATATGATATAGTCTATATATGATGCATATATATATATTTTTGGGATAAACACAATTGGATCATGGTAGATGATCTTAATACCTGTTTATATTTGGTTTCCTAGCATTTTGTTGAAGATTGTTGAATTTACATTCATCATTGATATTGATATATGAGATTCCAAAACTTCCACCAGAAAACTTCTAGAAACAATCAACAGTTTCGTCAGAGTGGCAGAGTACTAAGTCAGCTTACAAAAATATATATCTTCTCTGCCACCACCAAGAAACACATTGAGAAAGAGATCACGCACACACCCCTATTTACAGCAGTCGTCAAAGACAATAAAATATCTTTGTACAAACTTAAACAAGACGTGAGACACTAGAATATGGACAGACACCCCATGTTCATGCATGAGTAGAATTAATATTGTGAAAATAACCATCCTACCAAAACCAATTTACAGATTCAGTTCAATACCAATCAAAATTGCCAGAACTTATTTCAGATAAATGGGGGGGGGGGGGACTAAAACTATATATGGAAACAGAAAAAAAAGCTATGTATCCAGAGCAATCTTGAACAAAAGGAAGACTACTAGAAGGATGTTCTTCCAGACTTCAAGATCTATTGTAGAGCTGTAGTGATAAAAGCAATATGGTATTAGCATGAAAAACAAACAACAACAATAAAAAAAAACAAATATGTCGGCTAGTAGAATAAAATAAAAGATCCAAATGTGTATATGTCTAATATCCCGCATCTGATTTTTCACAAAGAGGCCAAAATCACATATTGAAGAAAAGACAGTATTGTCAGCAAATGGTGCTGGGAAAAGTGGATGCCTAGATGGAAAAGAATTTTTAAAACTATCATTTTCTTGAGATAGTCTCATGATGTAGCTCTGGCTGGCCTGAGACTCACTATGTGGACCAAACTGGTCTCAAACTTACAGATCTGCCTGATTCTGCCTCTCAAGTGCTGGAATTAAAGGTATTCACCACTATGCCCAGCTCACGGCATCTTGCAAATGTATTATTCAAGGCAAATATTTACAGGAAAAAATAGTATATTTCAACTGTTTCTTCAAACCCTGTCTTTGCCTTCATTCTCTCACTTTCATCCATGCCTTTTTCAAGGACTTGCAGCCTCTTCTTTTATACCTTTCAACTCTTTGTGTCCCTGCGGTACATCCTTTACTTTGTTTTTTTTTCATCTTCACATCTTTTGTTGCTGTTGCTGTTGCTTCGAGTCAGGCTCACAGCCCATATAAGGCAGGCTGCCTTGGATCTGTGATCTTGCAGCTTCCACCTCTGGACTGATAGAATTTACAGGCATGTGCCACCAGCCCCCTTTCTCACCTGCATTTCTACTGCCCTTCTTCTACTCTTGTGGGTGAACTTTGCTTAGTTCAGACACTAAGTTTAATCTGGGTAATTCTACTTTTCATGAATAGGCATTTACTCTTTTTTTCAGTTCTATTAGATCAAGCTTCAAATCTCTTATGCTCTTTAAATAAAGTTAGCATGGATATTTATAATTACTATGCAATGATTTCAGTACATGAAAACTTCATAAACCTATTTCCCCTTATTCCTTTCATTTTCTCCCCATGATTTTCTTTTGCCTGGACTCAACCTTACATTTTTTTTCTTCTCACTTTCTGTGAACTATACCTAGAGATTCTTGTAGACCTAGAATAAGATTATCTTCCTTCAAAGAGAATTTGAGGTTTTTTTTTTTTCCTTTGGGTGAAATCCATGGGCATTGTCCGTGTAGAACTGCCTTAAGTCAAAGCTACTTGAGTTTTTCTAGGCTTCGCAAAACATGAGGACTTATTTCGTTTAAAGCTAAGCCTGTGGCCACAAGTGTCCCAAGAGCAATCTTATTCTTTTCCTGCTTTTCCCTCCCCTGTTCAGCTCCAAAGCAACCTTTCTAATAGATTATTTGTGACTCACCTTTCTCTTTGACAGGCAGCACTTTGCAATTATGGCGAGAAATACAATCAGCCTCTCACTAGATTTTCTGCTCGAGTTGACTCTGCGCCTTAAGATCCTTTACCCAGGGAGGCCACCAAAACCTGAGTTTAATTTTCTCACATTAAAGAATGCCCTCTGGGACAAGTGGCTTCAGAGCTTAGCTTACTTTGAGTTTTCACTTGTTCTTAAATTTGACCTGAAATTCCTTAAAATATTTGAGATTCTTTGATGTTTTAAGGAATATGTGTTATAACATATTCACTGTGTTTAGAAGTTTTCATCAGAAAAAATATTATTCAAATAATCTAGTCAACCATTATCAAAGTAGAAACTACTTTAGAACCATTGATTAGCCCAGGTAGCAAAGTAAAGAAATGGAGATTTTTATTTCATCTAGGACTACAGTTTTGCCAAGTGAGGATAACAGAAACATTAGGCAAGTTAGTTACCAAAGAAGCAGTGCTTGAAGTTTTGAATTATAAAATCTGAGATAAATATAGAGATGATAGAAACTGTGAGAAGTATTTGAAACATTGAAAGCACAGATAAATAGAATGGGTATCTCCATGAGGTTAAAGCGCTGATACATTATGAAAGGGTCAGGACAGAAATAGGAAGTTGTGATTTAAGAGGGGAATCCCCAGCTGTATGATGTTTTTCAAGACGGTAAGTTCTTTGAGATCACAGAAATAGACAGTTGCAGTAGACTGGTTGAGTTTATTCTGAAAATCGAAAAGGGAAAACTATGAGATTTTGAAGTTAGCCAGGGCTAATCAGAACTAGAAATGGAACCAAAACTCGTGAGTCAGATGGAGACTCTTCAGTGGGCAAACAAGAGTGTCAAATTCAAGAAAGGAGTCTGAGGTAAAAAGTTAAGCCAGGTGTCAGTTGCCTCAGGAGAGCAGAATAATTTGCCATGGCAGGGGAAGAATGGTCCTCTGGTGTAACTCTCAGGAATAAGGTGGTGCAAATTTATGCTCAATTCTGAGAAGCTGAGGAGGAGTTGTAACAAAATGAACTTGAAGAACGGTCAAACGAAACCTCTCCAACCATAGAGTGATGCTTAGTCTCCATCATTCTCTGTGGCTCTCAAGGGAAATCGAAGACTTACCTTGCCTTCTTAGAGATTTAAATAAAAGATTTGAAGGCATTATAAAAAAAACATAAGACAATTTAACATCAACGATTTTGCCTTACCGGGAAACTGTTAAATATTCTTCCACATTTATGGATTGATGGAAAATGTGGTATGGAAAAGGTGGTTCAGAGCAATTTGCTTGTGGTTACAGTATACTGAATATCCTGAATGTCAACTAAAGATTTTCAAAGAATTTCTACTAAAATACTCAAGGAACATGAGATCACCACTAGAAACAGAGCAAAATTCATAAGTAAGCAAGCATTTAGAGATCCCATGAGGATAAACGAAAAGAATCAGACCTACATTAGCTTTGTGTTCTAGAATTAACAGTACAGAATTTAAAGGAAACATTCCTGATATGTTTAAAGAATCAAAAGAGAGGCTGGCGGATTGTTTCAGTGGATAATATCACTTGGTGTTCTTTCAGAGAACCTGGGTTCAGTTTCCAGCACCTACATGGTAGCTCACAAACATCATAACCTTCGTTCCAGGAAACCCAGAGACCTCTTCTGAGATCTATAAACAGGAACAGGTATACACATGATGTACATTCATACATGTAAGCAAACACTCATACACATACAATAAAATAACTACTCTAAAATAACTTTTAAATAATCAAAAGAGATATGAAATATAACTAAGGTGACCAAATAGATTCCTAAAAGAACCAAATGAGATGTTTAGATCTGGGGTGAAAATCACAATCATTGAATTTAAAACCTCAATGATAGATTATGCAAAAAATTATACATAACATAGTATCCTGTGACTCACAATAATTCATGTGCAGTACATGAATTCATCAACAATTATTGTGTTATGGATTCTTGGGTATGCTAGTATTTGCTTTCTATTGTTAGGTCTTTCATGTTGGGTGTATACATTATTATAATTTTATATTCTTTAATTGGGTTGATTGTTTTTTGATTTCTACTTACTTGAGACAGGATTTCACATTATAGAGCACGCTGGCCTTGAACTGGCAGCGGTCTTTCTTCATCTGCCTCTCAAAGGCTGGAGAGAATGTCACCATAATGAGACATTTTTTAAATTACTTAATGACATTATTAAAACCTCTATATATTTTTGAAATTAAGATTTCGTTTTGTCTAAGTGTACATGTAACATACTTCTGTGTCGTTTGATTTTCATTTGCACAGAATAACTTTCCTGCACTTTTCTCAATCTAAAGCAGGATTAATAAAAACTCAGAGTCAGAAATTGGGGTTCAATTTGAAGATCAGATAAGCAGAACAGCCAGTCACTGACTCTTACCTCTACCTCAATCCAAAATGGTAATCCTGCTTCCAGGAATCTCAGAATGAGATTGTGTGTGAGAGCTGTCTCCTCCCATTTTATAATCCTCTCTAGTTCTAAGAACAAGGGCATGCACCACCACTGCCTGGTTTCTACGGCAAGCTAGTGTGGCTACTGGGATTAAAGGTGTGTGTCTTTCTGCCCCAGTCTCTACGGATGGTCAGTGTAGCTGATTTACTTTTCTGATCCTCAGGCAAGCTTTCTTTATTAAAGCACAAATGAAATGTATCTTATATTATATCAATCTGTATATGTACTTAAAGAAGAAATGAATGTATTTTAAACTGCACACATTTGGGTCTTTTTCCCCATTCAGCTACTTTCTATCCTTTGATGACTGGGAGTTTACATTCAAGAAAATTAATGAGAGATAAGGACTTATTTTGTCAATTTTGTTCATTATTTTTTCTTTCTGTTTTGTAGTTATGTTGTTCCTTTAAATAGTGCATTGATTGTCTGTGGAGGGGAAAAGTCACTAAAAGCATTGGATTTAACCTATATCTTAAGCCAAATGGACCTAATAGACAAGCAGAACATTTTGCCCAGCAACCATAATATATACATTCTTCTCAAGCACGTATTTTCAGGATAGAGTAAAAGTGAAGTCACAAAACAAATGTTAACAAGATTTATAAAACTTCATTATCAAATATCTTCCCCAAATACAATAGCATGGCATTAGAAATCAATGGAAAAAATGTAGAGACACTCAAAGTATGTAGATATTAATAAACAGTTAGTCAAGAAATATGAAAAAGGAAAAAAATCATGAGACTAAAGAAAATTGTAGCACAGCACAACAGTCTTATTAGATGCAGTAAAAGCAGTCGCGAAAAAGAGACTTTCAGTAGCGATGTTTACATGAAGAAAAAAAATCATGATCTCAAATGAACAGCCTAATGTTCCACATCAAAGAGCTAGAAAAAGAAAGACTTAGGCAAAAGATGGTAGAAAACAGAGAATAACAAGTATCAGTGCAGAAATAAACATTAGAAGAAAAATAAAAGATCCACAGACCAAATTGTCCTTTTGAAAAACATAAGCAAAATGGACAAATACTTAGATTGACTTACAAAAAGAGAGATGACCCAAGTAAATAAAATGAGAAATTAAATATGAAATAGTATAACTAATAACATAAGAAAATAGGATTATAAGAGACTTTGGTATGAATAATTGTATGTATAATCGAATAACCTTGAAGAATGAAATGAGAGGCTACCGGGTGGATTTAATCAGAGTTTCAAGAGCAGAAAAGAAAAGGAGTAGGTAAAATATATGAGGGCACTAGGGATAATAATCAGAAAAAGAACAAACAAATTGCAAACAGGAAAAGGGGAAAAAAGAACGGGAACAAACAACAAACAAAAAACCTCTCACATCTAAAGTAACTCAGAACACAGCAGATCACCGAAAACCCAAAGGTCTTCAGAATGGGCACCTGTGGAAAGTAGCATCAGAGTCAAGACATTTCCTACAGGGACAAATAACAAACACAATTAGTGGGCTACTTCTGTAACTATTCACCTCTGCTGTCTTAGTACCAAGCCATGACCCTGATTGTGTTCTAATAAAATTTTACTTAAAACAAGCAAAGAAGCCAATTTTTTTTTTGTGGTCCCAGCTTGCTAACCTTTAAAGTACCAAATGATTCCCAACTTCTCAGCAACAGAAAATGTTTTCAGTACCTTTTCAGAAAGCCTGCCTCTGCCCCAAGTGCAGGGATCGAGGGGGTACGCCACCACTGCCCAATGATCTTTACTTTTAAAAGACAAGCCAAGGGTCAAGTTCATGTCTCAGCTCTACTTTCCTTCCCCAATTCCTCATACCCCACCCAACCCAACTAACTCATTTTAGACAAACAGTATGAGAGATCATGATTGGTCTACATCACTGAACCACAAGACAGGCCTGCTAAGAAAGGAAGAACAATCAATATCAGGTTTTACCAATCCGAAACTTCTATTTCTCCAAGATACAACCCTAAATATAAACAAAATATTTAAAACAAATCTCACAGGTAACATCGAGAATCCATTTTTAACTTTTCCAGTCTTTACCTTCCTCACAAGCCAAGGTCAATGAAGGTATGGTCTGTGGACACAGGTCTCTGTGGCCTATCATTTCCGTGATGCCTATCTGCTTCACATCCAATGTGACAACTGATCGACCCATTCATGGAAGAAGAACTATAGCTGCAGACTTCTGTGAATCGTATAAACCTTGAGGCCAAAGACAAGTCCGTTTCTTAGAATGAAGCTGAATTCTACGTAAGATGGCCAACAAAAGGTGTTTCTGAAGATGTCCTTTTGTTGGGGTACTCAAAACTGCCATTACAGGCAAGAAGGACCTCCGCAGAATTGCATGGGCTGTCAGGGTGGGAACAAAAGTCCATACTGAAAATTCCAGTGCAGCATCACCAGCGTGTACAGACAGAGATCCCAGGAGTTTAACTTATCATTAATCGTGGCTCCTGACAAGTTAACCTGCCCAAACCACCCCAAGCAAACCCAACATCCCATGAAATATGTTGTCTCCACTCATAATACAGTATGGTCCTTCCAGTAACAGAATCTATGACTGTTCTTTTACACTCTTCTGATGTTTTTTTTTCATAGAAACACTGATTGAAAACTCTGTGACCTTTTCCTGTGTTCAGGGTTAGAGGCAGAATTCCAGAATCAAGCACTCACATCCTTAAATAGAGTATTCTGCCTCCTAAGAGGGTTTAGGAGTCAATGTTTCTACACTATTTCAGAGTGGGCCATTGGGCCAAGTTTAGTTCCCCTGACATCCTGCCCTTTGCCTGCTAGGGTTCATCAGATCATCTTGAAAGAAGCCTGAAAAAAAAAAAAAAAAACCTAGGATGGTTGTAGTACCCACTGCTACCACTGTAATTAGAAACAGGCTTAGTTCCTCTTCACTTAATCTCTGAGCACAGTGAGCTCTTTCCCTAAACTTAGACAATCCATGATTTCCTCCTCATTCAATAATCCATTCAAGAAGCTGCTGTTCTGTTATTTAAAGACTCACAAGTAAGCAGACAGCAGCAACAAATCTTACATTCCTTTCCCCCATATCCTTTTCAGTATCTTGCAATATTTTGGATGTTCTTCAACAACTTATAGAAAAAAAGTGATTGTCCTGGTTAATTTGGTTTTTTCCTGTCAACTTGATATAAGATAGAATCATTTGATAAGAAAGCACCTCAGTTGAGATAAGGCCAAACCGAACTGACCTGTAGGCAAGCCTGTGAAGTAATTTTCCTGATCAAGAATTGATGTAGAAAATCCCAGCCCACTATAGGCAGTACCACCCCTTGGCTGGTGGTCCTGGGTTATATAACAAAGCAGGCTGAACAAGCCTTGAGGAGCAAACAAGTAAGCAGTGATGCTCTTGGTCTGTGCTTTAGCTCTTGTCAGGAGGCCCTGCCCTGTATTTTCTCTGTGACAGAGTGTTACCTTTTTGGAGGGAGGGACCACTTGTTCTTCCCAGCCACCTGGCTACTTAGACCCAAAATAATCACACAGAAACCATATTAATTAAATCGCTTCTTGACCTATTAGCTCTAGCTTCTTATTGGCTAACTCTTACATATTAATTTAACCCATTCTATTAATCTGTGTATGGCTACATGGCTGTGGCTTACCTGCTAAAGTTCCAGCATCTATCTCCAGCGGCTGCATGACTCTCTCTGACTCTGCCCTTCTTTCTTCTAGCAATCAGCTCCTTTTACTGCCTAAGTTCTGCCCTATCAACAGGCCAAGGCAGTTTCTTTATTCATTAACCAATAAAAGCAACACACAGACTGATGGACCTCCCACACCATTACCTGAGAATGGCAAGTTTAAACAAACCCTGTCCTCATGTCGCTTTTGGTCATGATGTTTACCACAGCAGTAGAAACCCTCAGTAAGGTGGTTATCCTTAACGTTATGAAAAAGAGGGCCTGGAGAGATGGCTCAGTGGTTAAGAGCACTGGCTGCTCTTCCAGAGGACCCCAGTTCAATTCCCAGCACCCACCTGGCAGCTCACAACTGTATGCAAGTCCAGTTCCAGGAGATCTGACACCTTCGCACCAATGCACATAAAATAAAGTTAAATTTTAAAAAAAATAAGAGAAAAGAAAGTTCCATAGACAGTTTCATAGCTCATAATCCTTAGAAACAGAGTCACCGTGGAATACATTGCTCGAGATGGAAGTGTCAGTCTCAGCTGTAACATTTTGCTATCATCCCCCTCAGATCCTAAAATTGGACTTTTTATTTACCCTTCAATTTTGGGAGGCCTGCACGTTTTTTTCTTCTCCTGAAAGCACTGCTGATGGTGTCATTTGCCTGCATCCTTACAGGGAAGAAAAATAGCATTTTTAAAAGATATATAGAACTAACGGTAGCTGATCATTAATTAGTCACTGTCAATTGGCCTTCTTGTGACCTCGAAGGGACAGTGTCTTTTGATGTGAGGATATCAAGATGATAGCACAGCAGATGCCATCACATGAAAAATTTGCTGCAATGAGCTTTTTATGAAATATTGAGGCTGAGCCGAGAAACAGTTCCTCTGACAAAAATACTCCCAGTCCCTCCCTGTTTAAATCACAGTGTGGAGGTTGCTGGCTCTGGGTTTGCAGTGCTAGCAATGACACCCTGAATGTGCCTCGCTGGGAAATGTCCAAATTCAAGAGATGGCCTTTATGGTGCAGATCATATGAGATCTTCTTGTTTCCTTTAGGTGTTGCAACCACAAAATAGGTTTTGCTTTTGTGGGATTTCAAAATTAGATGTTATCTAAGAGTCTCATTTGTATAAGAAAAAAAATCATTTGGTACTGTGAAGGAAGCAGCAAACGTCCTCACTAACACTTGAGAGTGCATTGTGTTCTCTCTCCTGCCCTGCAATCCCACTTACCATCTATCCTCCCACAGGCGGAAAAATCTCAGGTCAATTGTTTAACCCTTCCGACCCTCTCCTCAGTAAAGAGCTAAGTGAGGTCCACCTAGCTTAAGTTCAGAGAAAGGAAAGGGAGTCTTGAGTAGAAATGCTGCCAGGGGGACAAGCTCTCGTTCTGTCCCCTGACTGAGACACTGCTTGTCAGATGGTGTTTGTGCAGCCAGGAGGGGCGAAGACCACATTCCCTTTTCTGCTGAGAGACAAGAGCAAGCAACTCATGCATGGGGGGAGGCTGAAGGGGTATGCTACATCCCTATATGCATTTGAAATGCTGAGGGTGGCAGCAGAGTCTGGAGTGATGGAAGGAGATGTGATTCCACCACAGTTCAAGAGCCCTGCCTGGTCACCCCATGGTTACCTTGTGTGCTGCTGATTGCATGGTCTATCCACAGTTCAAGAGTCCTGCCTGATCACTCCATGGTAACCTTGTATGCTGCTGACTGCATGGCCTATCCACAGTTCAAAAGTCCTGCCTGGCCATACCATGGTAACCTTTTGTTTCGTTGACTGCAATAGTCCACTGTTCTATTCTTGGCATGATGCTCAGTGCTGGCCAGGATACATTTCTCTCTATTCAACCTGAATTGTAGACACATAATAAAACGCACAGTGACAAGATTTCCTAAGGCTTTCAAGTGCATTCAGCCTGGCAGGCTACGGGTTGCTACATTCCCTTGTCCAAAAGTTCAATCCGGCTTCCAGATTCTAGTTGAAAACAAAATTGATACTGTCTAGTGTTTCCCATTTAGGAGACAATTAAGGATCACTTGATTCATTTATACAACAAAATACTTTGAGAGTAATAATTCTGCCCAGGAACTGTGCTCAGCTCGGGTTTATATAAATATAGATAAGACATAGCCTAGGGAGCTAGCAGATGTACACATTCACTATAATATGGTCGAATACGGTCAGTGTAGGATTAGACTGACTGCAGAATCCATAGGGTGAAAGCATTTAATGAATCAGAGATGACCAAGATGACATCATAGAGCAACTGATGCCTAGAAGAAGAGAGACGGCTAGAAACAGGATGCTCCCAAGGGAAAACTGTAAGCAAAGGTAAAATGCCATAAAAGCAGAACACTGAGACATTGGGGTAGAGCAGGACATGCTCTCTCTCTCTCTCTCTCTCTCTCTCTCTCTCTCTCTCTCTCTCTCTCTTTCTCTCTCTCCTTCCCTCCCTCTCACCCATGTGTGTGTATGTGTGTGAGAGAGACAGAGATACACACAGAGAGAGACAGAACACTCTGTATGGTGTCTTGCTAGAACATAAAATGTGTCCATGTTAAGAGTAACAGCTTCTTAGTAAGGAGCAAGGTACAGGAGAGCAGTGCAGGATCTGTGCATTGGGCTAAAGAGCTTCATGCTGCAGATCCTAAAGAGCCATGAAAGGCCGAACAAGACAGATAAACAGTCGATTTCCTAATGCCACACCTCTCAGCTACATTCTACACATTGCCAAAGAGAATGTCTTCCTGGGCTCATGGTTCACACTGGTGAATCAGAGCCATATACCACAGCTCAGCTTTACTCTGGCAAGGGTAGAGACCCTTCTTTCCATGAACTAGTACAAAGAGAGAGAGAGAGAGAGAGAGAGAGAGAGAGAGAGACAGAGACAGAGACAGAGACAGAGACAGAGAGACAGAGACAGAGAGAGAGACAGAGAGAGAGAGAGACAGATACAGAGAGACAGAGAGAGAGAGACAGAGAGAAATAAAAAGATTACCTGGACATGTTCCTGTATATTTTCAGTCCCATCTCACTCCTCAGCCTTAAAGAGGGCCAAGAAAAAAAAAGGATCTACACCCTACCACTTTCCCATACCCTTTTACGGAATCTCAGCATTGCTTCTGGAAAGCAGTGCGAGGGGGTGGTGGCTGAAACAGGCAGTCTGTGTTTTCCCACTCCTGGCACATATCTCATGGCATTATAATTACTCCTTACTTTTTCACTTCCTCCACCCGAACATAAACTTCTTGCAGAGCTGTGATGGTTGCCGCAGTGCCCCAGTCCTTTAAAAGTACCTAGGGACTTGCAGTTGTTCAATTTCTATCAGCTGAATACATGAACAGCCATTGTCTCCAAATTGCAAAAATGAATGACAGTTCAGGGTTCACTATGCCCCAGGCATTCTGAGAGCTATAACTGAGGTAGTCCTGATCTACAGGCTGCACCTGTTCAACACCGGAGACTATTAAGGCTCTGAGACAACATACTTGTTTGCCAGGAAGAGTTGTGATCTTCACCAAGTGTCCCTGAATAGTGAGCACTTAAGAATAACACCTTTAATCAAGAGAACAGTGTAGTAATAGGGGCGACGGCGGGGCTGCGTCCCCAGCACCCCGCCCGCACGGCTAGCTTTACCCGAAATAATTACACGGACACTGTATTCTTTTAAACACTGCTCTGGCCCATTTCTATCTAGCCTCTTCTAGGCTAATTCTCACACATTAATTTAGCCCATTTCTAATCATCTGTGTAGCGCCCCTAGGTGCGCTTACCGGGAAGATTCTAGCCTAAGTCCATCCTGGGTGGGAGCTTCATAGCGTGCGTCTTCCCTGGAGCGGGCAGCATGGCGTCTCTCTTGCGTCTGCTCCGGAGAGGAGAGCTGTGGAGTCTGACCTCACTTCCTCTTCCTCCCAGCGTTCTGTTCTGTTTACTCCACCCACCTAAGGGTGGGCCTATCCAATGGGCCTAGCAGTTTCTTTATTGCTTAGCCAATGAAATCAACAGATTGATATATGACACTCCCACATCAGAACAGAAAATTCTGCATGGCTGCTTCAAGTGAAATCACAGAAACGTGGACCCTATCACAAGGCATCAGTGTACACTTGAAAGGGGCCACCAATGGTAATTTCAGCTGACATGGACTGGGTTAATGTTGAACAAGATGTTGTAGGTGGTTGTCTCACATCCCTCCTTTCTGCCTGCTGATATTGCTCCATCATAGTTCTTGCCTATGTGCTCAGGGCACTAGAAATTCTTCATTGCCAAACAGAACTTCTAACAAAGTCAGAAGTCTCAGGTCAGACCAGCATGCCTGAGACCCAGCATCTTGGCTGGGACACAGAGGACTGCCTCAGGTGTGAACAGTCAAGCCCTGTGTAGCTCAAAGAGCACAGTAAACTTTTGGCATAAATTAAACAATAATTGATTTCCCTTGAAATCTTGTATAGGGTAATTGACTTCTGGCATGGCAAAGCTAGACGCTTTGCTGATTGACTCCTAGTGAAAGTAGAAAATCGCTCTTGAAAAACAACCATTTTAAGTCTAAGGGAGCTGGGGTTGCCATAGCTCAGGCCTTTAATCCCAGCAAGGTGTGGAAGCAGAGGGAGGTGGTGATCTGTGAGTTCAAGGTCAGCCTGGTCTAAAAGACAATTTCCAGGCCAACCAGGACTACAGAGAAAAACATTGTTGATGATGGAAGATACGAAACAATCCCACACTAGTTCAGAATTACATACAATAAAGGGTTATTTATTTAGGGGAGACTTACAGATCACTGTCCTAGATCACAGTGCTCTGCACAAATGGGAAACAGAAATAGCCGGAAGTGAAAGCCTGAAGCAAGAGACTGAGTGCAGGCTTTACAGCTACATTTATAGCATGAGAGACCATGTTCAACTGGGCTGGTATCATAAAAGCTATTGGCTGGAGGAGCAGAAGGAGCTCCCACAGCACCTCCCCTTTTTGTTTAAATAAGAGAGTTCCAAATGCAATACAAAACTATATACACTAGGAACAGATATCAAGTATAAGATTATAATTACAACCAGCATAAGCAATATTAAGCAAGGAATGCATGCTAAATGCTTTAATAAACATTCTATCCTAAAGAGTCTAAGTCTTATATTAGAAATGACTTGGCTACCATAAGAGGATGGTAACTATGACTATCTAATCTTCAATCCCATTGAAAGCCTGAGAAAGGAGATAATATTACTTGAGTAGGAAGGAAGTGCAATCAAGCATCTTCCAAAATGTGCAGTAAATGACAAAGACAACTGACTGCCTGAGCAATCTCCTAAAGTCTCATTTGCAATGTTGAAAGCAACCAACTTTGGCTAAGGCCTAGAATAACTTACAGACCATTTTCAGAGGCAGGAAAATTTTTCAAAACCATTTTACCCAGTCTTGGCAAGATTTGGCAGTTTTTTTTTTCTTGTATCCTGCTTGTCCAGTTCAGATATCATGCACTTTGTGAGTGGTCGAGGCATGGGCAGGTTTCTTGCCCAAAGGCCAGTTGTGACAAGAAGACAAACTCCAAGTGGAGTGTCTTTGGTGTTCAACACTCTCTCAGGAATAGATCAGTGCTGCCAAGAGTAATTCTGTCTCATGTCAACAGAATACTAAGCTATTTAAACATCATGTTTTACAGATCTTTGAAGTGGTTGACGGTTATCTATCTATGCAGAATACAATCTCTATGTATGTAAAGAACCTAATTAGTCTTACTAAAAGTTTAACAAACATGAATGACTATTGACCTATAATACTTAATACCTATATAACTTAAAGATTAAGACTTAATATCAGAATATTAAATAATATTTCAACAACTGTGCAGTAAAGGAGGACAATGACATCAAAATGTAAACATTGTATAAATACCTTACTCAAAGGTAGAAATATATAATGCAATATGGCAAATATATCCTAAAATTGTACCAAAATGTCTTAAACAGTGGTAGAAACATGCATGTATACAATATGACAAAAATAACTTTGCATAGGTGTACAAATATTGTAAACAGAAATAGCAAATCTAATTTGAACTTATATCAATATACAAGAAATTATACCAGTGTAAATTGTCCATAAATAATAGCTCACAAGTATTCACTATATTACTCACTGCTATTATTATTAGTGTGAATAAGTTTACACTAAATTACCTATTATCCTATTCAATCTTCCCTTTTCTTTGAGATCTCTAGGCCTACATAATTTCCACCCCAACCCCCAACCCTATACAAGTAATAATCAACCCATAAATGGTATCTCTAACCATGAGGACAAACTTTGTTGGGAGCAGGGACGTCGCTTTCTAGAATTGCTCCCTGTTGTCTTTGGGGTGATGTTTTTTCTATGAGATCTATTTAAAAGTAAAATGATGGTTAAGTATCAAGATTGCTGTTTTGTATCATTACAAATGGTCTCTGAGTAGTCAATAGGGTCATTTTGTTTGTTTATTTGTTTTGAAATTCTTGCCAGAACATTGTAAAAAGGTGCATCATTTCCTCAGCTGGTACCCAAAAACTGGTCTCATAGTAGTGCTATCAGCATCATGACATCATATCAACCAGGTGGAGTCATTGTTGTGGAGCCCCATCTTCTTCCTGAAAGCTTCAAAGATTACTGCAGGAAAATCTACTGTTCATTGTGGAACACTTAAGCCTTATTCATATAAACATATATTCAATGAAAGATATGATATAAACAAAATGGGTATGGAGAAAAGTAAAATATTTCCTTAAAATTTATCTTCTTTCTATCCCATACCAGATGGCTCCTGACCATGAAACAGAAATTCTGAGCTTTTCTTTTAACAACATACTTGGATTTAGAGAAGGACAGTCATTGCCCAACTCCAAAGCCAGATCTCATTTTTAAGGAGGGATGTATACAAGTCCAAATAATCAAATTTTACTATGCAGATAATACAGCATCACAAGGCAGATTACTATTTGCTTGTTGATTCTTTCTGGATAGCTATCCTTTTATCTTTAGGCATCTAGATGTCCAAGGTCTCTCCATTCCTTGAAGATGAATATTTTCCTGCAAAGACAAGAACAGAACCCTGCCCCAGCCATTATGAGGTTTTCTTACCACCTGTATAAATGTCACTTCTGTGGATGAGCCATCATTTTCTTTCCCAAGAGGTTTCTCTTTTTTAAAACAAAATCTTTATCAATTTTGATGGTATCCATAGCTTTTCTTCTCCTATGGAAACAAGAGCAAAACCCCTTCCCCAATGTAAGACATCTCCTGGTTTCCATTGTGAGGTCAGCACATTCTTAAAATATACTGGCTGATTTAATTCAGAAGTTTTTTTTCTATTATCCAATGTCTCTCTGCTGCTGTTGTTACTTTCTCATTAGCATTAAGAAAATTCAAATTTTCCATTCCTTTCTGTTTGTTTAGCATACCCTTTATAGTTCAATTTGATCTTTCTATAACTGCCTGACCTAAAGAATTATTTGGTATACCTGTAATATGCTTTATATTGTAATAAGCATAAAACTGTTTCATTTTCTTTGATACACATGCTGGACCATTGTTTGTCTTTATTTGTGCAGGTATACCCATGATGGCCAATACAACTAATAAATGCATGGTTACTAAATCAGCCATTTCTGAGTTCAAAGCAGTTTCTCACTGAAAACCTGAGTAAGTGTCAATGGTGTGGTGTACATATTTAATTTTACAAATTCTATAAAGTGGAACACATCCATCTGCCAGATCTCATTCCTTTGAGTACTTGCTGCTGTTAATGGTGTTTGGTTATAGAAAGGGCAAGTAGAACATCTCTTTAAAATTTCCTTGGCTTGTTGTCATGTAATAGAAAACTCTTTCTTTAAACCATTGCTATTGACATGATGTTTCTTATGAAATTCTGAGGCCTTCAGCACACTTCCAATCAATAATCAATCAATTTCTGCACTGCCTTTTGCTAGAGGACCTGGCAGACCCATATGGGATCAGATATGTGTTATGTATATGGGAAAAGGCTTATTTCTGATTATATCTTGAACCTGCATGAATAATGAAGTCAATTCTGTATAATCTGGGATAAATTCAACAGTTTCAATATGCAAGAAAACTCTTTCTTTATATTGTGAATCAGTAACTATGATGAGAGGTTCTTTAAAATCCCTTAGTACCATGAGAATAGCATATAATTCTGCCTTTTGGACAGCATTATCAGGGCTTTGTTCCACCTCACTTAATTATTCTGATTTGTAACCTGCCTTTCCTGATTTATTTGCATCTGTATAAAATGTATGGGCTCCAGTTATTGGTGCATCACATACAATTTGATGAGAATCAAAGTAGCTCTATTTATAAGGTTAATTCTATCACTTTTGGGATAATTGCTATTAATTTCTCCCAAAATTTTAGCACAAGCTCTTGTCTATGGTTCATTTTCTCCCCATAATTTTTTAAATTTTATCAGCAGTAAAAAGAACTATAATCTCTGCTGGGTCTATACCTGCTAGTTGATAAAGTCTCAATTTTCTTTTTATAATTAATTCAAAGACTTTTTCCACATAAGTTTTTAATTTTTTACTTGGTTTATATGGTAAAAAGATCTATTCTAAGATAATAAAATCTTCCCTCTGCATTAAAATTCCTGTAGGGGAATTCTGGAAGACAATATGACTAGAATATAATTAAGATTTGGATTCACTCTATCTACTTGTGGCCTCCTGTAATTTCTCCTCAATGACCGTTAATTCTTTTTCCACTTCAGCTGTAAATTCTCTGGGACTATTTAAGTTTTTGCCACCATCTAAGGTTTTGTTTAAATGAACAATTAGGTCATGTGTTATCCCAACAGCTGGTTGTAGAGTGGAAATATCTCCTAACAATCTTTAAAAGACATTAAGAGTCTGAAATTGGTCTCTCCTAATTTGTGCCTTTTGTGTTCTAATTTTCTGTAAACCTATTCTGTAACCTAGTTAATTGACAGAATCTCTTTTTTGTATTTTTTAGGAGCAATTTGTCATCCTCATTTAAGCAAAAGTTTTGTTATTTCTTCAAACATTCTTTCTAAAGTATCTGCATTTGAGTCAGATAACAGATGCCATCCACGTAATGATAAATTACAGACTTAGGAAATTGCTTACATGTCATTTCCAATGGCTGATTTACAAAGTATTGGCACAGCATGGGACCATTGAGCATTCCCTGTAGGAGGATGGTCCACTGGTATCTCCTAGTAGGCTGAGAATTATTATAAGTAGGCAATGTGAAAGCAAATTTTTCTCAATCCTTTTCCTGTAAAGATAAAGTAAGGAAACAATCCCTTAAATCAATAACAATAAAAGGTCATCCTTTTGGTAATAGAGAAGGCAGAGGAATTCCAGACTGTAGAGATCCCATAGGTTAGATAACCTTGTTGACAGCTCTTAGATCTCCATTTTCCAGATTTCTTTTTAACAACAAATATAGGAGAATTCCAAGGGCTCATTGATTTTTCAATATGGTGAGCATCTAATTGCTCCTGTACCAGCTGTTCTAAAGCCTGCAGTTTGTTTTCCATTAAAGATCACTGTTTAACCCTTATGAGTTTCTCAGTTAACCATTTTAAAGGAAAAGTTGTTAGTACCTCTGAAGGTTGGCTTGATGCTTTATGTTCTTGTACAGCCTGAATGACTGGTGACCTTTGTTTATAATATTTTATAATATCCTTCCCAGAAACATGAGTTTTGAGAACTTCAGGAATGTTAACCTGGGTATTCCATTGCCACATTAGGTCATGGTCCCATAAATTCACTGGAATATTAGCTACATTGGCCTTGGCCTTCCTTTCTGTCCATCTGGTCCTATTAATTAAACCTACCTCAGGCTTTGTTTTCCTTGAGATAGGGTTCCACTTCCTAGAAATTGAATATCTGCTTCTTGAAGAGGTCAATCTTGATGCCAAGATTCTGGAGTAATGATAGTCACATCTACACCCATGTCTAGTAATCCCTCAATTACAATGTCATTTATATGCACTCTTAGCTTTGATCATTGATCATTTATAGAAGTCTGACAAAATATATATTTCCTCTTTCCTATTGGAATTTTTGACTCATCTTCCATGTCTATTCTATCATCCAAAACAGTACAGCTTTTTTACAGTAGGCACTGGATTGTTTAATTCTTCAGGTGAGACATGTTCTCCACAGTGACTGGGAATGACTGGGCCTTGTTGGACATTGGGGCCTGCAAGAGGTTCCCCAAGGAGTTTCCTCCTAGTATCAGGTTACCTTGTCTGTCTCTTGTTGACCTACATTCATTAGTCCAATGTTGGCCTTTGCCTCACCTCCTACATATACCTGAATTCTGAGTCTTCCTATTCTTGCCATTCCTAGAGGAGACATTATTCCTAGGAATTCCTTGTCAACAGTCCCTTCTTAGATGTCCTATTCTTCCACAATTAAAACATTTAATATTTTGGTGTCTCCTCATACCATTGGAAATTGTTTATCTTACCCAAGCTTCAGTACTATAGACAAATGTTTCAACATTAATTTTATGCAAGATCCATTCATCTATGAGTGCTGATCTAACCTTTAGACCCAAGGATCTTCTTACATTCTAAGTTGGCATTTTCAAAAGCCAAGGATTCAATTAGTACATGTCTAGCTTCAGGGTCTGTCACTCTTAATTGTACAGCCTTAGTTAATCTTTGTAAGAAGTCAGTAAAGGGTTTTCTCTGGCCCTGTCTAACCCTAATATATGACTCCGTTCTCTTTCTAGTTCCTAAATCCTGTTTCATGCATTTAAAGCTGCTGTGCTATATAGGAACAAGGTGCATTCATCATAGTGGGCCTGTTTCTGAGGATCAGAGTAATGACCCTTGCCAAGAATTTGATCTTGGAAAGTCTCACATCCTTTTGATTTCCCCTGTTGCTCTTAAAGTTTTGCCTCTTCTCTCCAATAACATTTCCAAATCAGCTGAGGTCCATTTTCTAGGATGGCTGATAATTGAAGCCAATCATCTGAGATAGCCTTAGAGCTTGAAGCCCACGATGAGAAACAAGATAATTGAAGTGTAAAAAGCAGCTGGATACAAGCTAAGCAAAATATCAAGCATTTATGACTAATAATAAGTCTCCATTTCATGATTTGGTGACTGGAGATCCAAGAAAGCCTGCTGTAAGTGTGAAGGAAAGTTAATGGTGTCCATCTCTCTCATTCCAGTTGAGAAAACCTGCAATGTTCTTCCAGTGTATTAGTCTTCCTATGGCGGTGACAAAAATACTTGATGACAATAACCTAAACAGGTAAGGATGAATTCAGGCTCACAGCATGAGGGCACAATCCATTGTGACAGGCAAGTCACGGCAGGAGTGGGAGTCAGCTAGTCACATGCCCTGGGCAGTCTGGAAGCAGAGAGAGATTGGCCTCAGCTTTCTCTCTTCTTTCTATTCTAGGACCCATGGGGTAATGCCCACCATCAGCACTCCATTCAGGAAAGGTCTTTTCTCCTCAGCTCACCCTTTTTAGAAATATCCTCACAGAAAAACCCAGAGAAGTGTTTCCATGGTGACTGAAGGTTTCCCATTACACTGAGTATTTTAAAACTACTACATTATTAAATAACTCACTCAAACCAGTGAGAAATGAATGAAACTATAAAATATACCTTTGATGTTTTACTGATTGGAAATAGCAACTAACATTCACGTCATTCTAGCAATTGCTCTTTAATTGTAATCATAGTTTGACCAGGGAATACAAATGTTTGGCAAAAAATAATCAACAATGAATGCATTATAACTATATGGAATTTATAATTATAATCAAGGTTACTAAATATTTAATTACTTATGGATGCTTGACAATCTTCATATTAGTTAAAATTCATGTATACTATATGTATAATTTTCATATTTTCTTTTCAGCAAATTGATTTTTAAGTATTTATAACATCCTATAGCTTAACTCTCTCCCCTCACCTATATGATACCTTGTGAGTTGAACTACTTTAAAACACGACTTTATGGGAAACTTCCAGGTGAGAGGTTTTTTCATTATATATATCCAAATCCTCATAGAACTTCATAAAGGGAGTAAATAGTTTAGAGTTAAATATATCCTCCCCTGCTAAATATGACTACATTGATCTAAGTGAGATGTTAATGACTGTGTATATGCTATTAGGCTTTTTCTTCTAGCTCTGTAGACGAACAGTGCAGAACCCTTCCTTTGGTAAATCACAGAAACTATAAAACTCAATAAACAGCCTATGATTTCCTTGTAAGTCATAAGTTTACATTCCTGTGGTTGAGGGGTGTGCTTCCCTACATAGTGGCATAATAAGTGTTGGTGTCCAAATCACCAAGTGACTGTGGCTTAGCTTCTATGTGGCTCCAGCAACAGTCATCATGGGACACAAAATAGAATTTGCTTACCTTTGGAAGCAAGCAAACATAGCAATACACCTTTGACAGGGCTTCAAACACCTGCTTTGTTCAAAGCCTGTGCATTATTAAAGACATATGTTTATATAAAGTTTATATAAACATCACAACCTATTATATTTTTATATTACAAGAGAACATTTGCTCCAGAATGGGTGGTTCATGCCTTTGATTCCAGCGCTCAGGAGGAAGAGGCAGAAGAATCTCTGTGAGTTTGCGGCTACATAACAAGCTCCAAGACAGTCAGGAATACATAGTGATACACTGCCTCAAAACAAACAAAAAAAAGAGAGAGCATTTGCTTTTTAAATTTATTTTAGAATAAAGTGACAGGAGTCATTCTAGCCTGTGGATCTTCTTATTAACACTCCAAGTATGTGCTATGATGCTACATTTTTGGTGACTCATGTCCTTTTGGCAGTCTTAGGACAATTGTTCTATATACAATGGGAGACACCCTAAGAAATATGACTTCCTTACCACGTTGGTAAGACCTTGGTGGCCCACTGAACTTGTTAGTAATAATCATAGATGTATGGGTCAGTTCAGTCCAACAGGTGACAGGTTAGAATACACACAAGTGGATTTCTGGATTCCTTTAAAAGAAATTTTCCAGCTTTGTTTTCTGGGGGGGGGGGGGAGCCCTTTTCCTGGAAAGCACTGTGTCTGCCGTTTATTTTCTCCACGATTTTGACAAAGCCTGTGTGTGCTAGACTTCTGGGCACCAAGACTACAATATCTTTCCAGGATTGTCGTGTCTGCCCAATGTGTTTTGGGGATGGAGTTGGCTCTGGAATATCTCTTCATCTGTGTAACCATGATGTCTACTGGCTGAAAGTAGGGAATTAAGTCAACCAGCTGATTGTTTTATTTAAACAACCCAAATAGTTTGGGCAGATTTCCTCCTCCTTGCCTTGGCTGACTGGGAACCAGTTCAATAAGGACTTTGCAGATTGTGAGACTGAAGGCTATGAAACTGACTAGCTTTCTTGTGAGTGAGTGAGAAAATCCAGCTAAAATCGGACTATATGCTACAAACAATACTCAAAATCACGTGAAATTACTACGAGAAAGACAGCAGTTTCAGGGTCAGCTTTGCTCCTTGTGTTTCTCACAGGCTTTTAAGGGCCTGACTGTGCTCACTTTTCCTGGCAACTATTAATCATCGCTATGAGGGTGTAGCTAGATGTGGTAGCTAATACTTTTAATCCCTATCCTCTGTCGATAGAAATGGGCAGATAACTGTGAATTCAGAGCTCACCAGGGCTATATAGTGAGGCCCTGTCCAAAGAAGAAGAAAAAAAAGAGGGGAAGAAGGAAGGAAGGAAGGATGGGAGGGAGGGAGGGAGGGAGGGAGGGAGGGAGGGAGGGAGGGAGGGAGGAAGGAAGGAAGGAAGGAAGAAAGGGGAAAAGAAAAACGATGGTGGTGGTCTAATTAAGAAGGCTACCAACTTAATCTACTCGCTATGGGTACCCAAATCTATTTCGCTCACAGACCTCAAACTAGTATGGTGATGCATTGCGACCCTGGATTAATTTTTAATTTAGACCTTTAAGGTTCGGGGGAAAAAAATCATTGAGCTAAGAAAATAAACTTCATTGAGAAACAAGAAAACCATGATGATGATGCTGATGACGATGATAGTGATTGCAGCAGTGATGATGGTGATAATGGTGACTGCAATGGCTACTTTTGTTGCAGGGAGCCACTTGTTCATCCCTGTCACCCAGAACCAAAATAATCACACAGAAACTGTATTAATTAAATCACTGCTTGGCCCATTAGTTCTAGCTTCTTATTGGCTAACTCTTACATCTTAACTTAACCCATTTCTATTGATCTGTATATCAACACAAAGTCATGGCCTACCAGCAGAGTTTTAGCACATCTATCTCCGGCAGTGGATCCATGGAGTCCCCAATTCTGCCTTCTTCCTCCCAGAATTCAGTCCAGTTTCTCTCCTCCTCCCTGCCTACCTAAGTTCTGCCCTATCAACAGGGCAAGGCAGTTTTTTTATTCATTAACCAATAAGAGCAACACATAGACAGAAGGACCTCCCACACCATACTTTCATGAATCAACATGACTGGATCCTATGGTGCCTGAGTATTTGATCAAATATTAATCAGGATGTTTCTGTCAGGGTATTATTTTATCATTTACATAAGCAGACCTCATATTGTGGATGGTACTCCATACTATGAGAGTGCCTCTCCCTTCAGGTGAAGACCTGCTACAATAAAAGTATGCAGCTGTTCACTCTTACCTCATCGCCCTTGAACTGAGACATCTGCTCAGATTCGTTCTATGGCAGCTCCTAGCTAAAAATCCTTTTCCTCCTCTAGAAAGAAATGTATTGCAAGTAGAACTGGAATACAGACCTGATCTGACGACTTGAGTCTTGCCTCTTACTGCCTGGGTAACATTGGGTAAGAAACCTCTCTCTTTCTTCTTCCCCATCAATTCTATGGAAATACTTGCTATAAGTACTTTAAATTTAACAAGGTTGCAGAGTCACATGGCATTGTCACTGTGAACTTGATTTGTGAATTATATGCACTATCTGCAAGGTAAGGCAATGCCTTTCAAATTTTAGTGTGGGAGAAAGGGTCCTCCCGATGCTGTCATTATTAAGTACATCTCCCCCTCTCCAGGTACCTTCCCGAGAGATCATGAGTCAATAAGTCCGGGAGAGAAACAAGTCATTGGGTTTTTCTACCGTGAACCAGAAGTGATCCTGACGTAAATTATCCACATACTATATTTTGAAAAATACTAATGCCAGTCGTTACCCAATCCAGAGGATGGGTCCTAATGAATAAGAAGATTTCTTGACCCAACAAAAATATATATTCATCAATGTCTATTTCCTTATTCTTTATGACTAGCTACTTTATTATCTTTATAATGATTCTAAAAGTAGAAATTGTTTTCAGACTAGTAGCAAAGTAAATATATATATATATATATATATATATATATATATATATATATATATACTCGGAAACATTTATCAAGAGACTCAAAAAAAATCAGAGGTTTTCATCTCATTTTAGCCCTTGGAAAAAATAAGTAGATAGCTTTATTCTCACTGTAATAAAAAGAAAACAGAGGGTCAGGGTTTGAAAAGCAAATTTCAAATCCCCAGAACCATTTGGAATGGCATTTGAGACTTCTTAAGTCTCAGTATAAGTCTATATGTTTTCCATTTTTCGTGATTGCCTTCTAGACAGAGGCAGAGGTGGCCAGAGGGCAAAGCATTGGCAGGAGCTTTTAGATTACAGAAGTGACTGTTATGAGTCCTGATGAGTTTCAACTTACAAATCAATGCCCGTCCCTTACCAGTGTTGCTACTAGATGATTCCTATAAGCAAATCAGCAAACATATCACCCCCGCTGTATTTATCTCTCTTCCCAAGTGCTAAAAGTGGAGTAGAATGACGGCCATAGATAGCCACCCCTGAGACAGTGCTCTCTGCTGAGGATTTAGGGACTGGGGGATGAAGATATTCAAATCGTCTTCCTAACTGGGATCTCCAAACAGAGCTCAATTCTATGCCAATAGTGTAAATAAGCAACTGAATATAAATGTGCTTTAAAAACTTTCAGGAAAATACCTCCGGCAAATATAAAGCTAAGCAATCTAAAAGCTTTCTCTTCAGCCAAAGCCTAGCTTGCTTATTATTCTTCTGTATTGGGGGGGGGGGGGGTGTCCAAGCAGGCATGCACACGTGTGTGTTGCAAATTAGTAAGAAATGAGACAGGATTATATCATTTCCTGACCAAAAATGAAAAGAAAAATAAATCTTAGGGGAAAGAGAAAGACAACCTTTAACCTCAAAGCTCTTTTATCTCAGTACTGGAATAAGGCTTATAATAACATTCCAAACTCCAACATGCACAGTGACATAGGACAAACCACATACAAATATAAAAACAAGAAAGCCAGGCAGATTTCGTTTGGTGCCAGTGAATCTTTCTTCTACTTGAGGCATACACACACATAGTTTTCTTTGCTCCTGCATGCCTGCCTGAAGCTGAGGGACCACACTGCAGTAGTGGAACAACTTTCAGGAAATGAGGCAACGTTGTGAAAACAGAGAGCACAGAAAAATGCTCTAAATGCAGAAAAGAAAACTCTCTACACCACACTACATCCCGCCAGTCATAAATCCATAAAAAAAAAATACAAGCTAGAACAGATGTGTGGCAGAGACCAAAAGAAATTTTCTTTGCACTAATCTAACTGACAGCTGTGATTAGGGCTGCCTCTGTAAAACTTCTGTCATCGCGTCGGAGAAAAAAAAAAGAAAGAAAGAAAAAAAAACAGCATTTCACACGCGGCAATGGGAATTAGAAAATCCGTGAGGGAAGCTGCCGAGATCCAGATTTGGCTGTTATCTGGGCTGAAGTCCACCGCCTTTTAAACCCACCATCAATATGTTTCCGTTATCGAGTTAGCCCCTGGGCATGTCTGTACGGAGGAACTGAAAACACCAAGTCTTATAGTGGCTGTTTCTTTTCACTACGGTGGCCACCTTTTTAAGGAACTCATACGGAATTCTGAAATCCTTGCACTGCAGATAAACTCTGGATTAACATATTTTAGCATGCAAATGCTCTGGTGGCTCAAGGTGCAGTAGAATATAATGATAATGTTTTATTTTTTTAAAGAGAGAGAGAGAGAGAGAGAGAGAGAGAGAGAGAGAGAGAGAGAGAGAGCAGGCTTTACAGTCAGATGGTCCAGGTTTATTTTCTGCTTTCCTCGCTTTGTGACCTTGGACAAACTATTTAACGTCTTTGAATCTTTACTTCCTCCTCTAAAGAGTGACCGTGTGGGCATCTACAAACTTCAAACCTGTTGAGGATCCAACATTACAACTGAGTGTACGTGTGTGTACATAATGTGTATACAGACACCGGGTGGGGGCTTAAACTATACTTCATCTATCACTGTAGTATTAGCTACTGTGATTGCTGTTCATTACTGGTACAGCATTGCAAGGGCACTGGCAAGCTATGCTTATAAAACGTCCCACATAGACACGTGTTTAAAGACTTGGTTCTCTCCTAGGTGACGCTATTTGGGAGGTTCTAGAAATTTCCCAGGGCGGGGCCTCGCTGGCAAAGTGTTTCTTGAGAATGGGGCTTGGGGAGTTAAGCCTCAGCCTGGCTGACAACTCCAGTTTCTCTGCTTTCTATCCTGTTGCGTGCACCTCACGCATCACACTACTGCTTCAATATACACATTTTCCCCTGCTGACATGCCTGTCCTGTGTCCCTACGTCCATAAAGGGGACTTTATCCCCTTAAAACAGGAGACAAAATGAACACTTCTTCACTTAGGTTGTTTGTGGCAGGGTTCTGACACGGTGCTGAGGAAAGTCATTAATTCTGCCGCTTCAAACATAGCCTCCAGCTCGGGCGACACACGGCACTTGTTAGTTCCAGATTGCTGGCTTCAAGGCATCTTCGTGAGAAAATTATTATATTTACTTCATATATTTTATTGTTTCTCACGGAGCATTTTTTTGAGGAAGTTTTGTTTATTGGATGGACTGCCTATTTGGTTTTGAGTACACGAGGGGATATGATCATGATCCATTTCCAAGCCGTTCCATCAAGTTCAGTTCCCAGGAACAAAAGAACACCAGCTTCTCAAGGCCTTTTTTTTAATTTTTAAATTAATTAATTAATTTATTTATTGAAAAAATTTCTGCCTCCTCCCGGCCTCCCATTTCCCTCCCTCTCCCCCCACTCCTCTCCCCCTACTCCCCACTCCATTCCGCCTCCCTCTCTCTAGTCTGAAGAGCAGTCCAGATTCCCTGCCCTGTGGGAAGTCCAAGGTCCTCCTGCCTCCATCCAGGTCCAGGAAGGTGAGCATCCAAACTGGCTAGGCTCCCACAAAGCCAGTTCATGCAGTAGGATTGAAACCCCGTGCCATTGTCCTTGGCTTCTCATATGCCCTCATTGTTTGCCATGTTCAGAGAGTCCGGTTTCATCCCGTGCTTATTCAGTCACAGTCCAGCTGGCCTTGGTGAGCTCCCAATAGATCAGCCCCACTGTCACAGTGGGTGGGTGCACCCCTCGTGGTCCTGACTTCCTTGCTCATGTTCTCCTCCTTCTGCTCCTCATTTGGACCTTAGAAGCTCAGTCCGGTGCTCCAATGTGGGTCTCTGTCTCTATCTCCATCCATAGCCAGATGAAGTTTCTATGGTGATATGCGAGATAGTCATCAGTATGGCTATAGGATAGGGTCAAGGCTTTTCATTCGGTTTATAGAAAGCAGTGAATGTTGTTGCCAGTTATTTCCGTGACATTTTGTTCCTTTGCGGTGTTTCGGGGTACAATAGGGCTCTTTGCTGCGTTCTTTGATGAGGGCAAGTTTCTGTGTCTCTGAGTTGACTTGGTTAATGTAGTAAGAGTATGTATGTTGGTGGCAGTGGGGGGGGGGGGGCGGCTCGTACGTATACTCATGTGTATTTTGCATGTTTCCTAAGGTGAGAAGGTAATTACAATTTTACTAAAAGATGAATTCCTTTAACATTAGTAGGTTAGTTTTGTTTTATTTGACTTTTAATAAAATCAAAAAAGTAGCAATATTTGCAGGACTATTACTTTGCTCAAAAAAAAACCTTTCTACTACATTTTCCTCAAAAGAATTCGAATTCCCTTTTCACTTAACTAATATTGATTTGTTTCAACATATAATAGAATTCAAATTGAGGTTCATGTTATACTTCTTCAAACATTTCAGCTTAGAGCTCTTCTGCTTGATAAAATGTATGTTCAGGTATCAGCATGTCTAATTATGTCAGCTCTATCCTGGGTAAAAATGGGACATTTAGTTCCTCTTTTGAAGTCCACAGGGGCAGGACCAAGTGTGAGCTTCATAAAGACGGTTGCTTTTACATTCCTCCAGAACCACAGGTAAATTTTCCAAGCTAATGTTTTGAAGGAAACAGGCCTTCCCTCTCAACACCCTGAGCCTCACGTTAAGAAGGCCACAATCCTAACCCTGGCTGCTCCTCCCTGCATCCTGAGCCCCATGTTAAGAAGGCCACAATCCTAACCCTGGCTCTTTCCTCCCAGCATCCTGAGCCCCATGTTGAGAAGGCTGCAATCCTAACCCAGGCTCCTCATTTGCCTTGTCGTTCCAGATACCTCAAAAGCTGTGTTCATTTTAGCTGATTAACAAAAAGGCAGCTGAACCGCTCAGGATAATAGAATAATAAGGGGACTGACAGCATTTTTCCTGCCAGATAAACATGCCTCGCAGAAGGCTTAACTGTCACATACCTACAGCGTCAGCTGTCGGGGGGAGTTTAGATAACAGCGTGCATGTCAAAACTCAGCTGCCAACTCTAAGCTGTCAGCTTTCAAAATTCTGTGTAGAGTGCTGGTCCCGTAGGGCATAAATTCCAAGGCGCAACCGATCTGCCCTACAAATTGACAGCTTCTCCTGGTTTTTTGGAAAGCCTTGCATTCGTGAAGACCCTGGAAATGTAACCGCAGTTCTGGCATGTGAGGGTGGGACTGGAGGAGCAGCTCCCAGAAAACAGCCCACAGGCCAGGAGGGGCTCGATATACAACGGTCTCTGAGGCTTCTAGAAAATGCAGCGAACTTCTGCCGCACAGCTGAGGGAAAGCAGGCATCCAGCACTCACAGGTTGTTTTAGTCAAGATTCTCAAGGAGGAAAAACAATATCCTGAGAGCGGCAACTCCCTCCACGGGTTATCCTTCGACGGAAAAGCGATTTCTCCAATTCTGGTGGCAGTTTATCATCAAACATTACAACATAACCAGTATCATTCTATGTTTTCAAAATAAATTATTCATGCTGTTTGGGAAACCATGTGGAAGCTTCAGGTCAAATAATCCCATTTGCTGCTAAACTGCCATGAACATTTTGCTTTCTTTCTTTCTTTTTCTGTTTACACAGAATATTTGCTTGGATGTAACACATTTTTTTTTCCTCAAGGCATATTTTCTGTTAAAAAGCAAGCCTTTTTTTTTTTTAATTCTCCAAGACCAAGTAAAGGGTTGTGGACTTTGAAAAAAAAAAATGAAAATACTATTCTAAAAAGAAAAAGATCACACCATATTTTTTAAAAATCTCAACTGATACTGTCACACTAAGCCTTGAATACGGGAAAAATTATTATTCTGTGTATCTATAGTATACAGAGTGTGATAGCATTTTGAGTGTGGCATTTATATCCTGTTCCCTAAACTTCAAGCTGTGTCACATAGACAATCTGTTCTCTTCTGGCCTAACCCACTTTATCTCTGATATGACCATATTGTTTAGGACTATAAGAAGAATTAGCTAGCACATCGCTATGGAGTATTTAGTAAATTTTTACTATGACTTCAGGGGTTGCTAGTTGTTTGCTTAGTTTTTCAAGTAAGTTTTCACACTATAACCCAGGTCAGACTGAAGTTCATAGCACCTCTTGGCTGAGGTTTCTGGGGTGGAGTTACGCCTGAGTCACCTTGCCCAGGTTAACTATTATGTTTTTACATGTCCAGATAAGGACATCCTCCAGATATAATCTTATCCTAGTTCATTCTGCTTTAATAAATCGCAAGAGAGTCAGCAAGCACAGCAACAAGCTGTGCTATTTCTGAGATGTGTGTCACTAACACATGTGCACTGAAAAGTAATCGGTGCTGGTAAACTCCAAGCCATCATGTTCCTAAAAAAGAGGGAGAGCTTGCCACCTTACTTGGGGCTTACAAATGCTTCAAAAGCATCAAGGGAAAGGCTGCATTGCTATTCTTACTCACTTTATTGTGTGTCCGCACCCATCCGAGCTCAAGCAGCTCCTCTTATTTTGCCAATCCACCTCATTTCCTTCATAAGATGCACAAGTATCTGATACTCCTACTGACGGTATTTTATTTGTTTACTGACTACGCAACTCATATTCATGCATTCCTATATCGTCATCTCCTTCCCACTCACAAACTTCATGGTAAAACATGCCGAGGGCTCGTTCATCTGTCAGCATCATGAGAAGGAAAGCAATGCATGAAGAATATTCTTGCAGACTGGGTGGAGCAACTGGCAGGGTGACAAGGGAAAGTACAGGCAGTAATCACAGAAATGAAAATAATGACATGGGTCAACCATTAAGGTGAAACGTCGCATTTATGAGGCGCCATTGTAAAAGTAGAAGGGTAGTTATCAAAAAGTAGTATGTCCACTCTTGCCATTGTTCTCAGAGAGCTAATATTGGGGTAAAACCTGTTTTATAAAGCTACATTATCCTGCTATTCAGTTGAGAACCTTTTCTGTAATTAATTAAAGTTAAGGATTCAGGATTAAATTTTGGCCTTCTGATATATAAACTCTCCAGAAACATTGGTCCCAGCTTGTTACTTGGTGACTTTTCCAATTCCATGGGAACTTTTCATGTTCTTTTTGTCACAGAGTAGCTTTCTTTTCTCTAATTCTGGAAGAAAGACTGAACCAGGTATACATGATTTTAGAGATATATTGGTCAAATATTGAGTCAAAATATACCTTGGATAAAAGATACACATACCCAATTATTTTTTTTATATTTTATTTATTTATTTACTTATTATGTATACAATGTTCTGTCTGTGTATATGTCTGCAGGCCAGAAGAGGGCACCAGACCTCACAGATGGTTGTGAGCCACCATGTGGTTGCTGGGAATTGAACTCAGGACCTTTGGAAGAGCAGGCAATGCTCTTAACCACTGAGCCATCTCTCCAGCCCCCGCATACCCAATTATTAAAGCTAATCTTTGGTTTTAGATATTCATACACAAATATCCTCTAACAATCAAAATAACTAAAATGAGATCTAGTTTGTAGCTATATACAGAAGACTTCTATACTGGAGACAGCTGCATATTAACCAAAATAATGTATAGAAATGACTCACGGCTTCATTTTCAAGAGAAAGAATCTAGAAAACATTTCTCCAGTCACAATCTTGCATTGACTAAATTCAGCTGGAAGGTAAAAGATCCCAAATGGCTTGAGACACACAGTAATAGATCTTCACATGTTCTTCTAGAAGATATTTCAGGAGAGTGGACTTTGACATGGCAATCCGAGCCTTCCAGAGGCAGTATTCCAAGTAACATGAAGTGTTGACTACTAATCTTTTAAGACTATTATCTAAAACAGTCCTGACTCACAGAACCCAGCCAGAGTCCAAAGAAGAGACACTGACATGTGGCCTTTAGCTGTCAGTAGTGAGAATGTTCAAGGACTTGTGAACAGCCTTACTCCGTAGTACAGTAGTTCCATGGTTTTTAGAGACACTTTGGCTAGATGCAGTAATGCAATTTTATTAAAAGTCAAGATAAACCCTGGGTAAAATGTGTGCATAACCATTTAGAAAATGAAGAGAAATCATGAAGAGTTACTCTTTTATATAAATAGATATAGGAGTTTTCATGACGTGATTTTTGTGACTTTATATATTAAATAATGCCCTTTCCAAAATCATAAGGTGAATGTCTAACCTCTGGTAATTCAGAATGTGTGATGGTTGGACACAGGTCTTTCAATAGACAACTAAAATAACATCATTAAGGTTGGCTCTAATCAAACATGGGTGACGTATGTATAAAAGGGAACATAAGATATTCCAGAGAGGAAACTATTAATCATTACAAATTCTGGGGGACAGGAAGTCACTGCCTTCATTTTAAACCCATTGGTGAGCTCACTATTTGAATGACTAGTTCCACAGTATGCATACAATCCTACAGAAGGTCATAGTTAACCATAGTTACAAAATAAAATAAAAAACATGACGTGAAGGAGGAAGATGGATTAGTAGGGTTGGAGAAAGAAAGGTAAGAGAGGATAGGGAGTGAGAGTAACCAGAATGTGTTATGTTCACATATGAAACTTGTCAACTAATAAAAATAATTAATTCAAAACATTTTCTTGCAATTGATCTATTTCCCTGTTCCCTATTCTCCAAAGTCTCCATACTCAAAGATTAAGTATAATTTCCACTTGCCTATCATATTTAAGACATCCAAAGATTCAACTGTCCTTCGGCTCCTAAGGTTCAATTCTCCCATCTTATTCATACATATCTACAGTGTTGGATTCATACAGCCACTCAAAGAGGAATACTCAGAACACCACTGACTCCATTAAATTCTTAACTCAGTGTATACAACCAATTCTGAGTATAGATTCTTTCTCCTTAATATATTTGGAAACACACACACACACCTGTGTGATTCTGGCTTATCTTTATTATCTTAGTTGCTTTAACTATTTCTTCCTAGCCACCCTTTTCTTTGACTTTGACTGCCTCCTAACTCATCCTCCATACAGTTACCAAAGTCCTCATCATAAAAGAGAATTTAGGTGAAGACTCTTTCTTGTTTAAAATCCTTTTATGGAGCTACAAGAAAACACCTCAGATCTGAAGAAGTCCAAATTCCTTAATATTCAAGGCATGCCAGTATTTGGCTGTTTTCTTTTCTTGAATAATTCTTACTTCTTACTTCAAAACACATCTTGGAAGCCACTTTGTTAGAATGTTGCCAATTCCCTTCCTGGTTTGACTTTCCAACCTCTGTTACTCATGTCCTTCGTAGGTACTGTGCCTAGCATCCGCCCCTGTAATGTTTACCTCTGATGTGGTCATGCATATATGTTCATCTCTCACCCAGGGCACTCAGCTTTGAGAGACCAGCTATTTGATTTGATATCTTGGACTCATAGTTTCCATTTATCAAATATTAGCCAAACAGAGTGTTCCATATTATTTAAATTTCAATGGAATTTTCAATGAAGTTTTAAGGGAAAAAAGAGCAATAAGTCTCCATGCCTTGAAGTCACCTAGAACGACTGGAAGCACTTTCCTATATGACCTATGTTCACACAGTAGCATACCCACTAGTTTCGAAAGAAGATCTTGCTCGTTTGCTGACTTGTAGAAGTCTGAAAACCAACTCAATGGTTATTATAATGGGAAGGGCCATTATCTGTGTTTAGCACTGGAAATACTTCTGCCTAATGAGAAGCAGAAACACAAAGCTGTATGTCTTGGTCAGGGTTCCTATTGCTGTTGGAAGAGAAACTGTTATAAAGAAAGCACTTCACTGAGGTGGTGGCTTACAGTTTCAGAGGTTTAGTCCGTTATCATGGTGGGGAACATGGTGGCCGGGAGTATGGTTGTGTGCAGGCAGTCACGGTGCTGAAGAAGCTGAGATTCCTATATCCTGACTCACAGGCAACAGGAAGTATTGAACAGTCATGGCTTGAATATAGATGAGATATAAAAGCCTCCGTCCTCAGTCACACATTTGCTCCAAGAAGACCACACCTACTCCAACAAGGCCAAACCCCCTCTTAGTGCCACTCTCTTTGGAGGTCATTTTCTTTCTAGCCACCACAGAGTCCTTTAAAGAGACCAAGTTGTCAGTAAATGAACAAACACATGTGCAGGCATGTAACTCTCAGGATCATGACTCCAATAGTCAGCATTCTGTTTCGGGGCAGATTCAGAGTGGTTCTTTTCTGTTTGTTTGTTTGCTTGCTTGTATATATTTATTTAAGGGCAATTAAATAAAATAATTCCCCAACTGTACAAGCTAACTGTCTTTATTGTAATACACCTTACCTCTCTAAAATAAGTTTATAGTTTTTAGACAACATAATGGACATAGTTTATAGTTTCAAATTTAAATCATGTTTTTAAAAACATATTACTTGTAATAATTTTTTATTCAAATCCTTCTTATTAACAAAACCTAACACCAGATTTTTTGGATTTTGATGGTTTCTGTAAAAACTGAAGGAACTCCTCCCACTCAGCATTGGGAAAGATGAGCAGAGCATACCCTATCCCTAAACAGCACACACATGAGTGGCTTCAAAGTCTACAATAGTCTCTTCAATTGGCTTTTTCTCATAACTCATCTTTGCTGCTTCATTTAGGTGACTCTTTCAGGTTTTCTCCCGCAGGAAACCAAAAGCAAAATATATGTGTCCTTATAGTTTTGTAACTGTGGACTTTTCTCGCTTCTTATTGTGTGATCTAGATAATCACTTTTTATTTGTTAAAAAAAGAAGAACCGATTTGCTGTACAAGATACTCTGCAGAAATGACTTCTTTTAATTATTAGTCTTGTAAAAATTTACCTTTACTCTTCACTCCATTTTATAATAAAATTCAAATTTCTGCTGATACAAACTAAAATAACAGGAAGCAAGATGTGCCCTATCATCAGGAAGAAATCTGATATCCCTGACTGCTTGGGCATTCTAGACACAGTCAAAACCATAAAGATAAGGGATCTGTTTTGTTTGGCTTTTCTACACTCCTATCACTGCTGTCCTATGAACCCTTCACAATATTCACACCATATGTCAGTCTCAACTCAACCACCATAGTTCTGTCCCCATAAATCCCTGCAGTAAATGTTGATAACTACCAACCATACCATTTTGGTGATGATCAACCAAATCAGTTATAGCCAGACCACACTACAGACTTAAACTGTCTACAATGTCAAATCAGCAGTCACTAAACTGATATTCTTTCCCTATACACCAAGAAGAGTTTGTGCATACATATGTATACCATCTTTTGTAGTTTCACAAATTAACTTACATTAATATTTGTGTTTTATTTCACTGAGCATAATTTTCATAGGATTTCATTTAGACATGGAGCAGCAACTCCACAGTTACAGTTTCTTCCTTGCTTTAATATAGAACTCTCCAGAACGCATTAATTTAGCATCAATTTAGTTGAGGCATGATATAATTCCAAAGGGTATTAGGAACTGATCCACATGTACTTTTCTATATATATCAAACAACCCAAAATTGAGTGTATTGAATCAATGATTCAGTATTTTTCATCATCTTGGAGGCTTGCTACAGCCCTCTCCAGTTCTGCCTAGTCTTAGTTGTGTGGTCACATGGACGCTCAGGAGTAATAAGACTGAAAGATCAACAGTGGCCATAAGCACATGTCTCATAGGAGTACTGGTCATTAGCTAAATTAATTCAGTCATTGTCTACATGAACTCTTATCTGTCCTTGTAGATTAGACACTCTGCCTCCATGGTGGTCTCACTGGAGAATGTTAAAACAGAACTTGCAAGACCTGATGGGGCCCAAGCTTCAGAATTTGAAAATGACGTCTCTGCTGGCTTGTTATCTAAAGACTTATACAAATTTATCTACTAGTCCACGTTTAAGAGGGTGAAGAAAGCCCCCACCTCTCAATGGGTGTCCACACAAGGAGAAGAATTTGAAGCCAAACATTTTTTCCAGCTCATTTCACTTGTGAACTCATTTATAAAAAATGTCAAATGTTATTCTACAAGTATAGAAAAAACAACTCTAAAAACCTTCCAGAAAAAAAAATTCCTTTCCAGAGAAGCATTTAAACAAGCATATTGACTACCTCCATGATTCAATTATATCTTACTTTTATGTTACAGATTGAACTATGACCAGAAAATCTACATAGTTTCAATTTATTACATATAGGCAAGGCTCTTTCTAGGGTATGAAAAGTCCTGAACAAATATTGTAGGAGGGCCTTTGATTATATAAACAATGTGAGTCACCCTGCCAGTGTCTGAGTGCCATTCTAGAGATATAATCTCACACTACCCACAAAAGAAAAACATTCTATCATTTCTCCTGATGTTCCTGTTCCCCAAGGCATCCGACAATCCGCGTGACATTCTTTCAACCCACTTCTCTTTGAACAATGGCATACAAGCCTGGTATTCCTTTGGCATGGAAGATCTCTCCAACTAGGAGCCCTCTGTAAAATCCTAGATGTCCATTTAAGGACAACTGCAAGAAATTAGTGGTCACCAGGAGCAATTAACATTTTATATGGAATGGAACATTGGGTCAACACTACCATGCAACAATAAATGGATCAACCTCTTTTTTTATTGGATTGTCAATTCTGAGAGACCATCTATATACTTCTCACATGTCTGCATTTACTGCAGGGACCTCAGTCATGTATTCGACTCTTCTTGACCTAATTTTTTCCTTCTGTCCCCCTCTCTGTCTATCCCTCACTCTTGCTTCCTGAGATCACTGACCATCAGAATGAGATAACCACACCCAATCATTCAGACCCTACTTTAAGGAGATTGCTCCAGTGAGGACAGTGATATGGTTCTTTCCCCTGAACCATGTCTGATCCAGAAGTTCAGATGAAATGACTAAACTTCAGAGTGAACTTTTGATTCAGGATACTGGGTCAGCAGGTGAAGCCTGATTCCCCCACACAAGCTCTCAGACTCAATTGAACAGTAAATGCTTATATGGCCTTTTCAGGGACTCCTAGGAATTGAGAAATAACTTAAGGAGTGGTTGGGTTTGTAACTCACATCCATATTATCTCTCCTTCTTCCCCCACCTCCCTCCACTTGTTCTACATGCTAGAATCGAACTCTTTAATAAAATAATAATCACACATCCTTTCGTTCATACAGCCCAGGCATGCCACCACACAGAATTCAACCTAATTCAATAACTAGTAGGAAACTATAGGCTAAAAGTTCCACATGTTTTGAGTTTCTCAGTGAGACATCAGAAATGAAAAACAACTCTTCTTCGATCTAAACCTAACCCCTAACCCTAACCTTAATCCTAACCCTAACTGTAACCCAGTAACAACATTTATCACTGCAACAGAAACCTAACTGTTGTTGAAGCAAAAGGCGTGTGTGTGTGTGTGTGTGTGTGTGTGTGTGTGTGTGTGTGTGTGTGTTTTACTGGGGACCACACTGGGCCTCACATATGAGCTCAGCCCATAGTTTAGCAGTTTTCAAGGTTCAACAACTAGAAAGTCATGATCAATGACTAAGGAATAGCTATGATAGACTTGACCGAGGTTAAAAGTTTTTGGTCGTGAAAAAAAAAAATCTAAAGAATAGGAAGATAAACTACACATTGGGAAAAGAAGTTTTTTTTTTTTTCACAAGATACATCTGATAGGGGGTTTTGTCCAAAATATACAAAGAAATTTTAAAACTCATCAATAAGAAACAAACTAATTTAAGACTATCCCAGAGGCCTGCAAAGAGAGCAAAGAAGACAAAACACCACAAATAAGCATGAAAAATAGTGTTCAACATCATGTGTAGGTCAGGCATTGCAAATTATAGCATAGATAAAGATCACATGCACCAATGCACACATAACAGAACTGTCCAAATCCAAGACATTTCTGTACCGAATGCTTGTAAGGATGTGAAGTAGTTGGAAGCTTCATTCATTGCCAATGGAAATGTAAAATTCTACAGCCAATTCATTGAAATTAAACATATTCTTCCTACATGTGGTAGTCTGAATAAGAATGTCCCTCAGAGACTCAGGTATTTGACTGGTGATACTGTTTGGGGAGGTGGCACAGCCTCGCTGCAGGAAGTAAGCCAGCGAGGACAAACTTTGAGAGTTGATGACCTCGCCCCACGTCTAGTTCACCCTCTCTGCTTTCTGCATGAGGGTGGCAATGTGATCTTGAAGCTTCCTCTACCTGCCACCATGCTTGCCAGTTGCTGGCAGTATCTCCCTACCATGCTGGACTCTTCTATACCAAGAACCATAGCTAAAATAAAGTCTCTCTTCCATAAGTTGATTTTGGTCATAGTGTTTTATCACAGGAACAGAAAATAGCTAATAGACCACACAATCTGGCAATTCCACCCCATGTTACTTACACAAAGAAGCTGAACATGTAAGGCCATACAAGACCTGGCACACATGTTCACAGCAGCTTTATTCGAAATCGCCAAAACTTGAAGCAATTGAGTTGTCTCCAGGAGCTGAATAAAGAATGAGCTCTCGTACATCCAGACAGTGCATTATCAGTCAGCACTAAACTAAAATGTGTTACTAAGCCAGGGAACAAAAGCAAGAAATGATCACTGTAAAAAAAAAAAAGAAAAGAAAAAGAAAAGCCACAAGGACACATACAGGTGAATACAATTCTAATACATTCTGGACCAATTCAGGCACACAGATCAATCCTAGGTCCATTATTTAACTGTGTTGGTCCTTGGGTGAGAAGCTTAAAGTCCTCTCATCCTATAGTCTCCCATACATGAAACAGGACTGAAAAGATCATTCTGAGAATTAGATAAAAGGCATGCAAAGAGCATTTGCTATCTCCTATATGATAAGCATCCCAGGGTACACTCTCAAAGCCATGAAGAAATTAAAGCATGGCAGGTGGTCCCCAGTTCTCACTCTAGTGAGGACTACATAACCGGTAACATCCATGCCTTTCTTTGTTCATAATGAGGAATGTGGTTTGATCAGGTGTTTAAAATTTCAAAGGGAAATTCCACTGAAATCTATTGTAAAAAAATAAAGCCCTTCAGACACCGTGGCAAGGGTAAAGAACCTGTCAGTTTCTTGTAACCGCGACCTCTGCAAAGATCAAATCCTGGTATTAGTCAGCTTTATTGCTGTGTTGAACATCACAACAGGAAGTCACCAAAGGCTGTGTCTGGTGCAGAGTTCTTCTTAGAGAGCCCTATTCTATATTGATCTCATCTCAGAAGTGGTATAACTACCCTTGGGGAAGTAAAATACACAGAGCTGTATGAGCCAAGCCAGGCGCCAGGATTTATGTCTGTAGGATATGAAATGCTAAAGAGGCAAGGAAGTTAGAAAACATATTTTCATTGCAAAGGGGCGGAGGACTAACTCCCTAGGAACTACATAGAAAATCTGGTCTCAAAAGTAATGTGGTGATGTTTTGTTTGTGCTTTAACAAATAAAACTTGCCTGAAGATCAGCATGCAGAGCGAGCCATTAGTTAGCCACAGAGTGAGGCACGTACTTTTAATCCTAGTAGAAGACAGAGGCAGGCAGATCTCTGTGAGTTCAAGGTCAGCCTGGGCTACACAAGATTGAATCTGTCTAAAAGAGAAAAAGAGCTCGTACAAAGGTGATCCCAGCACTTGGGATCCCACACCTTTAATCCCATCTCTAGGGAGGTAGAAACGGAAAGTGATATGGCTGGGCAGAGACAGGACTATAAGGTGCAAGGAGACAGGAACTCAGGATTCACTGAAGTGGTGGTGGTGCACACCTTTAATGCCAGTACTCAGGAGGCAGAGGCAGTTGGCTCTCTGTGAGTTCAAGGCCAACCTGGTCTACTAAGGCTAGTTCCAGGACAGGTTTCAAAGCGACAGAGAAACCTTGTCTTAAAAATAAAAAAAACAAAGACTTAGAATGGAAGTATTGGTAGACCAACCCAGCCACATAACCTCTCACCTACAATTTGCCCTGCCTACAAGATATGCTGGAACAAGAGTGGCACAGAAATTATAGGAGTGGCCAACCAACGACTGGTCCAGCTTGAAACCCATTTTTGAAACCCATCCCTGACAATACCTGGAGGGCCAGGACCCAAAGGGTGGACATCCCAGAGACCTATCATACAACCAAACATGACTGGAGAAAAAGGGGAGAAAGTCAATGAAATGATTCCTGATGACATTCTACTCTACTCACAGATCATTGCCTAGCCCAATCATCATCAGACAGGCTTCACCTAGCGACTGATAGAAACAGATACAGAGACCCATAGTCAAACATTAGACAGACCTTGGGAAGTACTGTGGAGGAGGGGGAGGAAGGCATACAGGAGCCAGAAGGACCAAGGAAAACGCAGAGTCAACTGACATGGCTTCATGGGCCTCAGAAAACTTGCATGGAACTTACCTGGGCCCTCTAAATTTGTGTTTCAGTTGTGTGACTTCTCTTCTTTTGAGGCTCCTAGCAAAGGGAGTGGGGGCTGTCTCTGACTCTGGTGCCTGCTCTTGGGAACCTTTTGTTGGGTCACCTCATCCAGCCTTAATAAGAGAGGGGGTGTCTAGTCTTACTGTAACTTGATACCCCATGGCTTGCTGATATACATGGAAGGGCTGCATATGTCTGAAGGGAAGGGAGAGGGAGTGGATGGGAATAAAGTGGAGGTTGGGGAAAGGAATTGGGAGGAGCAGAGAAGGGAGGGAAGGGGAATTGTGATTGGACTGGGAAAACGAATTAACCGATTAATTAATTTTTTAAAAAAAAAAGAGTTTAGTTTTATAAGTCTTTTGGACTCCCCTAACCAATAAACTCAAAAGGTCTCTTGTGCCTGACATTGAGGGATAGGGAGTTGTTGGATGGTCTATGGCTCTTGGGAGAGCACAGCCAGCCTAAGTAGTATAACTTTTTAATATATATTAAATTCTTATGTATACTATATATAATTTTAGGTAAATATAAATTGTTTCCTTAATACTTTCAAACATTATTGCTATCATTTATCCCTCTATCCTCCCTATGCTTCTGTATTGACATCCCTCCCCACTTCCAAATTCACCTCCCCCCATTTCTTATACAATCCATAACCATCTTCCCAGGAGTGGCACCTCCCACAGTGATGGTGGACCGTCCAGCATCAAGCATCAATCAAGAGAATGCACCATAGCGAAAGTCAATGGAACAACACCTCTTTTCCAGGTGATTCTCATTGGTGTACGGTGACAAAAACAAATCAGCCAGAATGATTTGAGAGTTAAGTTGGAAACTTACTCCCTAGTACAGCAATATAGAGAGGTTATTAAATGATGAGGACTTTTGCCCTGGTAGGTGGATTAATGTCTTCATCATGGGAGTGGACTCAATGTAGCAAGAATACAGCCACTATAAAAGCAGGCTCAGTGCCAATTCTTTCTTGATTTTTTTTTGTCCCTTACTCTAGTAAGATGAAGTAAAAGAGCTTCACCAGGTGTAATTCCTTCAACCTGAGACTCCCCAACTCTACAAAAACTAAAAAAATAATTTTCTGCTCTTCACAAATTACAATCTTCAGAACTTGTTTGTCTTATAACTAAAATTTGCACCATCCAGTCAGTGTTTCTCCATTTCTGCCCCGCCCCCCAAATAGGTCCTACTACTCTCTATTGCTTCTACTACTCTCTATCTTTATGAGTTCAATTTTTCCAGATTTCACATATAAATGATCTTATTTATTATTTGTGTTTCTGAGTCTGACTTATTTCTCTAAACACAGTGTCCTCCAGGTCTATTCAAGTTCCCAACCATGGCAGAACTTCCTTTTTGTGTAAACACTTAAGATATTATAAGCTTTTTATCCATTTGTCTTGGACTATGTCCTTATTTTGGCCACTATAAAAAGTAATGCAGTGAATATAGAGCTGTGACTATCCCGAGATGTTTCTTTTGTTGACTCTGAATAGACACTCACAAATGGGACTTATAGATTGTATAGCAGATCAATTTTTGAGGAACTTTCATATTACATCTTGCTTTTGATCATGGCTGAACTACTGGATGAATTTATATTCCCACCAAAAGTATGCCAGGGTTCCCTTTTCTCTGCCTCTCATAGCACTTGATATTCCTGTGTTTTGTTTTGCTTTGCTTTGCTTTGTTTCAATAATGCCTATCCTAATGGCTACATTCAGTAGCTCCTTGTGGTTTTGACTTGCACTTGTTTCATGATCAGAGATGCTTAGGCCTTTTTTTGTCCACCTGTAGGCAATTCCTATATTTTGTTCTGGGAACATTTTATATTCATGGGTTCCTTCACTTTTTTAAAAATCAGGTTACCTGTATTTCTATTCTATGAGTCAGGCCAGATTTTGAAGTCACTAGATCAATATTGTTGGTCATCCCTCCATGTAACAAAAAGCCCAGGAACTCCTTCCTAGCATCCCTTAGAACACACAATCTCAACTTGGCTTTTGTGTTGTTGTTGTTGTTGTTTTCCACAGGAAATGAATTTATTTTGACTCAGTGGAAAAATAATTCTCAGGGGTTAGCCTCCCCAGCAGCATGGGAGCTCTTCTCTGCAAGCTAAGTATTTGCTGGCATGCAAGACTAGCAGCACACAGATGGAGTGTAAACCACCATATCTCACCACAGATGCTGTGTCTCGGAGAATAGGAGCTGTGAGGGGTGACAAGTGCTGGGATGCACTGAGGTACCAATTACTAACTATTTAAAGAGAATACCACCTCCAAAATGGAACACAGTTCATGATGATGACAAAGTTGGTTCTGTTGGAGGAGTCAAGGAACCCCACACTCCCCATGGCAAGCCTTTATAATCTATAATAATCACAAGTTTATTTGGGAATTTCTTGTCTAAGGATGAGCTTAAAGTATTAATTAAGTCACTGTATATGTGTGTTGGAGTCGTTCATGCCTTGTTTGTAATACATAGTTGTCAAAGGGTCTGAATGGGGAGAATGGATTGCACATGCCCAAGCTGCCTGCCGTGAAGAACACGGGGTGCCACCCTGATGTCAGATTGTTTTCCCCTCATAATTCATATATTAATGTCCTGTGTTAGTCACCACTCATTATTATCATAAAATGCCCAGGGAATCTACATAGGAAGGGAAGAAACTTATTTAGATTGGAGTTAAGGAGGTTCACTGCACGCAGGCTCTGCTAAGAGCTCCCTGTCCAACATCACCTATTAATTCATTACAATGTAAGAGCATGAAACCTCTCTCAGACCCTTCCAAACTTGGCTTCTCAAGGTCTCAAGGGACTCCCCCCTGAGATCTTACCACTTGCAGCTCCCACCACCTCCCAGCAGTACCTCCCTGAGGAGCAAAATTTTAAAGCCACATCTAAACCACAGGGAGTTGTGGATCCCAGTATCCCAGAGGGGGACTATGTTGGAAGACAATGCCTCGCAACCACAGGGAGCCCACCTCTGGAATCTCCAAGTGTGACCGATTGTGCTGGAGGATAGAGCCCTTAAAGAAGTGACAAATTCAAATAAGAACATTAGCTGGAACCTAACCCAATGAAACTTATGCAGTCTTCTCAGAAGAGGGTACACAAAAGAGACTCCACATAGTAAAAACAAAAGGGAAAACATGAAGGTGCAAAAAGGTGCTTGATTTTAAGGAGATATGGTGTCTCCTGCTTCTTGTTTAAGAACATGAGCAGTCAAGATAGGAGGACTACACGTTTTGTCATCCCAAGCTACGTAGACAGTTCCAGACAAGCCTAGCCTATACCCAACAGACAAAACCTACTTGCAATTTAAAAGGATGGATCTCGTAATTCATATGAAATGAAATTTGCCAAATTTCTGATGTGTAAGCCACTAAGTCTATGGTATTTTGTCATAGCAGTCCAGGAAATGAAAGTGTGCCTTCACAAAAGCTTTTAAAATTAAAATAGTCCCTAATTTCTTTTCAGGGTGAGTCATCAACAAATTTCCCTTTATATGACCCCAACTTAGTTTGTTTCTCATTCTGGATGAAGGAAAAATTCGTGCAGGAACTTTTCTTCTGAAACATCAGAGATTCCTGCAGCACGAATCTCTCATTGCCTTACACTACATAACGGATAAGTAGCCTAAGTAGCTACCACCCCAATGTATAAGTGATACCCTCTCCAGTCCCATGCAGTTCCTCATCTCCCCTGTGGTCACATCCCTAATTGCTCTACTCCTTCACTTGCTTACAATGGCCGACCTCTGAATGCCTGTGAAACTGGGAACCCGGGAGATAATCTGTATAGAACCAGCCTGCTGACGTCACATTGCAGAGACATCCATCAAGCAGCCCAGGGAGACTTGGCAACAGCAGGCCCATTAAAAACATTTCCTCTCAAGCCAGCTGACATTGATTTTTTTTTTTTTGGATACACCTTCTGAACCACAGAGCAGAGGAAGCAATAACTCTTCTCTAGCCGATGCGATTACTGAAGTAGAGTCAACTTGTGTATACACGAGGACGTAAATAGTGAGCATATCCTCCCCTTTCCACTTGTTTATTTAAAAATCATTTGAGCTCAAGAGGAAATTTATTATGTTCCCAAAAGGTGACACTGTGCTTTTGTTTGGATTTGGAGCATTTTAGCCAAGTGCGTGAAGACAATAAATTTTGTCTCCAATGAGGGTGGGGCAACAGTTGTCCTTTGTGACTTACAATGCCACAGCGAGCTACATGAGTCCTCTGTGAATTTTCAAGAGTTGCAAATAATCAAAAAAAAAAAAAAAAGACTCTAGTGAATCCTCTCTCAGCACCAGGAGCCCAGACAAAGCCCATGACTAAGAAAGCTCTTCACAGAGATAGAACAAAGGCATGTTGAGGTGTTATGACTGCACAGTCCTATAGAGCAAATGTTCTTCTTGTTCCCTACCTTTTCCCTGCTTTCTTCTCCTGCTTTCTCTCATCCCCATTCTAAACACCCATTCATTTTCTCATAAAGCAATCTGAAAAGACCTTTCAAGAGAAGATGGAGTCTCCATCATATTAGAGCTGATGCGAGGGGGATGCTCTGAGGGGAAGCCCAGGGTTTGCTGAAATTTAATAGAGCAGCAGTCTTTTGCAATAAGGACTCTAGAGTAAGCAGGCAGCATGTTGTCATTGATCTGGGCTTCTATATAAACAAAGGATGCCAAAAGATTTATGTGTGGTGGTAAGATATAAATTCAGGGATCTTCTTGGACAAAAGTTTAACCCAAACTTCTCAGCAACCCAACACATATATATGCACATGCACAGGCACACACACACACACACACACACACAGAGAGAGAGAGAGAGAGAGAGAGAGAGAGAGAGAGAGAGAGAGAGAGAGAGAGCAATAATAACAAGCCTTCCTTTCAACCTCCTCACCAAAACACACACCCCCAGCTACTATTCATACATGGACCCAACTACAACCATACATACTATCAACAACTACACCCTTGATAGCATCTTAGTTCAGGTAACCACAAGAAGATACAATACCATGTACCTCTCCCATTTCCAGAAGGTGTGAAGTTTAAGGTGAGATTAGCAAAAACAAAACAAAGAAACAAAAAGCTTGGAGAGTCTCCCGTTGGAGGAGAGCACAGCAATCCCAGCTATGCTGCCTTATTCCAATGACCTCATCTAAACTTAATTGTTTCTGGAGCTTCTATCTCCCTAAAACCACCCATGAGATGGGGGATTTTTGAAGGACATAAAGATATAATATACAGTACATACCAACAACAAGCACAACCCCCATACAACACACCTCCCACACGTACCATTTCAAATTAGGTCTAATTATGAAACCCCTTATCAATCTAAAGGAATGTGGGGAAATACCAATATAACTATCTCTAATCTCTGTCCTTAATTTATAATATCCACCTCGGATATACAGCTAATCCAAATTAGAGAAATGACTACCACATTTGAAATAGACTTCTGTCCCTATCTTTCCTTCATTTTGTGGTGTATGTCTCCTGAACATCAACCAGTACGGATATGATGCAAAACTTGGGTACTATATAACCAAAAGGCATTGCATTTACATTTTGTGTGGGTACCAGATCACATTTTCTCATCTTCTCTGGCTCTCGTCTAAAAGCAGTACATGCTTCTTTACTTACAAAACAATTCTATGTAAGGTAGTTAGGCAGCTTAGGAACAGTAGAAAATCATGCGTTGTGAATCTTAAGTGGGTGTTTAGGCTTTTCCAAAATAAGAACTGGATGCATTATCCTCATCTAACTTACAGAGTATCCAAAGCCAGTCAAGTCATGGTTATACACTGAACATTCTAGTAGATCATCTTCCACCCTCCCAGCTCTCTCCTAACTTCTCTTCTGCTGACTTACTGCACATTATCTTCATTGATGATTAGAGAAAAATTTGGTCACGTTGATCTATAAAGTCAATCACTTTTGGTTTTTCTCTTTAATTCTGCAAAAGATTCAGAAGAATGAGTTTCACTGCACTGAGATCTTGGAATCAATTGGAGTTGGACTAAACCTATGCTCTTTGGCCTTGGCTTCCCAGCTTCTACAACTAATTTAGAGATTTTTTTTGTATAAAAAAAATCTTTTTATAACGGTGTCTTTAGTTCACCTCCCTTGCCTTGGTACAAAGAATGCTTCAAAAGGTGGAGAAAGAGTACCATCAGTAAAGTACTTGCCATAGAAGAATTGGCAGCTAAGTTTGATCTCTAAAGCTTACATTTGACAAAAAAAAGAAAATTGCATTTCCATCCCTGGAGAGGTAGAATTCCAGTCCTAGGGAGGCAGAAACAGGCAGATCCTCACGCACACTGGCCAGGCAGCCTAGTATAATTAGTGAGTTCCAAGCCAATAAGAGCCCCATCTCTCAGTAAGGTGGGCAACACCAGAGTGACAATACCTAAAGCTGTTCTCTGATCTCCACAGGTGTGTGAACACTCACACATGCACATTAACACACACACACACACTTCTGAAACAAGAGACTTAGTAAGTGACAGTCAACAAACAGTAAGAGCTACTGAATAGGGCTTGCTTATACACACTATGACAAGCATGGTATTTTCTATCAAATGCTAGGTCATCTTTAGACCAAATTCTAGAAACCTAATCCTTTGGTGGACTTGAATTGTATATGTTTCTGTAATCCTATAATTACACATGAGGATTATTGTTCTCAGCAACCAATAGAAGTCTGACACAGAGTCTCTTAACTGCTATACATTTATAATAAACTTGTCCATATTCTTAGTGGTGTGATTTTTATTGTACAGCTATGCCTTTCTACCCACTTAAGGAGAGTCTTAACATTCTATTCTTGGAAGTGATTCCATGGTTAATGAGTAATATGATCAACACAATTAACCATTAACTACTGTAATATGGAGTAATATAGTTCATATTACAATATGTATTGTTTAAGTTGTAAGTGAGCAGAAAGAATTTAATTTCATTTACATACTCGACATTTCTTTGTTAGGTGAATACACAATTGAGCTGCATTACATAGACTACATTGGCAGCTGATTAACGTCTATAATTTTTATTCCATTGTTCAAATATAAAGCATTCTAGTTAATAGTGACAGAATTTCCTAAGGCTGTATTCTGCGTTACAATCAGTATTTGCTTGTTCTGTGTTGTAATACTTTGGAAATTCCCTCAAACGTGACCAAACATATTGACTCTAATTAGCCTACAATTCTTTTCAAAAACCAACACTTTATCATTTACTTAATATTGTGGCATAACTGTGTCATGAGCAATTGTTACTTCTGGTGTTGCTGTAATTGCACTCTAATTGGTATGGAGAAACAGCTGATTTTTTCCTATCTCGTATGACACTGGCTACAACATTGGGTGTTTAAGTGGATGTGGCAGGGATCTTTCTGTTGTGTACTTCTAACCCTGTGTTCTGATTCTGTGGGTGCTGGTTAAGAATTGAACTAGGGATTTGTCAGTTCGGCACCAAGTCTCACCCTAGATAAGGAGACGATGGTTATTAATTGATGCTGAAAGTGGAGGATGATTTTTCTCTAAGAGTGTGGCTTCTTGTAGGCTGACCATGTGCCAGGGAAGGGCACACATCCAAAGGCAATGGGCAGCACAAATTGTACTTGGTGGCTTTCTAAAAAAGGGAAGAAACAAAGTTGGATGGATGGTTAAGGAGGTGGATCTGGGTAGGGAAAGAGTTGGGAGCCAGGCTAAATATGGTTTTTAAAGAACTATACAAAATCATCAAAATAAAAAAAGAAAGAAATGTAAACCTGGAGTTGACATGGAGGGTGGTATGCAAAAATCATCACTGAAGTAGGGCATGATGGGAAAAAATAAACTCTCAATTAAAAAAAAAATAACTGTTCACATATTTCACTGGGTTAAAGTTTAAATCCATTTTCAGAACAAAGACAGATCTCTGGAGGAAGGGTGTATGCCTTTTCCCATCATGCCAATCATCGACTTAAATGTGATCCCTGCACCATTTAGATGTTAGTCTAGATCACTGGAAGGAAAGACACCATTGAATGCAGGCAGCATAGATGGCGATGTCTCCAGCACCCGATTTGTATTGTTTCTTCTACTGTATGCAATACCAGCTATGCCTTCCAAGTCTCTTTCTCATATTAATGAAATCTACTCAGTCAGTTTCTAAAACCCCCTCCCTCCATGGAGGAAGGACAAATACTTCTGTCTGCAGTTCTCAAAGCACTAATACACACACAGAAAGACACACACAAACCTCTGTGTACCCATACGAACCTGAATATACACAATCATGTTTGGACACAAACACGCACACACACACACACACACACACACACACACACACACACACACACACAGCACTTGTTGTTCCTTCTACAGGAGGAAAATGAAAGTTGGCAGTTACTCCTAACTAAATCTGGCATGGCCAAGGAAATAAAGAGTAATATGATAATCTTGCTTTCATAGCTCCTGTATGACTCAATCCACTCTCCTTTATCTCAGGAACTCCTGTACACACCCCAGTCTAGCCATCATCTTGTCTACCACTCAAGAGTTCTAAAAGCAGTACTAATGACCTGTGATACACTTACCCTTAGATCACCAAACTCTTCTTTGCTATTGATTTCGAACTGATAAAACGTCATCCACATCCCACCCCATTAAATTCAGAACCCATCACTGGAGTCATGGGACTGCTCAGCAGCAAAGCTCCTTACATGGCTTACATGAACAGGATCCCGTATCTGATCCCCAGAACTAAAACAGAAGACCTCTCTCATAATAGAAATGTTTTGGATCTAGCGCACAGGGGACGTGGCAGAAGGGACTGGGAGGAGTGGAAGGAGGTGAAACTGTAGTCTGAATGTAATGTATGAGAAAGAGAAAAATGTTCGACACATTTGATCAAGAAGCAAGACTAATGACTCCATGGCCTTATTTAAACACCCGGCTGTTTGTTGGACATAGCCTAGCTGTATTACAATATTGATTTTTTTTTTGCTGTATGAAAGTAGCTAACACACACACACACACACAGATATATATGTCTTTTGTCAACACTGCATCTCTCTGATCCAGCCTACATTAGTCAACTCTGCACAGGGTAGCAAACACAATGGCCATGTGATTTTTAATAATTCCATGTTGCAGATGGGCTTTTAATTTCTTCACTACTCAGTTTGTCATTGTTGTTTAATAAAAAGAGAAAAGCAGATCACAGCACTCCTTGTCCTAGAATTTTATTTACTTCCACCCTTTAAAAGTCCTAAGTAGACAGCACATGCCTGCTTATATAAAATGCAATATGGAAAATGCTATCTGTTCCCTTTTAAATAAGGCGCTTATGCTTAGTGTCTGCCGGGCAATAAGTCTTAGAGGTTAGACAAGAAAAATAGCGTGTGCAAAACCAAGTGACAAAGTAAACATCGCATGAGTCAGTGAAAATCAGACAGGAAATGGAACCAAAAGGAGATGGTCGGTATCAACATGTTACAGACAGCGGGCAACCACGACAGGGCAGCGACAGAGAGAGGCCAAAGGGATTTACTCATCTCAAAGGCTTAGATGCTTCTCCGGCTTTAGGCTTTGTATGTTTCCACCAAGATGCACATCCTCCCAACAGTGCTCTCAGCCCCTCATCCCAGCTCCTAGCCCTTGAAATGACTCTTCTGTGTAAATAGAGGACATAGTCCATTGTATGGAAGGTGTGTCTGTGTTCCCAGGTAACAGAGAGCAGCGCTTGTGTCCACGCACTCCCAGACAAGGTCCCAGGTTCATGCTCACTGGAAGAGATCATGTCACCTGTGAACTAGATGTCGTCCCTGGGAAAAGGCAGTTCCTAGGTTTGATCAGGGTAAGCTGGACTGTACTGCTGGATCCACACTTGGAGTTCCCTCCCATGGAAGTAACTGGTATGTGGGAAAGAAATTCACAAACAACCGATGGTGATTATTTTAACTTATTTTTTTCTTGACTTTCTCTTTCACATTATGTGATAATTTTTCACTGTGCAAATGAGCTATGCTAAAACCAAATTTATTCAGTATCTTGATCTCAGGTATCACATAGCGCCACTGTGATACCCTCGTAAGGAAGCTACTGATAAGTAAATGATTGTGACAATCTGTGTTTTTAATTTGAATATGAAACAAAAACTCTGTAGCCAGCTCCCAAATTACAACACAGAAACTTATTATTAATTATAAAAGTTTGGCTTTTAGCTGGTACTTGTCTCTACTAGCTCCTATAACTTAAATTAACACATTTATTACAATCTACATTTTGTCACACGGCATTACCTCACTTCCTTCTGGTACCTCTTGTTTCCTCTCCATGTTTGGCTGGTAACTCTGCCCGTCCTCTTCCCAGGGTTCCTTTCTGTCCCCAGAAGTCCCGCCTATTCTCTTCATCAGAAAGTATTTCTAGCTGGTTGAATTTAACGAATATAAAAGCCTCACAAAATAGTACAGTTTTATCTTTATCTTATTTATGATGGTTAAATTTTCATTCAGTGATAAAATTTTAAGAAAAGTGGTATGACACTGAATATGAGGAAAAGCAAAATGATAAAGTTAAACTCACATTCCTACAACCGACTAATGGTGGAAAAGCTGCTGTGGATGATGGAGAATGACTCTGGGCAAATTATATATATGCACACAGAATAATGAAAAGAGATCCCTATCATTCACAATCTGAAAACTCAACCCAAAACTAAAGATATGAATATAAGGCCCAGAACAGTGGAAGGAACAGGAGAAAATGCATCAAGACACGAGACGGGTGAATACTCTTAAGGTGTGACCCCCCAAATCACAGGATACTAAATAAAAAGAGGTCGGTAAGAACTTGTGGGACTTGAGATCTTCCCCACAACAAAAGCAGTAAATGAGTAGAGAGACAGACAGCCTACAGAATGACTGGTTTGCGGTTAACAAAGAGAGTATAAAAAGAACTCAGCTACTTAATAGAAAAGTCCACAAACAGTCTAATTTTAAATGAGCAAGAGAGCTAATGGGCAGTTTTCCTTTCTGAAGAGGACATATAAATGGCCACCAGGTGTATTTGTATGTGATTACCATGAAGAAATAATAAACATTTATTATTTATTATGAGGTGTGTGTTGGTCACTTTGCATTACTAATATAAATAAAACCCATTTATAAAATAATGGATTTTATAAAAATCCACCTATAAAAGTAATCATTGCATTTGGGGATCAAATTATGTTGAAAGTGGTCGATGATTCGTTGGCCTCATTGCTTTGGTCCTATGGCAAAGAGGCACACTGTGGTGGAAACATCCACACAGAAAAAATACTCATGTTATCACTAGAAAATAAAACAGAGGAAGAGGGAGGAACTGATAACCCACTATGGTTTCCAAGGACACGGCAGTGATCCAAGTCCCCTTCCTGTGGAATTTCCACTACCCACAGGGCTTCTAAATCATTCCAAATCCAAATTATGGCAAGATCAGGTTTATTCTGATTTTACAATTATACAAGATCGACACTATTAAGCATCACAGGGTACTCCACAAATGTGAACAATTGTAGCAGTTAAAATGTTTAAAAACTGAGTACATTTATGTTTGAAAATAAACAAAGGAGAGCATAAAGGAAAGTCACAGAATGAGAAGTATTTACAAAGCCTTGGTAACGTATTAGTACTCAGAATATATGAATAATTCACATAACACCTAAAAGTATATAACCCAATTGCTTTTTAATTTTACTTTTTCCTAAATTTTCTATTGATTCTTTGTGTATTTCCAAGTTCACATGAACATGAACCCCAATTCCACTCATTCCCTGTCCAATTATCTTCCCTGCACCTTTTAACCTTCCCACAAAAGAAAATTTTTAAAATTAAAAATTAAATTGAAATTGAAAATAAATTTCACCATGGGAGCTGCAGTGTGCCATGGTGTGTCACACAGTTTGGTACTTTGGATGACACTGGCCCCCATAATCTCATAGGGCGTGGCACTATTAGGAGATGTGGTTTTACTGGAGTGGATATGGCTTTGTTGGAGGAAGTATGTCTTGTTGGGGCAGGGTTTGAGGTTTCCTATGCTCAGGATATTGCCTAGTGTTTCAGTTGACTTCTTCTTGGATGCATATCCAGATGTTGCCAGCACCACATCTGCCTGCATGCTGCCATGCTCCCCACCATGATGAACATGAACTGAACCTCTAAAACCGTAAACCAGACACCCCAATTAACTGCTTTCCTTGTAAGAGTTGCTGTGGTCATGGTGTCTCTTTACAACAACAGAAACCCTAACTAAGACACACAGTATAGCGTTTTGTCCAAATGACTCTACTTGCGAATGTTCTTTGCAATAAGGATTAGTCTGGTTCGAGGCCTCTGGCCTCTGCTGCACCATTAATATTGATCCTCACCTAAACTCCTCTTGGATGTCCTGCTGTTGCCCTGAGTCATGAAGCCTCTGCTGCTAAGGGTCTGCAAGACCACCTGCCCAGGTTCATACCCTCCAGCAACTCATAGGTAGGGTAGATGCTGGAGAGGGCCAACTCAAAGCCCTGGATAGGGGCCTGGGTGGTAGCTGAGCTGGTCAGTATGCCAGCTCTCTTGCATTGCCCAGAAGAGAAGCAGGGCCAGCTCAACACAGCACTCTGTCATCAACATGTCCTCAGACTGTAGCCCAGACCACAGACATCCAAATGGCCTTTGCTGGTACCAAACAGACCCTTGCTGCATTAGGGCCCACAGATTCAGACATGGTGGCAGGCAGCATGGGCTTAGATAGCACATGGCCTCAGATGACAGTACAGGCCTCCCATATCAGGCTATTCCTTACTGCCATCGAGTCTCCAGCTCCCCATTTCTTTATGGAGCACAAACCATACCACTTTACCTTCTCTCTCACCTCTCTACCACACACTCACTCATCACAATGTTACTTGCCAGGCCTGTGTCCTTTGGCTGTCTTGAGCCCTGTGTCTGCGTTGCTTTGGGTACTGATTTTATTTTAATTAAAAATATAATCACATCATTTTCCCTCTTCTCCCTAGTCCCTCTTACATGCCTCCCCGCCAGCCCCTCTCAGTTATCCCCTTATTCCTTCTCAAATCCTTGGCTTCCTTTTCTTTGATTATTATTGTTACATATACACATATATATGTACACATGTATATGTATGTAAATATGCAAATATAACCAGCTGAAACACCACTTGGTGTTTCTTATATTATGTTATTTCAGGACTTACAGCTAGGTATTAGATAACCAAATAGGTGGCCCATTCCTCAGAAAGACTAATTCTCCATCTCTCAGCACTCTTGAGTTGCTTGCAGTTTTTAGTTCATGGTAGGGGTACTATGATATTCCCTTCTTCCAAGTTAGAATATCCACTGAGGTTGTCATGGTTTGGGTTTTATTTAGGCAGCCATGTGACTACAACATGAGTGTGGCTTCCCTGCCATTTTTAGGAGACAGTTACAGAAAACTTCTCAGTTCTCTGGTTCTGACATTATCTCTATCCCCTATTCTGCATCATTCCCTGACTCTTAGGTTGCACTGTAGACGCATACATTCAGGCTGGGTACCTTGTGGTCATTTAGCTCTTCTCTGCATCTTGACCAGTTATTGTCTTCTGCGATGGTCACTCTCTGCTGAACAGAAGCTTCTTTGATTAGGGGTGAGAGTTACACTTATCTTTGGGTATAAAGATAAGTATTCCGAATGCAATTCGAAATTATACTGGTCTAGTAAAGCGGTGGTAGTGGTCTAGGAAAGCCCTAGGCAGTTGGCGAGGTTTGCTGCCCCCTCCTGTGTTGCAGAATATTTGTTTAACTATGTAAAGATGTGTTGCATTTGTTTAAGTTGCAGACTATCTGTTTAACTCTGTAAAGATGCATTGCCTTTGTTTAACTATGTAAAGATGTGTTGCTGTTGTACCTTGCCTGCCTAAATCACTTGACTGGTCTAATAAAAAGCTGAAGAGCCAATAGTGAGGGAGGAGGTATAGGCAGGACTTCTGGGTAGAGAAAGTAAGCAGGAGGAGATATTTAGGCTTGGGAGGAGAAAGACGAGATCCCAAAGAGACTCCAGGGGCCAGCCAGACATGGAGGAAGCAGGAAAATAGGACATATAGAATGTTAAAAAGCCCCGAGACAAAACACAGATGAACAGAAACAGGTTAAATTTAAACAAGCAAGTAGGACAAGTATAAGACCAGCATTCATAATTAATAATAAGTCTCCGAGACTTTATTTTGGAGCTGGTTGGCAACCCCACAAAGGTTTCAGCTATCCCCCTGTTGAGCAGGCCCTGATAGCATTTAGTCATCACCAAGGCATGAATGCCATTGTTGCACCGTTAGGACTGTCTCGCCACACTGGGCACTGTTGTGGTTCACAGGCATCGCAACTGGGTATGATTTTGATTGCTTCCCTCCCTTGTCAGTTTGTATAGCACCATCTGGTACATTGAAAGCTAGTCCTCAGAGACAGGATTTTCAGGTCAGATCAAGCTCCAATCTTCCAAACCCTGTTTCTGAAGGGCATGTTGTCTTCCGCAATCAAGACTTACCTTCAACCTCTGGGAGGCAATCCATAGCAGCAGCAATAGCCTGTATTGTTTTCGGAGTCTCAGACTCCTACCAATCATTTGAAAGGAGGTTTCTCACGCCTGGAGCTAATAGTATTATTATTATATTCTTGGGAAATTCATACATGCATACAATTAAACAGGGTCATAATCACCCATGTTTCTCACCTCTGACCTCTCCCAAACATAACCGTAACACTGTCCCTTCCCCAACCTCATGTCCTGTTTTTATCTTATACACTGATCGTTTACCTGTAACCAAAGCTGCTTTGAATCCATGAGAGCTAATCCAGAAGTTTGCACTTCACAACGCTCTCCTATCATCCATCCAATTCTTACCTTCTTTCCACATCTTCTGCGATATTCCCTGAGCCTTGGGGTAGGGAAGTGAAATCCCATTAGGGCTGAGCACACTATAGCATTCTCAGAACTGCAAAAAGAAGTTTGCTTAATCAAGGTTGAAAGCGTCCTGTTCTCTGGGTAGAAACATACACATTTAGAAGGCAATTTGACAGCATGACCAATTATCAAAGTAACAATAGCAGGTTCTACTCTAGGGCCTATGATCTCCCGCCCTTGGGCTTTTGATCAGGATTATAAGAGCTGGCATGAAATTCCCTCCCACAGAGCAGCTCTAAATCCAATCAGAATGAGGTTAGTTACCTGGTAACAACCCTGCCACTATTGTACCAGGGAGCATGCCTTGCCTGATAGGTCAGGGATGTAGCAATTGGGATCCAGCACTATGTGTACATAAGACCAATAGTATCTTTTCTCCCCTGGCAGTCTGCATAACCCCTCTGACACCATGAAAGCTAGATAGTAGGGAGGAAGTTTTCCTGGCCCTATAATCTAATTTTAGCATGGAACCTAAACTTTCTCTCAATAGGAAAGACAAATGATCAAAAGCACAGGGGAAAATACTGAGCACTATTCCTGAGTCATTAGAGAAACGCAAATAAAAAGCACAATGAGATATCACTTCCAGAATGTCTTAATACAAAAGATAGACAATAAAAAAGTGTTGCCTGGGATATAGAAACAAATGAAACCTTCTTATATTGCTCTTAAGAATTTGTTATTATAGAGTCATTTTGGAAACAATTTGGAAGTTTTTCAAAATATTAAGGTCTCCTGTGCTCCAACAACTGCAGTTGTTATACTGGTGACTGCCAACTTACTATAATTCAATGGTGGTCTTGACAATGTTGCAAAATGATTTATCTTCAGTAGAAAGCTGTACTTCTGGTTCCGAATGTTCATCTTCTCCTTGACTAATGATGTGAATCACACTGCTCTTACGATCCTGGAGACTGGCACAAGTTGCCGCTCCCACGTATGCAGCAAACATGGGTTAGGCAGCTGATATTCTGTGATGACTGTGTTGCTGAAACGTGGTGTTCAGTAGGTTAAGTATACTAGCTTCATTTCCATCTTATGATAAGTTTATCAGGGTGTAACCTATCTTAAACTGAGAAGCACCTGTGTACCCAAGAAACTTATATCTATACAATTGTGTACATAGGAATGTACATAAAACAATATTCAATAAAAAAGCAACATAGAAAATAGATTTTCTATATGCCAACAAACAGAATCATTGAAATAGAAGTCTGAAAAAAACACTCACAATTGTCTCAAAAAGAAATCCTACTCGTAAACTTAATCAAAGATTTTTTTTGAAAACTCTACAAAACAAATAATAAAACATTAAACAAAGAAACAGTAGAAAGTGATGATGAAAAGACTTCATAAGCCCATAAGATTTTGTTCAAAATGGCTCTATGATCAAAGGCAATCTATGAAAAGTAGTTAACAATAATAACAAGTCAAGCATGGTGGTACATACTTGTAATCCTAGTAGTCAGGAGGCTGAGGCAGAAGGATCACCACAAGTTTGAAGCCAGTCCCATGCTATCCTGAGCTACATAAAGAAACCACATCTCAAAAAAATTTAGTAATCAACTCTTTATCCCCATATCACCTTTAGGTGTCACTCCTTTTTCCTTCCTCACACAGCTCCCATTCACTCGTTATTAAAAGTAACATTTAGTAACGTCAGCCAAGGTTTTCAATATAAAACCTAAATGATGTTTTCAGTTTCCATTTCCAATAACTTGCCAGCCCATCTAGCATGCGAGACTTCTCCTGGATACACCTGCCTGGTCATTAAACAGAAGACTTTTCCCCCTCAGTGTTATCTTTTCTTCTCAGTCTATGCTCTTCGTACCTGTAGAATACACTTGCCAACCATAAGCCAAACATCTCCCAAATATACTTCTCCAGACAATTCATTCTTTTATTCCACAAATATGTATTGGATGCTCATAATCTATCAGCCAATAAGAGGAAAAGGAAACAGTATAGATTCTTCTGGGTTTAAACCTTTGGAGCCAACTCCCTACTGTATTCTACACTTGGGTGTCTTAAAAGCAACTTGTATTAGCTAGCATGTCCTCAAAGAAGCACGTCGCTTTCTGCTTGAAACCCAACCCCCTCCCCAGTGACTTGAGCTTCAAACCTAACAGTGACGTTCATTTATCTTCTCCCCTTCTGCCTGCACACAGCTCATCACAAAGCACATTTAATTGTTAACCCCAAACAATGCCTTGAATCCACTCACTTGACCCCACCCTTCTCTATAATCCGTAATTCATCATTCCTTACCACTACTAGTACTACACCCTACTGTGGGTTTCCAGTTCCGGTCTCTCCCCTTCCAAATCTTTTTCATAGTGCAGAAAAATGGAAACTTGAAAACGCAGCCCTTACGTCACTCGCTCCGAGCCACCAGTCCACTCATCCCTGTTTATGTCTGCCAACATACTGTGCTCTGTCTACTACACTCTGAAAGGAGGTCTCTAGATGTCCTTCCCAGCCCCGGGTCAAAATCAAATTTCGGTTAATGTGTCAGTTCCCTGGCAAGTCAAATCCGAATCATGCCAGGGTCCTTATTATACGTGCTCACAGTCAACTTCGTTCTTGCCATTTACCAGTTACGGTTTATCACTCCTGTCTGGGTGAGTTCTATTGACCTCCATTATCAGTTGGAAGCTTATTACAGCAGAGGAAGTTTTCAGTTTTGCTCCTGGATGTACATGGAGCTCTACTATATGACTGTGACCATCAGGGTCCTAGAAAGAAACCAACTTTTAATTGCTACATACCGCTCCAACTTTAGTCTAATCTAATGTATTTAAAGATTATCCATTTTAACAGACACTTGAGATTGTTCCTTGATTTTTACTGTTGCAGATCATACCGGGGTCTTTTTAGACATTTGTATTGACTACTCTCATGAGCTAAATCACTAAAATAAGTGAGGTCATGTCTAGAGTATAAGACTGTATGACAATGTTCTAAAGACTCAACAAGACCCGATTATTAAGAAATAATAGCAATTAGTAATGTCATAATGTTGCATGGGTCTATACTAACACATACTTCACAGTTAGATTGCAATGCAGATACAAAATAATCTGTTTAGTCCATGCATTTATTGAAATCTTCAAACTACACCCTCTTTAGAAGTAACTTCAGGGCAATGTTGATGAAACAGTTTGCAAAATAGATTTATCTTTTAATATTTTATCCTAATATTCCCAGGGAGTTCCTTTTTTTAGAAAAAGGAAAAGAAAAGAAGTAAGAAAATACACACAAAAGAAATCATTTCTACCCAAGGTTGGGAGAATTTTTAGATTATACTTTAGTGTTTTTCTTTGTGAACCTCATGGCACAGTTGATAGATCAGTATAAACCATCACATAGTCCAAGAATGGTTACTGGATATATTATAATATTGATGAAAATGCATTCTAAATATAATGTTAACTGTGGGTGCCTAAAGTCATTCTAAGTATTTCTCTGGGTAAGTTAATGGAGGTTCTGTATCTGGGAAAGTATGAGGCCAATTAAAGCATTAAGGGCCAGAAGGATAAAATGACATGGCTTGTTGTCCACTCCCTCCCTGATGTCACCAATTACAGGACTTCCCTCAGGGAGGTTTCCACACAAGAGTCTCAATTAGTAGAGTCTTCTAACCAAAACAAAGTCTTGCAGACGAATGGCTTTTCCAAGAATATTACATTCAAAACAACTACAGCAATACTTCCAGTAAATATGTTTGCAATATTTCTGGTACTCTGTAGACATTCTTATTCTCGGCTTTCCATTTTGTAGAGACTAAATGTACAATTAACCACTAAGTACATATCAAGCTCACAAGAGAAATTTATGCACAGCATGACCTACTTTTGAAGTACTGAATTTTTTCAAAAAGAATTAAGACCTATTGTTGATAAAGCACTAGATATGCATCAATAAAGTAGATGTAAAAAATCACATTTTAACATAGTAAAAATGATTTGTATTTTTCATGAGGTTTTACAACCAATAATTTTAGGTATGTTCAGGTGTACCATTATATAAACTCTTTCTGTTCTTAAAATATATTTAAATTTATGTTTACATAATGAGTTGCTTATTATAGTGCATAGTTTTTTGTAAAAAAATAAAGAATACTCTTCATTAAGGTGGGCTAAACTTTGATTCTGTAACTAGACATACTTCTGCTATGCCATCATCAAATTTCCATTTGGCAATGTCAGAAATACTTTCGCCTTTATAGTATGTATTTTTTGAAGAGTTAATTAATTATTTTTATTTTATAAGTGTTTTTCTTCCAAGTATATAAGTGTACCGTGTGTGTGTAGTGATTGTTGGGGACAGAAATGCCAATGGATTTCCTAGAACTAGAGTTAGAGAGAGTTGTGAGTCCACAGGTAGGTTCTCTGCAAGAGGAGAGCCATCTTAAAACCACTAAGCCATCTCGCTAACCCCCAAAGTCTATTTTTATTATTAATGAATTATACTTATTTTGACTGTGTGAGGCATTCTAAGACTATTTTTGTGGACATTCACAAAGTATACACATGTGTACCCATTTTACCTGTGACAATTGGGAGGGTCAGCATTGTTCACCTGCTCACAGAACTAGGACATATTGAGGCTGGATTTGAACTAAGTTCTTAGCAGCTTTACAGTTCTAAGGTTTCTATTACATCAAGGAGACAAGTCACACAACTGTGATTTTTAGACTCACAAGCATTGGAGATTAAATCAGCTTTGACCTATTGGTGGCATTCATTCGGTGACCCCCGTTTATTGTAGCAATCATTATTTTTAGCTTTACACGGTTTTTCCATAGAAATGCCATTTTTAATAACACTTTCCCAGCTAAGGCATGTCCTTTTCCCTGCCTATACTCATCACTCAGTATGTAACTCAGTGCAGAACATTCAGCACCAAAGCTGTCCTTCACATACATCTGTAGGGGCTCACAAGGCGGTTCTGTGGGTACGCATGCTTGCCACACAAGCCTGACCATTGAGAATTTGATTCCTTGGAACCTGCACTGCAGAAGAGAACCTACTCCTCAATGTTGTCCTTGGACCTCTACATACGTACCAGGGCGCGTGTGTGCCCACATTCTCACACGCAATAAAACACATCAGTGGGGCTTCGTCTCCTCCTGTCCCTTTCCATACACAGTCTCCCACACCAGATTCAGACTTCTCAATTGGACACTAAATCTTTCTTTTGTTTTCTCTTCCCCCTCCACATGATGAGGAATGTACATAGTACAGACGGCATGGAAGTTTTGATGCCCTAGTACCGGAGAGGCAGCATGGGGGTTTTGACACAAGACATTCCCACATCTGACCGCCAACACTCAACAACTAAACATCTAGGGGCAGGTTACATGACTTCTCAGAAATGAACATCCTTTCCCATGTAAAGAAAAGAATGGTGTAAGGGTGTTTTTGTAGCTGAGGGGAAATTCCTGTGCTTAGCGGGTCTTCTGCATGTTATTGTTACACCTGTCAGTCAGATCAGAACACAGCTCCCTGACACAGTGCCTGCGCTCTACCACACTACTTCCTGAGAGTCTCTCCATCCTTTTGCCTTCTGCTCCATTCTTCAATCTCAAGCTTTTTATGTCCCTAAACACAAGGCATGTCTTCCTTACCCATACTACCATAACATCCAGAATTTGCCCCTTAGATCCACTGGGCCTTGGATCATCAAACGTTTCTTTTTGTCTAGCTGCAGGAAGTCAAGAACACAGATAACATCTTGCCAACCCCACCCTACTTCCCACACAGTGTGGCACTTGGCCTGATGAATGAATGAACACATTCATACATACATGTGGTGAGTATTTATGGAATTTGTGCGCTTTTAATGATCTTCTGATCTCTAAAATGTGAAGGGGAACCCATGTTAAGAGTTTCTAAAGTAATTGAGTCAAAAGGTCCACTCCTCTCCAAGACTGATACAGGATAAACTAGGTTTTCCAGAGACACCCGGGGAGTGCCGCAGATTCGTGGATGATTAGTGGAGCTATGTGCTGATAATGATGAAAAACATGGAAAAAATGGTAGTGGGATAATCTTTTAATGAGAAATTTCTTAATGTATTTCTAAGAAACTGTACTATTTGACATGGTTACCGGTCCTTGAGTTTAGAAGGATATAAGTTGGAGAAAACCAGGAACTTCTGGGACCCAACCTAGATTGGTTAATGGTTCATTGCTCTGTCACCAAGCCTAGCCTTGGGCTTGCAGGCCATTCACTAAAAGCAGGCCCTGGCCTAGGACCCAGGCACAGATGACACCCAGCTGAGCTCAGTTTGCTAAACTGTGGCCTGCTGGCCCTGAGTCTACATACCTGAGAAGAGGGGATGCCTTATCAGTTCGCAATCCTGAAGGATACAATAAGGACCTGAAGGCTATTCCAGGTTATCTCCTAGGGCCTACAGCAGCCTTTCGTGGGCTTTTTCAGGACACTAATCAAGGCTGCCTCTTTTCCCCCGAATAACTGTGTCTCTTAAAACTGCTTACTTGTAAACCAAGACTGGAGAGAGCAAAAGAATCAAAAATATTCTGTGTGGGTTGACCTTGCCTGCACTTCATGATATAAAAATTATTTTTAGGACAGAACGTTTCTTTAAGCTTTTAACAAACTAAGTTCTTCAGTGAGTCCTTGACGGTAGACGTGCTTTCCATTTGTTATTTAAGAATAGCAGACTCTCTCTTAGTGGGGAATCCTACTATTATACAAAAGACATTAGATGAAGACTTGTCACGGGGCTGCAGGGAGATAATTGCTTGTTTCTGGCTCCTCCCACTTTTAAAGAGACAACCTTTCCTGCTTGTTTCTTTAAAAGCTTTAGAGAGTAATGTGGACAAGAAAAGGACAGTGAAGTCAGTCCTGCAACTGCTGCAGCATACAGCGAAACCTCCTCTTTACTCCCCTACACGGATTTCATTCTGCATGACAAATTCCGATGCACCACAGTCTGGACCACAAACCAATTAGTCAAGAGCCATAAGTATAGGTTCGCATCCTGGTGTGTTGATGTCCTGCTCCTATCAAAGCCATAAAGAGTCAGTAGCAGGCAGTCCGAAGGGAACACTGTTCTGAGTGGGATGGAGGGAAGAACACTAGAGACAGGCTTCATTCTGAGGTTTCACTGCTGGAGAAGTGGGCGAGGTGATGAGTGAAGTTGCCTCTCCCCCAGACATGGCAATTGCACAGAAACAGGCCCAAGGGTACACTGGGTGTAGTTTCTTCTGCCTGGGATGCCTTTCCTTGCCTCTTCCCCTTTGGGAACTCTAAACCTTCTAGGTTAGATCAGTGAGTAACTATTCCTTCAGGAAGTCTTTCCTAAGCCCCTCCTTCTTTCTCGTTCCTCTGTCTTTTCCAGAAGAACATACTCAAACATGTCTCTGGCTTCCCTGTAACCTGTGCTCAGAGTCCTGCTGGTTCTCTTTGTGTTTGTTGCCCACACAGATCCCACGCAGCTTGAAGGAGGAGAGCGTCTTTCTCTGTGACAGTTCCTATTCCCCATCAGCACTAGACACACTGCCTCGGCCATACTGTAGAGAGGGCTTCACACCAGCTCTCCCATTCACCCAAGTATCCACCTACACACTTTAATTTAGTTTAACACTACTTATTAAGATGGAAACAAGAATCCCCGATCTTCATCTATCCATTCCCAAGAGACTCCAAGAGTATCACCTACAGCATGTTGTCCTCCTGTGCTCCTGGCATCCATTCTGAGATAAGGAGTGTCTTATTGGATTGAAATGTTTGCAAGAAGGAGTTGAGCATGCCTAGTCCAGTCTCACTCCTAATAGCATCCTATGGATCCCTCCACAACCAGTCCCACACAGTTCAGGTTACAACAAATGCACCAGGGCCCACTTTCCCTGATCACTGAAAACTGATTCATTAGCACCCCTTCTCCGTGTACGTGTGTGCGCATGTGCACACGTGCAAAACTGTGTATGTGCCTTTAAAGAAAATATTGCAAACATCACCTCAGTCTATCTGTAAATATGTTGCTATATGTCTCTAGTAGATAAGCACTAAACTTTTAAAATCTACTTAGCACATAAATTACGATTTGCTCTAAGGACTGAGTCTCAACATGTTTCTTCAGATCACAACTCCCTGTGTTGGAGACTACCATGGTCTGGGTGGATCACTGAAAATTCCCACGCTGGAAGTTCAGCCTCTAGTGCAATGACTTTGGAAGGCGGCCCTACCAGGAAGTGCTTAGAGACTGGGGTCACTTAGGTTTGCAGTGGTGGGGTTTCTTACTTTTTTTCTTCGGCCAAGTGAGAACACAGCATCCTCCTCTCTAGGGGCTGCAGCCGTGAGTTCCTATCCTAGAAAGAGCTGATCTCCACCCCCTCACCCCCAATACATTCATTCTTGATTTCCTAGTTTCTGGAAGAGCGAGGGGATACAATTCTGTCTTTATAAATCACCTACTCCCAAGTACTCTGCTACAGCCGCACAAATCAGACTGAGACGGAGGCATTGTCTACTCTATCCTGATTGCATACCTGGTGCGGAGCAGGTCCCGGTACATAAAATGAAAAGGGAGACATTTCAAAAGAACACACGGAAACCCATTTTCAAGCTGGAGACCTGCCAGCATTCACGCATGCTCCTTCTTTTGATAACAACATACAGAATTGCCCTCAACTCTCAGCCCCTATAATTCAAGAAAAGTAGCCTTTACTACCGGCTCCAGGGGTACAGCAAATGGCCACAGTGGGACAAAGCCAGGCCGTGCAGCATCCTTCCCAGTGTAATTGACTTAGTGATGGACACAGATGCAGGCAAAGACACACAAAGAAACTTTCTGGACAGATGAAAGGAGGCAAGTACCCGCTCTTATTGAATGTCGACCCTCAGAACAAGAGACTAATATGACTGCAAGGGCAGGCTGCATTTGAAAATGAATCTGCCACACAGAGAAAAAGAGATAGGAATGGAGAGAAATCAGACCCCGAGGAAGGCAGCTGATGAGCTATTTTTCTCAAGGCTGTGACCAAATTGCCAATGACACAGCCTAATGAGAATGTTTGATTTTTTGACTCTCAGTTGGAGGGCACAGCATTCAATTTTGACCACAGTCCGAGGGCACAGAGAAGGCACGGCAGCACTCGTGTCTGGAGAAGGCTGTGGCAGCAGGAGCGTCAAACTGCTTGCCCACATCACCACAAAGTTAAGGACGGACCGAAAGTAAGTCTGGGCTGTAAAACCTCAATGTCCACCCTCTGTAGCCCACTTCCTCTAGTACGGGGCCATCTACAAAGAGTTCACATCCTCCCAAACACTGCCAGCAGCTGGTTACCAAGGGTTCAGCCACATGTATCTGCACCAGGCATTTCACATTGAAATCACAACACCACCTGAACACCTGAGCCAAACTTGGCTTTGAAGTTGGACGTATCGCTTATATTCCATTGGACAAAGACGCATCTAGAAAATGGAAATGGAGACTTTACTTTAAAAAAAAATCTATGAAGTTTTAGATACATTGTTCAGTAAATAACATCTTGGCTCAAGCGATTTTTGGCTTGCTCACTCTACGATTTTTCACTCAAAATATTCGTGGGCTGGTTACATGGTGGCTCAGTCTTTGTGGCCCTACAAGACTGTTACAAATTCAAGGACATCCTGACCTACATAGGAGTGCCAGGCCAGATAGCACTGAACAGTGTGTGTGACCTTTTCTTCGAAAGAAGAACGGGAGGAGGAGGAGGATTGGGCAGGGGCAGTGTCAGCACATAAAAAAGAGTCAAGAGAAATCCCAAAGCCATGCGAATGATCAATAAGAAAGTATTTCTCAGCAGCATCATCCTGGCTCTAGTGCTCACCCATGTGAGCTTTTCTAGCAGATCAAGCCTGCGGGCATCAGATGCGACATTTATCAAAGATTGCAAACGGAGTGGCCTCGAAATCCCTTTCTGCGGAGACATTCCATGAGTTTAGTCGAGAAAGCCAGAACATTCTGATGGATTCGACGTGCGGGGCTTGCTGGAAGGACCATGTGCATACTGGCGTCGTTCCCTGTTTGGCTTAATTAATTTTAAATCTGCTCTCCATGTTCCTGGAAAAGAAGATAACTTCCAGAACAAGAAAGGCCTCAGCTCAGCACTTCTTTTCAGCAGGAGCTATTCTGTAGGAAAAGACTGTCTTCATTCATTGTGGTCCAAGATTGTCATGTCAGCATTATAGAAGCACATGCAGATATTAGGCATGATAACAGGAAGTCAAAGAGAAGAGTTGCTATATTTTCCCCAGCAGACTCTTTGCCTTCTGCAAAAAGCAGCTCATCCTAGCAGCTATGTGTTTCTTCTTAAACACATATGCATCTTTATTTCAAACACCTCATTTTTGGAACTATATATATATATATATATATATATACACACATATATATATATATACATATATATATATATATATATTTCACTTGGTTGAAAGACAAATTACAGAATAATACTGAAAGAAAACAGAAACTTTATCACCCTTCCACCTTTCTCGAAACTATGCGAGCTTTTGTAAAAGCTCATATTTGAGGGCCAGCAATATAAATTCATATTCGTTGCTAGGGCTGTGACAAAGTACCAGAAATTTTCTTCCTCTGACTTCTGGCACATAGACATTGAAAATTAAGATGTTGACAACTACGGTTTGTTCTTAGGCCTCTCTCCTGGATTTGCAGAATACTAGTTCCATGTTATAGCCTCATACAATTGCCCTTTCCCAGAGTTCTAATTGCCTCTTGTTACAAAGACTCCAGTCACAATCAGTCACAATCAACCGAGGCTCTTGGACCCAAGATCTGGATCCTAAAATTCCTGCCAAAGTCCTGACTGTAGCAAGATAACGTTTTTTTGTGGGCTGACATTGTAGAAGTAATTCTGTTTGCCTGAGGCCATGGCGGGTCACTCAGAAGGAAAGTAGTATCCTCACAATGGACCAGGGCACTCTTTCTACCTGTCTTTGACTTTTCCAATGGAGATACGACAAAAAAGGACACTGATGACAGAAGAAAGAAACAATTCCATCCAATGGGTTTGTTTATTAGGTTACTTACAGGAGTTGGGATGAGATGTCACAGTAACATGGGTGACTTAAAGGCAGCCGCACTACCAAAAGCACACGCCAGCCTGGGTGAGACAGCTCAGGAAAGCTCACCCCCAGGGCTCCCTGCATCATCTGCCAACAGTTCAACAGGTCTGGAGAGTCTCCTCCCTTCTGCTGGCGCTGTTACTGCCTACCTAGCCCTGGGGAGGCAGGTGCTGTAGATCCTTGTGAATGCACCTTATTCCAGGAGTTTCCTAAGACTACCAATTGTTTTGCTTCCAGACACTTGGAATTTTTGTTTAATTTCTTGGTCTTAAATTGCCCTCCGGAATGAAGTGTTTCCATTGGAGAAATTGTTACTCAACACTACCCAGCCAGGGCTCAGCAAAGGGAGGCAGACTCAGCAAGAGGCCAGCATTTGGAACCCATAAAAAGGGTCATCGCCAGAACCAGAATGTGCTAGTACATTGTCTTTGGGCTTACTGCCTCAATAACTGTGGAACAGAAAACCTGCTGTTGATTGTTGTTGTTTTTGTTGATTTTCTTTTGTTTAATGTCATATCATTATGAAACACTATCTCTGTATGTAGCCCAGGCTGGCCCATACTCTCTGCCTTTCCTCCTGCCTCAGCCTTCTAAGTGTTACGTGGGTTACGTGGCACAGTGCCCATCTTAGTATTTTGTCATTACAGATTCAAGTCAAAAATCAAAGAGCCTACCTCTTTATTGATCTAACCCAGCGACATTACTCAGCAATGTATTTACAGTCTAAGCCAGCATGACTCAGGGTTTTATTATATGAATATAAGAGAGCTCCAGCTTTTTTACATATGTTTAAAGTATATTTTTATATAATATACCTCTAAGCATTCCTTTAAGGATTTTTCTAGCCAAAACACAATTAATTGAATGTTTTTTTAAAAAAATATTATAATTGCTACTGTCCATGAGACTCAAGGTGTTATGATGTTATTACATGCCCATAATGACTCTTCCCAATTCTTTAAAATAAATAAAGCTATGGCTATTCTAAAAGTGCCTATCAGTTGAAGTTGGGGCAGAGTATCTGAATCATAAGAAAATCAGAAAACATTAAAACAACTATTAAACAATCGGGAATGTGTCCAAGGAGCACAGGATCCAACCCGTAAGAGTTTCAACTTCCAAAGGTAGAGCATTTTGAGCAAGGTAAATCCGCATTAAATTATAGCCCAAAGAATCCAGCAAGTGCATAGATCCATACTGCATACATAAATTATTGCATAATCTAGTAGGTTGCATAGGAGACTTTAAGTCTTCCTTGCGGAAGAATTCTAGATAGATTTCCCTGTCCTTCCAAGAAGTGAATTTAATTACCACCCCAAAATTACCTTTTGGGTGTTGGGTAACAGTAAAAAACTCTTTTCCAAGGAATGACAGAAAAAAGTAAGAGGCAACACCAGGAACTGGGCAGATATTCTTTAGCTTAAAACTATACTTTAGGAGGTGAGGGTTGAAACCATAATATTTACTGATGGCAATAGCTATATGGACATCACATGCTCCAAACACACACTCAGATTGGGGACATTCTTCTGGATATTTGGTGAATACTCTCCAAAACTGTCAAAATCCTAGGATACAAACAAAAATAATAAATAAATAAATAAATAAATAAATAAATAAATAAATAAATAAATAAAGGGAGAGTAGGAACTGGAGAAACGGGTTATCTGTATAAAACCCTAGGACAAAGAAAGTCTTTGGTGGAAACTCTGGTCATCCTCAAATTGAACCTTCAGTTTAATCTTTAAAAGATTTCGCTTCAATCACTCGGAGAGATGTGTAAAGAAGGAAAATCTTCTAACAAAATATAAATAAATACTTTTTAAAGATGAAAACAATGTAATGCTGCATAATCATACCAAGAGAGGTCCCGTGCATTCACACAGGTTAGCACATTGTTAGTCCTTCACTCTAAAGGTATTGTGGAAGTTCTGGTATACTGAAGTTTTAGAGGGTTCTTTCAGGGAGACAGATACGTTTAAGAAAATGTGAACGAATAAATTCTATTTTGCTTGGATAATCCTTCTTGCTTCTCACAATGCCGCTCTTTTTTTTCTCTCTCTTTCTGGGCCTGCCCTTTCTTAATTCCTTAAATCTATCTTTCTCCTCCTTTGAAAATCAAAGGCATAATTAGAGGGCATGCGGCTCCACCTTTTATGGAAATAGTCCTGGTCCTTATTTGCATGTGTTTGCACCCCTTGCCAGCTGCCCCAAAGAGCAAGAGAGTGGCTATATATCTCCTTGTTATCAAGAAGATTTTTGTTCAAAGCCAAAGATTAGAGCCGCAGCAAGGGCAGAAAATAACTTCTTTCCCCCTCTGAGAAATACGAGAGCAGTTTAAAGTGAATAGAAGTTAGTGGATCGGTGAACGAGAAGAAAACATCATTGCCTCTGAAACAGTCTTGCTCCTTCAGCTTTGCATAACAATATCCAGATCGCTATTATGCAGCTTCCAGTCGGCTTCCCAGCCCGGATCACTCAAGTTCCCCTGCCTGCAGTTAGACCTGTGGGAATAAAATGCACACTATGCACAGTACAGAAAGACAGAGTTAAATCTTCACACGGAAGCTTTTTCCCCTTAATCTAAACGCTCATTTCTGCCATTAACAGGTGTAAAATGTCTTCTGACAAAAAAGCGCAAACTGGTAAATGTGCTTTTGAAGTAGGTAACACAAGTTGCATATAAATAAGGCATACTGGAGACTGTCTGCTTCGGTTTTACAAAGCAGATGTCTGCTGTCCTAAGCAAATAGTTCAAGTTGTTTCCAAAATATGGAGGCAGAAAGCAATAGAGGTACCATTTACACACTCATTAGTCAGAAAGGAAATGCATCTGCTTGGGAAAATTGCTACTCACTAAAAAAACAAGTTTCCCTGGCAACAGCTTCATTACACAACTCTCAGGCCACTTGTATCATGAGAAGAAGAAGAAGAAAAAATGGAGAAATACATAAAAAGATTTTTAACAAGTTTTAAAAAATGTTGGTCATGAGAACATTTCCTTTGATGGTGGTGTCCAACTCAAATAGGGCATTGTCATATGCAAATGTGTTGGGTCACACCTTTACTAGTCTAAGACTTGCTTCACCCACTGTCCCCGCACGCTTTATACCACAATGAAAAAATTGACCATATCTAAAACTTAACTCTTCAGTAAGTCCAAATCACTAAGAGATGGAAAAACCATTATAAGTCATTGTATAACAGAGAGAGAGGGAGGAGAGGAAGGGAAGGTTGGAAGGAGGGGGTAGGAAAGAAGGGAGGAAGGCAGTCAATGGCTCCTGGGAGAGAGAGAACCAGCTTCTTCTTCTTTCTTCTCCCTCCCCCTCTCCCTCCTCCTCCTCTTCCTCCTCTTCCTTTTTTTTTTTTTTTGAGAGATGGGACCCCAATCTTAAATGATCAGTTTTACCTATGCAAATAAGAACAGCACCAATTCAACTCAGTAAGTACACATATATACTCACAAAAATAAAATAAATACAGAAGAGGCCATGGATTTGAGGAATGACTGGACAGACATGAGTTGGAAGTGGGAGGAGGGTTGGAAAGGATGCAAATACAGTGGATTTCATGTATGAAATCCTCAAAATTATAAAATGATTAAAAAAATAAAAACAAGAGAAATGGAAGTGGGGAGTGAAATCTCATCCCTCTGGCTGGTTCTGTTCACAAAAAAATGTCCATTATATTTCCTTGAGGCTTTCCTTAATTCCTTCCTTAATATTCTAAGTCTTGCCTCACACACACACACACACACACACACACACACACACACACACACACACAAACACAAACACACACACACACACTGAAAAATATGATAACAGAAATTTCAGTTGCTTGATAAAAGGGTCAATGAAGACTCTGAATTCCATAAAGTACTTCATCTTCTTCCACGTCTTCCAACTACCAGAGGTGAAATTCAAAAAAGAGGTGAGCATTTCTGTCTAAAAAGGATTATTGTTCAAAAGGGTATGAAATTTCTTTCAAAGTTCACCCAGATTCAGTGAGGAAATACCTTAATTTGCCCAGGAAAAAAAAGCTATAAGATATGGTTATTTTTCCCATGAGTACTGCACTGTGGCTAAAAATAAAATAGACCATCTGAGTATGCCAGCATTCTGGGTTGCTCTGGTATCTATGTCAGCTCTGAAATCTGTCTGGAAATACAGAACTTTTTCTCTCAGTGAACTGTTGCCTTGTAATGCTATGTATAAATGTATTTAATTGCTGACTCACCTCTAGAGGTCATAAACAGCAGCATGTTGGAAATGTTTGTTAATTGTACCTGGTAACAATCAATACACCTTAGCTTTTTGTAAATGATCATCTTTAGCCCTGGGCCCCAGAGAGCAAGTAAGTATTCAAGAACTCAGAAATGACAGTCAAGTCTCCAACCCATCATTCCCACGGTGGTGTGAGAAAGGGAAACACACTATGATTGTGTAGATACACATTCAAATGCACCATCACGTAACTTCTTCAGTCCCTGCTATGTGCCCTCTGGTTTGAATCCTCATATCAACCTTCTCAGGGATGATAAAACACATTTCTTTTTTTAATATTCAATATTTTATTTAAACCTTTTCTGGGAATAAATGGGAATAAATAAACCTCTAACAGTCACATTTTTTTATTGATCTCTACATTTTTCTCTGCTCCCCTCCCTGCCTCTCACCTCCCCTCCCTTTCAGCCCTCTCCCAAGGTCCCCATGCTCCCAATTTACTCAGGAGATCTTGTCTTTTTCTACTTCCCATGTAGATTAGATCCATGTATGTTTCTCTTAGTGTCCTTATTGTTGTTTAGGTTCTCTGGGATTGTGATTTGTGGGCTGGTTTTCTTTGCTTTGTGTTTAAAAACCACTTAGGAGTGAGTACATGTGATAATTGTCTTTCTGTATCTGGGTTACCTCACTCAAGAAGCAAACTCACCCAAGAGAACTAGACAGCAGGAAATAATCAAACTGAGAGATGAAATCAACAAAATAGAAACAAAAAAAACAATACAAAGAATCAATGAGACAAAACATATTTCTTAAAGGATGGTTCTGAACTCATACTTGAAGTCATTTGGCCTTTATCATTGTGTGTGTGTGTGTGTGTAATAGTAACTTTTATCAACAATTAATTTGAAAGCTTTCAAACAGCACCCGCACCAAACAACCCTGGGTGACTGAAGGCACAAGTCTCTTGCCTCCTCTGGCACTCAGACACTCGGCTGTCTACCTCTGAGCCAGGCTCAGTCTAGCATTTGGATCCTGTAATGTCAAGCACTAGGGAGTAACCATCTTTGGGAAGAAGTGAGGGGTGTGGGTGGCTGTTTTCAGTGGAAAACCTCAGAAGGATGAGATATGCGACTTCACTGAGTGGCCTGCCTTGCCATCCTTCTGGATCTTACATTTCGGGAGCACGAAGCAAAAGATGTGGGCAGATGCACGATTGAAGCGCTGTCACTGAGTTAAAGTGAGAAAGTGCTTGTTGGGGGGGGGGGGGTATGGGAATTTGCAGAAATTCTCAGGAAAGCAAAGAGAGCAAGGGCAAGAACCTGTATTAAGCTGATGCTAGGTGCTGGGCACATTATATTTAATCCCCAACATTTTTTACATGGATGCTGGTACTCCTGGTTGTCACAGCAACAACATGTCCTGTCTTTTTTTTTTCATGTAGTAGAATTGTGCAAAGTAACTCTTAAGCACCTTATCAACATTGTGAGAAAAGTTCTTTTATGACCACTGTACGGATTACAAATGTAAGACTTTAAGACATTCAGCAAATGCAACCCAAAATCCACAAACAATCACTGTTCCGTAGGATTCTACAGGAGCCTACGTCACATTTATTCTTCACTCTTTCTAGGAAGCCGGAGGGCTCATGTCATCTTATTGCCCGCGTACCCTATCAACACTGATGTCCCAGAGCTGCAAGGCCTTTCTTCTCCAGCATTCCCACTCCCAGGAGCACTGTCATAACCCCAGCCCCCAGGGCATGGCACTTTAGAAGTGCCTCCCAAATCTTGAATTCACAAACTTCCACCCCGTGTGTTTCCTTTTAGGAACACAGTGCACATAACCCCTGGCTGCCTCGTGAGTGAGGGCGGGACTGGGCCAAGGGAATTTAATAGGCATTGTTTTTCCTCATCTAACTAACACAAACATTTTGCAGACTGTGAACGACAGGGCACTTGGCTTTTTAAACCGCAATTAACTACAGGGCATCAGAAAAGAATTCTAACGCCTTGACTATGTTTTAAGCTTTCTTTTTTAGCACACATTTTTAAAGGTCTCTTTTGATCATTTCACACCAGTATACAATGTATTTTAACCCTATCCACACCCCAATGCTCTCTCTCCTCTCAGAGCTCCCCGCCAGGTTCCCCTCAGCTTCAGCCCCTGCCCCCCAGTCACTGAATTCAATTAAAGCACATACAAAATAGGTATGTGTGTAGGTAAACCTACACAGCAGACAGCAACCGCCAAGACCTCCTCGGCTGTAGGGAGGAACTCTGATGCCCTTCCCCATCACTCATTATGAAATGTTGTCTGGTTTGGTCTTGTTCAGGTCGTGCGCTGCCAGCACAGCCAGCCACTGTGAGTTTTTGAGGGCATGTCTAGAAAACTGTCCTGGGAACACTTTCCAATCTTTGTGTCTTGGAATTCTCCCTCCCCTTCTCCCGCAATGAATGTTTTCCCTGTATTTTTTCATTTGTTTCCCAGGTAAGAAAGAGATTATAGATACCATTTTCAAAGAGAAGTAGAAATTTCTTAAATGCTTATTTATTTATTTATTGAGGGGGCACACATATGTCATGGCGTGCCTGTGGAGGTTAGAGGGCAGCCTAAGGGAGTTGCTCCTCCCCCTGCCACCTTGCGGATTCGCAGATCGAACTCAGGGATCAGGTTTTGCAACAAACGCCTTTCTGTTGAGCCACCCCACCCATCTTTATGTTAGTTTTCACAAGTCTGTAATGCTCTTCCGAATGAAGTCAGTTGTCCAGAAGTTCACCCAATAGATACTCAAAAAATTCACAGTAAGCCGATAGGGGAGCTTGGAAATGAATAATTGTGTCGACTACATAGACATGCTAAAAATCCAAGTTCATTGTTCACATAAAGCACAGGTAACACATTTACTTGAAAACTGTCTGAAGAGGTAACAAACGAACTCTGTTCTTTTGAAATTCATTATTTATTTATTTATTCAACAAGTATTTATTGTTGAATATTCTTGGTAACGATGACATAACAAAGGAAACACAAAGCCCTATCCGTTATGAAGTTTGCATGCTGATAGGAACAGAGAAACAAATATAAGTAAGATAATGACTATGACCGTCATAGAACTAAGGGAAAATAAAGCAAACACAATACAATAGGGAAGCAAGAGATGGTTTGCGACATTCGGTACGTGGGTATGGGAGAAATTCTTGACACAGTTCATCGGCGCTTTCAAAATATTGGTCTTGGAAAAACTTACATATCGAGAATAAGCATTTAAGATTTTAGTCCTCTGTGGACAAGAAAGTCAGCCAAATACATTAATATTGTTGGATGTTTCTTAATTTTAGGCATGAGATGAGATGTTTTATGGACTTTTTCTAGAATAAATTGTAGAGAATAATAAAGCATGACAGAAAAAGACAGGCTATGCCTGGCGATTTGTGGAAGACAGACTAGACCATTGATGATTTCCTTGTCTGTGACCCTGGGGGACACTGGCTACCGTCTCAGACCTCATGCAGCCCCCAATGAAATCTAGGCACATAACTAGAATCCCATCTGGAGCCTCTTTGAAAATCATCAAGCTAACAGATTCCTGCTGTCCTTGCATGACCCTGGTACAGCCGGAGGAACAATTGAGGTGCAGGCGATATGACATGGTCTCTCTCCCTCACAGGGCTCTCCTTAGTGCCTGCAAAACAAATCAGAACGCACAGCGCTAATGGCTAAGCAGACGAGTTTGTCTTCATCGGCTTTCTTTTCTTCTCCCCCCCCCCCCATTTATAAAATGGCAACAGTGGATAATGAGAAAATCATTTGTTACTAAGATGAAATAACTTCACAACACCAAGACCTTGAAAGGGGATTGCAAAGAATTGGGGTTAGAATTCCAATTGTCACTCAAAACACAAACATCTGTAGCTAATCTTTTATTATTATTTTTTTTTAAAAAAGAGAACAAACTATCTTTTCTTCATTACACATACCAATTCAAGTTCCCACTTCCTCCACTCCTCCCATCCCCTCCACATCCCTCTCACCCCACCCCCATCCATTTCTCAGAGAGGGTAAGACACATTGCTTTGGGGAAGGTCCAACGTCCTCCCTACTATATCTAGGCTGAGCAAGATATCCATCCAAAGAGAATACGTTCCCAGAAAGCCAGTACATGCAGTAGGGATAAATCCTGGTATGATTGTAGCTAATCTTAAATGACGAAAGAAAACCCCGGCTATCTTCTGCTTCGGTGCCTTGACAGTATCAGGAGATGTAAAATTGTCCATGAGCCTCACAAAGATTTAACTCTTCTTTTCTTTTTTTTTTTTTTCACCAATTTTTAATTTTCATTTTATTTGTTCACAAATTGCCATCAAGCTTTTGACCAATAAGCTATTATCTTCATTTACTCTTAGCATCCAATACTATATAAGCATTTAAAAATAAACATTTTTTCTTATAAAATTGCTAAGTACTAATGTTCCTTCCATTTTTATCACTTATTTCCATTATCTTTCTGAAACACAATAAAAAATGTTCACACACAATTCTGGCTGCTTCCTAGTTATGGAAAACGTGAAATTTAGACATTTAAGAAATACACCCGAAATGTATTTATTTGACCTCAAAAGCTTTTCAATCCATTTAAGATTTCCTATTTAAGAACTATAGAGTGGACCAGAAGATCCATCGGAGGGAACCTTTGTCTGGCGATGGATGGAGATAGAGACAGAGACCCACATTGGAGCACTGGACTGAGCTCCCAAGGTCCAAATGAGGAGCAGAAGGAGGGACAACATGAGGCACAAAGTCAGGACCGCGAGGGGTGTGCCCGCCCACCCACTGAAACCGTGGGGCTGATCTAATGGGAGCTCACCAAGGCCAGCTGGACTGGAACTGATGGAGCATGTGATCAAACCGGATTTTCTGAATGTGGCTGACAATGAGGGCTGACTGAGAAGCCAAGGACAATGGCAATGGGTTTTTGATTCTACTGCATGTACTGGCTTTGTGGGAGCCTAGCCTGTTTGGATGTTCACCTCCCTAGACCTGGATGGAGGGGGGAGGACCTTGGACTTCCCACAGGGCAGCCAACCCTGACTGCTCTTTGGACTGGAGAGGGAGGGGGAGAGGGAGTGGGGGGAGGGGGAGGAAAATGGGAGGAAGTGGAAATTTTTAATAAAAAGAAAGAAAAAACCAATGGTAATAAAACATATTCATAGCATAAAAAAAGAACTATAGAGTGGAGGTAGCTCCACCGCATGTTATAGTACCAGAGTCACTATTGAGAACATCGCTAAAGTTATTAGCTGGAATCAGCAGAAAGGCCCTAGCAGCCAGACCACTCAGGCATTCAGCACTCACTCCCCAGCTCTGTTCAAGATGCTTCACTGCAGCTTAATAGGTAAATGTCACAGCTCTCTGCCACACGCATCAAGGACTTTCCTGGCACCGATGTGCCTACTTCAGGATGAGCAATATTTCACAGGCATCAGAATTAACCCATCCTCTAAATTCAATTTAATAAGACTGCGTTTTCCTCAGTGTTTCACCTTTGTGTATAATTTATTATCATTTCACATGAAAAGCTACAAGCTCAGTGTGCACATTCATGACTGTATTTCCTGTAAAGGAAGCCCTTATCTTTTCCAGCTTTAAATGCTGGAAGCAATGGCAACTATAATTGGGTGCCTTCTCAGAGCATCTATGGAAGTTCATACGAAAAGGAAGATTAGAGGCCAAATATCAGTGTTTACTATTACAAAGAATCCCCAAATCCCCTTTCTGTCTTTCAGCAATGAAATGGAAATCTACAAACAAGGACTCCTAGAACCTGTGAAACCCTGCACTATTGGCAAAGCCAGGAAAGCCAGGATCGCACAGGGTCATTTGAAAGACAGAGTGTGAAGGCACGGAAGCAAGTGTGTATATACTTTGTCTTAACTTTTATTTTTCCTTTCTTTCTTGGAGCAAATCTGAGGCACCACAGATGCCACAGTGTATACATGAATGGAAAAGAAAATGAAGCAAACTATGCCTGCCAAAGTGTATCCAGTACCAGAATGCAAGTGTCCACGGACGGACAAGGATGTTGTGCAACCCTCAGCATCACATCAGCATCTCCTTGAAAGGGAATACGTCAGTCGAAGACTTCCTGGGGAGGTCCTAGTTCCAGGGAGATGCTATGAGGATGATACCTTCATGCTAAAAAAAAATAAGTCTTCTAGATGGGGATAGGAATATCGAATTCACAGGGTCCACCTCTCATCACCACCGGCTGTGTGCTGATCTTACAAATGGACCCGTGGTCCTTATTGCAAACATAGGTGCCAAACTCAGAAGTCCTAGTTTCTCAAAAGCAATACATGCTCTTGGGTATCCTCAGTGGCAGAGGTCAGAGCCCATCAAGTCAGATGCCAATGGTGTTCACTCCACACAACGGTTTCCTCCCTAGCCACACACACTTAACAACAGACACATCACAAGCTCACTTGCCAATCCCTCTAATGGGTCTTTGTTTTCAGAGAACAATGGGAATTATAGGAGTAGATTGCCTCATCCATCTATAAATAGCTGTTGTTAAATGTGGTTCTCTATTGTTGTTCAAGCTTAAAAATGAACTTGATACTTGGAAGAAAACATTCATCTATTGGATAGTTTATGATGCCCCGGTGACGTCATTGTATCTAGGTGATTAAGGACCTATTTGGTTTTCCAATCAGACAAATCCCCAGCTCTCAAAGGGAATTTTAATCAGCCCTGCCAGCCATGCTCAGATTGTCCCTGGGAACAGGGCACTATTGACCTTTCCTGCACAGCAAATTTAAATGTGAATCACTGGACTGGTTAGGATTTCTGCCATTTCCCCACGGAGCAAGATCCGAGATGAACTTTCAGCTTCGGCCATACATTACCAACACAAACGCAGAAGCTGTGAAAAGCCAGGAGCAGAATGATGTCTTTTCCGGGACGCAAAGGTCATCGCTGTTTTCGCTCATTCATTCCAGCTGACCGCAGGTTCCTACACTGACTGTCCCATTTAGAGAACTCAAATTGGAAAATGACTGTCCTTATGAGTTTGCAGCATGGCCACTGCATCAAGATTATCGACTAAATTTAACTTTGCTCTCATTTGTATGTCAAAGAAAAAGCAGTTTCCCTTGTGACAAAACAGGCCCAAAATGATTCATTTTTTTTAACGTGGAAAATATGATTCTATTTATCAGAACAGTTCTATTTTCCCTTGTATCACTGAGGGAAAAAAAAAAGAAAATAAAATCCCTAGGTAAAAATTTTTGCAGAGATTTGTGGCTGTCACAATAAGCACTTCTAAGGCACAAACTCACGAAGCTGCTAGGTCATCGGGAATTCATTAAGCAGAATGAGGAATCACACAGCAAACAAGACCTCACCTGATAGAACGGGAATCACACAGAAAGCAGATCTCTAACCAGTAGTCAAAGCACCTTATGACAAACACCCATGAGAGTCCCATGATCTTTAGGACGAGACTCCATGCTGCTTTCATATGCCCGAAACTATAGCCATAAAGGATGTAATCATATGCAGGATGCTACATCATAGCAGACTAACAATTGAAGAGTGAGAGGAGGCAAGCTGGAAGGACTTAATGGACAGTCCCACCAAAATCAATACCTTAGGGCTTTTGATACCCGCTATAAAAGGTACTGTCTGTAACCAAGGTCATTCCACACCCAAATACCGGGCCTCTAAGCTAATTTTCAATCTAATTTAGTTAGCTACCCCATAATATTTAATTCCAAAATAAGTATCTACTTAATTATCTCTCTACATCAGGAAATATTTATTTTTTTACATTTGTGTGTGTGTGTGTGAGAGAGAGAGGGGGGGGGGAAAGGAAGGGAGGGAGGAAGGGAGAAAGGGAGGGAGGGAGGAAGGGAGGGAGGGAGGGAGGAAGGAAGACATACGTGTTCTGGAGGACAACTTGAAGGAGCTGGTTCTCTCCTTCCACCATATGAGTCTGGGGGATCAAAGTCAGGTCCTCAGGATTGGCAAGAAGCATCCTTATCAGCCGAGTCACCTCAGCATTGTTTTCAAATATTTTAAAAGCCCAGCTCTTCTAGGTCTAAAAGCAATTAACCTCTTAAACTGTAAAGTCATTAACTCTGCAATTGGTGTGAAGGAGACTTTGGGGTTTGAGACTAGGATTTCTTTTGTCACTGGTGGGCTATCCGCTATATTATAATGATAGGCAGATTTGGTTATACATTATATTTACAAATTACCTTCACCATAAAAATGAGGCATCACTATAAGAGACAGGAATTATCTTAAGGTTCCTCTGGAAGCAAATGCACAATTGCTTGACCCTCAGCTATATATGATATGGATTTGACATTGACTTCTACTGCACAGTATTAAATGTGAACCATAGCTTGATGGTTGAGGAGATCGCTGACTCCGGGAGGTTTATTTTGCAAACATCAGGATCTGACTTGGAGCCCCAGAGAACAGCCCTAGCCCAGGCCCAGTGCAGCTGTAATTTTAGTGTTGAGTAGGTGGGAACAGGTAGTACATCCCTGGAGCTTGCTGGCTAGGCAGCCCAGCCTACTTGAAGAGTTCCAGACCATCGAAAAACCCTGCCTGAGGATCTAGTAGCAGTTTATGGTTGGGGAAGATGGTGGTATCGTCTTCAGTGTGTAACTGCTGCTCAACTGCCCATACCTCAGTAGGTAACCTCCTATCCAGCTTGTATAAGCAACTCTAGTTAAACTTACTAGCAGGAAATAAGAAAAGATGGATGGAGCTTTTTCCGGAAGACGAAAAGTTCCAATGGGAGGGGGAAAGGAAAGGGAAATGGGGATGGGAATGAGAAATTAAATACAGATATAAAACAATCCAAAAGTTTTTTCAACGATGCTAGTTTTAAAAAAGTAAGTAAAAATAAAAACCACAACTCTCACTTCAAGGGAATAAAAAAACATTTTGATGTAGAGTCAAATTTGAGTACCCAAGACCTAGGGAACACAGAGCACATGGGAACAAACCCATGTAGTTTTATAGTAGCGTAACAAAGACAGTCATAAATCAAGACACTTTTAGGATATATTGGTGGAAACATCAGACACAGATACAAGAAAATGGGGGAATCTCTGCCATAGGATTCATTCAGCATTCAGGTGCCGTCTGATGATATCCTTAGCTTTTGGGGTGGTGGAAATCAGTGGTCTGCTAAGTTCATAGATTGTAAAAGGTTTATATCTGGTAGTCATTGGACGTTAGTGCTGAGATTGAGATGGGGAAGGAATTAGTTATTCAGGAGGCTACAACCAGCCCCAAATAGAATATAATTAGGCTCTGGACCTGCAACATTCCAACATCTCCACATCACTGCAATTCTACTCAGTCGATCGGTCTTTGCTGCCCGGCTTCTTTCCAAGAATTCTTTACAAAGGTGAGTGGGGCCTGAAAAACAACACTTAAGGTTATGCTCTGGCATCCATACACACACACACACACACACACACACACACACACACACACACACACGTAAACCACAGACACACACATACACACAACACAAACATATTGAGAAAGTTTGGTTATTTCTTAGGCCAAAAAGGAAAAAAAAACAGTTATAAGTCATTTGTGTGGTCTTTGACACACCTTGACAATTTTAAATAAAATAATGAAAAAGCAAAAATTAGTTTAGACATTATTCACTCTCTGTAAAGGATGAGTGGCTGTCTGCTTCTTCAGCTGCGGAATCCAGGAAAAGTAACCATGACACCAGACCTGGGCCAGGTAATCACATAAGACTTAGTTCATATCTGCCAACAACAACTGAATAGCCTGAGTTTCAAAGACAGAGGCTCCCAGTTACACAGCTTCAAGTGTCAGTCTCGGGGCTCCAGATCTAGCATATTTCAAGGACGGCATTCTCTGGATTGGCCATCATTCAACTCCATTTCTGGGCAAACCACCTTCTATCAATCATGCAGATGTGATGAACAACTGTAAGCACTGTGGAACAGCAGAACTGAGAGCAGAAGACAGACCCCATTTTCCTAGGTTCTCACTGCTCTGTTTTTTTTTTTGTTTGTTTTTTTTTTTAGGAGGGCTTCTCTCAGAACTCTAGCCTCGCAGTGGGGAAGACTTTCTGGTGTCGCTCGGAATGACGACTGCAAGAGTACCTAAGCCAAAAGTGTACCAAAGACACTGCAAAGTCATTCTGATGCAACCGTTCCAATCAATAAAGAACAGCCCACAATGCAATCAAGCTTCCAAAATGATCTTAAGATAGAGACAGAGAAATTAAAGCCCAAGGTCAGGTTTTGATGGTGTTCCACATCCTACCACCTAGCTCTGATTTTTTGCATATTTCAGCAGGCATGCTTTTGTAATTCCCAGAAATAACAAGCAATATAGCAATGCCAGAATCATCATGAAAGCGCTGTTAACTTAAAATCAATATAGAACCCACAGCACCTAGAACACTGAGGTAAACTTGGACGCCAGCAATTGGAAAAGTATTCTTTTTATCTGAACCGGGTGATAACTAACAAAGACAAGCACTGAATGTGACTGAACCATCGGCGTTTGTTCTCCCAGCTCCCATGCTGTTTGCGTTGCTCGTGTCCGGGCACTGCCAGTGATAGAAGATGTTGAAACCTTCAGAGAAGCTATCTCCGAAGCACTGTACATGTCTGAGTTACTTGTAGAAGGACCATAAATTCCTTCAAATAATATACTTATATTTTGAAAGACCGACTCTGTCTCTCTCCATGACTCTCTCTCTCTGTGTGTGTGTGTATGTGTGTGTGTGTGTGTGTGTGTGTGTGTGTGTGTGTGAACTCGACCTCATGAATCCTAGGTTGGTCTCAGGTTTATGTAGCCAAAAATAGGACAGTCTTCTGAACCTCCACCCTTGCTCCTGGATGCTGATACTACAATCACTGCACTAGGTTGACAGGTTGCTGGGGATTAAATCCAGGGCCTTATGTATGCTAAGCAAACACCGGCAGCTGAACTTTATCCTCACCCAAAAACTATGTTGCTGTCAAATAGAAATTTCAATGTTTCTTTCCTTGAGAGAGCACACAATGATTAACAAGTTGTCAAACTGATGATAAAGTTGCCATGATGATCCAATTACATAATACTATTGGTTACTGGCACAAAATGAAGAGAATAAAATGTTTAATTCAAAGGAAATCCATGACTTTTAACCACTAATTTCATCCATTACCTAATTTGACACACAGTAGGTCTTCAGGTGTTGTTAAAGAAATGTAGGGAGTTTGGTTTGTTGTTGTTCTTTTGGGGGGGTGCTTTCCATATTTTGTTTTATTTTCAGTGAGAAGTTTATCATCCCAAAAAGCAAACGGGATCTCTGGAAACAAATATCATTTCAGAGTCAGGTGTCCCCAAACACGAGAACCAATCTAAACCGAGCCTTTTAAATTTTAAGTCACAGAAACAAAAAAAGAATACTACAAAAAAAAAAAAAAACGATTTCAAAATAAAGCCCAGACAGATTAAGGAAGAGTATGTGGCATCTGCAGGTCTTCAGAGAAGCCCAACTCTTCCCAGGTAGAGATAACTGCAAACTCTGTGAGTAGGCCAGGGCCTGTTGCACAGCACAGAGCGAAGAGCGTCAGAGCAAGGGCTAGACGGAGCCACCGACAGCATCAAAGGTTGTTATAAACGTCATAGATCCAGTCTCGTGAACAGAATCGTACACTGGAGAGATTTTAGGTGTAAATGTCTTATGGAAATCTTTATGATTAAAGAAAGGCCCAATCACACACAAAGTCCTCCTCCACTGCAACTTCTCAATCACTGTGTTGATTGAAGCTGGCAGGTACAGAGGGGGAGAGAATGCGGCATTAAACCAGACAGGCAATTTGCCTTTTCCATTTGCCACCAAATAAATGTTGATTTTTGCCATTTGTTCATCTTCTCCATGCATCATAGAGGCTTAAGGGGAAGAATTAATATCATTCTTGGGCTCTCACAAAGAATGGGAATTCTAAGTTTGTATGTAAAAGGGAGACATTTAAGTTTTCTTCAGAAGCCATAGAAAAAAATCTCAGCTAAAGCCTAGTAGTGGCTTTCTTTGGGGGGGGATAACAAAACAATTAATATGTTCTATATAACAGAGTAAATTCTCTTGTCAAAGCCGGCCTGTACAGAGGTTAGATGTCAAGAGCATCACTAGCAGATCTGGAAAACTACAGCAGACAAGACAGAAAACTGACCTTCTGAATTCTAAATGTCTACAAAGAAAGCGAAAACAACCATAAAATGAAAACAAACTAAACCCCACAAAACATAGATTAATTAGTGAGATAACAGGAAAAACGATTCTGAGAAACCTGAATAAAATGCAGGTTGTGAACACAGAAGTTCCAGCACACACACTCAAAGAGTATTTTTTTTTCTCCATAAGGAGAGTAGGAAAGAATGAGGATGGATCCCTTTCTCCAAGCAACTTGTACTTGTCAAAACAAGTTAGCTACAGTCACCTACCAGAGCTAACTGCAACAAATAATGTTGAAAGCTACAATGTACCATTTGAGCAGGTTCATCCTAGGGAGAAAAAGATGTAGGGTTCCCAGAAGGAAGATCCCTGGACCATGTAACCCAGTGGGATGTGCATACAGAAGCAGCCTGGGCCTAGAACACATTTAGATTAACTGTCTAAAACATAGCCTAAAACACAGTGGTTCTCAACCTTCCTAATGCTGGGATCCTTCAGCACAGTTCTTCATGTGTGGTGACCCCCAACCATAAAAATTCTTTCCTTTGCTACTTCATAATTATAATTTTGCTACTGTTATGGATTGAAATGTATATATTTTTGGAGACAGAGGTTTGCCAAAGGGGTCCTGACCCACAGGTTGAGAAGCACTGCTAATAACAAGGCCAGGAAAAAGCAGGACAGGATGGACAGGGAAGGCAAGGAGGAAGGCAATGCTAGGCATTTCCTTCCAGTCCTTCATACTGATTACATTTTTAAGGGTCAAATGTTTTGACAACCATGTTAATCAGGAAAGTCTCTGGTTTTGCTAACTCTGTCCACCGTAAGGACAACACAATATAGTATTTACTAGTACTATTTATGGGTCTCTGGAAGAGTCCTTAGCTGGAGAGGAACAAATTCAGAAACAAAGTCACAGGACAAAAACCACAGAACTGTGCTAATGCTCCAGAAAATGGTGCTCAGATGATTTGGGATAGCTGCCTAAAAGAACTGGAAAACCCAGAGTTTGTTGTGTGAAGATTTGCCATAGTTTTAAAAGGCACTAAACACTGTCAAAAGCACAACTTATTCAAGGAACAAATAACAATCAGAAAGTGCTTCTTTCCAGTCCAGAGTTGCCAGGAGGAAGAAAGAGAGTTCAGCTGGGAGATTCACAGACAGGAGTTAAAGGGATCCAGTGAAACACGGGCTGTGCCCTGACTTCTCATCTTTTTACCTGCAACAGCACTGACCTTGGGAACAAGTAGATGCCTCTAAAGGGTCATGGAACCTGACAGGAAATGACCAGTAAACACACATATAAGAAGTTTTGAATTACCCATAAATGTTTAAAAATGGTCATTTCTTGATTGTGTGCAATTTACATTCTAGGTTCACTTATAAAAGAACCAATCCTAAGAACGCAGGCTCTGGAGATTGCCGAGTGATGCATTCTGTTCAATACCACAAATAAGCTCAGCTCTTCCCAGTTTTCCCACAGGCTAGTGTGGCAGTAGAGCACCTAGGACTTGCCTCCGGTGGTCCTTGAGACCTGGGGCTCAAATCCACTTCTGAGGCAGCTGCCAACTCCAGACCAGCATAAATCATAAAGGAGGAGAGGCCACTTACCTGGTTAACATCAAAACATTGTTGGACTGGGAGAATGTGAACTGAGCACTTAGATTTGGCAGTGGAAACATCAGGATTTGAAATTCTGCTGCTAAGTTTTATACCAGAAAATGTGGATCAGACTGGGGTGGTAGTGTCAGCATCGTTTCTTTACTTGGAGTGTTAGGGGTATGTACGGCACACTACTGTCTAAGCTGGTGAGGACAATGGAGAACATGGAATAGATGAGCTCCTTCCAGTTTGATGATAGCATTTGGAGGAGTTCTCCTCTCCCCGCCTCATCAGGAAAGCTCCTTTTTGATGGAGGAAGGTCATTGGTTAAAATAAAAGGAACTGCTTTGGCCCATTTCATTGGTTAGGACATAGGTAGGTGGAGTAAACAGAACAGAATGCCGGGAGGAAGAGGAAGTGAGGTCAGACTCCACAGCTCTCCTCTCCGGAGCAGACACCTCAGAGAGAGACGCCATGCCCAGCTCCCACGCAGACGCACGTGATGAAGCTCCGACCCAGGATGGACTTAGGCTAGAATCTTCCCGGTAAGCGCACCTAGGGGCACTACACAGATGATTAGAAATGGGCTAAATTAATATGTGAGAATTAGCCTAGAAGAGGCCAGATAGGAAGGGGCCAAAGCAGTGTTTAAATGAATACAGTGTCTGTGTAATTATTTCGGGCATAAGCTAGCCGGGGCAGGCGGCTGGGGTTTTGGGGATGTAGCCCCGCCGCCGCCCCTATTACTACACTTTTGACTCTCAAGGCTCAAGTGTTGTTTTATTTTTGATGGTCTTATGTATATGTGTATGTGTGTGTAGACTGTAGAATAGTCCCCTAATGCCATACGTAACTACTGTGCACACCAAGAGCATCCTTTCTTTATCCAGTGATCGTCGGTGAAAGATTTCTTCCAAACTCCCACTTGGCAGAGGAAAAACCAAGACCATTTGCAGTATTTCTCACAGTTTCCTACAGTCATCTGACTCCAGGAAGGGATGGTGGGCTTTACAAAACCCAGTCAGAAAGTCTCTCAAAAAATAATAAACAAACAAACAAGCACATAAATAACTCAAGAGAATGGAGGCACGACAGGAGCGGAAGTGGTACAATGTTGTGAATGCACAGATGACGTAGAAAATTTTCCAAAAACAATTACTTAAACTTTAAACTTCAAAGAAAGAGTTTATATAACTTAGAACCACAGGCCCCATTGCTTCACTTTACGAACCTGCCCGATACACAGGTCGTTCTTAAACAGACATGGAGACAATGCAACCCCAAATGGAATAAAGCATCCCCTCCCCTCCTGCAAACAAAATTTTGATTTGTCATGTGGAATGGGTGAAAGTATCTTTGACCTACAGAGAGCCTTACATGACCAGCCAGGAAACAGAATTTCAATCCTGTACATAACCTAACCCTTTACAAAGTCTTTCCTATAACTGCAATAAAGCCATGTGAGGTAAACACCCCACTAAAACACATGTGAAATATTAACCAAGTCATCAGAAACTAAAATACTGAAACTAAAAGTAACCAACTCAGTGTTCTAGATTTGTTGCTTCACGATATTTAGGAAGAGTTTACAGCAAAATGCTTTCCTTATAATTTGATGCCTGAGATAAAGTATGTTAAGAAGGAATATTTTTCAGTGTGGTTCTCACCTTAAATGACAAAGTAAATTTGCACCAGGATAAAGGTAATAGTAGAAAGTGGGGGGGGGGGGGATCAGCAAAATATCACTTTTCAGATTATTCCCTTATGGCTCTTCCCTCTCCAATGCCCAGCCTGAAAACGTCAATTTTAACTCCTTTCCACCTGAACCCTTCCTGAAAGTAGGTCAGTTCGCCTCAGCAGACAGCTGCGGACACAGGCAGAGGAGACGCTGGAAACGTTTTGGCACACCCTGACATATAAATGTCCGTCGCTAAGGATTTGTGCCTTTCTCTTTGTCTGTTTGTTTCCCTAGATTTTCCTATGAAGGAACTTTTGAGAAACCAAAGGTATCTTTACATCTCAGCTTTTACAGAAATCAGCAACATAACAGAGCACACTCAACAGGCTCACTACACCACCTCGAGAAAACTGAGTAAGGTTTCTTCCTCAGGTTTCAGGTCCAGAAGGGTCGAGTTTTCCTGTCTTAAACTGCTGGCCAATCTACGAATCACTAAGTTTGTATTCATCTTCTTAGACCTGACCCACCGGTCCCAGGAACACACAGGTCTGAAACTCTCTCTGGCCCCAGAGCCCATGAGGGTAACCTGCAGGTTATGGTGTTGACAATATTCTTCCTTGATCTTAGATTTTGAGGCTCAGAATGGACTCTTATTCAAACTATTGATACTTATAGTTATATTTTATTTGCATTTTAATAAATAAAGCTTTCCCGAAGATCAGAGTGCAGGCAGAGTTAAACCACTAGAAGCCAGGGAGTGGTGGCTCACACCTTTAATCCCGGCAGCCACACTGGTTAGCTATAGAGCTGGATGGTGGAGGTACGTATCTTTAATCCCAGCACTAGAGAGGAATATAAAACGGAAGAAGACAGGAGATCAGGATCTCAGTCTGCGGTCTGAGGTTTGGTGGCGAGCATTGCAGTCTTTAGTCACTCTGAGGAAAGGATCGCCCCTTTGTTTGTTTGAGCCTTGGCAAAGGTAAGAACTCTCTAGTGGCTTGGGGGCTTTGTTTTACTGATCTTCAGCTTGAACCTCAAAATCTGTCTCTTGGTTTTTATTATTCACACTAAGATACTATTCTTCATTCAAATTATTCCTCATCATGGGAGGAATACAGAGGTAAGAGAAAACATGTTTCATCTCCTACCTCATGCTCATCAACTTCTCACAGCTGCCCAAAGGCTGGCTGACAAAAATGATAATGAGATCACATCTGGATTCAAGGATGCAGGAGTTATGTCTGCCACATTCACTAGTGAGGAGCCTTGTGGCAGACGTTCAATATTTGCTAGTCCATCTCCAACCTGAACAAAAATCTGAATTTCATTCAATTCGCAGACTTCTTGATGTCTGAATACTTATCCTTCTTGAAGCCCTGGGCAAGAGTTAGAGGAGTCTTCTCCCTCCTTCCCCTCCTCATTGGGACCTTGGAGCTCAGTCCAGTGCTCCAGTGTGGGTCTCTGTCTCTATCTCCATCTATCACCAGATGAAGGTTCTATGGTGATATGCAAGATATTCGTCAGTATTGCTATAGGATAGGGTCATTTCCGGTTCCCTATCCTCATCTGCCCAAGGAACTAACTGGGGACATCACCTTGGGCTCCTGGGAGCCACTCTAGGTTCAAGTCTCTTGCCAGCCCTAAGGTGGCTCCCTTAACTAAGAATTGTGCTTCCGTGCTCCCCTATCCAGCCTTCCTTTATCCCAATCATCCTGTTTCCCCAAGTTCCCCCCAGATGAGCAAGGAAGTCAGGACCATGAGGGGTGCACCCACCCACTGAGACAGTGGGGCTGATCTATTGGGAGCTCACCAAGGCCAGCTGGACTATGACTGAAAAAGCATGGGATAAAACCGGACTCTCTGAACATGGCGAACAATGAGGGATGATGAGAAGCCAAGGACAATGGCAGGGGTTTTGATCCTACTTCATGTTCTGACTTTGTGGGAGCCTAGCTAGTTTGGATGTTCACCTTCCTAGACATGGACGGAGGGGGGCGGACCTTGGACTTTCCACAGGGCAGGGAACCCTGACTGCTCTTTGGACTGGAGAGGGAGGGGGAGAGGAGTGGGGAAGGGGGAGAAGGGTGGGAGGAGGGGGAGGGAAATGGGAGGATGGGGAAACTTTTTTTTTTCCTTTTCTCAATAAAAAAAAAAGAGTTAGAGGAGTCAAAGCCTTTTGAATATCCATTTCTGTGGGTACTACTATCACTCAGAGTGTGACAAAGCTTATTCCTCCTGGTGAACGGGGTTAGAGGTCAGTATGGAGCCACGTTCCCACCTCTTCACCACACACAGTAAGAGTAAGAACATCAGATGGAACTTTGAAATTGTTGCTAACTTTCCCATAAAACCAAAGAGTTCAAAATTCTTCTCTCGAGGGTAGCTCAGCCAGAGGCATTTAAGGATGCGGTCTGTGCAGGTACCCTCTCCACCCAGATGCTGAGTTTCCTGCCTTGCCTCATCCTATGGTCTTCCATAAATCCATACATCACAGTCTCAAGATCAGAGGTAACATTCAAATTTGACTTCAGACATCTCTCTAAAACCATTTAAGAAAACCTTGAACAAAGTAACCTTACAATGACAAAATATAAGCTCCATGTGAATCTGTGTGTGCGTGTGTGTGTGTGTCAACACACACCAGAGCGGAGCAGTGCTCTGTGAACTTAGCACATGAAAAAAAACAATCAAGCCCATTCTTCTTTTGATTGTTTTTTAGTGTTCTCAGCTGGAAAAAAAAAGTTAATTTTTTTCTGATGTAAAACATCAAAGAAATCTATTTCCAAATTCTTACCTAGACTATTATATGGACCATCATTCACTGCTGACAATCCCCACTTCCAGCTTTGTGATCATGTTTATTATCTTTCCAAAGCAATCTTCCCCATCCATTTTCATCTCCCTAATCAAATAACATTGTTTAAAAAGGCAATTTCACTTAATACTTACTGCACTCTGCATTGTAACAGCACACGGCCTTTTCTCTCTCTCCACCCAACTCTTTGAAAGCATTTATAAACTGTGACAGGCTCTCCTCCTCCTTACTCTGAGAACAAACCACTTAGGCCAGGACCCTTTAAAAGTTTCATGACAAAAAAGTTCAACTGAAACTGAACAAAAGCCTTTCCAAGATGAAAAGTATATGAGGAAGAAAAAGTAAGTAAAGCTAGGTTGCTTTTCTCACGATTGAAGGCATATTCCTTCCTTGGTGAAAAGCTCACACTGCCTTTACAAGTTAACTCAGATGCTTCTAGAAGTTTCCTAAAGTAAAAATGCAGAGACCATTAAGGAAGTCTGAGAAAAAAGACACTGCAGCCCACAGACAAGCATTAAAACTTGATGAGAAAGGACAAGCTTGGATGTACCTGGAACAGAAGATCCCCAGCTGTTCAACAGTCCAAAAGATGTGCGGTTCTCAGACCATAGGGTTTCCATGTTCTGAACCCTCAGCTCCCTGGCTGTTGACAAGGGCAGCCTTGCAGCCACATATGGCTATAAACTGAGCCAGACAGAAGTCACCAAGATTCCTGTGTTATCTGTACACACTCTGAGTCTCTAAAACTTGGCATTTAAATGTAATTTCCATCCATTCTCCTTTGTCTTCTCCCTCTCACCCCCAAACCTCTTCTCCCTCTGACCTCTTCTCCTCCTCTGGTAACATGCTACCTACCACAGGAATTCAATTCTTTGAAGATGGCTGGCCCGGAACTCCCAAGTTTTATATCAAATTATCTACATCTATGTAACAAATCATTTTGCACACCCGTTTTTTTTCCAAAGAAAAGAAAAAATTTAGAAAGTGACATATTTTTTATTTGGTTCAAGAAATGTAGGTACCTAGGACAATCTGTCGGGCACATAGTGTATCATTGAGGAGGTAGGATCTGTACCATTGCAGGAGACTGCCTTCACCTTGAAGTGACAAGGAGCATCAAACCCACATGCTTCTGTTTCATAAAACTAGAGCCTTAAAATAAGTGCTTGAGTGGAATTCTTTCACACATGTACTTACTTGCTTAGGTGTGTTCACAGGCATACACGTGTAGACATATGCCATGGTACATATGTGGACGTTAGAGGACAATTTATGGCAACTGTCTCTCCCTTTCTGTCATGGCAGTCCTGGGAATCAGGCTTAGGTGGTCAGGTTTGGGAGCAAGTGCCTCTCCCAGCCGAGCGACCTCGGCAGCCCCTTGGGTTTAGAATCCTTAACTAGCTTAGGAATGGTGTATTTCATTGAAAGCACCACAAAGCCGCGTACGTTGACATCACCCTTTTATTTCATAGTTAGAAATAATACAGTTCCAGAGGGTAAATCATCAATAAATAACGGTGTTTAATCATTAAATGTAAAAATCCCAACTCTTTGGCATCTGACAGGATTCTATTACTTGTCAAACTATTGACTGTATAGATAATAGTTAATCTTAGTGATCATTCATCAATACAATATGTTACAAAGGTGCAGTTTACTTTAAAGTAGACAACAGCGGAAACTTTCCAGCCACCAAAAACTCTGATCAACTCAGTAAGACACGAAGCAGCATCGTCACGGCTCTCATACACGTTGTCACACGGCTGCCTCTATGAATGCATGATAAAGCCTCTGTTAAAGAGTTCCTGGAGTTTCTAACACTTATTCTGCTCTAAATAAAGTTGGTCATTCATTCTGGACACAGGAAAACCACAATTGTTCCAGGAATGACCCAGCCACCAATGAAAACGTGTTCTTATTTTAGTAAGTCTGCTAACCCCTAAGAAACTCACAGTGCCGAAAAGAAAACATAAAACATGTAGTTCCGTAGAGCCAGCAATGCCAAACCAGGAATAAATTGCACCTTTCAGACGGAATGAAATCGAAATGTTTACAAAGGTAAGTTACATACATTTTATGGTCAAGAGTAGTTGAGTTGCTTCTGTTACTAAAGGCGAGGAGTTATTTCTTTAGCAACAAATTAAACCAGTGTGAGAGACATAAATGGTTAGGTAATCCAGGATTAGCCCACTAAAACTGCAGAAGCACGTTAGGCTCCTGCGCTAATCCGGAAACTGGCATCTCAGTGAGTGCCCTGCTGCAGAGACCTGAACCCGGACAGAGCCAAAGACGTGCTGACTGATGTCAGTTCATACTCAGTTTAAGCATTTGAAAGGCTAAGTAGCCAGAGTCTCTGCTAAAGCTGTTATTCACCTACCAGAAGTGGAGATACAAGCAATGCTACGTCAACAACCCGGTGGAGAGAATCCTTTCCGTTTTCAAGTTCCATGTGGATTTTAAATTAGATAATAAGCAGTAAGGAAATGTTTCCAACTGATGGAGACCCCATGTCAGAAACATCCTGGGGAAGCATCCCACCCACTACCCGTTGTAAAATAAATACTTTGTATCCCAAATTTAATTTCATTAAGACACACTTTAATAATGCTATAAAGGAATATTTTACAGCCATAGAGATCAGTAACTTCCCATGCGGAAATTAAAAAAAATCCATCGCCCAATAGCATTATTGAGGCAAGTGAAGAAAAGATTACTCTCTTAATCTGAAATGTTAATTGTTTTCAGTGCAAAACCAGTTATAAAATATTTAAACTCAATATTTAAAAATAAAAAGTGGTCCAATTCAGCAGTGTTCAAGCTCTAAATTTCGTAAGACAAATCATTACATACATTGTATAGTAAAATACAGAGATCCAAGAAGCACTGAGCACTTCAACGGAAATTTCGAGTGAATCCTACCAAGTCAGCGACAACCAAGCAGGTAACATTCCCCATTGGAGTGTCAGAATCAAAAAGGTGAAATGACCGCACCAAAACCTTGTTCTAGCTAAGAAGCTATGCAAACTAACGGTCAACATTCTGTTTCCTTTGCAGTTGCGTGCTCTAGAATGGTAGCCCCCCGCCCCACCCCCAGTACCTGTGATCTCATTCCTGTATCCAAAACTTGATCCAAACAATTTTTATTTTTTATGTTCCAGGAACACTTAGCTGATATAACCATCTCTAACGTGAAGGGTCATGTACAGAGTACGACAGTAGATTTTTCTCTAGCCGAGTACAGGCTGGCCTAAAGCGGTTGAAATTCGGTGGGAGCTGCTCATGTATTATTCCTAGCAAACACTCTGTCCCCTCGGAGGGTCAGGTGTTGAAGTTGGTACTGTAGCACTTCTGTGTCGGCTGGCTCCTTGATGTTCATTTTATCTAGATTGAGGTAGTCCAGGGATTTGGAGTGAGCCCTCTTACCTTTAAGAAGACATAGAGGCAAGGGCCCATGGAGGGCCTTATAAGGTTCGTAAGGTAAGGATTTGGTGCACTTGTCTCCTGAGCTGGGCATCCGCCTTCGCCTCCTGCCATTAACAGCTGGAATCTCATATGGCTGATAGTACCTGCTTCTAGTTTTATACAGACGAGATGAGCGTGCAAGTCCTGCATCCAGCTGTTTGGAGCGCAAGGGCGGCATGGCTTCTCCCTTGCTCTCCTCCCCTCCCGTGCACTTCTGGGCTAACTTCAGGAGTTCCTCGCCAGTTGCGAAGCCAACCAAATAGTTAGAGTCCATGTGGAGGATCTGATAACCAGACACAGTCCGACGCATGGGTGAGCATGGCGTGCTAGAGCAGCGGGGTTTCTCTGTCTCCGCTTTCCCTGGTGAGCTCCCCTCAGCCACAGGTAAGGGCAGGGTGGTCAGGGGACTTCTGGTCTCCCCATTTACATCTACTTCCATCTTAGGCACCAGGCTGCACACTCCTGAAAGTAAAGAGACTCAGGTTAGAGAAGGGTAACGCAGAGCTCTGGGCCAAGCCCCTGATCCTGCCAGAACACATGGACGGAGCATGAAAAATACTTGTCTGGAAGATAGACGATGTACAAGAGAGAGATTTCTGCCTGTCTAGGAAACTTTCCAGAGTAGGTGAGAAATGACCACTGCTATTCAAAGATTCACAGGCTGGTAAACGAGAATCTGAAGGCCTACAGAGGGGTTCAGATGAAGAAATCAGAATGAGGTACTTCTCCAAGACAGCTTTCAGTTCATGCACATGGAGTTTACCTCTTGATATGCTTTAAAATGCGTTATGGACTGCAACGAAGGACACGTAGGCACACGGGCTTCCACAAAAAAAGTTTCAAATAAATTTGACTTGAAAATTAAATGTCCTCTCGTTATAGAAGTGCCTCATTCTTCACACCTGTAAGTCTTTGCAACTGTGCTTTCAAGGAAGACAACAGAATATAACACAACTTACTGACCGATCAATTCACCTCACAGCTATTCTGACATTGTGGCTGGCTGAGCATTGAGAGGAGAGGCAGAAGCCATGCAAAAAGTCCTCCTGGGAAATCGCCAATGGAATTCAAGGACACCATTCCCTAGTTTCAAGCCAGCCCTAAATCTACTGGGAGAATGGAAAACTTAATATTAAACATATGTACAATGAATCCAGAGAAATGGCTCAGATGTCAAGGGCACTGTTACGCTTCCAGCAGACCCAGGTTTGGTTCCCAGCACCCACGTGGCAGCATTACCTTCTGTAATGCCTCCAAATGATCCACTGCCCTCTTCTGGACTGTGGGCAGGCACTGTATACATGTGGTGCACAGGCACACATGCAGGCTAAACACTCATACACACAAGATAAATGGAGATCAATCCTTAAGTTACATGTGAAATACCAAATGTCATTTATGTGAATATTTAATCATAAACATATCATGAGCACAGTTATTTTATTGTACAAAGCTTAAGACAGTACTCCTGAATCGTTTAACAAAAAGAATGATTCACAATGAATAACAGGATTGTTCATTGCAATTATGACTTTGTGTAGCTTTGAAAACTTAATGACACACGGTGTCATGAATAATGGCTAGGTTCCTAGAAAACCGTAGATAATACAATTCCGGGCAACAACATAGTAGGGAAAACAGAGATGAATGGCTTCTGCGGAAGTTTAATTTCACTTGAATTTCTACTGGTTTTAAGGAAGTATCTCCAAATACTAATCAAAATGTCACGTAACTAATTTTCATACGAGAAACTTACTGAGAAAGGCTATTATGTCACATAACGCTCGTGTGCTCTTCCACAAAACAAGGAACTAGTTCCTAAAGTTTCAGTATTCATTTAAATTTCAGGCAGTTAGAAAACTAGAACCAAATGAAACAGAAACCCTGTGAAGTTGATTTCGACTTCCCTTCACTAGGAGACTGAAGAGGCATAAGTGGCCACCTGTCCCTACAACAGTCCCCATATATAACACAGCTGAACGCTAATGTTTACGGAGATGCCGAAAGGCCAAGAACAGGCGTGCAGTGAGGTCCAGTCAGGGAAAGGCAGGAACACACACACACACACACACACACACACACGGCCTAGAACAGTAACACTGCAGTTGCCTGCCCTCACTGAATGAGTACTGGTTTGATTTCTCCCGGGCCTGGCACTCCACGGTTTTCTACCAACCCCCTCGTTTTCACTTGCTCTATGAGCTTCTTAACGTTGATAGTTCAAATCCTATCTATTCTGGACACATAAATGCTGTGCTGTGATGTCTACTTTGCCTAGCGTGGGGGAGGACTGCTAAGCAGGTTTCAAAAGAATGAGGCCGCAGGCATACGGGGCAAGCACAGGCTTTTGTGGTCAACAGGAATGTCAGAGATGTCAGAGTGTTCCAACACTGCACCGATTCTGCTTTACTAAGGCAAACTCGGAGCTCTTAGGATATATATTTTTGAGACTGAAGATAAAGATAGCAGAATACAATGATCTAGACAAACAGGTAGAAATGGTATCTCATTTTGCAAAACCAGAAAACTGAAGAAACAAACTTTGACATGTCATGTTATGAGATATACATTACTGTTAGATGAAAACTTATCATTAGTTAAGTTTCCAGAAGTCTATAAGAAATATCACCCAGATAGAAAAAAATTCTATGCAAATATATCGTTACACGTCTACATGGGAGACAATGACTTAGCTTAGGTTGTTATCAGAAGAAACAGAGGTGCCTAGTATGAGACACATAATGCATTCTACATGGGCAAACAATACACTCACTATGGAAAACATTTCTGAAACAGAAATTAAAGAACTAATTGTGTCTAATATTCTATAGCATAAATATCTAATACTAAGACCAAAGCAAATCAGGTCATCTCTCATATAAAATATCTGAATTATATATTCTTGCTCCAGATACAAACTGGCTTTAAGTACCATATATGTAGTAGCTGCCTGAAGATCTTCTCATGAGAAATTCTAAAAGCTGGAAAATGTTTTGCACACTTTAGGTATCACACACTAGCACTTTAATCCCAAGTTACAGGCAGTGAGTATACTCACGAAACAGCTCTTTGGGTGGCTTCCTTCATCTCGGTGGTGCACGGACTGACATTTGAAAAGGAACATATCCGAGCTTTGGTACTCCACAAGAACCAGGACTCCCACAGACTGCTTGGAATTCTTATTAATATGCTGACTGGATCAACAGTGGCTTCACGGACACTTTCACAAATGCATGCTAGGCTCTTTGATCATATATCCCCTCCTCACTGTCTGTACTCACCCTCTTCCCTTCCCGCCAGTCTCCTCTGCCCTCCTTAGCAGTCCCCCTTCCCCTTCCATGCCTCTCCACAAACAAGAGAACAGATGGGAGAGTTATCTAACTTGTATTCCTTAACATGCTGACCCCTAGATCTCTTTTTTCTCATACATCGTTCTTCTAAAGGACACCTATGGCGCTGCACTATGAAAGCAGCGTGGAGCCAAGCTTCAGAAAGAGAACACCTATGGGCAAGCTTTCAGTTTCCTCAGATGGAAGGCCGCACCGAGCGGCCGCGCAGCTCCCATTCTCCAGCGCGTCCGAAAGAAAAGCAACGCTCTGTGTTACTCAATTCCTGAGTATTTCCTGAATGAATTTAAACACTGAGACCAAAATCTGAGGAAATAATGGAATCAATTTTCATGGACCATTTGTTAAACAGAACTGTTCCAGCTGTAGACAAGGCCTAGCTGCTTTGCTAATTCCCAAATTCTACTTTCAAAAAACTGGCAGCAAAGACCGAGGGGTCTCCAAGTCAGCCCACCGCTGCCACAGCTGAAGACTCCGGGGTGCACAGCACCACACCTGGGGCACATCTTGAGACAGGAACTCTTCCATGGGAAGTATCTTTCATGTTGTTTGTTAGTATACTTGCAACTCCCAAGCATACTAAGCCATACTCTTCCACTGACCCATACCCCAGCCTCCAAGTTTCTTATTTTAAAAGCATTTAACAGAAAATTCAGCTACGGTGACTATAACTACATATTCTTTCAGCGTTTCCATGAAAATACTGCCATGGGCTTACTACTTTGAGCAAGTCCATTCATGACTCAGCATTTTGTTTCAGATTCTAAAAGGACCCCTTGAGACTGGATCACAAATATTCTGGTGAACATCATCACACGAATAGGCAAAAAACTACTTCTGCAGATATAATAAACAGTGAATCAAGAAATGTGCCATAGCATAGGGGGTGGGAAGATGACACAACAGGCAAAGTGCAAGAATCAAGACCTGAGTTTAGATCCCCAGCACCTACTGAAATTAGGTACTGTAGCATCCATAATCCTAGAGCTGGGGGGTAAGCAAGACAAAAGAATCTCTGGGTCTCACTGGCTAACCAGCCTAGCCAAAAAGGCAAGGGCCCGGGGCCAGGAAGAGACCATGTCTCAAAAATAAGGTGGAGAGTGATAATGGAAGGCACTTAATGTTGACCTCTGGCCTCCACAGCTGTATCATGGTTAAGGCCAAACACACACATACATGAACACACACAAAAAACAGACCCAATGCTTTTACAGTCTGCATCATTGAAGACACCCTCTTTGTTTCCCCCGAATGTCTCTTAGACATAATTAAGGCAGAACACTGGAAATAAAAAGTTAGAAGGAAGAAAAGGTTAACTTGCATTAACAGAAGCAGTAAAAATTTCTATGGAAAAAAAAAAAGACTAGAATAGAAAACAAAAACTATAGGGCTGGGGAGACAGCTAGCCAAATGTCTGCCTTGCAAGCATGAGAACCTGAGTTGAACCCCTGGAACTCACACTAAAACAAACATACAAGACAAGAGCTCGTAATCCAGGGACAGACGGATCCCTAGGTCTCACTGGGCATCATCCTCACCTACTTGGTGAGTTCCATGTCAAGAGAGACTCTGTCTCAAAATGGGGGGAGGTGCACAGCAACTAAGAAACAACAAGTTGTTGCTTTCTGTTCTCCCCTACATACATACACACACACACACACACACACACAGAAAAAAGATAAAAACTAGAAAAGCCAATTTGTAGTTACACGGTGCTTTTGAAACTATGTTTTAAACAAGCAAATACAAATTTTGTTGTTGTTGTTATTTTGTTTTGCTCTATTTATTTATTTATTTATTCATTCATTCATTCATTCATTCATTTATTTATTTATTTATTTATTTTGAGACACGGTTTCTCTGTAGCTTTGGAATCTGTCCTGGGAATAGCTCTTGTAGACCAGGCTGGCCTCAAACTCACAGAGATGTGGCAAATACAAATTTTTAAATGACAAGATCTTCTCAAAACAGCCAAGAGTGGGCAAGGCTCACAGGTGTGACTATTTATCGGTGGCATACATGAAGAATACTTCAACTAGACGGCCCTCAGTTAGCCCATACCAAACACGTATTTTCACTATTGGCTACTGTACAACTGTGAATTTTGGCTGACACTAAAAGAAAGAGATCCGGAAAATAACACAGAAAATAATGTTGTTTGGTGTTCAAAACGTGTAGCACAGATAGTACCCTCCAGCTCTTCAATATTCCAAGAAGTGGAGTCTTCCATTCTTTCGGCACAAATACCAACACTGACAGTAGCCTAGGCACCATGGCACCCTGACCGAGTTCTCCAAAGAGCTGTGGGACTACACAGCGGGTATACAAAAATTCTTTTCCATAAACACTGTGTCCTAACAGCTGTATTCCATTTACAAACTCGAAAAAAAAATCATTGATCATTACCCTTCATTACATGTATTCATTAGCACACTATACACCTGAAAAATTTTTGTCTCCTAAAGCTTTACCTGAGAAGTCAAAACATATGGAATCCCGTGGTTGGACTCTTGAATCAGATCAACTACGATGTTGATCTGCTTTGCTGTTCTCTCTAAACACACCTTTCTCATCTCGGTCATAAAACTTTGGTATTAGGCTACCAGAAATATTTCTTATGGTACCAAGGATCTGTGAAGTTTGGTTATAGTGTAATGCTTAGGAGAAAAAGGACAGTAAGTATTTCCAAACGGAAAATCTGATGGGTACACTAAAGAGACAAATTCAGTGTGCTACAGTTCTGGGGCACGATCCTCACACTACAGGAGTGGAGCACCACCCTCAACACTGCAGATCTGGAGCACCATCCTCCTCCACACTACAGGTCTGGAGCACCACACTCCACACTACAGGTCTGGAGCACCATCCTCCTCCACACTACAGGTCTGGAGCACCATCCTCACGCTACAGGTCTGGAGAACCACCCTCCACACTACAGGTCTGGAGCACCATCCTCCACACTACAGGTCTGGAGCACCATCCTCCTCCACACTACAGGTCTGGGGCACCATCCTCCTCCACACTATAGGTCTGGGGCACCATCCTCCTCCACACTACAGGTCTGGAGCACCATCCTCCTCCACACTACAGGTCTGGAGCACCACCCTCCACACTACAGGTCTGGAGCACCATCCTCCTCCACACTACAGGTCTGGAGCACCACCCTCCACACTACAGGTCTGGAGCACCATCCTTCTCCACACTACGGGTCTGGAGCACCACCCTCCACACTACAGGTCTGGAGCACCATCCTTCTCCACACTACAGGTCTGGAGCACCATCCTCCACACTACAGGTCTGGAGCACCACCCTCCACACTACAGGTCTGGAGCACCATCTTTTCTATTTCCTTAAGGAACTGCAGAGATCCTCAAGTAGCCTTAGTCCACAGACATTTCCATAGATACTTTACTCACCCAGATACTTTCCATTCCTCTCCAGCCCGATTTGATGATTATTTTATTATTTTTGAAACGTCTAAAAGTAATCCATTGCTGTGGGACAATGGTTTTACCCTGTAAAGATTTGTTTCTTACACTTGTTTAATAAAATGCTGGTTGGCCAGTAGCCAGGCAGGAAGTATAAGCGGGGCAACCAGGCAGGAAGTAGAGGCAGGGCACAGAGAACAGGAGAATTCTGGGAAGAGGAAAGTTCAGTCTGCAGTTGTCTCCCAAACAGAGAAGAGGCCAGACACAGAGCAAGTAAGATGTGACTGCCTTGCCGAAAAAGGTACCAAGCAAAGGCTAACACAGACAAGTATTATGGGCTAATATAAGTTATAAGAGTTAATAAGAAGCCTGAGCTAATAGGTGAATCAGTTTATAATTAATGTAGCCCTCTGTGCATTTCTTTGGGACTTAGCGAGTGCAGGAACTGGGCAGAATAGAAACCTCAATCAACTATCCATGCAGACTGAAAGAAGTTCAATTCAAATAACTCATGTTCACATTTCTATTAAAATCAAAATCTCTCTTCATCCCCTATGAGTGCAATAGCTAGAGGAAACTCATATTGATATTTAACTGTATTCCCCCTTATTCCCTACAGTCACAATTATGAGAGTAGGTGTTTACTTAATGTATACTGCAGGAACACAGACACACCCATGTCTGAGGGAGAGAAAGAGAGAGTCTAATTTTGCAAGAAATTCCAAAACTAAAATGCTGAGTCAAAGAACATATGCTTTGTAAATTTTTATAGCAACTACCACAAAGTTTTACATAAAATATTCCCATCTTTTTCACAAGGAGAATAAATTATTTTATATAACCAAAAGCTAATGTAAAGACTTGTATAAAGTACAATCTATACGTTCACCAGGAGAGTATTGTGTTTCTACTCTCATTTCTTATAAGTAAGAACTGCTTAAGAAAGGACAAATGTGAGCTAAGGAGATAGCGTGTTTGCCTTTTCCAAAGGGAAAAGATAAATAAAACAGGCATGGCTTCTAGCCTTGACCTCAACTCAGGTATTTTCACTGCCAACAGACATTTCTTGCACAGACTTATAAACTAAGTATCCAATTTCCTTCAACAAATGGGGAAAATGTTTATATATACTACAAAAATATGCAGAATGCACATGTTAAAGGCAGTGAGCATCGTATGTCTCACCCCAACTTGAATCCTGGCTGACAACACATGCATCGGAGATTCTCCAGGCACCTACATGAGCTGCCAGAAGACCACAATCTGAATGCAATGTGTACATTTCTAACGCTCTCCAAGAAACCTTATTTCCTATTAAAAATTGTGTATATTTCCTATAAAAAGGAGTAATGTTCTGAAGATATAACACAAATGTCCTGGCTTCTTAGAACTGCTCTGAAAATAACTCATACCTTTCATAAATGCTATACAAAAAGGTGTGTGAGTGTGTATGTGTAAGAGAGAGTGATAGAGAGCCGTGTTCATGTATATAAATGTGCATATAAATGTATGCTCATGCATGCGGACATCAAGAGGACACATCATCCTCCTTGTGACTTTTTTGGTTTGTTTTAGTTTATTGGTTGGTTGGTTGGTTGGTTTTTACAGACAGACTCCCATAACCCTGATACTCCTGGCGTAGGCTAGCAAGAATGGCCAAAGAGCCCCAGGGATCTACCTCTCCCTGTCCTCCCAAAGACAGATTACAAGTCTGTAATTGGATTCAGGTCCTCGTATTTGTGCAGCAATCACTTTACTGACTGGACCATTTCCCAAGCCTCACAATTATTTTTCTAAAAACAAAAACCCAACTTTTTATTTTCTTGATTTTTTTTAAAGTTGGGGTTAACTAAAAAAATTCACCTGAGTAATCTAAATGCTGCTTCATACGTTTTATTGTGTTTAGCAACATTTAGCAATACAATGTAAAAGGAGACATGATTGTCTTAAATACATAAAACAAAAACGTTACCATGTTAACAAAATCCTTCTCAAGAGGGACCTGAAATGAACAGAGCGGAACAGAGTCGTCCTCTGGCAGATGAGGACTCCTAAGCATGACTAAGAGCTTATTGGTCCATTTGATCTTAGCACTTTGCCTGTTTTACCTCCACTGCTGGAATAGAGACAAGTGGCCTAAAGTCTGGGTTTTGATCTCAGCATCCACATGGCTGTGCACAGCCATCTTTAACTCCAGGCCCAGGAGCTCAGATGCCCTCCTCTGTGCTGAGGGCACTCTAAGCAAGCATAGGTGTACATACATTTATACAGGTAAAACACACGGACACATAAAAATAAATCTATTTTTTTAAAAAAGTAGTTTAAAAATGAGTAACAACAGCGAAACCACAAGGTAATTTTAATATACACAAAGGTTGCCACACTGTACATGCCAGAAAAATTCCACTATTCTAATTTCTGCCTCTTTAAGTCACTCAGATGGAGATAATCTGTCTTACAGTCATTATCCCTGAAGCCTTCAAATTTACTCCTTCTAATATACTGAAGGCCAAAAAAATCTGCTAATCAAACTAACTAAAACTGGATATAAAATTAAATAAATCTATGGTGAATGAGATTTGAGTTCACCTGACTACACTTTACTTAACAATATATTGAGTAACAGTTTAGCATTGCTTATAAAGATGAATAAATGCTTATTAAATAATTCAACTACCTCACTCTCAGGTAGTTACCACAGAAAATGTGAAAATAAGCCTACAAACTAAGACACGAACATAATTACAACAGCATCATTCATGCTTATCACGACCTGGCAAGAGTCCAAACATCACTCCAAGAAACAATGGAACAGTGTTAGCAAGGAACATTGTAAAACTAGGAACCCAGCAAGTAAAATAAGTTGGTAGAAACACTATATACCATTTGATTTCATTTATGTGGCATTCTGGAAAATGCAAAATAATTAGGCCAGAAATTAATCAATGACTGGTAGAGAAGTTAGGATGGAGAGAAGAAACATATTACAAATGAAAACTTTCAAGCTACACTCAAATCAATTTTATTATGTGCAAGTTATTCTTCAACCCTGAAATTAAAAGCAAGATGGTAATGTAGGGCCATGTTTTATATGATTCTCAAAACATTATAATTTCTTGCCTATACAGTCTCACTCAAAAGGAAAACTCAGCAGTTAGCCTGCATGTGTCTGACCACCTTCAGTGATAATATCCCCCAAGCTGAATTACTTCATGTAGAAGGAAGTTTCTGTCCCACCCAGTCCCACAGCTGTTCACTACCAAGGAAACACACAGAGGCTTATATTCATTATAAACTGTTTGGCCCATTAACTCAGGCTTATTATCAACTAGCTCTTACAACTTAAATTATTCCATAATTCTTATCTATTTTTAGGCATGTGCTATAGTGCCTTTCCTCAGTGCAGCATTCTCAGTTTTGCTTCCTCTGCCTCTGGCTGGTGATGGTGTCTCTGCCTTTTTCTCTTCCCACAATTCTCTTAGTCTGGTCACCCTGCCTATACTTCCTGCCTGGCTACTGGCCAACCAGTGTTTTATTAAACCAATATGAGTGACAGATTTTTTACAGTGTACAAGAGCATTATCCCACAGTAACTTCACCTTTTGTAGCTCTGCTAGATTGCTACTTTATTTTAAAGAAAATACAAACAGTGTGCATAGAAACAGTATAAATGTACACTATGTACATACAGAGAGCCATGCAAATGTCTCCCCGAGCCTCCTGCCCATTTCTTCTAGTTTACTTTAGCTGGGCGGGCTGATGACTGTATTCTTTCTAAATGTGCTGGGAATTTCTTAATTACCTCCCTTCCTAAAGACTAGATATTTTAGTAGTGCTTTCAGTTTTTTAAAGTGCATCTTGGAAGCTGGAGAGCTATCTCATCAGGTAAAAGCATTTACAGCCCTCAAAGAGGACCCAAGTTTGCTCCCTGTATCTATGTTGGTTGGCTCTCAACCACCTTTAACTCCAACTCCAAGGGGATTCAAGGCACTCTTCCGGCCTCTGAAAGCCAATCACATGTACAAACCCACAGACAGACATAAACAAATACACAAAATTAAAAATGAAATCTTTCGTGCGCATTCAATGGATGAAATATGATCCCTCCATCTACTTAATGCCAGCACACTCCCCCATTATCCTTTTAAATCATTCTCCAGTTGCTGACCATTCAGCGATCACTGAGTACGAAACTGCCTTCTGCAGACACAATGACCTCTAAGTCAAAGCAAGAAACCACAAGGATTCAAAGAGCAGCCACTCACATTAATATAGTTCTGAAAATGCTAAAGAGCTACAAGGCTATTTTAAATCATTCCCCATCAGACTTGAAATCACACAAACAACAATGTGAGCATAAACACAGGCCTGGGGGAAGGGAAACTAAAAGATGATAAAGTATTGCATACTTTTAAGTTACTCATAGTACGGTAAAATAGAGAGGAGTCACGTGTGCAGCCAATTACAACTATGTGAAAGTAATTCTCCTTCAGCCACCATTACTTATGAAAACACATAAATAGAATGTATTGAGACTTGAGCAGTTTTGGGAAATTTTTTTATTAAAAAAATTTTTAAATTTTATTAAAAAGAGTTTTAAAGAGTTGAGCAACTCTTTCTACCATATATTCTGAAATACTATTCCTTAAGACCTCCCATATCTTCTAGGAATTTCACAAGAAGGAAAACATATAAAAGCGCTAAACATTTCAAATAATTTTAGCATGCGACAATCATAATCTCAATCCCAACCATGAGTCTTATGACTGCGACGCACAGCTGTAACAATACATGGACACCATTTTCACAGGTTTACCTATGTAATCTTTAACAGACACCATGACATTATGCTCATTTAATGGTTAACAAACAGAAACAACAAAATATAACTTACCGGACTAAATCCCAGATGATGTCACTGTGCAACTTCCAAAGAGTCCCAAGGGAGCACAGGCATAATAATTTTTCGGTTCTACTCCAGATACTAAACATGAGACACAAAAATAAGCCTGTAATTTAATGAGTAACACAATTTATAAAGCAATTATATTAATTCTAAGTGCAAAACAGAATGAAAGTCACAGGAGGTACTAAAATGTCTGGTACAGGGTATATGAGACCCGGTAACTAATTAATTCAATTAAAAAGTTGTTTTGAGTTATTCTGGCTAAATGAGTACTCAAAAAACATCTTATGGTACTTGTTCCCCTATGTTATGCTGTGTAAACTCTACCTACAAACTAAGAGTATTTAGCTAGGGTAAATAAAGACACATAAAACACTAAAGGCTTAAATGATAATTGTACCCACTCCATTCCCACTGATGTGTTCAGAAGACTGTATAGGGGAAAAAGCAATGCTCAAGCAGGCACAAAAAGTGGATGTTAGCTGTGGCCTTGCTAAGAACTCTCCCTCCTGTGCATAAACAGCAATCTCTAAAATGAGGCCTTTCATACCCCTGTCCCTCTCGAACACAGGTTATATGGATTGAGGGAACTCAGGCTCCAAGCCCTTAACAGATGTGTGATCCATTATTATACAATTAATTTTGGTGTCTACTCATTTGAATTCTAAAATAGCAACAATAAAAGTATCTTTTGTTAGATTTTTGTTAGATTGTTTGAGGCAAATGACTGGAAGGCTCTTGATAGTGTGTGTGTATGTGTGTATGTGTGTGTGTGTCTGTCTGTCTGTGTCTGTGTGTGCATGTGCACATGCATTTATACGTGCACATACAACCATACATGCACATGTGGAAGCCAGAGGTCAACATCAGGGGCTATCTTCTTCTTTTCTACTCAACCTTATTTATATTGGTACTGGGAAGTAAGCCCAGGACCTTGTACATCTTAAGCAAGAACTCTGCCACTGAGCCATCCTCATAAGTCCTGATTTTACTTTGTGAGATGGAGTCTCTAACTAAATTGACAGACCATCAATTTAGCTCGGCTACTAGCCAAGCAGTCACTGGGCTCTCCTGTCTCTGCCAAGAACTGGGGTTTTAAAAGTGCACTTCCATGTCTAGCTTTTATGTAGATGCTAGGGAACAAACAGGTCCTCAGTTTTGCACAACAGGCATTTTGCCCATTGAGGCACCTTCCTGATCAGAAAACACTTTTAGTGAGACAAACAAAGCAACATACTCAAGGTCTCGAGCGTGTCTTCAACATCATCCCCCTCTCACCATGGGAATTAAAGGGAACTATCTTTATCTCTTGTATCCCCAGTTAACTGGATTGATTTGTTAAGACAGCGAAAACCAAAACAAAAGCTTCCCCAAAGTCCTTTTCAATATGTAGAGGCTTCAGAGGTTGCTGAGTTTTCAAGGTTGTGCTCAACATAAGGTAGGTGGGAGCTCCTACGAGTGGCGAGGATTCATTTTATCTACATAGCTGTGGCGAGGATTCATTTTATCTACATAGCTGTGTGAAGTCGGGAAATGTAGCAATGTGCTATACAACATGTTCTCAGACTAAAGACCAAAGCAAATGAAACAGGCCAAGAACTGCTAGGTTGTTATTTTCCTCCCAGCACAGAGGAGTTTCAACCAAAGGAAAGAGATAATTTACTGAACTCAAGGAATTTTGCTTAATATCCAGAAATGGCGAATACAGCAAAACCATCATAAGAACCTTGATGCTACCAGCCATGTGGAGATCAGACATGTTCTATTTAATTTATTTTTACCACCAACCATGTTTACATTTAGCAAACAAGCAATCTGCGTAATTAAGTCTAGGACCTCCCTTTCCAATGAGGCCCGTGGTCTTAACAGAAGCTGAAGAACAGTGAAACAAAATCTGCTTCCTAAGGATAAAAATATTTGCTTCACATATTTACCCCTCAAAGAGTTTACAGAATGTTGTTAGGAAATACACACTGATATATTAAGTAAATAGATTTGTGACAGGGGATGGGACTTAAAAAGAAACCATTTTTTTATGTTTTATATGTCAAAAGACATACTTTATGTGATATAATCTTTACCCCTTAAAGAAAGTATTATTAATCCCACCGTGAAGTATTCAGTTAATTATTCCTACTTGCGAGCAGTGATGAATCTGCATACCAACTAGCCTGGCTCCAAGGCCCTCTTCCCATCCTCAAACTTCTGTGTAAGCACAGCAGGACACACAATAATCATGCACGTGAAAGCATGCATTCATTCATTTCTGTGGGTGCAATCCTACTCTGTTTCAAAAGATACTTCATAGAAATGTTGCATTACCTCCTTGGTGTAAAGACCGGAGGAAAACGGTTTTATTACTAGTTCCAAGGTGACGTCAAACTTTTTAAATGTTAGGATTTTACAGTATGAAGACAGAGACAACCTGTGTTCAATCCTCAGAACTAACTCTCTCTTTCCTTTCTCTCTCTCTCTCTCTCTCTCTCTCTCTCTCTCTCTCTCTCTCTCACACACACACACACACACACACACGATAAATATTTTAAAATATATATAATGTGCTAGATCTGTTTATCAAGTTGTAGAAAAGTCAGTAGTGGATTTTCTTAGTGATTGATGGGAGATGACCCACTCCATTGTGGGTGGTACCATTCCTGGACTGGTGGGCCTGAGGTCTATAAAAAAGAAGCAAGCTGAACAAGCCATGAGGAGCAAGCCAACAAGCAGCACTCCTCCAAGTCCTCTGCATCACTTCCTGCTTCCAGACTCCAGCCCTGCTTGTGTTCCCATGGAATGGACTAAGATGTAGACGTTTAAGCCAAATGAACCCTTTTGCCCCCAAGTTGCTTTGGTTATGGTGTTTCACCACAGCAACAGTAATCCTAAGGAAGATAAATAGTATGGCAGGAAAAAATCTCCAACAATATTTGCAAGCTACTCGCTGTTCTACAGTTGGATGCCAGGGCAACACTACTTATAAAGTGAGAGAAATCTGATATAGAGTCTTACCAACTTAGATTGAAAAGCAAAAGGAAACATTAGAAAAATGTGAATGCCTTTTATCTGCCTTACATGATGCCTTAATTTTGAATAAAGAAAGTTTTAAATTTCCTTTCAACTGTCACATAATTTATGCCAGGTATTTGGTGGCATATTCTTTCCAAGCGTTTAGAAGCACTAGAACAATATTTATACTTCCGAACATTTTTTAACACCAATAGAAAGACCTGGTTAAACCCTCAGTCTAAAACTGAAAGCAGAGGAACCTTAAAGCAATTCTCAAACATCACTGAGCTCATGATGAAGTCTAGGAAACGGTCTCTAATTTCATAATGAGCAAAGTGTAGTGACTGATTATCCCTAGTTTGCCACTGCCAAGTCAAAAATAGAACCGATCCCTCAGCAGTGACCCAAGGTGAGCCAAGTATAGAAGCATCTGCCTGGTCCTCATTTTCGCTCCTGACATTGCTATTTGTGTGTAACTGAGTATCAGCTAGACACAGGCACCAGGAAGGGAGAAATGATACAGTGAAGAAAGAGACACAAAATAAGTACAACAGAGCCAAAAAATAGTGTAGTTACATACCTACTTTGAGACAGTATATAGAGCTACCCACTACAGAATTAAAGCAAAGGTTTCACTACCAACTCCCAAAACAGAGATTAAAAGCTTTAATAAAGCAACCCCAAAAATATAACTCTCAAATAAAATCATCCATTTTTAGAATACTTTAAAAAATCTATACATCCCAAAAACGAAAATGACTCTGGTTTTATCTCGGCATTTGAAGGCTTGTACTTTGAATGGAAAAGACTGTTTACAAATTCTTAAGACAGGAGGAAAAAAGGCATAGCAAAAACAGATTAAAGTCAATAAACCTAAAGCTTGAAGATACAATGTTTCCAATAGCGAGAGCTGAAACAAACAGAAAGCTCCATGACATTGCTCTGTAAACTATGTGGACAGGAAACTTAAACATCACCAAGTGCAGCCAACTACTGTTGGCAGGGAAGTCACAGGTGAGGAAGAGGGGAAGACATCCAACATTGACTGCAAAAAGGCTCCGCAAGTACAGAAAGTTTCCAACACGAACTGGTAAATGATATGTATCATTACAGTGAGTATAATAAAGCCCTTCAAAAAGAAACATGTCGGTTCACAGTTCCTACCCTGGCATAACTATCTGTGGAACCTCTTGGACCTTCAAATATCATCGAATGAGAGACATATTGCTACCCTATCCCAGAATCATACAAAGCAGTAAAAAGGTATGGGCTTTATAAAGGAAAAGACGTCTTTCCCGCTTGTGGACTTTGGAAGGTGCATCCACCCAGTTATTCACTCAATGACGTAGCAGGCCACTCAACAATATTTCTTGAGTACACAGAAGCAGGGGGCAAGCATAACGTCAGGAAACACAAACTTCATCAGTGCAACAGCAAATGGGAAAAACACCAGCAACCCCAAAGTTTTCTTCTTTCCACAAAGCAAAGAAAGAGGAAATGTTCAGTTCTAAACAAATGCTCTACTCTTAAATCCTAAATTGCTATACTTGAGGCATCAACCCACATCCACTAACTAAATATCAAGAAAAATGGCAAATTTTAACACAATATATTATTTATATTATATTATATTATATATCTCTGGAGGCACCATACATTTTAATAAATTCCACTACTAATTAAAGATGGTATTGGGAAAAGACAGAATTTTATAGGGAAAAAAAGTAGAGTATTAAGTGATGAGTTTTAATTCACCCAAAACCTGGGACTTTGAGGAGAGACCCTGGAGCAGGGGAAATTCTAGTTCAAGTAGTGAAAATGCTTCGTAAGCAAAATATTTTTCTGCTCTCAAAGCCTACTCTAAAATAAATAAGGGAACAAAACATTCTTCAAGTAGAAAAACACTGAACAAAAATAAAATGGTTCAGCTGCCAGATTGCAGCAATGAGTGGAAAAGAAAATGCTTAGCTCCATGGGCTCTTACCATGGAGACCACTTCCGACCTTCCTATCTTTCCCCAGTTTGTAAAATTAAACCACGAAGGGTTTGGAAGGGCAATTAGTAAGTACGGTGTGACTTTTTACAGGTCTTCTTTGACCTTACCAACAAACCACCAACCTTCCCAGCATGGTAAGGCGACCCATAATTGGTTCAGTAAGACATAAACGTGTTCCTCTTTCTAGTATCAGTTCTCTTAATAGCAACTCTCTTAAAGTGCCCGGCACTCATCTTGTTTCTACCTCTGCTAGTTTAAAATCAAACCCACGTTACTACATCATATTCAGCTTCCCCCTAAACATGTCTGACAATAGCTGAAACCACAAGTCTACACGAAGTCTTTACAAGAATCCTCCCTCTTCTGGAAGCAGAGCCACAGGGAGACAGAAGTCTATGGTGGAGATGATGCAAGTTCCAAAGAAAAGCTGAAAACTGGGCACTCATTGAGAAAATAACCAAGGCTTCAAATGAGAAAACCAAACATTAAATAGCACCTGTAAATTACTGTTCTCATCACACCAATTACTTTTAAGACTTAATGTTAAGATTTCTGTCCGGTGCTCCAATGTGGGTCTCTGTCTCTGTCTCCTTTCATCGCCTGATGAAGGTTAATATTCAGGAGGATGCCTACTAAGAACTCAATAACAATGGCAATGGGTTTTTGATCCTACTGCACTTACTGGGCAGTTTGGATGCTCACCTTACTAGACCTGGGTGGAGGTGGGTGGTCCTTGGACTTCCCACAGGGCAGCAACCCTGATTGCTCTTTGGGCTGACGAGGGAGGGGGACTTTATTGGGGGAGGGGGAGGGAAATGGGAGGTGGTGGCGGGGATGAGACAGAAATCTTTTATAAATAAATAAATTTAAAAAAAAGACTTAATGTTAAGGTACTCTTCGAAAACATGGAGCACATAATGTTAGCTAACTGGCTGTCAGTAATGCCGGTGGGTATACCTTACACCCTGGGAGATTTATTGCTAACTGTCCCATTTACAATTAAATGAACATACCAAAAACACAATCTATGCACCAGCTCTTACCAAAGTTAAGTGGTCTTCATGCCCATTCATGAACGCTTACATTTCATCCTCTCTGTTTTGTTTATAATCCAAGGCACCATTAAAAAAAAATCAGCGGAACCTCCATTCATTAAAAGAAAGTAAGCACACACTATGACCCAAAGCATCCTGGATAATAACTGTGTTTTGAACGAATTGCGAAAATAAACTTTGTGAAGGGGTGGCAATCCCTAGTGTCTACATTGTTGTACCACCATAAAGTACCTCGCCACTGTCAATTTCAGGGTGGCTTTCTTGAGGAAAATCAACATAAAACGAAGTTTAGACACCTCGGAGATCTTCTCCAGGATCTGCTCTCCCTGCTAGGAGCAGCTAACAATGTGCAATGTTGCTGTTTCCATTCTTACTCCTTTTCAAAGGATGAAAAAGTTCAGCTCCAGTGTTCCCTGTGTCTCCCAGTCTCGCATACGCCCGCGCCTGAGCGCGCACACATACACACACTTAGACACTCACACACTTACACACACGCGCGCGCAAATCCCGGCTTTGCAGAGATCGAGAGCCCACCCGGAGCAAAGCGGCGTGGGAGGAGAGCCCTGGAGTCTCTAGCGAGCCAGACACTTGCCAGGGAGGGGAAGCACGCGGCCGTCGTTCCCTCCGCGACCCGGGCTCCTTTCTGGCCTTGTGGCCGAGATTTGCAGATTCCACCACTAGAGCGACTTTGGCAGCTTCACAATGGGCTGCTTCTCAAGGTCTGTCCGCTGCCCGCCACCAGACGCCCTTTTCTATGCTTCCCAACCGCCCCAAAGTCCACCCGCGACAGGTGGGGCGAGGGCGGCGGTGCCCGAGACATCTGCCGCGGGAGTTTCGGGCCAGCACCGGGCCGCGATCCACAGTCCACAGACGCCACCGCCGGGTGGCCCGACCGTTCCCCGCCACGCCGGTCTCGGCCTCGCCCGCGGGGTGCAGCGCGCACAGGGCGGGCGCGATAAGGTCGTCTGGGCTCCCGCCAAGCGTTATCTGGCCCCCGCAGTAGTAGCCCGCACACCGTTGGGGACAGAGGCGCGACAGGCAGGGCAAGAGCTACTTCTCAATGGGCCCTCCCTGGGCCTGGCGCTGCGGGCACCGCTAGCGGCCGAGCTGGCATGCGCCAACGTACCCAGACTTCCGCACCTCGGCACCGCTGGAGCGCCGCTCCGGGTCGCAGAGTCTCCCCGCACCGCACGTTGGCGGCGAGCGCACGCCCGCTCGTCCGCTCGCTCGCCCGCCCGCCCGCCGCGCGCACACGGGGCGCACGCCCCCGCACACTCACACGCGCTGCACACTCCCGGCGTCGCCGGCCCCACCCCTGTGCCAGGAAGCTGCGGGCTCTTGCACCCCGCGCGGGCCCCACCCCAGTCTCCAGACCCCAGTCTGCCATCCGCACTGGGGATCGGGGACCGGCCCCCCTCGAAGCCGGTGGCCACCGAGGCTGCAATGCCAGCCACCCAGCAGGCCGGCGCGCCCGGGGCTTCCCTGCGCTGCACACACACACACATACACCGCTCGCCCAGCCGGGACACGAGGCGAGGAGGAAGGGGCGGCGCCGTGCCTGGGGCTGGCACAGTGGCTCGCTGACTGGGGCACCCACACTCACGCGCGTACTCCACCCATCACCACCGCCACCTCTGCAGCACAAAAGGTTGCAGAAGGAGTGGCGGTCCCCGTCCAACGTACCAGTGATCCAGGGTTCCCGCCGGCTCCTCTAAGTCCCCGGCCGCAGAGTCGAAGCCAAGGGCGAGAGAGACGCGGGGCTGCGGCGCCGAGGTGCGGGCAGAGGCCGCCAGCCAAGCCAGCCGGGTACCCGCTGCTCTCCCACCGCGCTCGGCGCCAGCTACGGCCCGCCGTAGTCCCGCCTCCTCCCCCGCCCCCGCCCGCCTTCCCGCCTCCTCCCTCCCTCCCTCCGGCTGCGGAGGCGAGGCCGGTGAGCGCAGAGCCCGCCTCCTGCGCCAGGCTCGCACGCTCTGAAGGGCGGGCGGCGGGACGAGGCGCTGGGCGGCCCGGCGGGAGAGCGCAGGAGCGGAGGCGGGCGCGGACGCGAGGCGGCGTGATGCCACCGCCTCTCCCGGACGAAAACCCCGCGCTCCCGCCAGGGAGCCGCAGCTGCAGGCCTGGGAATGCGGACGGCTCCCCATAGAGCTGAGTGCTGAGCTGTGTGGGCATGGATGTCATTTGTGAGTTTCTGCTTGAACACAAGTTGGGGAGAGCAGAAGCCCATGAAGTTACAAATTATACTGTAATTCTAAAAAACAAACAAAAAAAGAAAAACAACTAAACATGGGGGGGGGGGGGCAGGGTGAAGGCCAAATTTCGATTCAGAGTCATTTGTTTCTCTTCTCTCTTCCTTCCTCCGCTTCTTCCCTTTTCTTTCTTGACAGCATCTCTCACTGCAGGTTAGGCTGGATTCAAGCTCCTGAGAACCTTTCTCAGAGCTCGGGTTTTACAGTAGTGACGTACCATTACCAACAAGATTTTCTTTTCTCTATTCGCAAGTCTCCCCAAAGAGGTCAAATGCGCACACAAATATTTGCTGACATTTATTTAGCTCTAGGTACCAACCCTTCTCACACACATTTCCAAGTTTACACCTCTCAACAGTTCTAATCCACCTTCTGAAGATACGGAAAACGGAAGGAACTTTCTTAAAGTCAGACTTAATAAACGGCTGAGATGTTTATGCATTTACAAATGTAGAGTTGTGTTCCAGTCTTGTCTGATGTTTGGAAGGACGCTTTATTTGATCATAAAGGATCATAAATTGTGTCCCCAACCATATTAATAAACTTATATAAACACTGTGGGTGGATTCAAGAGATGGCTTCTGGTTTCTCTGAACTAGAAGGATACTTTCTGAATTGTCTCTTGTGTGCTCTGATATAAGTGTCAGAAAAAGGAAGGAAGAGTCCGGATTCATGACTGTTCTCAAAATAATAGTTACTTTTCCCCAACATGGTACACATGTAACTTGTCAGATAAAAGATCCTAGTGCATATATGTATAGGTATGTATAAGCGGTTGATTTATATAACATTTATTTGTGAGATTGTTGCTTTTTGTTTTTTGTTTTTCCTCATGGGTTCCTTGGAGAAGGCACTGGAAGTCATTTCCATTTGAATTTGTCACAGTGGTGTCTTTTATGGCGTTCGTTCTTATCAGAACTTTTTATTTTAAAAACATTATATTTTATTTTAAGAAGCTTAATCTCATTTTGTCCTGCCTGAACTCATAATCTTTTCAGGAGAACCTTGTAAGTTGGCCTTTGTTCTGAAAATTCAGCATTGTTCTTTGGACAGAAGTAATAAAACCCCAACTGGCCTCCCGGTTCATTGGTCTCAAGGCTAACTCCATGAGAGAGCATTGTCTCCAACTGCGTCCTTGCTTCATGGTGCCCTGCGTTCTGATATCTGAGTTTTTTTTTTTTATCCAATCAAAAGTTAGTTTGGTTCTTGAGTGTGACAAAGAACACCTATTCACTGGGCAGGCAAGGCTGACTTTAGCTTTATATGCGTTTCATGAGAGTTCTATCTAGAGACCATTTAAATGAAATTATGTGGAGCCTGTGACGACTGTGGCTACGGGCCTGAGAAAGAGGAAGGCTCTATGGAGACACTTTGCCAAGCTTACTGTGTGTTCTAGGAAGAGCACTTCAGTTCAATCCATAAAGAAATAATAATTTCTTTAAAAAGACATGCTTTCAAAGAACTAGTTCCAATTGCTGAATTGAACTTGTTTCTGAAAGGCCTTTCAGAACCTGGGGCTCAGGTGCTCCATCCTAAATGCGACTGTATCTTGACCTTCGTCCCTGCAACCATCCCCAAAACAATCACGTCTCAAACATCACTTGTCGCAGAAGAATTACATATCAATAGATTGCCACTTAGCAAAGGACCATCCAAGAAGAACAAGATTACGGTGAACTTGGTAAAAACACAGTGCTGAAAAACTGAAACTACAATGTAGCTGTGCAGGCAATACATCGCCTTGTCCGTAACCATGGTGTTTCCAGCAGGTTGTCATCAGAAAGGGCCACCATGCCCACGTCGATGTCTACCAGCACAGTGACTGGACGCAGTGAAGGTCTCAGAGGCTACGCAGTGTCTCCCAAAGTGAAGAGACTGAGATGCTAGGAACCACAGCCCCGACAGGGGAAATGCAAGCCTAGGCTCCTGTGGGGTCAGGTGGCACAAGCAGCCTCCACAGGAGTAAAAGGTGACTGCCAAGGAAGCATCTATGGCAAGGAGAAAAGGGAAATGTACCACAGAGTCTCCACTCCTCCTGCCCTGGTACCCACAGGTGTCCTATAGGCTCTCCAATCAACTACCACCTAGAGCCAAATATTGAAGTACGCATGTCATAAACGGCATGACCCTGATTTAAACATATAATCCCTCTTTTTAGGTCTTTTCCTAAACACTCCTTGTTTTGCTTTTGAGACAGGGTCTCTCTCTTTAGCCCTGACCTGCCTAGAACTCATTATGTAGACCAGCCTGCCCTTGAACTCATAGAGATCCTCCTGTCTCTGCCTCTCACGTACTGAGATTAAAGGTGTGCTCCACCATGACTGGCTCTTTTCCTCTGTTCACTACTTAAAACCAAAGCCATTATTCGGATCTGGAACCATGCTGGAAAGCATCCCACATCATCAGTCACTCAAATTTAGGACCTTGTGGTGTTCTTTGAGGCAGGCCTCAAATCGCAGTATTCCAGGATTTGTGGCTTCTCTCTTGTCCTCCTTTCCAGATACAAGAAAACCTCTCTCAGGAAAGCCTTTGCTCTTCCTTCTATCTTTCCAGTTGCTTTGCCAGAAAACTTGGTTCTCTTTCTGGGATCCAGGCTCTGGGCAACTAAATGTAGTAAGAAGAAATGTCCTGAGGGCTATGCCTGCATCCCCGTCATGTAAGGATAAGCACCAAGCGGGAAAAAAATAAACTAACGTCTCAAAATACTTATCCAGTCATTGAAGTAAAAGGTGAGGAATGCCATAGGCTGTGTTGAGAAGGGAGGCAGAAAAAGCTTGGGTGGAATGTGTCTGAATTACAGACCATGGCTGTCAGGTACGAGGCTGGAAATGGGGGGTACAAGCTTAAGTGGGAGTTGCAGGCTTCCCTTCAGCTCTCATCAAAGAGAGTATGGTTCACGTTTGTCTCTATTCTCATCACTGCAGTAGATGCACAGAGCAGCCAGACTTGTCCCTTGATGTCCTTAAAGGCCAGTGTCACAGAGATGGTGCCCTGAACCCCGAATCCTGTCACTCAGTATTCTTTCATTGCTAAACACTCTCCACATGGTGCTGGGATAAACGGTCTATTTTTCAAAGCTGGATGCTCCCGGAGATTTACACTCTAACAGATGTTTAGTCAGTATTCACTGCTTTTTACCGAGAAGGGGAGAGATGACCTCAGGAAGACCTCCTGGAGGTAGCTTTTCTCTAACTTGGAACTTCGTGTTGCTTTTTCAGAAGCTGGTTCCAAGTCATCGGTAGATTGTAATCAGCCACGAAGAGGACATCTCCACTGAGGAGACAGGTAAAGCCAGTAAGCAGGACTTCAGGATGTCCCACCTCTCTCTACTGGGCCTGGTTGCCAAGAGTCGATTTATAAGCTGACATTTAGAAATGACTAAAGGGCTCCTCCCGTGTGCAGGAGCATAAGGGGAGGTCAGATGATTAAAGCCTGTGATTTGAAAAATACAGAATTGTATGGTTTGCATAGGAAAATCTAGCTCTTAATTATATCATCAAAGAGGATAGAAAAGAGTGGAGTAAGGAAACAGGAAACGAGACTAGATGAACGTCGTGTAAGCATAGTGAGAGAAATCCTCTCCCGGCTTCCATTCTGGCAGTAGCTTGCTGTGGGGCTTCAAGCTGACCGCTAACTGCTTCAGAAACCTCTGAGCTGTGTTTTACGTGTGTGTTCCTTATATCACAAGTACTCAAAAACTAATCATTGGATTTAGCCTCAATTTTGTGGGCCTCTGTTCCTTCATCTCTAATTCTGAGGTTGGCCTTACAGTTCTCGCTACCCCACTCCAAACAACTGAGAAATAAGACTAAGGCATAGACAAAATAGAGCCAGTTGTTTCTACAGATCTGGAAAACGTAGTTTAGCATACAGTGCCAACATCCCCATATCTCAGACTGATAATGGACGACATTGGGCTTGGAAGGTGTCCTCGTATCAAAGATTTGGCATTTAAGAACCCCTGGCTCTTTCTCTGGTGCCCCATCCTAAAAGACCCGCCAAGTAGAACAAATGCAATTCTCTGCAGAATTGTTTTCTTGGAAAATTAGAAAGAAGTTGTAGTAATGGGTCTACCTTCATGTAAAGGGATCTGCACAGAGCAGTAAGAATCTTCACACTCACTCCCATTCTGGCGTATTGAAGACATAGTATGTACCGGATCTGTACTGAGGCACAGAAAGAGAGGAGATATAGTCTTCCTTTCCCTCCTCACCCCAGGAGTTTAAGGCCAACTAAATAGGCAGATAAAGTAATTGTGCAGTTATAATTTGGTTTCTTAATAGCCTACAATCCTCTCTGTGAATCTCTGAGGGTATGTTTATTTTATGGGAAAATTAGGCTTAGAATTGCAAACTTGCAAAATTTAATCCCATGTTCAATAGAGGAGAAGTTTCTGCAATTTCCAATCCATAGGGCCTGATGGTCATAATGATCCCATCACAGAAGTAGAATCAACAAAGAAATGTCATCGTTATTTGTGATTTCATTAAGATGTGTGCAAACTACTGTCCCTTCTTAAGATGGTGCTAAAGGATGTGCGTAGAAGTCTTGCTTGATTTTGTGATTTCTGTTGAAGGACAAAAAGAAATTAATTCTGAAAATATTTACAATAAGTCATGAAAACTATGTTTGTTGTCTATTTTCACTGACCTATTTTTTTTTCCTCTAGGAAAAGTTGTTGGTTTTTGTTGTTGTTGTTGTTGTTGTTGTTTTAAGAACACATGCTCCTCTAAACTTCTCTGAAACTCCTCACATATACACAAATCATCAAATACAGATAAAATTAATGTGAAAAACGACTGGACAGACTCTAAGACTGGTAGGCACCAACTTGTCCGCAAGCCACACCAACTCAGGGACCCTGAACTGGAAGAGAATTAAAGAATTCCTTGCTCAGCCAAAGATCTGCAGATGACATCAGGACATTCGTTGACACTGTGAGAGGGAAATAGTGGCCAGACTTTTATCTGTAAGCCATGGGACTTACAGTTTGTTTTTATAAAGAAAGAAAATTTAGTGGACCCAAAAGGAGCACCTTGTACTTCTGATTTGCCTATTGTGAAATACAGTAGTTGAGTTTAATATTTGGTAACTTTTTACTGAAATAACTGCAGTGAAATAATATGCAATGTTATTCATTGCAACATCATTGTGAAAGCTAAGTTTATTAGAAGAGCCTGGTTAAAGAAGTAATGACATTTTGCTTAGTGAGATATTACGCATGTGTAAAGAAGAATGAAGCTCAATATGAATGGATGTTTAAAAACCTCTGAATATAATCAATAAAAATTAACTGGAAGATGATGTTTTATAGTATATCATCATCTAAAAACTATCATTAAACTAGTTTTCTCTTCATTGTGGTTAAAATTAAATGAAGAGATATGTCAGGGAAGATGAAGTAGAAGGGCCTTTTCCTAGCCCTCCAGCAAAACATGACACCAAATTCTGGACATTAATTTTTTTGTGTGTGCATTCAATTGCATTTATTTTTATGTAAATATTCTTTGATAATTTCATAAATGTACATATGGTTGTCTTTGGTTCTACTGTCATGATGAAACCCCTGAGCAACAACACCAACATTATTTATTAAACAAATATAATAAAACTGTTAACTAGATAAAGAAAACACCGGTAAGGGAGATACGGGAAACCAGCCCCAATTGTTGATTCCCGGATTTTCTTTATGTATCACATACCACAGAGATGATGTCAGAGAAGATAATGGCCTAGAAGTATCAGTGAAGGCAGGAAGAAGACACCAAAGAAGTCCCATTCTCTCTTGTCATGGGAAAAGGGGAAGAACATACTAGCAACCTAGTAACATTTCAAAACTAACCAGTCTACTCCAACAAAACTCCAGCAGATCAATTCGTTTTCAAGTTTCTCTTGACCCGGATGAGCAAAAGTCAAGCAGGGATGCTAGAATTTCACCTTTGCTGGCTGTGCGAGCTGTAGGCCCACAACCTGGGTAGTGTCAGTGAAGGCGGAGTGAGGAACAGAAAGTGTCCCGCCCCTCAAAGCAGCAGGGGCAGACACATGGGAAGAAGTCCCTCCCATTCGTACATTGATACCGCATCTGTATATCTGTATGTCCTCCTCTGCCCGTGGAGTTGGTATCATGAGCCTGGCGGCATTAACATAAATATGTCAGGAAACAGGAACAAAATGATTCTATCCACGTGGCATCAGTAGTGACAGGCACGAACCTCCACCCCCTGGTGCTGAATGAAGAATCTGGGTGTGTCCCTTGCTACTCGCACTTTCCTTTACCTTGCTGGAGTGAGGTACACAGAGCCCAATGAGACCAAAACCTTAAATATCATCCACAGTCTCACAGAATGATATGCAAAGATTCCAGTTTTAAAGTTCCTTGTCAAAAAACAAGTCAACCTCGATTGAGTGATGTACAATCAATAAGAGGAGAGATGGATGGCAGGATCAGCTCACAGATTTAAAAGTAGTTGCCAAAAAAAATTCTTTAACAATTACAAATATACTCGAAACAAATGAAAAACACAAACGGGAGGGGGAGGGTGGGCAGTTTAAAGGCTTGCAGGGTATTTAGGAGGCTGGGAAGGGGGATCCTTCAAGCCCCAGGAATTTGTCGTCAATCTGGGCAGTACAAGAAAATTCTACACCTAATATCAAAGAGGGAGAGGAGGAGAATGAGCAAGAGGAAGACAGGAAGGGAAATAAAGGAAAAGACCAATCCAGTAAGGAAATAGAAAACATAAGGAGAAATGAGAAGATAATGCTTGAATTGAAAAAGTATAATAATAAACAACAACAAAAAATTCAATGGCTGAGCTTGATAGCATACTAGGGATGACTGAGGAAATAAATGGAGACCTGGAATTAGAAACATTGCAGATAGTGTGATCTAAATAATGGAGAGACACTAGAGTGAAATAATAAGCAAATGGAGCCTTGGAGACCTGTGGAACTGTGACAAGAGATCTAGCATCCCTGTCTCCAGAAGGTTACCAAAGCAAGTGCTGGGAAATGGTTTTTCTCTAACGACTGAAGACTGTCCAAGTCAGACAGAACACACAGCCTTAAAGCATCTAGAAGCCAAGAAAAATCCCTAGGAAAAACCTAAAGAAATACCAGACAGGACATATCAGCCTCTGACTTCTGAAAACAAGGAATGGGGAATCCTTGAGACAGGAAATAATGTTTGTTTCATTGTAACAGAAAATAACTCAAATGACAGCAGAAGTCAGGGGAGAAGCCAAAGAGAACAACAGTACGTTTCTCAGGTACTGGAAGAAAAGAGTGGTCATCCCAGAGTCCTATGTCCTGCTAGAATATATTTCAAAAGTGAAGGGAAATCAAGATGTTCACAGGTAACATAGCCTGAAAGATGCTATTGTTGGATCCACCTTGATAAATGTTTGAAGAAATTTTTAAACGGAAATAAAACAACAAAAGAAGGAGCCTTGGTACACCAAACTAAAACAGGAAAAAAATTAAGTGAGCAAAATCATAGGTGTGTGTATAACGGATTTTTCTTCCATTCCTGCATTTTCTAAGAATTCTTCACAGGGAGAGAGAATATCATAACATCTGATGTTATTCTAGTATCCATGCATGGAATAGACTTAGGACAATTAAAAAGAGTGAGGGAAAAGGGAAATGGTAAAGTTCCTAAATTGCACTTTAGCTAGTAAGACAACGCAAGGATGACACCACAGGGGGTATGAACATCGACAGTGTAATACCCAACCCAACTACTCAGTTCTCTGCAAAAGGGTTTAACTGAAAAAGCCTTGTAGAAAAATTAAAATGGATTGTGAAAATGCTCACGAGTTATACAAAAGAAAACAAAAAGAGGAAGAAACACCAAAATAATATATCGCAAACTAAAATAAAATAGCATGTTTAAACTCTACCAGAACAATAATGAATAACATTAGGTTGAGAGTTTATCTCAATGGTTAAGGGAAGGCAAAGTATGCACAAGACCTTGGAGTCAAAGCTTGGAACTAGAGAATAAACATATACTTGCATAAAATAAAAATAAGAGTAATTTGTGTTTGAAAGAAGTTGGCAAAATAGTTTTTTTTTCTTTTTTCTACCCGATACACAGCAATTCTCTGTGTATCAAAATAGTTTTTTAATGTCATTCAACTATATGCTGTCTATAAGAAAATAACTTCAATTATAAGACTCAGATATCTTAAGATTAAAGAATGGAAGAAAGATAGATATATTATCATAAAAACTGTTGGGGAAAGAGCAAGGGTAGCTAAATTAATGTCAGCTAAAATAGACATCAGAACAAAAATAAAATGCCAGAAATGGTAGGGATATTATATGTTATATGATGTTATATGGTCAACATCACCAGAAAACAAATATATGTGCATAAAACATCAGAACTTAGAGCATGTAATATAAAACAAGGAGAAGCAGAGAAGAAGTAGGTAAATATGCAATGACCGACAGCTTCAAAACTTTTTATTAACCAATGATAGAACAAATACATAGACAGATCACTAAGAATCGATAATATCACCCACCAACAGGGGCAAACTCCTTTCTGTGCAGCATCACCTAAGAACAGAAAAAAAGCACAGTGCTTTTAATGGCCTTGGCACACATACCAACACATCTTACATCCTGCTTCACAGAAAAAGACTTCGGCAAATACAAAAGAAAGTAAACTGTGTGGATAATTTTCTACAGCTATAATGAAATCAAGTTAGAAATTATTAACAGAAAGATAGTGGGGGAATATTCAAATACTTGGAAAGTTCTATATAACCCAGGAGTCAAAGAGGAATCTCCAAGGGAATTTTTGTTTCTATTTATTGAATGGTAAAGCATAATGAAATATGTGGAACACAAGCATATCCGTGTTGAAGGGCAACTGGAGCTCTATGTCCATGCATTAGAAAGGGAAATCTCCCAGGCATGATAGCATACGTCTATAATAACACAGGTCAGCACTAAGAGGTCTATAATAACAAAGTCAGCTTGAGCTACATATCACAAGTCCGTTTTCCCTCTGCAACCATTTCCTACTACAGTATTGGAACTTCGTGTTTGCCAAACATATGCCCAAACCCTGTTCTGTTTAATTCTGAAGATATTCAAATCTGAGTACCCACTCTTTGCTTGAAAAACAAAACCAAAAGCAAACAAACAAAAAAAAAAGAGTTAGTGGGGATTTAATCAAAGCATTTATTTTCTATTGCTATAAACTATTTGCACACTTGTGTGAGTTGGAACAGTCCAGACCTGGTCTCATGATATTGAATTTCTTATGAGATACAGTGTTACTAAATCTCAAAAAAAAAATAGCATGGACTTTGAAATCATGCAGTCAGATTTTATAGTCATGTAACCCTGTCTGAATGGTTTAAGCTACATAACACTCTTCCATTATCTATCATGCAAATAGAATTGCGTCTACTTTTCTAGGCTTTCTGTATGAATGAAAGCAACCAGTGTGCAATACATGCACGGGGAATTAAAATTACTTTTTAAAAATGCCCTTTAGTTGCAAAGACCAAGGATCATCAAGAGAATCCAGTATGGAGTCTTTTTATTAACATTTACATTGGAAATCCAGGGTATCTGCTGAAGTGATCTAGAAAGAACTAACATGGCTGTGCTTATTGATGTAAAGTGTATCTCAGCTTCTTATATGACATATAACAAGCATGTGATGAGTTCAGCCTTGTCTGCTGTGAGATTTATGTCCATCCTCCTGAAAGTGTGTGAATGTACATACAACAATACATACATACACACACCACAACATACACACCACAACACACACACACACACACACTTTGTCCATTAGTATTGCTTTCCCACAGGAAGGATGAAAAGACCCAACTCTCCTGGAAACATTAGGACACTCATCATTTGAAATGGCAAAGCTCACTCCATTTCTGCTACCCTCGGCTACAGTCATAGCATATTGCTCAAACTGAGCATCTTGGAGAGTTCAAATACGCGGCTGGAGAATATTTCATTTTACTGATTACACATTTAGTTCTTCTGTTTCTTACACATGGAAACTAGGGCAAGATAAGCCCCAGTTGGGGAGGACAACGGAGTTTTACTAAAAAGCATGTCAGTGAACATTGGAGACGAGGGGCGGGAAAGAAGAGCAAGGCACAGAAAATGTACACTTAAATAAGAACCTGTCAAGGACTTGTCTGTTTCTTTTTTACCCTCTTCCATTGGACCAGGAAACAGACATATTGAAGATGCAATTTTAGAATTCATTTCTCCCTAAGTTATAATTAATTTTCTTGAGTTACTTCCAACTTTTCAATGACTGCTTGTGCTCTGGGAAATTAAACTGCATAGTAATAAAGTATAGAGCTTCTCATGACAGTCAGGTAGAGTGCAGCCCAGCACCTTAATACGGAGGACAGATGAGAGTTTGAGAGGGTAAGGACTGGCTGTGAATGGCATGAAGAGTCAGCCGCCATATTCAGACCCAAGAGTAGATATGAAATGCATCTTCTCCTTTGCAAACTTAGTAAAGGAAAACCAGAGGCTGAACTGGGGAAGCTGCCACAGAGGTGATGATCAGCAAAGCTTCGGCCATTAAACTGCCTTTAAAGAAAATCACTGTGCTATCCCCACATCTGTGTCACTCTCTCTTCTTCCCTTTGGGCACTTTCTTTCAATATGAGCAAACTTCCAAAGTCAAGAAATTGTCAGCTGTGTACCCAAAGGAGACAACAAATCAACCTGAAGCCGTTTTAACAGGATAACCCTTATTAAATTCATAGGTACTTACTAAACAGGGATGATTGCCTTGTGCCTACATTTTCATCCACTGTAACTGAAGATGGCTTACACAAAGCCTCAGATATACATGCATTCAACTATCTCAAACCAAATTTAGGCAAACAACACTTCTTTATTTCTTTTTTCTTTTTTAAGATTGTGTTCTGCCTGCATGTATGCTTACAGGCCAGAGGAGGGCACCAGATCTCATTACAAATGGTTGTGAGCCACCATGTGGTTGCCAGGAATCGAACTCAGGGCCTCTGGAAAAGCAGCCAGTGCTCTTAACCTCTGAGCTATCTCTCCAGCCCACACTTCTTTATTACTACACTGCCTCAATAGCCTCGTGCATTAAAGACTCTCCAAAATAATGTAATCAGATAATGAATTTTAAGTATGTATTTTAATTTTACTTAAGTAAGTGTGTGTATGCATATGTCTAGAGCAACCAGAAGAGAGTGTCAGATTTCTATAATCTGGGGGGTCAGAGGTGATTGTCAGCACTGAGGTGGATTCTGGGATTGAACTCCTGACCTCTACAAGATTAATGAATGCTCTTAATCACTGAGTTGCTGTGAGACAATGGTCTTGTACCCTGTCACTCCTATTGTTTTAATAAAATGCTGATTGGCCAATAATAAGGCAGGAAGTATAGGTGGGGCAACCAGAACAGGAGAATTCTGGGAAGAAGAAAGTTTCAGTCTGCAGTTGTCACAGAGGAAGCCAGACACAGAGGAAGCAAGATGAGACCACCTCAGTGACAAAAGGTACCAAGCCACATGGCTAACACAGACAAGAATTATGGGCTAATTTAAGTGTAAGAGTTAATAAAAAGCCTGAGCTAATAGGCCAACCAGTTTATAATTAATGTAGACCTCTGTGTGTTTCTTTGGGACTGAATGGCTGCAGGACAGGCAGGACAGAAATCTCAGGCAACACTGAGTCATCTCTCCAGCCCTGCACAATAAATTTTTAAGATAAAACTTTCACATAAGTTTCCACTTGCTATAGTGAGATCCATGTAATAATATGTAATTCCATATTTCCAGTTACAAAGTAGTCTGCCTTTGTCAATGAAGAATTTACTGGGTTGTTAGTTCAATCTATACTTGACTCAAAAGGATCATGTCACAGGAGTTTTCCTGTTTAAATTATATACATAAACATAAATGTATACTCCAAAGTGATTATTGTTACTTAGATGTATTTAATTCTAAGAAATTTTTGCATTTTGATGAAGATTCTACCTTGTTCTTCAGTAGAATCAATCAACAGAGACTCATGGGGACATACTGTAGGGACCCCAAGATTCATTAACTTCAATCTCAGTGTATTCAGCTGCATGCACAGTGGTCTTACTACAAGAATTAACTCAGCTTTGGTTCTTCATGGAAAATGCTTTCAAGTGTTGTTGGCAGTTGTGAGAAGGCTAAACTAATATTCAAAGGGTACCAACTGTTCTGTTTCCTCATTGTATGCTGCAATTTGACTACTCAACTAGAAAAATCACTCATAACCTCATAGAATTCATTGCCTAGGGTTATATAAAATAAATTTCAAGTAGAGGAAAAGGATCACTTTTGTGGAAAAAAACTTTTTTACTGGTAGACAAAGCATTGTAATATTGTGAGTGGCTTCCTTCTCATTAGGTGAAGTTGAATCAGCTTCAGTAGTTAGAGATTTCAGAGCCACTCTTGTTGGTCTGTTCTGAGCAATACAGACAAGCTCCAAGGTATTCCCACGTACAGGCTGTCAGTTTCTTAACCTTTCCCTTCTTGTCCTTTGAATGAGTAAGTGCTCAGTTTAAAGGATTCCTGCCCCCAGAGAGAACCTCTCCAGCTGCTCCTTTCTTATAGGACCTTTCAGCTAGAGTCTTTTAAGGAAGGGATGCCTACACCACAAATTAGGAAGTTTAAATCAACAAGGTGTCATGTTAAGAGCCATGACCCAGCAGTATGATGGTGATGCCTTCCTTATAAGGCATCATGATTTTGCAGTATCACTTTATTACACTGGAAGTTTAGGTGCATCCTTCTGACTCAGCTCTAGAAGTCCTAAGTCCACCCTTTGGTTCACATACTGTTCAGTAACAACCATCTCAGAGATGCTTTTATAAAACCTGCTCAGAGGCACATGGAAACCTTTGCTCCTTAGTATTAAGTCATCATAGTGACATAGAAATCACACCTAATTGTACTTTTCAGATGGATCCTTGACTCAAGTCTGTTGAGAAGCATAGACATGGAAAGACAGAGATGGGCAAGACAGAGACAGATGAACCTTTCTTGGATGCTGCTTGGCCTTCCTCTGTTTACAGGTAGAGTTGTTTTTCTCTAGTCTTCCTCTTGCTTCTCCCTTCCTAGAGATCCTGAACTTTCCATATCCTCATATCGAAAGACAAGCAAATATCTCTGAGGCCTTTGTGGCCCAGTTTCTTTGCATCCTCAAGTCTCCTAGCCCCCAGTTACTTAGCACAAAGCTCTCAAGCATTGAGCAATTGTTCAGCAGTCTCCCATTTTGCATGCATAAGCCATGGACCTTGACTTTTCATTTTATCATTTATTGTTGTCTTTTAGTAAGTCCTTTTAACTATTGATGGAAGGAGAGAGGAAAAGAATAAGGGAAGCAGGAAGGGAGGGAGGAAGGTTATGTAATTGGCTTGTGAATAAAAAAAATTGAGCACTTAACATTTTTATTATTTAAAAAAGTACCATACAAAGTAATCTGTTTAATTGGAGCATTTTCCTTCATACTTTGTTATTATTGACCTCCTTTCCCCACTCCTCCCAAATCTCCACCCCCTCCTACTCATCCCCATAGTGACTCCCTTCTGTTTTCATCCTCACATGTATTCTATTCCCCTCCTTGGCTCTCCAGAAAACCTCTTTTCCCTTCTTATTGAACTCTTTCTAGCGCATTGACAGCATTCACACCCTGTCCACACATAGATTCATACAGACCAAAGCTAAATCTAAGTTCTGCATCTGAGAGAATGCATGCTTAATTGTATTTCTGATTTGGGGTTACTTTGGTTCATATAGTTTCTACCTCCACAAGCTTTCCTGCAAATGCCATGAATTTTACTTTTCTTTGTGGCTGAATAAAAATTCTACTGTGCATACGAACCACATTTTTTAATTCCTTAATCTGTTGGTTGCCATCTAGTGTTGGGGGCTGCAGACCCCTGGCCACTTGACTTTCTTTGCCTGTCTCAGACCCTTTGCCTGCTGGAGTAAACAACTTGTTTTCCTGTGCCTGCAGCTTCTCTGTGTAAGAGACCCTCATGAGATCCTGATGGCAGGGGAGTGGTTTCTGATGGGTTTTACAGCTGAAAATTACAGGAGCTGGGGCGTGGCTATCAGAGTTAAGGATCCCTATATAAGCTTTCCGTGTATCAAGGATGACCTGTGTCCCCGTGTCTCTCTGTGTGTGTCTTTCTGTGTTTAAATTTCCAGTCCCTTGTCCAGCTCTCAAATGGTCTCATACTGCAGGCATTATGCTATAGGCATAGTACCATAGTGCATGTACTACAGGCACTACAGTGCCGTAGTACACATAGTACAGACGAATGGTACGTGTGGAGGCTCCCAGCAAGACCGGGAATTGGGGGACATGCTGAGAGATCACCCTCGAAAATGGAGAGGGTGAATTGAAGGCCTCAAAAAGAATGGAAGAAAAAGAGTAAGTTTTTAAAGAGACAGAGTATGGACAGTGAGATTAAAAGGAGTAAAAGTGATAATAATAATCCACGTAAAGATGGAATGTGCACAGATAATTTGGATTATGTATGTTATTGTGTTGTCTTTTGATTTGAGAACTGCTAAGAAAGGTGTCTTGACTTTAAAATGAGTATAAGGATTTGTTGCTTTGGAAAAGAGGTTCTGTTTTGTTTCCACAGAAGATGAGAACCTGTGGATTCATTCCAGATTAATGAGATTTAATGCCCTGAGACCCCTTGAAGGTCACTGTGAATAACCCCCCAAATTACTTCTCCCAATAAACAGCAGAAAGTAGTCTGGAGAGAGAATTATGCCCAAATTTCCTAAATGATTGTTTACTGGAGGTTGTGGGACCTAGGGGAATGCCTTAGGCGGCAGCTGTGCCAAGAGCTGCCACAGGGAGTGGGGCACATCCACAACCACCGAGGCAAGCTGAAGCTGCTCAGATCCCACTGGGATGCCCATCTGCATGTGGCAAATGGAGAACGCTGCGGTGGTTCCAGGCTCTGGACACCCAAGAGCCTGCAGTGTGAGTGTCAGGCTTTCCAGCAGGACCTGAGAAACCCATATAGTAGCTGCAGAAGGTCCCCGAGCCTATCTGTCACCTGGACACTGTTTGGTGTCACAGCGGAGTGGGGAATCAGAGCCAACGTGGGCCTTCTCGTTAGGCTGTCTGTGGCTTGTTAGGCCTTGAATGATTCTGCACTTAACTGTTTTCAAGTTTTATGTATTTTGGACAGCTGTTGGGCTAACAAGATGACCGTGACTGACTGTGGCCGGGTTCTAGCTTGTTGCCTGTCCCAGTGAAGTCAACTGGTGCTGAACCGTCCTGGCAGAGATTTTGGGATCATCACGGGTGACTGCTATTGTCACCACTTCGGCCTCTGGGACAACCAGAATTACCACCAGTCGGATGACTGCTGTGTCTAGCACTGTTGATCCCCTAGCCAGACAAGTTGCCACTGCCTTAGAGATCCAGAATTCCTTATATAATTTTCACCAGTGTATTTTTTGGTTTGACCTATAGTCCTCCTTTTATAAGAGCAGTTGAAGTATACGGTTGGCTGCTCCCTTTCCTTTCTTTATATTTGTGCCACGCCCATGACAGTCCAGCCACTCCCATACAACCTAGGCCTACTGAACAGCTGGCCTTAGGAACTCCTGTAGCTGGATGGTTTCTGTTGCTCTGCCTCTACAACAGGTGTCAGCAGCAGCAGCAGCAGCAGCAGCAGCAGCAGCAGCAGCAGCAGCAGCAGCAGCAATGTAATATCACTATTTTCCCAAGAGAGTGGGCTTCCTCCAAATGCAGTATGAGTTAGCAGGCTATGGAAAGACCAGTGAGCCAGAGTTAGACAGGAGCCTGTCACAGTCAACCTAAGACAGAGGCCTTGCATGCTGAGGCAAGTGTTCTTGATGATGGGTAAGATGTGAATATGTGCTTCTGCAACCCAAGACAGGCCTGGTCTAATTATATAGAAAAGAGAGAGCTGTTGGGGACTGCAGACCCCTGGCCCCTTGACTTTCTTTGCCTGCCTCAGACCCTTTGCCTGCTCTGGTAAACAATTTGTTTTCCTGTGCCTGCAGCTGCTCTGAGCTCAAGACCCTCATGAGTTCCTGATGGCAGGGGAGTGGTTTCGGGAGGAGGGTTAATGAAAATTACAGGAGCTGGGGCATGACTATCAGTTAAGGATCCCTATATAAGCTTCCCTGGAGCACAATAAAGTGGCACTCTTATATCAAAGATGACCCATGTCCCCGTGTCTCTCTGTGTGTGACTTTGTGTGTTTACAATCTCCAGCCCCTTTCCTACCTCGTGTACCATCCCACAGTGCAGGTGCTACAATCTAGAACTTTTCTATTTCCTTGATTTCTGAGTACTAAAATGATAGTCATGTATGCCTCTGTATGATACACACACACACACACACACACACACACACACACACACACGACAGAGAAAGAGAGGCAGAGAGACAGAGAGATGAGACGGAGGAATACTTGTAACAGAAGTAGACAGTGAGCCCAAAGGTGATGACAATATTGATAGTGTCAAAGACGGTTCCTGTTTAAAGCTAACTGATTTTACCTGAAAGAAGTTAGGAAAAGCTGTACTTCTACAGCTGTGTGCATGAACTGCTTGCTGCTAAAGCCAGGCTATAGAATGGGAACACATCACTTGTCAATGTGTTTCCAAAGGTTTAACTTCCAGCTGTATGCTGTTTTTCTTTTGTATTTTTTTCTTGAAAGTTTAAGAAACATTTGTCATATTTCTCATAGTTTTCATATACACATAGATAATAAAAACTGAACATTTAAGTATAAGCTCAAAGCTAAACAGTGGTGTTAGAAATTACATATTTGCCATGTGTTTTCTATGATCTTTCATATGTAAGTGCTAGAAATTCTCTGCTCCAGGGCTCTTTCCTCTTCAGTTGTTTTCTTCTGAACATATTAAATTTATAGTGGCCATTGTTTTCTGATAAACCAGAGTTTATCAGTAGTAGCAGCATGAACACATTCAGAAACAGAGAAGATAGATTTATTTGTGTTTCTTGTTATTGGATCATTGAATGAACAGCCATTTGTAAGTGTCTTTAACTGGTGCTACCCAAATAGTGATGATTTTGATGCCAAAATCACTGGAAACAAAGTTATTTTATGTAAAATTTTCAACTAGAAGCTATGTGTGCAGACAGTGGTGTAATTTTAGGACCGGAGGATCCAAATAAATATATTCTTGGAAATATTGGATGTTATTTTTATTTAAAGGCTTTTGCATAAACATATAACAAATAATTTGAGAAGTAAGGTTGTTCACTCATTCATGTAAATTTTTATTGTGTATAATTCTTCAACACTTGGTTAATAATTTTACTCTGAGATATCTAAGTGTCAATGAGCAGATTTTAGATACTGCTTGAGTATTTTTTCTGATAAAACAAAGCAAACCACACACAGACACACATACATACCAAAATAAGCAAACAAATAAACCTACCACTGCTTGTCAAGAACACAAATTTAGTTCCAGCATGCATATCAGATGGCTTACAGCCATCCACAAAGGAAATCCAAAGTCCTCTTCTAGCCTCTGCAATAGTTTGTGCTCATCAGTTCATACAAAACACGCACACACATAAAGAGACAGAGGGGGGGGTTCAGTTTTAAGGGAGCTGCTAAATCTTTTTTGCAAAATAGTTATTTCATTTTAAATCTTTCCAACAGTGTAAAAAAGTTTCTAGGTTTTTGTAGTTTGTTTTTTTTTTAAACTTTTTGAAACAGTATCAATTGCTTTATTTGTCAACATTCTAACCAGGTGTTGAAACTTACTTTCCTTGATGAATAATGTTGCCATATATTTTTTAAGTGCATCTCTTTCATATGATATAGAGTAAAATACTTTGATTCCTTTGAATGTGGATGTTTATTTTTTTCTCTTATTGTTATTTGTGAGAATCTGGGGGAAGATAGATAGATTCTGAACACAGGTACTTTATATGTGGAGTGGAATCTCCTCCATCATGGCTTCCTTTCTTTTTCTCAGCTGTGTCTGAAAAGAGAAGAAGTTCTAATTTTGAAGAAGTCTAATTTAAATTTCAGAATTATTTTATTTCTAAACATAACAATTTGACTGTAACCATAGCAAAGCCATAATACATTTCAGCTCTGCTTCCTTCCATTCTAGCCCATCTCCATTCCTTTGTGTCAGCTACTGATCCACAAAAACACTTTCTACCAGAGATCCGAGTGGCCTCACTGGACTAAGATGCAGGTAGTGGATTTTTCATATCTTTCCTGTCATACATTCCAGTCCCTTCGAGTTACTTTTAGTCCTGTACCAGCTGGTACACAGCCCTCCTCCCGCCCCACCTCCACTTCCTGGATAGTTCACCTCTTGGTGTACCTGGTATTACTTGATATAACTAGCTCTTTTCCACTGCCCCCTTTATCTTTCTTCCTAGACTATCGCCCTGCTGACCTGATTAACCACTCTTTAATGCAGACCCCACAGTGACCATACTTGCCTAGGATCCAGAGTGAGCAACAGCAACCAAAGAATGAAAAACCCACACAACAAAGACAAGGCCATGTATCATGCGTTCTCACTGCCTGGCTCTGGTTCTCTTTGAGACTAGATCAATCTAGTGTAGTCCAGGGTGATCCTGAACTCACAGAGCTCTATCGGCATCTGCCTCCCAAGTGCTGGGATTAAAGGTGTGTGCCACCGTTGCCTGGCCTCTATGGCTAACTAGTGGCACTCTGATATTCAGACAAGCTTTATTTGTTGAATTGTTGGAGGAGAGAGCCATTTGTTGTTTCCCAGCCACTTAGCCCCCAAATAATCCCACATAAACTATATTATTTAAAACACCGCTTGGCCCATTAGATCTAGCTTATTGCCTAACTTTTACAGCTTAATTTAACCCATTTCTATTAATCTGTATATCACCGTGTGGCTCTGGCTTACCAGGTAAAGTTCCATCCAGCTCCTGCGGGGCTAAATGGCTTCTCTCTGTCTCCATCCTTCTTTCTTCAAGCATCCAGTTTAGTTTTCCCTGACTAACTATGTTCTGCCCTATCAACAGTCCAAGGCAGTTTCTTTATTAACTAATAGTATTCACAGCATACAGAGGGGATTCCCACATTACCTCCCCTTTTCTGTTTAAATGAAAAAGAAGCTTTAATTTTAACATTGTAAAATTATATATAACAAAACAGGTATCAAGCAAGAATTACAGTTACAGCATTTATATCTATTTTATCTTTTATCATGACTAAAGAGAACTATACCTATTCTTCAACTCCATCAAAGACTCCAGAAGGATACAATATTACCTCAGTAAAAAGGAAGTGCATTGTAAGCAACTTCTACAACTCTAGAAACAAAAGAGACATCTTGCTGCCTGAAGAGTCACCCAAAGTTCTTCTATAACATTGAAGCATTCATCTTCAGTCTACAGGCCCATAGTATCTAGCAGACTTTTGCACAAAGCAGAAAATTTCAAAGACAGTTTCGCCTATATTAGCAATTTCTCAGTCACTTTTTTTCTGTGTCCTGAAGAACGTCTAGCAGGCTCTTTCATGAAACTGGAACCCTGAAGGATGGATTTACCTTTAGGCAAGTTCAGCAGTCATTTCTCTGCATGTCCTGCATGTCCAGTTCATCAAGTATTCCAGGAAGAGCAGTTTCTTGCCCAAATGACTAACTAACTCCATAAGGAAACTCTTCAATGACCATCTTCCTCTTGAAATAGTTGGGGCTGCCAGGAGCAGATGTGACTCATTGTCATGAAAAGTTCTAAGTTCCTAAAACATTTTAAATGCCATATACTGTGGTCTTTGAAAGGTTTAAAGAATGTCTATCCATCTAAAACACCTCTCTGTACATCTAGAAAATTTAAGTAACATAACAACAAGCTTGATTAATATAGATGATTATCTATTAACCCATATTTCTTAATTATAACAGAATTGACCTTAAATTTTTATCAATAAACCAAGATCCATACCAATGCAAATCTTTATAGCATATCCCCCTTTAAATATAAGGAAACATTTTTAAACAGTATTTGGGAATATAGGCATAGTTCTCCAGACTACTTCCTGCTTTTTGGGGGGTAAAGTAATTTTGGGGGTGTCCACAGTGACTTTTCAGGGGGTCTTGGTCCATCAAACCAAATGGAAGCAATCCACAGGTTCTCATTCTCTGTGGAAACAAAAGAAGAACATATTTTCCAAAGCAACATATCCCTAGATCCAAATTCTAAAGTCAAGATACCTTTATAATATACATGCTGGTTTAGCTTAGCAGCCCATACAAAGAGATGTCTCTCTGTACTTAGCTCTTTCACAGTCAAAAAAGTTAAAAAAAACAACATAATAATATACAAAAATACTCTCTGTGTATTTTTCATATTTACGTGAATTATTTATTTTCCTTTTATTCTATGACTGTCTGTATTCTATCTTTTTAAAGACTTTGTTTTATCTTTTAAAAATAATTTACTTCTCTTTATACTCTTTTTCTTCTCTCTTCCAAGCCTATGTACATATATCCAACACTGTGACCCAGTTTGAGGTCTTTTATGTCTGAATCTGTCCTATTGTATATCTTCAATTCTTTGCTGTCCAAGAACACTTCTTAAAATGCTAAGTGCTTCTTAAAAACTTAAGCTGTGGCATTCTTAGGAGAAATACAGAATTGTCTGCTTGCTCCACGCAGCCCAACATGGTGGAAGTCTGTTCACCAAAGCTGCAAGCCATGCATATTGCCCCAGTTCCAAGTGTGTAGAAGGTCTATATGTAGCCATTAAACAGTCTGTAGCATGCTTCTTACAAACCCTATTTAAATGTTCAGCCTCCTGAAAGAGTCAGAGGTCATGCTGACAGCATGGCCCAGAAAACTGGCATTTCAAAACAGCATGACTTTTTTCCTGCTACCACTGATTCAGGAAAACCTCTCTTAAAGGGGCCATGTCTCTGCTTGCTTCTAGCAAATGGATCCCACCCAAGAAAATACCGCTACCAAGCCATGATTAACTCTGTTCTTTTGTGTTTAGGATTCCTTTTTAAGCTTTCTCGGGTTTTACATGGATTTAGTCCACCATGTTCACATGCCAATTTGTAGCAGGGAGGCTGTTTGTTTGTCCTGGACACCCAGAACCGAAATAAATACATAGAAACTATATTATTTAAAACACTGCGTGGCCCGTTAGCTCTAGCTTATTATTAGCTAACTCTTACATCTTAATTTAACCTATTTCTATTAATCTGTGTATTGGCACGTGGCTGTGGCTTACCAGGTAAAGTTCCATCCAGCTCCAGTGGGACTACATTAGATTACCAACAAAATATCACTACAAGACCAGATGTCTACCACAAGAAACACTACAATCTCTCCAGAAACATAGATCCCAATACAAAAGTAGAAACATGAACAGCCATGACAATATGTATCTTCCTTCTGAAGGCAATATTTGGATCATACATTTCCCAGTATGATGTCACCAGAACACTAGTGAGAAGGTTAACATGTGTACTGATCAAAATTGTGTTCAGCTGCTAAAATATCAAGAATTATCCTAGATTTGTCAAAATTAACCTTTGTGACTTTCAAAACTTAATATGCTCATGTGCATATCCCACAGATGCAGTGTGTGGCTATAGAATTTCCCAAGCTTCTTTGACTAGTAGAAACTTATTTTCTTATTTCTATCTTACTATCAGCACATGCAAAGTTGACGGAACATCACTGCACAAAGTTTCCTTTACTGAAAAGTTTGAAACTCTCTGGTGGAAACATTGGGGATGGCAGGGTAGATTCTGAAGGCCCCACTGAGATTGCCCACTATTTTTTTTGGAAGACTAGCTGTTTCACACCACAGACACAAATGTTATGCATCCTTTGGCATTTGGCTATAGTTTCATGCACTAGATTTCAGTCAAATACACATTGAATGCCCACCGTGGCCAGTGCCTACTGAGTGATCATCAGGCTTTATTACTTATTTGAGATTATAGTCTTACTCAACATTGATCTAAGGACTCTGGCTAAAGATGTGTCAAAATATGATTGATAGCTATTCATGTTTCTTCTTGAAATTCTTTGTTCAGTTTGAAAGCCCATTTCTAAACTCTGTTGTTTTTCTTATGTTTAGTTATTTGGGCTATTTATATATTCAGTTTAGATACTAATCAGATATATAGTTGACAAAATTTTTCCCATTCTGTGGGTTGACTATTCAAATGATTGAAAATTGCCTTCACTTTTTCTTGACATCCTGCCTGTCAGTTTTTGGTATTATTTCCTGAGCTGCTAAAGCCCTATTCAGTAAGTACTAACCTATGCCTATATGTTGATACAGACTTCTACTTTTTCATCTAGAAACCTAAAGTGTCAGCTCCTAGGTTGAGATCCTTGCTATGTTTAGAATTTATTTTCAAAGAAGAGCTAATACCAATACTCCTCAAATTGTTCCACACAACAGAAACAGAAGGAATCTTACCAAATTATTTTCTATGGCCAGTTACCAAACCAAAAAAAGTGGCAAAGAAAGTTACAGACCAATCTCCCTCATGAACATTGATGCAAAAATTCTCAATAAAGTATTAGCAAAATGAATCCAAGAACACATCACAAAAACCATTCTCCCTGATCAAATAGGCTTCATCCCAGAAATGCAAGGACGATTCACCATATGAAAATCTGTCAATGTAATCCACCATATAAAAAAAACTTAAAGAAAAATTACATAGTCATCTCACTAGATTCTGAAAGAACCTATGACAAAAATTCAACACCCCTTCATGATAAAGGTTCCAGAGACAACAGAGATACAAGGAGAATACCTAAGCATAATAAAGGCAATATGCAGCAAGTGAACAGGCAACATCAAATTAACAGAGAGAAACTTAAAGTGATTCCACTAAAATAAGGAACAAGACAAGGCTGTCCACTCTCTCCATATCTATTCAATATAATTCTCGAGGTTCTAACTCTAGCAATAGGGCAACAAAAGGAGATCAAGGGGATACAAATTGGAAAGGAAGAAGTTAAATTTTCACTCTTTGCAGATGATATAATAGTACACATAAGTGACCCCCAAAATTCTTACCAGGGAACACCTACAGCTGATAAACACCTTCAGTAATGTTGCTGAAACAAGATTAACTAAAAAAATATCAGTAGCCCTCCTATATACAAATAATAAATTGGCTGAGAAAAAAATCAAAGAAACAGCACCCATTATAGTAGCCACAGATAATATAAAATACATTTAGTAACTCTAACCAAACAAGTGAAAAACCTGTATGACAAAAATTTTAAGTCTTTGAAGAAAGAAAGGGGGAAGAGATCAGAAAATGTAAAGGTTTCCTATGCTCTTGGGTAGGTAAAATTAGTATAGTAAAAATGGCAATCTTACCAAAAGGCAATCTACAGATTCAATGCAATCTCCATCAAAATCCAAGCACAATTCTTCACAGACCTCAAAAGAACAATATTCAACTTCAAATGGACAAACAAAAACAGAGGATAGCTAAAGAAATCCTGTACAATAAAGGAACTTCTGGAGGTATCATTCTTGACTTCAAGCTCTACTACAGAGCTATAACAATGAAAACAGTTTGGTATTGGTATAAAAACAGATACATGGATCAATTGAATCCAATTGGAGACCCTAACATAAATTCACATGCCTATGAACACCTGATTTTTGACAAAGTCGCCAAAAATATACAATAGAAAAGAAAAAGCATCTTCATCAAATGGTGCTTGGATAATTGGATGTCATGTAGAAGAATACAACTAGATCCATATCTACCACCCTGCACAAATCTCAAGTCTAAGTGGATCAAGGACCTCATCATAAATCCAGTTACACTGAAGCTGATAAAGGAGAAAGTGAGATGTAGCCTTGAACCCAGGGGGGGCACAGGGGACTACTTCATGAACATAACACCAGTAACACAGACACTGAGATAGACAATTAATAAATAGGAATTCCTGAAACTAAAAATCTTCTGGAAAGCAAAGGATAATGTCAATAAGACAAAACTACAGCCTACAGAATGGGAAAAATATCTTCAACCCCACATCTGACAGAGGGCTGATATCCAAAATAAGCAAAGAACTCAAGAAAAATACATCAAAATATCAAATAACACCATTTAAAAATAGGGTACAGTTTTAAACAGAATTCTCAGCAGAAGAATCTTAAATGGCCAAGATAACCTTAAAGAATTTATTCAATATCCTTAGGTATCAGGAAAATACAAATCAAAAGGACTCTGAGATGTCATCTTATACCTCTCAGAATGGCCAAGAGCAAAAATGCTAATGACAGTCTATGTTGGAGTGGATGTAGAGTAAGGGTAACCCTCCTGCACTGCTGTGCAAACTTGTATAGTCACTTTGGAAATTAATATGGTGGTATCTCAGAAAACTGTAAATTAATCTACCTCATGACCCAGCAATACTACTCTTGGGCATATACCCAAAGAATGCTCAACCATGCCACAAAGACACTTTCCCAACTATCTTCATAGCAGCATTATTTATTTATAATAGCCAGAATCTAGAAACAACCTAGATTCCCCTCATCCAAAGAATGGATTAAGAAAAACGTGGTGTATCTACACAATGGATTATTACACAATGGGGAAAAATCGTAAAATTTGCAGGCAAATAGATGGAACTAGAAAAAAAATCATCCTGTGTGAGGTAAATGAGACCCAGAAAGACAAGCATGGTATATATCCACTTATAAGTTGATTTTAGATGTAAAGCAAGAGCTAACCAGGCCACAACTATCAGTCCCAGAGAAGCTAGGTAACAAGAAGGACCCTAAGAGAGATGCATGAATCTTCCTGGGGAGAGGAAATAGATGAGATGTCCTGGGTAAACTGTGGATAGGGGAAAGTAAAAGAGAGGGGATGGAGGATGAGAACATGAGGGAACAGGTTGAGTTGGAGGTGGGATGGAGGGGGAGAGTAATGAAAGAGATATCTTGATAGAGAGGGTCATTGTGGGTTTAGGAAGAATCCTGGTGCCAGGGAACCTCCCAGAAACCCACAAGCATGACCCCAGCTAAGATTCCTGGCAATAGCAGAGAGGAAGCCTGAAACAGCCTTCTCCTGTAATCAGATTAACGACTACCCTTATTTGTTATCATAGAGCCTTCATCTAGTATCTGGTGGAAGCAGATGCAGAGATCCACAGCCAAGCACTGGACCAAGCTCTTGGAGTCCTGCTGAGGAGCGGGTGGAGGGATTATATGAGCAACGGGGAGTGAAGATCATGATAGGAAAACCCACAGAGACAGCTGACCAGAGCTTGCGCAAACTCATAGACTCTAGATTGACAACAGGGGAGCTGGCATGGGACAGACCTAGGCCCTCTACATCTGCGTGACATTGTGAAGCTTTGTCTTTTGTGAGACCACCAGCAATGGGATCAGGACCTGTCCCTGATGTATGAGCTGACTCTTTGGAACCTATTCACTATGGTGGGATACCTTGTTCAGCCTTAATGTTGTGTGGAGTTTAGTCCTGCCTCAACTTGATTTGCCATGTTTTGTTGATTCCCAAAGGAGATCTTACTCCACCTGAATGGAGACAGAAGAGGAATGAATGGAGGGAGGGGTAGAAGGGAGGTGGGACAAGTTAACAGGAGGAGCGAAGGGAGGGAAAACTGTGATTAGTATGTAAAATGAATGAAGAAAAATAAAAAGTAACATCAATCTCTCCTTGATACAAGGGTATTCTCATTTTAGTAACTAATATGTTCAGTGCAGTATAGTACTCCTAATGCCCACTGTTTCTGCCCTGCCCCAGTAGAGATCTTTCCTGGGCTATAAAGTCCCACGTAGATTGACAGGAGGTGGAGAAAGAGTGTCGTTTCCTTTTCCTGTGTCCTCTGTGAATAGTTTCTCATACACTCACTCCAAGTGGAGTTAGAATGAGTGTGGCTAGAAAAGGGACAGGGAAGTTCTACTTGTTTGGATGAGGCATAACTTCTAAGCTAATTGGGCTGATGATCTCTAGGGTTGATTTTCTTTAATGTAGTGTGTGTGTGTGTGTGTGTGTGTGTGTCTGTCTGTCTGTGCGCATGCGTGCGTGTGCACACACACGGGAATGCACATGTACACAGTGGAGACACATATAGGCAACAGCCCATGTCATCTTCCTTCCTTGACAGAGTCTCTTTGGTATATCACCTTTGTCTGTACTGGCTATCTGTGAGCTTCTAGGGCCCCTTCTGTGTCCTCCTCCCCCCTTCTATAGAAGCAGTGAGATTACATATGTGTATTGCTATGCCTAGCTGTACATGGGCTCTGAGAATTAAAACTTAGCTCCTCATGCTGACACAGAAAGTGGTTTAATTAACTGAGTCACCTCCCCAGCCTCAAAGTGGGGCCCTTTAAGATAACCACTGCTAAGGCTTTCAGACTGTGACACTGCCAATCAGGGGCTCCTGCTGAGTATTGTGTGCGTGTCTGGTGCATTGTCTCTACAGAATTTAACTGTTCTTCTTACAAAGGGACTCTTAGCATCTTTAGAGTTCACACCTAGACCACAGGAAACATTGTTGCTACACAGAAGGTCAGCAATAAGCATGCACTTTTTAAGGGCAGACTTCTTATTGTCACTCTAGCACTTCAGGCTAGAATATGTGAAATATTATTTTAATTATACAAATATGTGTGACATTTGTGTGTGCTGCATTTGTTTAATGTTGTAAAGATGTGTGTTCAATTAGGCAAAGATGTGTTGAGTTTGTTTCACCTTGCCAGTCAAAGGCACCTGATTGGTCTAATAAAAAGCCGAATGGTCGGTAGCGAGGACTGAGAGGAAGCAGGGGGAGCTGCTGAGTAGAGAATAGATAGGCATGAAGAATGAAGAAGAAGAGAGGAGAGAACGAGGAAGAGAAGATGCCTGGGGTCATCCAGTCAGCCAAACACAAGAAGCAGTGAAAGTAAGATATACAGAAGAAAGAAAGGTAAAATGTCCTGAAGCAAAAGGTACATAAAGAGAAACAGGTTAATTTAAGTTAAAAGAGCTAGATGGAAATGAGTCTAACCTAGGCCGGGTATTCATAACAAATAACAAGTCTCTGTATCATGATTTGGGATGTGGTTGGTGGCCCAAAAGAAAAAGCCTGGTCCACTTTAGCTCAAGGAGCTCAGGTCAGTGATGTTTCTGAAGACCCCTGCTTATTAAGATGAACATTACCTGTACTCCAGTGTGATGAGAAAAATTTCTCTACAAAATTTTTTTTCCCATTGTCCTTGAAGACAATCCTTTCTTTCTACTATTCACACATTCTCATATGCCTGTGTTAAAGAAACTAAAACTGTCAGTTGTTTGATAGTCACTTTGAAAGGGAAGGGTGGGTGGACTTTTGGAAATCTTGCTATATAGAAACTGTTTTGCTCTGGATCCTTTGAAATTCAGGGAAAACTGGAAGAATAAATGGTACTTCAGAATCCTCATACAAGGTTACAGATTTGGTCATGATATTTCTACATATGCATAGGATATATTTTGTACTGTCATGGTATATTATTTGTATTTTAATAAATAAATCTTGCCTGAAGATCAGAGGCATAGCTAAAGCCACTAGAGGTCAGGTAAAGGTGACACACACCTTTAATCTCAGGATTTGGGAGATAGAGGCAGAGGAATCTCTGAGTTCAAGGCCACCCTGGGCTGCACAAGATCAATGCAGAAACAAATCCAGGTGGTGGTGCCTCCCCTTTAATCCCAGTACTAGGGAGTCACACCTTTAATTCCAGCACTAGAGGGAATACATAATGCGAGGAGAGAGGCTTAGTCTAGTTAGTTTGTGGTTGCCCAGCCTTGGTAGTGATAAGACTTCTCTAATGGCTTTACTGCCTTGCTTTTCTGGTTGTGGGTTGAACCCCAGTTTCTGTCCCTGGGTTTTTGTTATTCATGCTACATTTGGCACTCAATGTTTGAGATACAAATTCATGAAAATCCTGAGGCTTTTTAGCCACTAACACAGGCCAGGGCTACACATGGGGCTCCCACTGGGTTACAGGTTCTCCTTTAATACCTTTTTCAGGCTGCAGCCAAACTAGGTAGCTTGCCTTGAAATCCAGCCAAACTTTTACTTTTCTACACAACAGCTATCAGCCCCACATTGGGCACCATTAGCTATCTCAGTCAGTAGAACATGAGACTCTTAATCTCAGGTCATGGGTTCAAGACTTACATTGGGCACAAAATGTAGCATGAATAATACCAGGGGCTGAAGAGATGGCTCAGAGGTTAGGAACATTGGTGTAGGAAGTCCTTCTGTATATGTGTTGCTTTTATCAGTTAATTAATAAAGAAGCTGGCTTGGCCTGTGATAGGGCAGAGTAGAGCTAGGTGGGGAAAACTAAACTGAATGCTGGGAGAGAGAAGGCAGAGTCAAGAGACACCATGTAGCCATCAGCAGAGACAGACACCAGATGGAACTTTACCTGGTAAGCCACAGCCACATGACAATACACAGATTAATGGAGATGGGTTAGTTTAGGATATAAGAGCAAACTAGAAATATGTTTAAGCTATTTTCCAAACGGTTCTGCAAATAATATAGTTTCTGAGTGATTATTTCATGATTTGGGCAACCAGGAATGAACAAGCAGCTTCTTACTACAGAGCATTGGCTACTCTTCATAAGTACTTGAGTACAATTCCCAGCAACCACAAGGTGGCTCACAACCATCTACAATAAGATCTAGTGCCCTCTTCTGGCATGCAGGCAAACATAATGTGAATATGTTTTATTACCATTGGCTAATAAAAAGATGCTCTGGTCTATGGCAGGGCAGAATAAAGCTAGGCAGTGAACACTATACCGACTACAGGGAGAAATAAGGCAGAATCAGGCAGATACCATGTAGCCACTGAAGAAACAAGATGTAATGTAACAAACCACTAACCTTGTGTTAAATATAAAATAATAGAAATGGGTTAATTGAAGATGTAAGAGCTAGCTAGGAATATGCCCGAGCTATTGGCCAAACAGTGTGATAATTCATATAATTTTTGTGTGATTATTCGAGTCTGGGTGGCCAGAAAACAAAAGCACAGTCTCCATTTACAGTGTATGTATTCACTCTTCCTATTATTCTTTTCTTTTTCATTTCTCATCCTTTCCACATTTCTAATAAACCCTTTTATTTTCATGTTCATTTGGCTCCCCAAATTCCCCCAAAGGATAGAAATATGTACACTTATCTTTCCTATATCTTGAGCCTCTAGAATAATGCCTGGCATAAAATACGAGTGCAAAAAAAAAATGTGAAACAGCTCAGTGGAAAGAATGCTTAACTTACATGTAAAGGTTTCTGAGTCCAATCACCAGTAATAAAAACAAAAATCAGAAAACTTTTTAAAAGTTATATGCATGCAATAGTTTTCAGGCAAGAATGTTGGGTCTTATAAAAAGTAACTTGCTCATGGCTATTTGGTCAGCAAATTACAGAGTATTGATTTTTAAGATTAGTGGTAGAGTGCTGTGAGAACTCCTTCAGTTAATAGCCTTTAAGGTACCAAAAAATTTGGCGTGATGTCTTGTAGTATAAATGTAGCTGTAAAGCTTGCAGTTTCTCTCTTTCTCTCTCTCTCTGCTGCTGCTGCTGCTGCTGAATTCAGTTCCTGTTCCCTGCTCATGCTGAGGACTGTGATCTGCTGAGTCTACCCCTAAATAAAGAACCCTTTATTATACTCAATTCTGAGCTAGTGTGGGACTACTTTATAGTGTCCATCTAAAGCAACAAGCATCTAATATACTCAAATATACTTTAAGTTTTCATTTTACATGTTTCTTTGATATGTATAAAATTACTTGCACTGAGATATTAAGTTCACTTTATTTCCATAGAAATCTTCTAGAAGTCTGTTATCAGTTCAGACCCTCTAGTTAGCTCATAAACTGAATGCCAGGATTATTCAGCCATACTGCCATCTGGTGTTTGATATGTGAATTGCAAGTCCAACATCCCTGTATTAGTATTACTGTTCTATAAACAGTTTTCTAAACTTTACATCTAGTAACTTCTTTACTCCTCATACCAGCCCTAAGAAGAGGATCCGTTGAATACTTAGTTTATATATAATTAATACAACAGAAGTATTAGGATATGATTGAAGGCTATCAACCACAACCTTGCTTTGAACTATTACATTCTACTCTTTCTTTAATGTAGAATTCCAGAGAAACCATCCTCGAGTAAGTTACATAAACTTTCATTTGATAACAATTGTATACAAGAAGATAAGCTCAACTAGTAGGAATCAAATACCAGGGGACAGAGTTTTTCATATTTATTCTCCTTTGTCTTAATAATTCTTAATAATGCTAGGGCTCCTGTATAGTTTCAGAGAAAGTAAACTTTAAAAAGGAATTAAATATTTCATTACTGTATTCATTTCAATTGAGCTGCCATAATAAAATAGCAGAATTACTGTCTTAAATAATAGAAATTCGTTTTCTCGTGCTTCTAGGAGTTGAAAGTCTGAGCTCAGGGTTTCTTCTGAGGTTCCTGTCCTAACTTGAAGATTGGTTCAGTATAACTATGTTCACATGGAGTTGTTCCTTAATTTGTGTGTGGTTCATCATTTAATCTCTTCCACAGAAACTTAGTCGTGTGGTGAGGGCCCTTCTATATGTTCTTTTTCACTTAAGTTATCTCCTCAAAGGTCCTGTCTGAATAGTTATAATCTGAAGGACTGGGAGACAGTCATGATTCATCATACATATCAGAGGGATACAGATGATAAATAGCCATGATGTATCATACATATCAGGGATACAAATGAGAAACAGTCATGATGTCATCAAACATATCAGGGATACAGATGAGAAACAGTCATGATGTCATCAAACATTTCAGGGATACAGATGGGAGACAGTCAAGATGATAACAATTATATGTTCTTAACTGGATGGTACTTTGAGAGTGGGCTCTGCAGCCTCCAGAACTGGGAGGGAATAAATTTGTTTGTTATAAATTACTCAGTCTCAGGTTCTAGGTCAGCAGCACAAATTTGAGTAAACTGCTTCTTATGGTTTTCAGGTTATTTTTTTTTTATCACCAATAGCCATGTCGCTAAGGCTATAAAGGAGAGTAAACCTCAAAATCTTTTTGTTTTTAGTCATAAGAGTGGTCTTCCTCATTACTTAAGCATTTTTATCAGTAATGCAAATGAAAAACATGACACTGTGGTGTTTCACACATAATAAAACATACCTTATAATGTGTTTTCTCTAGTTTAAATGAAATGTAAGAACACATGAATCAGTTGTAAAATAATGAGCCACCTGGAAACATTTATTCTGTAGTTGATAATTTCATAGCTGTTCTTCCTAAAGTTAATACTTTATTATTTCAGGACCTGCAAAAAAAAGTCTTATAGAATCAGGGAGTCTCTGCAGAGCGTTAGTCTAGAGTTGGCAGATTCTTAAAGAATAAGTAGGTCTCTGGATGTGGTGGTGGCATACCTTTAATTGCAGCACTCCAGAGGGAGAGGTAGGCATGAGTTCCAGGCTGGATAAAGCTACATAGTGAGACCCTTTCTGAAAATTAAAAAATATATAAGTCAGGCATAGCAAGTGAGTCCAGCTTTTTTAGAAGATTTATTTATTAATTATATATACAGTGTGAGTCTGCATGTATGCTTCAGGCCAGAAGAGAGTACCAGGTCTCATTACAGATGGTTTTAAGACACCATGTAATTGCTGGGAATTAAACTCACACCTCTGGAAGAGCAGTCAGTGCTCTTAACCTGAGTCATTTCTCCAGTCTGTGAGTTCAGTTTGTTTGTTTGTTTATTTATTTATTGTTTTATAAATAATACCATTCAAAAATTTCACTTCCTCCTCTTCTCCCATTTCTTTCCCACTCCCTCACTCACCCTCCCCCCTCATCCTTCAGTCCTGAGAAAGGGTAAGGTACCCTGCCCTGTGGGAAGTCCAAGGCCCTCCCCACTCCATCCAGGCTTAGGAAGGTATGTATCCAAATAGACTAGGATCCCAAAAAGCCAGTACATTCCTTAGACACAAATCCCAGTGCCATTATTATTGGCTTCTCAGTCTGCCCCAATTGTCAGCCACATTCAGAGGGTCCAGTTTGATTCCATGCTTGTTCATTCCCAGTCCAGCTGGCTTTGGTGAGCTCCCATTAGATCAGGCACATTGTTTCAGTGGGTAGACCAAACCCTCGCGGTCCTAAATTCCTTGCTCATATTCTCCCCCCATGAAGATTTGTATTAGAATTTTGATGGAGATTTCAGTGAATTTGTAAATTTGTAGGTTACTTTTGGTAGAATGGCTTTTTTTAAAAAAAAAAAAAAAAACAAAACTGTATTAATCCTACTGACCTATGAGCATGGGAGATCTTTCCAACTTCTGATACCTTCTTCAGTTTCTTTCTTCAATTTCTTAAAGGTTTTATCAGACAAATCTTTCACCTGCTTGTTAGAGTTACCCCGAGATAATTTATATAATTTGAGGCTATTGAGAAGGGTCTTGTTTGCTTGGTTTCTTTCTCAGTCCTTTTGTAATTTGTATTTAGGAAGGCTATTAATTTTGTATCCAGCTACTTTGCTGAAAGTGTTTATCAACTGTAGGAGTTTCCCAGTGGAATTTTTAGTCACTTTATGTATGCTAGTATATCATCTTCAAATGAAGGTACTTTGAATTCTTCCTTTCCAATTGGTACCACCTTGATTTCCTTCAGCTGTCTTATTGTTGTAGCTAAGACTTCAAGTACTATATTGAGTGTGAACAGCCTTGTCTTATTACTGATTTTGGTAGAATTGCTTTGAGCTTCTCTCCATTTAAGTTGATGTTGGCTATGGGCTTGCTGTAATCTGCCTTTATGATGTTGAGGTATTCATACAGCATTCCAACAGGGTTCTCAGTCTGTCTGTTCTACCTACTTGGCTAAATGATGTATTATATTTTGTATTTATGTGTCCCTTTTTGGACCATAAATGTCTCCTGTATAACATAAAAAGAGAATTTTATGAATCTTCCATTAATTTTGAATTCTTAGCACAACTCATATATAGTGAGATGACATTGAATTTATTTCTGAATAGCTGCTATTGTTTTTTTTCTCGTTTTGCAGCCCATTATCTAAAAACAAGAAACAGAAAGAAAATATTTGTGGAGAACAATGAAACTAATAAGTTTTTATCATGTTGAATATAGACTCTGAAGAGCTTGAAATATATTTGCTGAGTGAGAAACAATGATACATTAATCATTGTACAACTAATGTACAATGTACAAATGTATAACTAATCATCATTCTATTGGGCTAAGCAATAAACAGTATTTACATAGGCATTCTGTAAAGCTCCAACTGATGACTTAAGAATACCATACCACTGGGAGAAAAGTGGGCCTTAGAAAGTTAAATTCTCTTTAAAATGAGAAGTCAATATATACTAGCAAAACCAATTAATCAAAACATAAGCCTACACAACTATTATAAAAATATGGAGGCAAATATCTGGAGACGAGCTAGTGGATTTGGAAGGAGCTGTCTTTTGGAAATGGGACTGAGTGAGTTTGTGTACAAGCCAGGAAAAAGGGAGGCAGTGCACAACCTATTGGGGGAGAGAGAGTTCAGAATGGGAAAACTAATCACAGACACCATTTTGTCATGGATTGTGATTGCTATTGAGTGTGTGGGTCCATACCAAATGATAAGTTGCTTTCCAAATGGAAACAAGACCTTTTATATTCATACATTTGTCAATGAGGATAATTATCTACTTATAAAGGATGTTCACTTAGCACACATTAGGTGGAAAAAAACCCACCTGCTCTCAGGATACCATGGGAAAAGCTTCCAATTATGGCATTATTGATCACTAAAGTAAAGAATGCCTTCTAAGGGCATTTGTATATTTAAAGAGGCTATCTTTATATTCACCACAGGGAGATTATCAAGATTTTGCAATCTATTGTGTTTTGTTGTTTTGGTAGGAATTTCCAATGCTAACTTAGATCCTAGATCTAGCAATTAGGTAAGAAGTTCTCCTATACTATACTTGGTGTCGTGATTTGAACGGAAATGTCCTTCATAAGTTCATATGTTTGAATGCTTGGTCCCCAGCTAGTGTCACTGTTTGGGAAGGATTAGGTGCGGTCTCTCCTGCTGTGGATCATGATGTAAGCTCTCAGCTCCAGCTCCAATACCAGGTCTGCCTGCCCCCATGCTCCCTGCCACAATAATCATGGACTCACTCACAGAAACTGTAAGCAAGCCCCCAGTTAAATGATTTCTTCTAAAAGTTGCCTTGATCATAGCATCACTTCACAGGAATAGAACAGTAAATAATAAATTTGGCAAACAAGTTTTCTGCTATAAGAAATAAGTCAGAAGCCAGATGTTCATTTTTAAGATCAATTTTACAGATGTCATTGTAGCAGCTAATCAGACAAGTCTAATATATCACCTATGGTTGGAATCCTGAACACTAAAATTGTCTCTTATGGACATTTAGTTTATGGGAAGATACCGCCTGCAAAGACTGATCCTATATACATATATTTTTGTTGTTGTAACAGAAATATTCCTATAATAATGCTTTATTTTGGCTAATATAAAAATTAGTTTGCATTCATGACATCCACCAACACCAAGAACTAAACATATTCTACATATCAACAAGAAGCTATCATCTAAGTAAATTCCATTCTGTCACGCTGATAATTCTCAAAACATTGCTCAGGACCACATTAAGGAGTAAGAGGGAGTAATAATGGGAATAAGGGCCATTAACTTTCTGGTTATGTTCTTGAAGCAAGAACTCAAAAGAGCATGTTAACTGTGATGAGAGAGGGTGACAGGGATAGCAGAAGGACTACAAAATGTTCGAAAATTCTAAGAGGGAAAGGAAAAGCAAGCCATGTGGATTCTGAAGTTTCTGGACCTCAAGCAAACCCTATGGGTTAGAGACAGAAAATCAAGACCCAATGGAATACGGAGCAGTGTAGGGTTTCCCACATAAACAGAGGAGCGTTGAGGTGAATACTGAGGGCTTTCTCCCATTTCCTTATCCATGACAGCAGACCACTGTGTTCTTTCCTTGAGAGATTTAGAAAATCATCACAACCAAACAGCATAAGCAGTTTCCACACATCCATTCACCATTCATTGTTGGTACTTCACTTCCTTGCCAAGCCTGTAGACAACCTGGCACGCAGGAGGACTTTAGGCATATGACTCCAAACTGGACACTTCCTTTTATTTTTTTAATTACTGAAAGAATCCCATGCTTTCCCTGAGTTTTGAATCTTTCAATTTTAAATTTTCAAAATTGCATTTCTCCTCATGAAACTGGTTGTGCCTGTCTCATAGGGGGATGGACCACTGCGTGGCTTCCCCTCTTGGGGCACGGTCCATGTATACAAGGCAAGTGACTTACAAAAATGGTTCCAGATGCTCTGAAGCATGCAGGACTCCTATTTTCATCATGCATTTTCAGCATTGACACTACAAGACAAATTTGAATTTGTACATAGAGCCAAAGAGACAATTTTTTAAATTATATGCTTTCTAATATCTTTCCTGAAAGCAACAATACTCTTCAGCAATATGGTGGAATCTGTGTTCTGTCATTATGCTTCATGCATCCCTCTCTCTCTTTTCCCTTTTCTTTCCATCAATCTATTCATACGTCCAATTTTCTTGAGCTTTCTCTTGAGCACTGAGTAACTTAAAATGGGATTTTTAAAAGCAGCAAGCTATTTCCAGAAGACATATTCACTTTTTCTTCTTTTTTTTTTTTTTTTAAAAAAAAACCTTTCCATAGATCAAGTGCTCCTGAAGCACTATACACGGAATGACAAAGGGCCTGCTGTCTTCACCAAGGCACATCTTTATAAAAGCTTTAAAATGGGCATCTAAATTGTGCTTCCATTATCCCCTGGGGTAACACAATGGTTACAATATGAAGTTTATGCATGGCAGTGCATGCCTCATTTTGTTAAACAGTAAACATGGTAGTTTGCTAGAGTTGCTCTCATTTCCTCTAACATGCTCTGAGATTGGACTGTTTCATTTTAAATATATTTTTTCAATAGGGAAGATGCTAGAATAACCTTGATCTTTGGGGGGTACCTATTAGATTGTTACTAGGCAGGCTGTTCCCTTGGCAACACATGTATTCATAATAGAGTTTCAGAAGCTATGAGAGCATCCTTGGCTCTAAAAATGCTGAAATGCCACTGAAATGAGAGGCCTGGCTGACATTTGGACAATATACTACCCTAATACATCAGAAGAATAAAAATGTCTCAGATCTGTTTTTCCCCTTATACTTTACTAAATGTCATTTGATTTGATTCTGACAATAGCATATTGTAGATAGGACTATCATTAATTTCCCCCAAATTTGTAATGAATAACAAAAAAGTGACGACTAGTTGGAAAATGGAAAGAAATATCAGTTTTCAACAATTCAAAAAACCTTCATATGTGAAAATAGAAATACAAATTTTCCTCAACAAAATTAAAGGAAGAAATTAAAAGAAGCTTTAGTCTTAGTCCTGATGAGCCAGAGCTGCTAAGTGCAGTGAAGGTCAAACAGGAAGGTGCTTGGGTAGAATGCTGACACCTTTAGACACCGAGTGATAACAGTTTCCAAAGTAGATGGCATAATCTGAGGGGGAAATACCAGAGCCTTGTCTAACATTATGGAAATGGGATAAGTGCCTACACTAGAGCATTTCCTGTTACCATACAATAGCAGGAGAAGCCAGCCCACAGGGAAAAAACCCAGGAACCACCCGTTTTTCAGTGAATTCTCCTCCTGGAATTGCACGTCATCACTCCTCATGCCTGTCCACAGGAGGGAGATGAGACAGAAGGAGCCTAGGCTACTCTTTTGTAGCTTTCATTTTGGCTCCTTGTCTTAAATGGCTACTGTAACACCTCCATTTCTTATAGATACTGTTCAATATCTTGAAACACTGATCTAGTTCAAAATGTAAAGTGTTAAGGCTTCTTTTTGGTGGCCTGGCCTGGTCATCATCAGTTCCAGGCTCATGGAATTTTCCATGAATGTTAATAACATGGGGGTGGACAGATAGATGGTCAACAAAGCAGTTTCAATTGTTCTAATTGAGCCTCATGAGGAAGAATGGCCTTCAAGTTTTGCTGGGCTGGTAATGAACAAGGATGTAGCCCTGATTGCTAATGACAGTGATCCTGTGAGTATGAGGTGAAATACTGTTGGGATAAACTTTGTATTATTTTAATGGGAGGAGTCAGGTTACTGATAATATTAGTGCAGATAGCCAGGAGGCTGGAGCCAACTCTGCCTTTAGACCTTAAGAAATGTATAATGATTGCTCTAACAGTTTAAGACAGTTTTAATTGGTATTTTCTTGTCTACAGTGAAAAATTATAGCCACAAGAAGTTGAAAATCTTACAGGCAATAATACCAAAAGCACATTACAGACACATGGGCTATACAAACCTCTCTTGTAAGATACCTTAATATTAGTTGTAAAGCAAAACCCATTGTAAATTATACCCTAATACCTACAAAAGGAACACAAAAAAATAGAAAACATAAATACAAACCAAAATAAAGTAGAAGTAGAAATTATATATGTTTAGGAAAGTAATAAAAGTAGGTTATCTTCTAGGGTTCATGACCTCTCCAGTCACAGGTGTTTAACTTGGTCATAGTACTAGGCAAGATTTCCCTCCCTGTGTGAAGGTCTCAAGTTCAACTACACAGCTATGAGTTACTCCCAAGATAAAAGTGCTACTATTGCACCATTGGGAACACTGTGCTGGGCTAGGCACCCTTGTGACTCACGGCTCTATAGCTGGGTAGGATTAACAACTTTTTCTATTTTAGCAGCTTTGGATATTATTACCACTAGTACCCAAGGTGATTCCTTCAAGTCTTGAGTTCAGAGTGTGTGGTGTCTTCAGCAATAGGTCCTTCAAGTTCTGGGAGGCAAAGGCAATATACTATACTGTTCTGGGAGTCTCTTGGTCTACGTTGATTAACAACTCAACAAATTTTCCATTCCTGGAACTGGGGTTCTTGTTAAGACAGCCTATGTTTTTTAGGGCAGCATTACCACTCCAGGTGGCATATGATATAACTCCACTGCTGTAAGACCTCCTTCAGCCAATAGTCTTTAAGACACTGGCCCACTTTGGTGTGGTCACATGTACTATATATTCAGATGTAGAAGCATGTACAGGCCCTCTTGGCTGCTGGATTCAGTTTCAGTTCCCTATTCATGCAGAGGACAGCTGATTACTGCTTTACCTGTGAATCTACCCCTAAATAAGTAAACCTTTATTAGATTATAATATATAATATATATGTTAAAGGTATTTTGATTTCAAAATTTATTTAAGTTAAGGATATGTTACTTTGGAAAACAGGTTCTGTTTTTGTTTCCACAGAAGATGAGAACCTGTGGATTCATTCCAGGATAATGTGATTTGATAAAACAAAGCCTTCTGAAGGGTCTGTGTGAACCCCTAAAAATATCTTGCCCAACAAACAGCAGGAAGCAGTTTGGAGGAAACTATGCCCAAATTCCCAAATGACTGTTTATAGATGTTTGTTTTCATTTTAAAAGGATTGATTATAAGTAATTAATGGTCACTGTCCATTTCTAAATAAATAAATAAATCAGGGGGATACAATATATAGAGATGAATACTTTACCTTGGTATGGACTTTGGTCTATTGATACAAATTTAAGGTCGATTTGCTATACTGTGTACATATATTGTTGCTCTTGTTTAAGGTACTGTTGTGCATCTTGTTTAAAAATGTAATGTATAATAAAGAAATACAGATCAATAGTCATAAATAATAATCACTGTAGTTGTGTTAGTTAGATTTTCTATATGTACAGATATATTTCAGATAGATAGGTAATCTTCAAATACTTCAAAGAACTGTAGAATATAGCACTTAAATAACTTAGGGTTCTGTTGACTTGAGACATGATTGCTCCTGACAGCACCAATCTATTCCCAAGAGAATGTTGGGCACAAAAGATACTCCACTTGGAGCTTGTTTTCTTCTTGGCAAAACTAGCCTTTGGGGAAAGTACTGCCCCTGCCTGGGCCACTGACAAAATTCATGATGTCCTAACTGGACAAGTACAATACAAGCAAAAGACTGCCAAACGTTGCCAAAACAGGGTTAAGACTGTCTTTCAAATTTTCCTGCCTCTGAAAATTGTCTATCTGTTACTCTAGGCCTTAGCCATGGTTCATTGCCCCAACATTGCAAATGAAACTGGGGGTGATTGCCCAGGTAGTCAGCTGTCTCTGCCATTTCTTCAACCTTTTAGAAGTTGCTTGATTGTACTTCCTGTTTACTCAAGTAATATTATTTCCCTTCTCGGGTCTTTGATGGGGTTGAAGACTAGATAGTCATAGTTACTTTCCTCTTATGACTTAGCCAAGCCATTTCTAATAAAAGACTTATAGTTATGATAGAATAACTATTGAAACATTTAGCATATGTTTCTTGCTTGATATTGTTCATGCTGATTGTAATTCTAATTTTTATACTTGATATTTGTTCTTATTGTATATAGTTCTGTATTAGACTTAGAATTCTTTTATTTAGACAGAAGGGGGAGGTACTGTAGGAACTCCTTCAGCGAATAGCCTTTAAGATACTGACCCACTTTGGGAGTGGTCACATGTACTATATATGCAGATGTAAAAGTATGTGTAGATTGGCTGTTGGTTCCAGTTCCCCACTCATGCAGATGACTCCTAATCACTGTTTTCTGTGAGTCTGCCCCTAAGTAAATAAACCTTTATTGTACTCCATTTCTGAGTTATTGTAGAACTCTTAGTATGCCTACACCTAACTCCATTTAAGTTATACAGATATGTGCACATATATGTGTGTGTGTGTACATATGTAGATATAACTTTTTAAAAGTAAACATAATGTCTTCCCAGGGCTTCTTCAAACATCCCTAGTGTCATTACCCCACCTCCTCCCGGATCTGTGTAAGAACCCCCCTCCCAGTTAAAGTCTCTCAACAGCTAATTAGTTTTAAATTAGATTACACGAGGAACTTTAACTCTGGCTTATTGCATTTCTGCTGTGTAGAAACACTGAACACAATGTCATATGCTTCAGTCACATTGTCACTTCCCTTCTGCCTCTATAGTCTGCCCATTTATACGACTGCTGAGCACACTGCTTTTCAATACAAGATGGCTATGATGCCCTCTTACACTTGTGAGTAGTTCAGAATGGACTAAATACCTCATTAAAATCAGGTCAGCAGGGTCTACCAACAGGGGACTTTAAGATTTAAGATACGGGGTTCCCAAGTGTGAAAGAATGAAAGATAAATAAGGAAGACGGACACCTCAGGATGACTTGATAATTCCTCAAGCTTGGCTTCTTCATCCCTTTCCTGGCTGGACAATTAACGCTGCAAAAACAAACATCTTCTAGTATTTGAAAATTCTCAAACTCCACATCTCCTGAGTCCTGTAAGAAACAGATATTTCATACAAGCTTCCATAAATAATCTAGAGTAACTATTTTGCTAGTACAAAAGAGACTCTCTGATAGTGTGTTTTTAAAAACAATTCTAGGATTCTTCAAAGCAATAAACTTACTAAGCAATACTATTGATTTTGGCAAATAAAAATTACAACTACTAAATAAAACAGAAAGATGAGGGCTAGCATACTTTCCTAGGTGGAAGACAGTAAACTGCTATGTGCATGGTCACTAACAAGTTTTATTAATTATTACTTAATATAAAATGTTATTGGGACTTTCTATTTTGAAACATAAAAGTAACAAAGAACACAAAGCACTTGACATCCAAGTCAATCTTATTCTACAAAGAATTTTAATTCATTCCACTTAAAAAATAAAAGTAGTATCCTCACCCCCCCAAAATGAGCACATTAACCACATATTCACAAACAGAAAACTAACATACATTCAATTGTTTACAAGATATATCACCATATAATCCATTTAATTCATTTACATTCAAATGAAGTATACGAACTTATTTAATTACATATAGTTTTAACTTTTGTATTTCATCCCCTTTAAAGCAACCAAGATAATATAATAACTATTCTCTACGAATCAGTTCATATAGGATGATTTAAGGTTAGAAGTTACTTTTGAAGAATTATAATAGCTCTATTTGTACAATAAGGGTGCAGTAGTTCTGAACATAAGCCTGGGGCTATAGCTTACTGCTTTATGTCATGTCACATCCAATTCCTGACTTTTATTTAGCAGGCTGCACTGTTCCATTTGTTAATAATTTCAAATGTTTCACACAATTATTTGTGCATAAAGGGGAAAAAGCACCAAGGATAGTGATTTCTTCGTTTTGTAAAAATATTAGATGAAATTTCAACAGTGATCTCCAAATCTCATCATTTGTAAATGACATTTACTTACTACAAATGCTCAATCTTTGAGTTTTCTTGGTGAAATCAACAAATACATTGAACATCAGATGGAAACACAACAAACATATCAGAGATGGCACTTAGTAACAGCTTAACATCAACAACTCCCATTTTCTATCTGAGTCCATAGAAAAACTCTGAAAATTAAGTGTAAGATTCATAAACTTACCAGTTACAGCTCATGAAAAAAAAAAAAAAACTTTAAAAATGCCTTTTTTGCTAATACAGAAAAAAAAAAAGGTTTTCCTGATGAACCAAGTACTCTTTATGGTAAAGAAATGTATAAAGAAAATATTTTTCTATGAATGAATTTGCAAATTTATGTGTATAAAGGTATAATTTTCCCACCTGTATTTGTAATATTTTAAATAATTTACAATACAAAATTCAAAGCAGAAATTGAAAAAATAATTCATGTTCTATATTCTCCAGTTAATAAATATTGCAGCATATGGTATAGTAACAACAACGAAAAAAATTCTAATGTAAATGGTCAACCAGATCTCTTTGGAAATGCACTTTAAGAAAAGTCATCAATGTGTGATCTTGCCTATCCAACCCTACTGAATGCAATCTTGTGGAGATGTAAGGATGTAGAGTCACCTGACCAGAGTGCACTTTGGTACCAGTCAGCCGGATTTTTGTGTCCTTTGTCTTTGCCATAGGCACATGGTAAGCATCACAGTGACAACAACAGCAGTTGTCATGTATTTTGTCACACACAGAAAGCTGACAGACATTATTTTAAACATTTCTAGATCCCACCAAAGCTCTTCATTGGAATAAAAACAGAGGGTCCTCTGGCTTTGGAGGTGTTTAAAGCAAATAGACAGGTATATAAAGTAAAGTCTGCTAACACACGGATCACTGGTTTTGAACAGCTTCATAAAGGCTTCTTACACATCTTTTGCGAAGCAACAAGTTCCTTTCTAAGTATATGGAACTTTCAATTCTGTTGCGACTTCATCTTTTCTTCCCAGTGCTTTTCTTGTGTTCCTGCCCTTCAGTTTTGCCAGTTAAGCTCTTCTTCCGAGTTGAGGTATGAGAAGCAACTGCTGTAGATGGTCCGCTGATTGCTGTACCAACAGAAGAAAGAGACAGTGAGATACACAAGTCATGAAGGATAAAATAATGCTGATGAGGATGGACTATTTTACTATAACTGTAAAAAATCATTATAAGCTTTCAATATAACATTTTAAGTTTTTAGAACTCAACACAAATATAGAAGAGTGAGACAAAAGACTATGTTCACAAAACCAACTTTTTAGTTCACTTTATACTCTTCATGGCAAACACTCAAATTCATCACAAGTACAATCCATTCTGCTAATCTTGTTTATACTGTGGCCAGGCTTTTCCCCATTTGCTCCAGATACAGAAATCCAACTGCCCATTAGAACTGTCTCTACTTATATCTGACAGGAATATAAAGCATGCTTAGCACTGAATTTCATTTCCCTACGGGTACCATATTTACTACACCTTCCATCTCATTACTGTGCGAGGCTGCAGAACTGGGAGGCAGAACTTGGGTCTTCCCAACATCAAAGCCAGGGCCAGTCACAGAGCTACCCCGAGTGCAGCCAGAGTCTGCTCCAGAGTCTGAGGCTTGTCAGGCTGACATTTGTTCATATGACAAGCACTCAGCCAAGACAAGAAGAACTCCTATAACAACAGTGTATAAAGACAGCAGAAAGCGACAGAATTGGATAGTTACTAGAGAAGAATCAACATGTTTTAGTTTGAAAACTGGTCTCAATATCCATCACATAACTTGGCTAGAAGTCCAGCATAAAAGCTTGTCTTATTAGCATGAAGAAGCACATGACAAGTATTGGGACAACTACAGCTGACAGAAAGGAAGAGACTATAATTCACACATGAACTATGATTAATCTATTGCATCCACAGAAAGCCTCAGGTAGAGCAGGCTACAAGAAAAGAACTGAATTTGTGAGCTCTCAGTCACTTCCAGGGACATAATTGTACAATCTGAGTTCAGCAAATTTAACTATTTACTTTTAAAATAATACAGTATTTTTTTTGGAGAAATATAACTGAAATACTAGAATCCAAAGTTTCTATAACATGTCATTTATAATGTCTATGATATAATTAAAGTTACTTAATATACTAAGATTAATGTATGGTATTATAAATATTTAACATAACAGGAAACAGAAAAACATTTCTTAAAAAGGAGAAAAGTGACACAGACTAATCAGGAGATGAATAACTTAAAAAACAATTTTTAGAGCAGCAACTTCATGCTCAGTGGTGAAATAAATCCTTATGCTTATAACAAATAAAACCTTGTAAAGTCTTGAAAGAAAACCTAAGATCAAATAGGATGCTCCAAATTAAAGCATGAAAATAAAATAACTGAAATAAAAATTGGTTGGATTTAATAGCAAATTGAAGCAAAAAAGAAAACAGCAATGAGGATTACACCAAAAATACAAAGAAAGGAAAAATGAAGACAAAGAGCAGAGGCAGACATAATCAGAGTACTGAAAGACACACACACAGATACACACACACACACACACAAACACACACACACAGAACGAGAACACTGGCACAGGCAGAGAAAACGGAAAGTGTTAACTAGCACGTCTTAGAGAAATACGTTCTTAGGGAACCAGAAATCAGTGGGTTGTCAAGGAAAAAGATCAATTCTATCCAAAACTGGATAGCAAAATTGCCTTACAAGAATAGGCAAAGACATTTTTCTGTTGTAATAAAAAGATGATGTTGCCAAAAGATCCAAAGTGTAAGAAATGGTGAAAGAGTTTTATGCTTAATGAAATGAGTGAGAAATACAGACTTCAATGACAGAATGACAACATCAGAGAGTGGCAAATGTGGAGAAGTATGGAGCTTTATCTCCCCACCCTGCTTCGTTTCTTTAAGATAAACTACTACTCCAGGGAAGTATCACAGCATTGCACTCTATTGTTTATACTGCATGTGGAGTTAACACACACACAGATATAACCACGTAGAAAGGACAGACGAAATAAAAGGCAAAAGAAAAATTGAAGGAAGCTGCAACCTTTCTATATAAACTCTGGATGGTACGCAATTAACTCCAAGTAGACCATGAAATGCTAAGATTATGTATTTAGAGAAAGCAATAAATAATGCAAAAAATTACAACAAAAAGCAACACAAATATTTAAGTGAAATTCTACAGATTACTCAATCAATTCAAAATAAAGCAGAAAACAATAAAAATAAGTATAAGGCTAATTAGTATATAAGGAACAGCAACATGTTCTGTAGTCCCAAGAGCAACTGAACCTTTTGGTCCCCTGATTACTGGCTAGGCTGACTGACTGACACCAAGACACCAATCACACCTCCTCCTCTGCTGGGTTTTTTTTTTTTTTTTTTTTTTTGCCATGGACATAAAAACAGCACTAATTTCTTAGTAAAAGAAACTATACAAATGTCAGTTTTGTATTGTATATTAAATACATCAAAATTATATTGACGACAACTGTGCAGTATTGGACATGAGCTTTATGGCCCTTATCTGACTGCAGAAGATTCAAATCTATTTAAAACCCCAACTGATTCACAAGGCAAGAGTACCAGGGGATCTGTTCATCTGGCAGAAATGGAGGTTAGCTATAGGAAAGCGGCAATAAAAGAAACTACCATTCGATGAATGTTTAAAATGTAGCCAAGTACTTCACACGTGTGTATTCACCTCTGATAATTCCATAAAGGAATCATTATCCAGATTTTCTTAGTGGAGACTAAGGATTAGTGTCAGGCAGGTCACAGAACTAACAAGTATATCCGTCTCACTCCAAACCATAAGTTCATACTAAAAAGAAAATCTAAAAATATTACAAACTTGAAAATAATCTCGACATCTCTGGCATGTGCTTTTATTGTGAAACCACAGAATAAACAGGTTTGCAGTACCCATCTGGGATAGGGAATAGGGAGAAAGATCATCAGACCAGAGAAGCAGAGTTAGCAAGCAGAGAAAAATAAGAAGATGGAGAAAGTCATTGGCAATCATGGTAGAAGGATCAGCATACAATCACACTAGCAAGCACTTAAAACAAAAATGCTGGCACAAGCATTCAATGTGGGCGTCACATCACCAGACTACAAATGGAAGATAAAAAGCACCAGGTAACATTTTGGTTTTTAAACATAAAATGATGATGCCTTAGGCCCAAGAGATACGGGAGGAAAACACGGAAGCAAAAGAGGAAAGGAAGATTACATAGATAAAAACACATATAAATGACATGTGCATTAGATTCTGAATTCGGCATCACTACTGGGAAGGCAGTAGGAAACGCTATGATTTTTACAGCATCAGGAAAAGGCACTGCCGCCACTGTTACTGCTGTGTGGAATCCAGAGTTCAAGGGCATCTCTAACCTGCTTTGCTGCTTGCTTTAGTGCTCTTTAAGGTAGCCGGTGGCGTTGGGAGGATCTTTGCAGGTGTATACGTATTTAATGAAACTTTTCTTCTCATTCCTGGGCTGGAACGTGAGGCCACAGAAGCTGAAAAGAAATAAAAATATAGTAACACTACAAAACCACTTTTTACTCTCATTTTTTACAATCTTGGGAGTTGAACCCAGAGCTTCATACACGGAAGTACTATAACACTAAGCCATATATCCCTAGCCTTCTTCTACTTTTTATTTTGAGATAGCCAAAGACGCTCAGTCAGGCTGACTCTCTACTCACTCTGCTACCCAGGCTGACCTTGAAATTGTAATCCTCCTGCCAGAGTCTCCTGAGAGGGTAGGATTACAGGCCTGTGCCACAAAACCCAACTACAAAAATTCTAATAATATGGTTTAGTGGGTAAAAATATGTCCAATAAGTAATAAATAAAGGTATATAATAGAAAAAACAAGGTTTCTGGTCAATTCAGCCAAGTCAGCTTTCTAATAAAAAGGCAGTTTTCTCAGAGCCTTAACTCAAATAAATGTTTATACTGCAAATACATATTTCAACAGTATACAGCGAAGAACCCCCACATCCCAAATCCACAGAGAAACATGCTACTTGCATCCTGCTCTAAGAGGCACTTAAAAAATGGCAGGGATTCATGGCTTAGTTTTATTGCCTGTAACAAACAGCAATTTTTAAGAAAAAATCCTAATGATAAGTGCAGACTTGGGATTATTTATATATATATGAGCATTTTCATCTACTGACATATCATAGTTATTAAACAGATAACTGTATGGTAAGCAGTTAAATAATTCAGGTTCTCTTTCTTTTTACACAGATGAGAGTTATCTTCCATGAAGGGAGGAGAATTTATCCATAGCCCAGCTTTCTATTCAACACGGGGGCACAGAACGGTGCAGCAAGAGCAGGTAAGGAGGTAACTTTTGGCTATGACGTCCTACGGGCAGATGCGACAGCGCACAGGCAGCACAGGGAGCTCACTTGCAGGCATTTCTAAGCTCTGGTGAGATACTGCTGTCGGTCGTCTTCAATCACAACGTTTGGATTTTGTTCTCAATGAAGAAAAGACTCCAGACAAACTAGATTACCAATTTATTCTTTGCTATAAACACCACAGAATCATTACAGTCCTGAGCTTACTGAGAATTAAACATAAACAACAAACTCACAGTATTCATACTAAGTATAAATTCTGTAACTGGTCTATAAAATATGAGATTCAGATTATTTCATAACTGGCACATTTTATTTAGTAATCCAAAAGAATTGGGGTGGGGTGTAACAAAGGCTTTAGCAGAGTTCGGGTTTAGTACTGTTTAACAACTGACTAGTTGATTTCCTTAACAATATCTACTAGGGTTTTTCCTTTGACAGGAAACTTTCCCCAAAGACCATGTTAAAAATAAAATGTATCAAAGCAGTTCTGCTGGATGAAAAGTCACAGAAAATAAGGTGCTCTAAACATTCAGCTTCCTTCTTAGTCATGGATTTTCAATGGTTCTTGGGAGTCTTGGTTATGGCCCAATGATCTACACTGCCCCCCCCCCCCACCATGTCTATCCAGTCCTTTGGACTACATTATGTGACATACCTTTTCATCCAGTTCTCTTAATAGCTAACAACATGAAATTTTTAAAAAATCTGAAAGTCTTGAGTAAAATCTCATGATACAGAGAAGAGCTCATGATACAGAACAAACAGGACAGGAATCTAAAATCACCTTACTAATGTCATAATAATTTACTCTAATGAACTGGATTCACTAACTATAAAAAAATGAAGCCATCACAAAATAAGAGTACTATGGAATCAATCTTAGGATTATCTTTCTCTCTAGCTATTACATTACATTTTTCCTAAGAACAAAGAGACATCATTCCTGTATGACTTCCAAGTCATTAACTGCAAGCTTTCTAAAATCAAATAGCATCAATAGATGCCGGAAGACCTTTTCACTTATGAGACTCATTCTATATTCTATAACTGAAGAGTTGAAAACCTCAGCCCAGGGGAGCAGTGAAACATGAAGTTTAGGGGGAAAACAGTACACAATAATAGAGCCTATTTGGATTATCTATTCTGGGGTCTTTGATGGAATTGAAGAGAGATAGTTATAGTTTTAACTATAACTTTAGTTATGATAAAAGATAAATTAGATATAAAATTTTAGAGTCACAAAGAAATACTGTAACTGTAATTCTTGCTTGATTTAGACAGAAAAGGGGAGATAAATGAAATTCCCCTCTGTATGCTATGAATATGTTTTATTACCACTGGTTAATATAGAAGCTGCTTCTATATATTTCTATATATTTGGTCTATAGCAGAGCAGAAGAGACCTAGGCAAAAAAACTAAACTGAATGCAGGGAGAAAGAAGCGGACTCAGGTAGATGTCATATAGCTGCCTAAGGAAAAAGATGCTGGAACCTTACTTGTAGGTCATAGCCTTGTGGCGATAGATAGATTAATAAAAATGGATTAATTTAAAATGTAAGGGCTAGCTAGAAATACTCTTCAGCTGTTAGCCAAACAGTGCGGTAATTAATATAATTTCTGTGTGATAATTCTGCTCTGGGTGGCCAGGAAACCAGCGTGCAGTCTCCTTTTACAGGGAACAGCACTGTGCATTTTATTAAATTGTAGATAACAAAAATGAGACTATCTTCATTTTCCTGACTCATTCTTATTTATAATTTACTTTACTTGGAGTTTATGGATGCTTAGAATTGGACAATTCATATAGAAGATCTGAAATTAAAGTCTGCTTTCCAAAGGCAGCTCCAAAGTGAAATACTTTAGAAACATCCTCATTATCACTACTGACTGACAGCTGGCCTATACTACCGGAAGCAGAAGAAATGGCAAAGGGTATAATCACTTTGAAGGATGGAGGAACATCATTAGGACAGATTAAACTATGAACAGTACTCCTCAAATATACAATGTGATAGCCCAGGAAAGGGGAGAGACATTAAGACTGGAAAGTGCTATTAATTCTAAGAACTTCAATGTCCATCATTTTATGCTCAGGCAAAAAAATATTTACAGCGTATTAGAAAAGAGGATAATATGCAACGAAAGTTTGTGGTTTTCTAAGATGTAACTAGAATAGTTCTCTCCTCAAATTAATGCTTTCCAAACTGGAAATTTCAACATTCTGAGGGATGCGCTGAGCTAAAAATGGCAAGTGCCACCTGATGTTTAATCTTTGCAAAAAAGAAAGAAAAAAATTGTTCTAATAACAAAAAATGCTGCAGAAAACCTGGGTTGTTTATAAAATTTGAACCTTTTACACATCAATGTATCTCTAGGTTCAGGGAGAACAAAGTCAATTCCAAACTTACATAGCGAGGAACTCTCTTAATCCACACGAATGCATTCTTCACACTTTTTTTTTATTTTTTAGGCAGGATTTCTCTGTAACTTTGGTGCCTACCCTGGAACTAGCTCTTATAGACCAGGCTGGTATCGAAATCACAGAGATGGTCTCCCTCTGCCTCCCAAGTGTTAGGACTAAAGGCATGTGCCACTGTGGCCTGGCTCAGACTTTTTTTTTTTTTAAAGAAATACAGTTTAAAAGCCTTTTGTTTTAATTTGATATCTTTGATAAAACACCTTTCTAAAGCTGAATGTGGTGGCACAACATTTATAATCTCAGGTTCTGGGAAGCAGAGCAAGGAGGATCACTGTGAATTGGGGAAAGAAACCCTGTCTCAAAAAATGAAACAAAACAACAGTTACCCTCTCTTAAAATCCTATCACAATTATCATTGAATTTGCATTGCTAAAATTTGGGTTATATGTAGGTAATATCTATTGTCCAATAATAAAATATAGCAAAGGTAAATTCCATACATATTTCAGGGACCTTGCGTAGAACTTCAGTTGATGGAGAAGCAATGGAAGCCAAAAAGTCATCCACTTGCTTTAAAAACAGGGCGTTGTGAAGAGTCTCCAGAGGACAGATAGACGGTACCATGGAATACAGCTCAAAGCCTGAAAGAGAAGAAACAAACAATGGCACAGTAAGGTTGGCTATTTCAAAACTCAATCATTGGAAAGCAAGGCAACTTACTCAGGACTGGAAAGTTCAGGTTTTTTACATGCAAACACACAAGATTTTTCAAGTCATGACACCAGATGCTATGCAACATGGAACCAAAACAAGATACAACCATGATCACTTTAAATGTCATCAGACAGTACAGCATGCACACAATGCTCCAATGTCACAAAAAACCTAAGTACAGGAAGGAGAAAGCCTGGGATGTAGGGGAGATAAATGTTCACGTTTTCATCTTTCAATGTCAGATCTATTTAACAGATGAACAAGCTGATGCTATATTTCCCTTAGACCAAGATGTTACAGTATCTTGATAATATGTACTTCAACAATTAAATAATAAAGAAGGGAAATTCAGACACAAATTTTAGGAGTTAATTAGGTAGCTAATTGTGAAGCACAAATTGTAATTTTTCTCTAAGGCCATTAACACCCTAATGTGGTCCTTGGGCAACACTTCCTCAATCAGGCTGGTCTTAAAATTCTTAAACAATCCTTTACTGAACGGCAATAATTTCATTTTTTGAAATCCCTGGTTGAGCAAAGTTAGACCAAGTAAAAAGCAAATAAACTGCAAATATATTCATGTTTAACCATTGCACAGGCATACAAGATTTTCATGATGAATCATGCAGCAATATGTTAATATAATCAATAACACAAAAGCACTTATACACACAAATTACTTTCCTAAAACAAAAAAACTAGTTCCTGAATTAAATAATAAAATTATCTATTTAAACTTTATTTAACTGAATGGCTTTAAAAGCTACTGCCATATACTTTAAAAATAACCAGTGCTTCCCAAAATTCAAGTTAAGTCTTCTCAAAGAATATCCCCAACACTCAAATTTACATAAAAATAGATTATTATTAGTTAAAAAATAAGTCATCTAAACTCAGACTGCAAACTAGGCTCTTCTCCATAGACATATGATCATTTATGCGATTGCATGCTATTGGATTTCTTTACAATTTGGGAGGAACTCAAGAATTGCTGGAATTCTCAGTTGGAACGGGGAACATTTTAAAAAGGGAATTGAATATTGTTATGAAAATAACCAAAGGATTAATAAAATTAATGCTAGATTTCCAGGTGCAAACCAAAGCATGACAGACCATTTCATGTAATGTTAGACAAAACAAAACCAACGATAAAATGGCACAGCAGCAGCTAAAGCACCTCACTCAGTTCCCACTGAGGAACGAAGCTTTACAACTCCCTTTCTTCTTAAGTACAAGTGGTTCATGCAAACAAGCACAAATCCTTTCTTTGCAGTTCTCTAGACAATATGCTTTTCTCCTTTCTCAGGGTGCTCAGCTGTCTTTTGTGAGAGCTCCTTTCATTTGCCTGCTGAATTTCAAAACAGCAAAGGACGTCTGATCAAATTGCTCTAGACTACACTCTTGCCATTCATCTCAAACAGCTCTTAATGTACAATGAAAGGGTTAGTGCCGCAGTCTCAAAAGCCACCCTGCTGCCATGTTTGGAAGCTACGAAAACATACCACTGGAGCCTAGAAATTGCACAGAGGAAGCAGAGCAGCACCCACTGAGGGATAGGGATTCTGCACAGAGGCCCAGAAAGTAAGGTTAACACTGCCAGAAGACACTTGTGCACCATGTTCCTTAGCTAAAGATGGAGGGAGGGAAGTCCAGGATGTGGGTTATAGACAGAAATAACATGAAAGTCATGGGAAATAAAAAGTGAAAACGTCACATGACAATTCACAGGATAGATAAGACAGAACAGCATTAAAGAAGAAGAAATATTGAAAACCCCAAAGGAATATTTCTAGAATTGAAAGGAATATACTTCTATGCAATAAGCTGCATAATGTAGACAAGCCACATTTAAAAGAAAAAGCCTAAACCAAAAGAATACAAAATTACTCTTATTTTCAATTAAATTTAAGTACTACTTTTACCTTTAGTTAAACATAGAATTTTCCCAGAAAACCCAGAGCTTGCTGTGAAAACAAAGGCATTCATACAAAAGATGATAGCTCCTGTAGTGGTTTCTGTGAGATGCTTTTCTTCTAGGACTTACTAAGCATATGCTACCTTTAGAAATTGCAACTGTTATCAAATCAGATTTTTTTTCCCAAAAAGTAACATTTAAACAGCTACACTGAAGCAAAGCATATTAAGCTATTTGGTTAAATTTTCACTTGAGGATGAGTTCTTCTTAACTTTGTCAAAGAAGTATTAAGCCAGCTGTTATGTAGAAGTGTTAAACCTTCCAAATGGAGATCATAACTGTGTGTTGATTCTTAGGCTTCTTAAAAGTCCGTTTTTGAAAGACTTATTTGCAGTTAAAAAAAAAAAAAACAAAGTTCCAGGGATAAAAGTAACTTCACTACAAGTGAAAGCAAAGTCTATGTGGGATTTGAAAGCAAACAGAAAGCCAGGTATGATGTCTTTTGTCTGTAATCCAAGCTCTCGAGAGGGTTGACGCAAGATGACTGACTGCAAGGTTGAATTCAAGCTGGTCTACACAGTGAGCTCTATGCTAGCCTGACTACAATAGCAGGCTCCACCTCAAGCAAAACAAAACATTCCCAAAACACAACCAATCAGTAACTATTCTGCCTGGATCGACATCAAGTTCTTAGCAAAAACCTAAAACATCACAACTCAATTCATAACAGAAGTCACGGACACGCTCCTATCCAGCGTCACTATAATGGAACCTGATTCTTTTAACTTTAGTTTTCTTTCGACCAGGATGTTTCCAAATGTTCAGAAAAGGCAAAGGCACCAAAAGGCGAAGACTACTGGATAACAGTAAACCATAGGTATAGCCACCCAAGGACAGGTTGATCCTGGACCGTCTCCGGAGCCGTCCACACTTCATCGAGTTCTGTTCAGACAGAGAGCCAGCCGTCTACTGCAGTGTCCCTCGCGGCAGCTGGCTCCCAAGACCTTTACAGAGACATGTCTCACTGGGCTCTTTGACATGGGTTGCTTTGGATTTTGTTGAATAACTCAATAAAACAATGTGATCAGAAAAATAATTAGAAAAAAAAATGTTAAGAATTAAGAAGAAATTTAGGAATAGTAATTGTATCTTTAAAAATTATATAAACTGATCACTTAAGAAATTAGAATTTCCAGGTGTTAATTCAGAATTAAGGCTCATCATTACTGTGGCCATTGGACAATTTCATGAGTGATGCTCAATTATTGTGGAAATCACAACAGAAAAGAGAAGAAGACAGTATCAGTGGTTTGGTAAGTAAGTTGGGATCGTATGCCAACTGAAATGAAAGACGGATAAATACACGATACTGTGTATCCCACATTTTAAAATAAAAGAAAAAATTAAAAAGGGATGAAGCAGGGAGTATCTTTTAAAATAAAAAGCAAACGTACCATTGGTTGGGTGTCGAGCAAATGAGATAGAAAACCTTTTAACAGCAGACCCGCGTGTGGCGTCTGAGAAAGAGAAAAACAGGTCCCTGAAGTTCATAGCTGCCAAAAGAAGAACACTTAAAACAGAGGGAACAACAAACACGGGAGGAGGTCAGAACTGGATGACATGCAGAGGGAAGAATGAGAAAGCCGAAGACTGGTTAGAAGCAGTAACTGGCTTGATGGTACAGGCAAAATGTTTAATGAAATCCACAAAAGAAAGAAAAGCAAGATGACCTGGCAATTCCAGTAAATCCATGTTTTACTATTTGTACAGATAAGAGCAAACGTTTTAAACAGTGCTGATCCTGCAAGAGCTGAAAACATCCCTCCTATCACAAGGGACAAATTTTCACGAGTCTCAGAGACATTCTGAATATCAGAATGTTAAAACTGAAGTCATATTAACAGGGAACTTAAAAATAGCCCGTTCTACTTATTTTTATAAAAATGATGGCCAATATATTTTCTCTCACAAATAGACATTCTATTCTATTCTATGCTAAATAGTTTGTTCATATTAATAAATAAAATGAGTGTTAAGTATAAATTTTAAATGTTAAGGGAAATTTGTTCTTTATAATCTAGGTTCTCATTCAGCTAAAATAATGATGAAGTTATAAAATTTTCTATTTTAACAGACCATTTATTGTGCATGTAGTCTAAATCTGTTATTGACTATCAGAACCTAGACCCCAGATGTGGACCCCAGAGAGCACTGAGGGTTATGTGGGAAAAAGTAGCTAGGGCTCCACTGCAGTCTGTGGCCTTAGACTTGCTTTGGAGAAACACTGCTCATGAGTGTGTGCATGAGTGTAGGTATAAATCTGTGTGTGCGTGTGTGCACATACCATCTATGCAGCCAGAAGAGGTCAGCTTTTTACGATGAGAACGAGCATAATCCTGTAGGTTAGGTGCACTTGAAGAACCCCCGAGCACTGAGGTGCTAAACAGGCCCGCACAGTGAGACCCTGATGGGAGTTAGAGAAGATACATACAACAACGGGTGTTCTTCCATTCACATTGGGAATGCATGCAGCATGCAATCAACATGGCTCTTACCAATGCACAGACAGCCTTTGGCAGTGCCTTGAACAGATTCGCAATATGCTTGCAATAGTCTAGTGATACCTATTTGAATTCAGTGCTTCTAAAGGCCACTATTATTCATCACAAACACAAATGGAGTAATTTAGTATTGGGTAAAATGCCTTCTTTGAAAAATAAGCCAACAAAATAATCAAACATATACATGCTAAAAGTACTAAAAATACCACCATGAAAATTAATTTCAGAACAGAATAGAGTCTTATCGCAAATATGTGAGAGGAAATTTTATATATCATATATATTATTTATGTGTATATAGTTGAGCAAAAATTAAGTCACATTAGGTACTTTATAATATATACCTTAAAATGATAATTTTTCCTGATGCCCCTGAATTAAGAATTATCATACTTTCTTATGAAAAAAGGATATTTATTAATGAAAACAGACAAAAGGTATTCCTTTTCAGGCATTTAACAAGTAAGTGACTTAACATAGTAAGCTTTTTTTAAAAAAATATTTATTTATTATGTATACAATATTCTGTCTGTGTGTATGCCTGCAGGCCAGAAGAGGGCACCAGACCCCATTACAGATGGTTGTGAGCCACCATGTGGTTGCTGGGAATTGAACTCAGGACCTTTGGTAGAGAAGGCAATGCTCTTAACCTCTGAGCCATCTCTCCAGCCCCATAGTAAGCTTTTAATAAAAAAAAAATGCCATCAAAAAATAAAACACAGCCAGTATAAATCAATGCTTTATTTGTAGCAAGTCTTCCCACTTAAAAATGTTCACCAATGAGAAAAGTATAAATAATATCTGTAAAATATATAATATGATCAGTCAATGAAAGAGAGCAATGTATGATCACATAAAGATACCACAGGAAGACCAAAAGCTCAGGATAGCTCGAGGAAGTAAACTAAAGAAAGAGCTCAGGTTTATAGGCACCAACACAGTTCAGATTCTCCAGACTTTAACACATTATGGTAACTATTTATGTTTTGGGTCAAGCGTATTTAGACAGGCAGGTGCAGAAGATAATATGCCATTGCTCCCCTCTGTCTGCAATGAGCATGAGGTCAGTGGTGGAGAGGAGTTCGGCAGTTCTGCTCTGAATATTCCCGAGGAAGCGGATGTTTACAGTTCAGCCAAGGGCAGGGCGGCCTGTATGGGAGCTTCACTCTAATAGTCTCCAAAGAGCTACTCTTGATGAGAACCAGCTCACCCAGAGAGGGTATTTAAAGGTCTTTTTACTTTACTTGCTCCTTTATCTTTTTATTTTCTTTTTTATTTGTACCTGAAACCATCATCTTTTGGTATATTCACTGGTAATCACCAGCTGATACTTTTGCACTTTCTTTTGGAATGTGTTCCAAATTCATTTTAAGTTAGTGAATATTATTTCTACAAAGTAAGGGCTTTCATGGCAGCATCCATTCACAGACCTGAAGCTAGTGCCACCACCGCTCTGGGTAGTACTCACGTGAACGTCAGGTTAGCAAGAGACACTGCCCGCCAGTGTTTCCTCTGCCACATTTAAAACAGCTATATTATGTTATTAGTTTGACATTTGTAGCTGGGTAAGGTGGGGCCTGTCTTTAATCCCAGCTACAGAGACAGGTAGATTCCTGTAAATTTGAGGCAAGCCTACTGTAAATATCAAGTTCCAGGACAGCCAGGAATACATAGAGAGACAAGTTCCAAAATAAATAAATAAATAAATCTCTTATTATTAAATTTACTTATTTTTTTAATACAGTGGTACCTTTTCCTCCTTACCTGACTACCGGGTTTGTTTTACGGTACCAAGTATAGAAGAAGGAACCACATACATGCTGGGCAACTGCTTGGCCACTGACCTATAAGCCCAGCCCTCTTATGACTACCAATCTCTGAAATAAAGTTTTCTTCATAAATTTAAGCATTAAAAGTCTCGTGTCTATAATCCTAGCAGGTTTCCATACGTTCAAGGACAAGCGGGACTCTAGAAATCTTACAGTAGCATCCCTCCCTCAAAAGAAAGGATGGGAAAAACAAACAAACAAAAACCCAACACTGGCACTTGGTCACCACAGAGCAGTCATTCAAAGGGTTAGACAGCAACTTCTCGTGGGAAGAACATCATATCTTCCTTGTGAGTTCTATAATCCAACAATTATGAACTCGTGCACATTAAATACAAACTAAAGCATAGCATTTGGTCATGATTTTCCCACCTTAGCGTCCTATACGTGTGCCTAACAGTGAGAGAGTTTCAGGAGGGTACAGAGCACAGTTCCCTTTGCACCACATACCTACAGTAGGGCTCTGCTTCTGTTCCACAAGAGTTCGTGGTGTTCGAAGATAGTTGGCATTTTCAGAAACAACCTGCGTAGAGCAAATAAAGAGTGAAATATGCCAACAAAATGAATTTAAAAATCCATTTTATATGCAGCCTGTTCCAGACAGACAAAGGTTAATAAGCTGTATGATAAATATTAGTAGAAATATTTAAAACATGAAAGATCATGCAAGATCCCTTCTGAAGGGAGTCCAGTTTCATGAGGTCCTTGCAATGAAGTGGTGTGAAGCAGGCATTCAGAATGGAACACGACAGATGAAAGGAAGCGATCCACAGATTGATGGAATTTCACTTTCTCTTAAGAGAAGCCCACTGCCCACTGTTAAACAGCTCCTGTATTTAGAGGAAAACAACCACAAACCAGAGAGATGCCAGACAGACACTGTTGAAATCACCATACAATTTCTGATCCATGCATGGGCTTTATCAGAGTAACCTTTAAATAGTCAGCCTTAGTGGATACCGTAATCCCTTTTCCTATAATCCAATGCATTACGTTTCCAAGAGGAAATAGCTGAAATAATCAGAAGTCATGTGACGGCAGACCTTCCATTGTAAAATCAGTGTTTTAGTTTCAAATGTCATCAAAGAAAGTCCTTCTGACGTTACTTTCATGGGAACCACATTTACAAATTCATACATGCCTGCTGTTGTGTTTGGGAAACACACTGTATACTTCAAGTTATGTACTTCCAGATAAGGGAGTCATAGAGACCAATCAATATCAGATATCTGCCGCTAATTAAGACCAGGCCACATAATTTTTGATGTTTTTAAAATTTTCACAATCACAATAATTCTAAATGGAATGAAGTGATAATGAGGGGGTATCAAATATTCTTACCATCAAATTGTATTAATTTTGTTTCTTGAAGTTTACAGGACAACTATGGTCAAAGAAAGATTTCTTTCTTTTCTAAATCATTTTTTTATTAGCATGGTTAAAAATCCAGGAGAATTAGGATTTTTAAATCTCCTGTGTATTTAAAAGTTTGCCAGTAAAAACACTAAATGCACTCAACCTAAGTGGTTTCCTTCCATCAAATGTTGCCCCATATTGGAAGTACTTTTAAGTGAACTCAAATTTAAGACAGAAGGATTTCCTCTATGTAAGCAAGGGATTAGATGTCCTCAGAAATAGCTGTTTGTTGCTCTGAATGCAGGAATGGAAAATGTTTAATGAAATAAAGTTTAAAAACCTGTTGCCATGAGCCAAAAATACTGGATGTGAAAGCCAATGATTTGGGGGAGACAGGGGAAGAGGTGATTTGTTCCCCTGATCTGCGTCTTCGACGCCCAGTACCCACACCACTGGTATAATGCAGCCAGGTACCAGTACCCTCTGGGCTAGACACACTCAGGGGGCTCTCTTCCTGGAAGTAAGAAAAAGGGCAAAAAAGAAAAAAAAAAAAAAGACAAAAAAAAAAAGCAGAGCATGCAAAGTTAGATACATTAGAGCCAAATGATCAGGAAGAAAAAAAATACAGTTTATTTGCATTTGCTAATCAGTTTTTCCCCTCAAAGCCAAATTATTACTTGTTTGTGAGCCAAATATTTAAATCCCTAAGAAATTCTAGAATCAGCAAATAGCACCAACAACCATGGAAAGATTGCAAGCTATATTGTCTACTAGCTGCTCTTCTCCCTGAAATCTAAAAAGTCAGTGTTGCTTTTGAGTGGAAATTATTTAAATATAAAAGGTATTTTGATTTATTTTAGATATTAGATATTAAAAAGATTTTGTGCTAATTTTAGTTGGATTTTTCCATCTAAAGCACCAAGGGGTAAAATGAATCGATGTGTCACTTAGAAAAGGAGATGAGTCGGCCATAGGTGTAAAATTCAGAGGGGTAAGATGGATAGAGATCTCAAGTTCCAGTGTCTGTGCTCCGTGGCCAGCCTTTCTGGGAGAGTCGGGAAGCTCAGGAGACCAAGCCTACGGCCGACTCCCTCACTAGGCACACTGTCCAGCTCTTGTGCCTTTTGGAAAAACAAGCTTCTGACATCCAGGGAGATAGAGGAGGCTGGAAAAAGTCTCCAAGTTTTTAATTGAATAATTTATCGTATGAAAATAAGAGTTTGGCACAACATAGAAGTAATCTCTTCAAAGTAACTATTTAAACATTCACAAGAAAATGTTTTAAAAATGTGTACTGAGTTTTAAGAACTAACCACAGCAGTAGTTCTATTGACTTATACTAGTGATATACAGATCTTTTGGAGGGCAGAGGAAAAAGTATAATTGTGAAATTTTAAAGAATTTGATTGTCTGAAAATTGTTTGTTCATTAGTATCAAAAGCACTGCCTTCACACAAATGGTGGTTTAAGTTCTATTAGTTTAGGTAATTTCTATTTTGGGGTGGTTTTTTTTTCTATGGTTAAAATATCTGGACAAAGTTTCATATATTCCAGTTTTTTATTGAATTTTAGTAGAACAAATGATCAAAAGTAGTTAATGTCCCTCTTCTTTTTAAATTAACCTTTTGTAATTAAGTTAAAATAGCATATTAAAGAAACACTAGCACAATTTCTTTATAAAGTTATGATGATAAACTTCATGAAGAGTTTCCCCCAACATATAAATGTCAATTATTTAAAAATTCAGAACACTTATATTATTATTATAAATGGGGGGAGTGGAAATTACCACAATTCTTTTTGTCCCTTACATTATAGTCAAGTGCTTGATAATGTTAAACATAATTCTACATCTTTTGACATATAAACATCAACAGAAAGTATCTAAATTAAGAGTTATTGGTCTTTCTCCTAGGAGCTTGACTTTTTACTTCCTATGAAGAGATTTAGAAAAATTAAGCACTGGCCTCAAACAATACTAGGAAGATCGTAGACAAACTAGGTAACTCAAAGTTTAAAGTACAAAATACTTATAGATAGTAAAAGTTAATTTAAGCTTCATCCTAACTCTCAACTTTACTTTTATGCTGTTTAAATATTATTCCATAACTGAACATAATTGGTTTTACTTAATTATAGATCTTAATAGAGAATTAAAATTTTTCATCACTATATCATCAAGCTTTCAAATTCCTATGTATATTTCTGCCACCAGGCTAATAAAACCTACAGTGTTACTATTATCAGGTATCATTTAAGCATCTCCGGGATTCTTACTTCCTTTTATCAAAAAACATTGCTGAAACATTAGGCTTTTAGCAAGTTATTTCCTGAAGAATAGCTAAAGTGACAGAAGAAAACTAGATGAGCCAATTCAACTCTTAATCAGCCTCAATCCCAGCTTCGGTAAGCGCTGCCAGGAGAGCCATGCAAACTCTAGTCCTGACACTGATCTCTCGGGTTTCCTTTGCTCATTTGTTCTGCAGAGTGCAAGCCAGACTGGCCTCAGCTTCATTAAGAAGTCAAGGGTGACTTTGAATTCCTGATCTTCCTGCCTTTACCTCCAGAATGCTATGACCATAGGTACCTGCTACTAGGCCTGGTCGATTCTGTATGTTTTTAATAGCATCTCTTTCTTTTGTTAATATTTGTTTGAAAAAGATAGATAATGTTGATAATTAAAAATTTGTCAGGGTTCCTAGCAGTAAAATTAAAGCTGTATTTTCTTTCCAGTTTTAATTAATATGTAGTTAGCTTCCTCTAAACAAAGCACTCTTCGTGGATACTCACTTCATTTGTAGGCACCTTCCGAGACCTTGGAAGTGGTGACTTCCGGTGTATATGAATTGGCTCTGATACCAAGGGCTTAAACAATATTACAGCTCGATCGACTTCATCTCTTTTAGAAGTATGAGCTTCATCATCATCAGGTTTAAGAGCCCTTCTGCCTTCATTCTATGAGAAAAGAATACACAGTACTTAAAATTCAGATTAAAACAACTCTCCTGAGTCAGGTGCGATGGTACATCCCAGTAATCCCAGAACTCTGGAATCAAGAATTTGAGTCCACAGAGTAAGAAGACCTCATTAACTCTCCCAAACAAACTCTGAACACCAATAAAATGCTTCTGATAAATCTAACAACCAACTAGAATAGTTATAACATAAAAGTGTTTCCTCAAGTGAATTGATATTAATGTAATTCTTAGGACATCTTAGTGTGCCAGGTACTGTGAAAGACAAGTAAGTTCTGTGGGAGAGTTAAGCCTAAAATCATAACTATAACCATAGAAAACCTAGTCTTTATCCAAAGTTCATCAAACAAGCAAACAGATAAACAATACAGTCAAATGACAATGAAAAATGGACTACAAATTTAAAAAATTCCTGTATTTAAATTCTACAGTAAATACAGTGTGCTAGGAACTCTGATAAATGAGACACAGTCCCAGGTTGTAAGAATCTTACAGTATAGGAAACAGACAAGTTAAAACTTATACCAGTATCTACCTGGAGTAGAAAGAGGAAACTAGGTCATAGACATTCAGCAAAACACAGGTTTTAAAGCAAGAAGAACAAAAAAGCCAGGGGACTTCACCAAAAACGATCATTAAGCTGCAATAATTAAGACTGATGCTGATAGAGACAAAAAGGTCAAAGGAATAATAGTAAATTAAGAGTTCAAAAATTAACTCACTAAAATAAGAATGTGTTCAGAATATCAGAAGTGGTAGTGCAGACAGTTGGAAAACATTCTTCAATATATAATTTTTTTTTTGTTTTTGTTTTTGGTTTTTGAGACAGGGTTTCTCTGTGGTTTTGGAGCCTGTCCTGGAACTAGCTCTTGTCGTTATTTACACAGGAAAACAAGAAAAGTCCCTGGATTTCATATCACACATATCATATCAAAGAAAAAAAAATTAATGTCATTAAAGAAATATGGAAAAAAATACAATACCAAATTTAAAAAAGTATCAGGAAAGATTAAAGAAAAATAATATAGCACAATCTGCCTAGGAAGTTAAGCTGCAACACAAAGGTACTATGCTAAGGAAATATACATATACATTACAATTGAACATTATTGTGATACAATTACTACTCTAAAGCACTAACACTCTAAGTGTAAATAAATATTGACTATATATAAACAATAATGGCTGTGGAGTATGTCGTAGATCCAAAAAATATGTAACAAACAGAATATAAAAAACGAGATAGAGAATTTAAAAAAATTAAAGTATCTCAAGACACACTACATTTTCTACTAAGTCATGTTATTAACCTCATGTTAACCATTAAAAAATAATAGTGTAAAATAAAGATGTCCCATGTATGAAAATTTCAAAGAAGGCAGCGAGAGGGGAAGGACTATAAAACACATAGAACAAAGAAAAAAACAGTACGATGGTTTAATATTCCAAAATAAATTGCAAATAAATCATATTTTATTTATTACACGTTATAATTAAAAGACAAAGACTGTGAGACTAGATAAAAAAACAAAAATACATCCTATTTAAAAAGAAACACATTTTAAACATATGAATCCAGACAGGTTGAAAGAAATGAGTTGAAAAATTATACAAGAGAGACATCACTCAACCATTCTCAGCTATGTCACTGAGCAAGTCCTAACAAGGACTGACATGGCAGGAGCCACTTCATGTAATTAGTCAGAGACTCTTACACGCATCTAAGCGGAACTGAACATGGTGACTGAAATGATTTTATATTATGTGGTTCAAATGTGGAAGCTGAGAATGGCGTAGAAACCAAGAACAAAAACATTAGATATAAAAAGGGACCTTTCATCATGAGAAAATAGCTCATTTATAAGGAAGATGGTAAAAATATGATTAGAAACAGACACATATACACTTGAGAAAACCAGCAAGGAAGTGGCAATAATATGCATACCAGATTATTTTTGATTGATAGCTAGCTACTGGTGCTCTCTGGCTACACTTTACAGTTATGGTAAATTATGAATATATCGGCTTCAGTTAGGACTAAACACCTATTTTTATTAAATACGACCATGTGGGTAGAGAGTTATTCAATAGTTACCCAGCCAATTTCTTCATTAGAAGGAAGCAAAAAGATATCCTGTCAGGTGACTATAGCAAAAAAAGTCAAGTACAGGCTTAATTTTTCTATGTATTTGCTTGTTTGATATTACTTCCCCATCAATGTATGGACAAGACAGGTCCAAAAACATTAAAGACAAAACACTCAAATCATTCTCTGACAACTTGCCTTTAAGCCAGTGGCTCCTAGGAAAGGCCCAGTATACTTTCGACATGGTTGGAATTATATCTTATGTCTCAAGTCCAGAAACCAAGGAAAAGAGTAAACTGGCGAATAAAATACGTTCACATAATGCAGCTAATATGATAATTTAGTTAACAGTAAATTTATAGCTTCATGTAAAATATGAGAAACAGGGAACTTCAAAAGGATGGTCTGACTTTGGATCAACTTGAGTGGGACACAGGACAAAGGAAATGGAAGCAGAAGGATGGAGACGGTACAACAGCAAGTGAAGCTCAAGACGCGCGGATGCAGACAGAGCCGCTTGGAAACTGTTGGCTCCTGAAAAGATCAAGATGCCAGAACTTTCCAAGGCTCATTAAACAAACAAGCATGGATATGAAGAATTTCTGATAAAAAATAAGAAACATCATTACACATCTCACAGAAAATAAAAAGATAATCCAAGAATATCATTGACAACTATAGACCCTCAATTTGAAATTTTAAAGAAAACCAAAGTATATATATAACCTAACATGTATTAGACATGGAAACTCTAAGTTGTACATTAAATAAATTGATCAAATAATTAAAATATTCATAAATAATTTTAAGTTACACATGGTAGTTTCCTAAATAGCAAAATTTAATAATTAAAAAAAATCAGAACATAATCATGCCAGTTTTTGAAAACATGCTCCAGAAAGCACCTAGTCCCAAACACAGTAAGGCGGAAACAGAAGAATCCACTCTAAGTGCTCAGCACTGTGTTCAAGATGAAGTAGTCCTCAAACAAAATAACAACAAACTACATGTACTTACCCATTCTAAACAAAGCTTAAAATCCAAACAATCCAAATCAGATAAAATTCTGAAATTTTCTAATAGACATGAACATGTTATTTACTCAGATTGCATATATATTTAAAATTTTTAAAGAATGATTTATTTTTATTTTTGTGTATGGTTGTTTTGCCTGCATGCATCTCTGAGTACCATGCCATGTGCTTGATGCCCACAGAGGCCAGAAAGAGCCTCATGTCTGCCTGAAAGTGGAGGTATAGACATATGAGCCACCATGTAGGTGCTGGGAGTAGTACCTGCAGTCTATGAAGGAACAGGGAGTACTCGACTGCTGAGCCTTCTCTCCAGGTCCCGCCGATTATTCTTAAAAGCTGAAAATTTTCCCCTACTAGTTGATATGAAAATTATTTATAGAGCAATGCATGAAAGTCTAGAGCTGCGGTAACCGTGCACCGAGAGCCCCATCTTCATTACCTCTCTGGAAGCTGGCCGATACCCATAGCCAGACGGTAAATTCTTATCTTCTTCACAGCCTTTGGCTCCGGGACTAAAATGTAATTCAACATGAAAGCGTTCCTCAGAGGAAAGATCCTGAAACATATGAAGGAACACTTGCACAGTGGGGAACGTCAAGTGTCTGCTCTCGTTGGTCACATGAACACATCACGAGCCCATTACCTTGTTGGGGTCCTCATAAAGCATGATGACAATCTGCGTCATGTAGTTGAGCTCATTGACAACGTTTAAGTAATCCATAGCTCGCTTCCACTGCTCATCCTTTGAGTCCTGAACGAAAGGTCTAGGGTCAGTATCTATAGCCTTTCACATGAAAGTCACTTTATCCCCATTGTGAGAGCTTATTTAATACTGATGTCACCACACGTGTCAGGGGAATAGAAAAACTATTTGTAAAATTTATTACATATTAAGACAATTCAAACTTTCAGAGTGAGTTCTTCAAGACAATTTACACAAAGAAAGAAAACGTCTTGAAATATAACATATGCTACTGAGGGTAAGGAACAGCTTTTCTAATCTTGTAAGTCTGAAAGTGCCTAGCAGAGTGTTCTGCCTCATAACACAGAATATTATAGTCCAAGATTATCACTTCTCTCTCCAACATATTATATATAGTTCAAGTATGCAGCATATGTTTAACAAAAAATATCCCCTAAAGGGATTCTAAAATAATCAGCATGAGGAGACATACATAAATCATTTGATCTTATCAGCTCCATCATCATCTCTCCATCTTACTTTAGAGATTCAATCTTTACACATATAACCTATGAGAGTTGAAAGGGATCATAAGAGAAGGAGAACACTCTATCTGAAATGAGGAAAGAACTCCAAGCACAAGGTCTGTGTAAAGTCAGCAGGTCAATGTATAAACCCTCTGAACATCACAGAAAAGGTTCCTTCATTGTCCATTTATAACAAACATTACAAATATGTGAAAATACTCAATAGTTTCCTTACAAACCCTTACATTCACAGTAAGGTTGTAGATAGTGAATTACCCAACAAGCTCTAGTTCAACTGCAGGGTCTTACTCAAGCTGCATCATCTCTAACAGTGCCCTTACCATTTTCCCCAGATTCCCTTGTCTATCCTTTGTCCACAAAGCAGCAACAGCCACCGACCTCTGCTTAAAACCCTTCTGGTCCTGTGAGAACACAAACCACGTCTTCCTCTCTTACTTGGGTCGGGCTATACTTGGGCTGCAGCACAAGCTTCCTGTTCTTCCTTGTATCCCTCATGCATACTGGACATGTTAGAGATGCAGCTGTTACTCTCAAAGTCATAGCATTACCACCACTGGCTATACACCTTCTTCTGTAGCTAAGTTAGGGTCTTGCTCACTCAGTCTAGCCCTGATTAAGGCTCTACCAACCCACATGTGTAGGCAAAGATGACACTTTTACTATTTCTTGCTACTTTCTGAAAGGAGTTAGTAAACCTAGGGTCTCGCACATGCTAGACAAGCCCGTACAACTGAGCTATTGCCCAAGCCCTCTTTGTGTATAGAGACTAAAGGGTCTAGTCAAGCCATGTAAAGCCAATGCCTCTGTTTCTTCATGGCAGTAGACATGTGAACAGTGCACTGAGATATAAGCCAGCTGTTTCTACACTGCCTGTATCACAGCCATAAGTCTATTCATCTGTATCTTCCTTACTGTGGTGGTCTGCACCCTTTCAAGATTAACTGAGAAGAAAGCTGTCCTCTGTAAGTTGGCAGGTGCACTGTTGGAGCAGCAGCATAGAAGAGGCCGGCATAAGACTGTGGCTTTCATTAGCCTTGCAGGAGTTATTGATCATGTCTAATTTATCATATGATTCATTACCGAAGAGAGGTAAACATGTTTATATCCCCCAAACCCAGTAAAATGCTTAGTACAGACTAGTATATCCTCAAGCAATGTTGATAAACCACAAAAATAGAGTAAATTATAATGAACAGTCAAAAAAAATTTAGCTAATGATCCAAGTATAAACTCTCAAGAACAGTATTTGTCAGTTAGATTGAAATAGCCCATACTTACATCACACAACGCACCATAGCGAAGAATGGATAGTAAGGAATGTACATGGCTTTCACTAGTAAAATATAACCTGGTACGGACATGACGCTCAGGAGACAGAACACCTCTGGAATACCTAAAGTCAGAGCAGATTTAATGAAAATTAATCATCTCAGAAGCAAAACCCCTTAATAAATAAATCTATCATTCTTCAAACCACAACTGAGAGTTACTTCTAATCAGAACAAAATAACACACTAGACCTTCTGAGAATAATAAAAAGAAAGCAAAAACAAAAGAAAACATAAAAGAGCATTACTTAAGTTCACTGGAAAGAGATCAATTTAGTTCCTCTAGTAACAATAGCTAATAAAAAAATAATAATGGCCTATGGGGTTCACACAATTTAAAACAAATAATTGGTGAAAAGTATCTTCCTAAACCCTTCACCTTGTTCTTTTCCATACTGGCGCCATACAAAATCTTGGTTGAGATGGGCCTGGGATATGGTGACTATAATACCAGTATATGGGTAAAGGCTAGATAGATTGCTACACTGAGGTCAGCCAGCGCAAGAGAGAGAAACACTATCCCACAGACGTAGGTCGGTAATAGATCATATGCCTATGGCATGCTTAAGTCTGCTCCCCCATCACAGGTAATCAACAGGACTATCTAGGTAATCCTATCTCCATAAGATATCAAGTGATACACTCTTGATTTCTGTATAAAGGCACCAGTAAGTACTTTAGTTTTGAAATACACAAAACCAGATGCACATAGTCTGAACAACTGGTCCAGTCTCTTACACAGGATGGAGCTTGTTTACAGTGTCATCGTCTTGTGTCCTCTGAAGGTCTGAACGGATTTTTCTCACTAGAGGAGTACAGTAGCCTTTGGCAATCTCCAGTTTTTCAGCTTTAGTTATACCATACTCCTAAGCAGGAAAAAAAAAAAAACCAAACAATTAAATTAGAAAAAAAAATCAGCAAATGCATTCCTGAAGTAAAGAACTCTAGTGAGACACAAGCATTACGTTTACCCTCTTAGTACATCAGACAATTCTTAGCTTGCATTTTTTGCAACTACAAATATATTCTTTTCACACTAGCATGAGTAGTTACAAGAATTTATGGTGGAACTGAAAAAGCAGTTTACCACAAGAAGAGGGAAGTATGTATGAACAAATATAAGCTTTATGACTAGCCAAGTCTCATCATAAGGTTTTAAATACAACAATAGTTTTAAGTCAAAAATAAATTGAGGTCAGAGGGTTTTTGTTTTGCTTTAACCAAATACATAAGTAATTACCAATAAAAGAAGTGAAACTAAAATCATTCTAATATCAATGTTCAAAAAGTTTAACAGATTTTTCTTAAAAAAAAAAAAAGCCTCTGGCTAGCCTGAAATGGGAGTATATGTGTTTATTTCCAGCAGCTGGGAGGCAGAGGCAGGTGGATCTGTGAGTTCAGGGTCAGCCTGATCTATATAGAGTTACAAACTAGCTAGGATTACAACATGATCTCAAAAAAAAAAAAAAAAACCAGTAACAACAACAAAAGAAACAAGCCTTTGTCTAATATTACTCAGGTTTAAACTAGTGGTAAACAAAGCTGAGATAAAATAATAAATAACATTTGTCATCTATAACCACTATGGGTTAATTAGATTTATAAAGAATTAATACAATGTAAAATATTAAGAAAGCAAGTTAATTGCAACAAGGTTTAATGAATGATATCCTTCCAAATCACATATCAGAAAGTGATCTGAAATCTAAAGGGAACATCTGGTCTACTATTGATGACTAGCGTGATGCGGCAGTAGCATGCACGCCATGGAGACACACGCTTCCATTGCCTTTAAAGGTGTGTGTGCAAGATGAAGCTCTCCAACTGGGCCAAAAGCCTGGGGACGACCTGACCATAGGAGAAAACCTTGCACTATCTTTCTACTAAATAGACACAATATTAAACTCCCTTCTCAATTCTTATCTTGATATTCATCAATTAATATAGCTCTCAATACTTCTCAGCTGAGCTCAATTGTCGTAGATAGCAGGTCAAAACTCCAGCACGGATTGGGGAGAGGCTCATTAAGCCAGCCCTGTCTAAGGAGCTATTGGCAACTGGTGACTGCTGGGGAAGAGAGAGTCAGACTTCAGGACTTGGGTCCTGAGAAGCTACTTGCGCTCCAGTAGATGGCCCCACACCCACGTGCATACGGAACCAGTGGGATGGTTTTAAAAGGAGAGCGTATGAAACTGGATAGAAAAGTGGTGAGGTATTGGGGAAATTGATGAAGATGATTGGAAATTAGACTTTTTTAAAATGCATGTATGAATATTAAATAAAACTTTAAAAACTCTGGTTTGTAAAGAAGGCAAGAGGGGAAACGGCAAAAGGAAGGAGCACAGTGGGGACCCAGGCAGAAAGGTAGGGGAATGTGGGAGATGGAGGAAACTTTCAAACCTCCTCTGTACGGGATCATTCTGGGACATTTCTACTAAGCGAAAAATCCTCAATGATTCAGATGGCAAACCCCACCATACATAAGAGATCTTAAAAGTCCATGACAGTAATAAATAACAAAAATGTCTATTTAATACAGAGTAATACAGAAAGGTCACTTGCTGCACTTTCTGATTGTTTTTGATCAACTTGCTAACAGTTGGAAACGTCTGAGGAGCGGGAACTACAAGTGAGTAAGTAAATGCCTCCAACAGTCCGGCCTGTAGGGCATATTATAATGGATGATTGATGCAGAATAGCACAACTATCAAGGGCGCTGCCATCCCTTGGCAGGTGGTCCTGGGGTATATAAGAAAGCAAACCAGCAAGCCCATAAGCAGTGCTCCTCCATGGTCTAGGCTCCAGTTCCTGCCCTTCTTAAGCTCCTGCTCTGACTTTGTTCAAAGGACTGAGACTGATAAGTACCAAACAGACCTTTCCTACCCAAGTTGCTTTCTGCTAGTGTCTCTCTCTCTCTCTTTTTTTTTACTGTTTTTTTTTTTTTTTCCGAGACAGACAGGGTTTCTCTGTAGCTTTAGAGCCTGTCCTGGAACTAGCTCTTGTAGACTAAGCAAGCCTCAAACTCACAGAGATTTGCCTGTTTCTGCCTCCCAAGTGCTGGGGTTAAAGACATGTGCCACCACCATATGGTGCACTAAGTTTTCTAAATTTGGTCAATAAATCTTAATATAATGGCTTAATATATATATAAACACAAAGGTATATAGACATAAATTAAATGTATTAGCAAATTAAAGGAAAACGCTGGAATAAAAATAATCAAGAAAAAAATAGTTTGAAATTTGATTTAACAAGGTATAATGAAATTTTCATACACTGCTAATCTTGGTGAGAAACAGAGTTCTAGTTATAGGAGTGTAAAATATGTAAAAAGGCAGTGAAAGAAATGAGAGTCTAGGTTTCCAAATAAAAAGTTAGTTTGTTGGGTTCTACGCATACCAATCAGTCAATGAAAATAATAGCAACAATAATGAGAATTTTGATGACCAACATATAGTCAGACAGTTTTATTGATATGGAAAGAAGTTCCCAATGCTAAATGCACAAAGTTATCTCCTAAGAGTGACTTACCTGAGGGATAACAATGTCTGCCAATGCCTTTGACAGTCTATATAGTTCCATTGTATTTTCTAACTTCAAGGAACCGTTGTGCTGAACATCATATTTGATGCAGTCATATATGTCAGGGATTTTACTAATATCATATCTTCCATTCTTTGTTTTAAAGTCTTTCTCCAGCTTGGACCATCTTCGCAGCATAAGTTCCAGAGTCTCACTATGGTATAGCTGAATATCTAAAACAACATACAATTTTTAGCATGTCCAACTTAAAAATCTGATAAGTAACATATCTTAAAGTTTACTAGTATTCTCTGTAGCTTCCTCTGGCCTAGGATTCCTTATTCTTCTTGTTCAGCCTCTCTAGTGCTGTGATAACTATGTGCCGCCATGACTGGTTCCCTATAATTAGAAAACTTTATAAAGAAAAAGTCTATCTAAGAAGCTAGAAAGTACTGCTATCCACATATACCACATACACTGGATTGTTGCAGGCTTGGGTAAGTACTTAGTCTAAGCATTTGGATTAGGAGCCTGATTCAATTATGAAATCTTTTATATATGTTACAGATTTTGATACCAAGAATTACAGCAAAACTCTTTGAATTAATATGCTTTCTATTCTAAAATTTAAATACTTTACTTTTCTAAATTCCTATAACTAAACAGAATAGGTGATTGTATTTGTATGCAATAGTCTTAAATGTTAAGAGTCGTATGAATGAACCATTTTCATCACCAAGAAATCTAGAATGTCAACAATTTCCAACTAACCTCGTAACAGAGTTTTCTGCTTCTTTCTGTGCTACCTATTCTCTGCTTAAATACCTAGGGACGCTAAACAACTCAATAATCAAATAAAAGGATTTTACTGTCTTTTTCTTACTATCATGGATAAAATGACCATAACCTAGCTATTATTCCTTGCTGGATAGATACACTAATTCATACTACAACCAAAACTGAAATAAGAGACTTGGAATCATAATATTACACCTTATTTTAAATGTTTACCAAAAATAGGACAGTACTTTCTGTTTTACATTCTAAGAAAAAATATTTACCGGATGATTTGGGATCTTCCATACGATGTCTGATTTGAGAAGTCAAACTTTGAATCAAGGAATATACTTTGTCACAGGTTTTCACTGGATTTTTAATTAAATGCATTGACTTGATAACAGAAATGCTTCCAGATGGAGTAAGCTACAAATGAATAAGATAAGTGTTTTCTAAATGGTTATGTACCATTATCCAAGAGAACAAATATAGACCTTTCCACAGCTGGGAAAATAATTACATTCTATACACTAAGAGATTTTGCATATAGTAATATGATCTGTATGTTAAAAAAGGGTGTGAAAGTTTCAGGATTTCATGCTGAAACAATATTAAACTTTAACTAAAATTAGATTACCTTCAGAAAAAAATCAGAAGTACTCTAAATTAAAGGATGAGATTCGATGAGAATTTGATGATTGCTATTATGTGCAAATATGGTTCTAACCACTTGACATATACCTACATCTAATTATACTAAGCATTTACAATCATCATCATCTTTCTCCTGTGAGTTAATGAGGTGAAGTAATTTGCTTAGATGAAGTATCTAGCATAAGAAGGAACAGGATTCAATCATAGAAAGGCTGCATGCAGAACTCATACTATTAACCTCTATGCTACTAGACTTTGTTAAAAAGGTTTTTTTTTCCAATTCAATGAAAGCCAATAATCAGTAGTGATTATAAATTCAACTTTTAACATTTACCTTGGCAAGATATTTAGCCAAGTGTAGTAGGTTTCTACAAATACAAAAAATACAAAGAGAAATTGCAGTTTAGATTACAGCAGTCTAGTTTTTTTTTTTTTTTTTTTTGACCAATATAACTGCTGGAGGTAAGTGAAAACTCCACGGAGAAAAGCTGTTTTTATTCTTTACAGCATCCAAAAGACAACAAAGTCAAAAAGAATTATAAAAGCAAAACAAAATGGCCAGTGATGAAGAACTTGAGCCTGATGTTAAAAGACCTGTATTGGAAATATTTGTTGATTCTAAAGAGATGCTGAGGAAAAATCCAATATTGCTGAACTAAGAGCACCAGGCTCAAAATGCAGTCCCGGTTTCACAAAAGTAAATGTATGGTAAACAGTCTGTATGTAGGAGTCAAGAAAGAAAGGATGCATTAGAGGCAAACCAAGCCAAGCAACAGATTACAGATCAGTCAGTTAACTGAGTGGCTAAGAAAAATGTGTTTGTTAAACAGATTTAAAGAAATCCAGGATGATTTGCTCAGATGTATAGAAGGAACAAATAAAAATAAAGAAGATAAAGTTATCTCAAAATCAACTTATTATAATCAACAAAATCTTACAGTACATGAACAAAAAAGCTTGAGATAGGCTGGAGTTGGGTCAGCAGTTAGGAGCACTGGCTTCTCTTTCAGAAGACCAAAGTTCAATTTCTAACATTCACATGCAGCTTTTACAACATTCCCTAATCCCAGTTCCAGGGCATCAAGCACCCTCTTCTGGCCTCTGCAGGCACCAGGCACACATGTGGTGCACAAACATATGCAGGTAAAACACTCTTTTTTTATGTAAAAACAATAAAATAAATAAGTTTTAATTTTTAAAAGAAGCTGGACAGGCTTTAGCTAGCAAAAGCAACAGAGAGAGAGAGAGAGAGAGACAGAGAGAGAGAGAGAGAGAGAGAGAGAGAGAGAGAGAGAGAGACAAAGAATATCAAATAAATAAAATCACAATGGAAATGGAGACACTTAGACCAGAGATATAAAAGTTCACTAGGGAGTACTATGAAAAATCATGCATACAATCTATAAATCCCAGAGTGGGATAGGCTTCAGATACATAACATCTATCAAAATGGAGTCATAAAAACACAGGAAACCTGAAGCAAACAGTAGTGAGTAACACCTTCACGAGGAATGAGCACTGGCAGCTCTGCGCCACTGTCAAGGTGGTCTGCAGAACGCGTGTGCTGGGCTAGTGGGATTCTCTGGCTGTATGAGTCATTCCGTCAGAGGGAAAAAGAACACTAAGTCCCTAGAGATTCCTGAGGCACAATCAAACATCAAAGAGTATCACACAGAAACTACACAACAGGTCTCAAATGAGTAGCTGGTATAACTAGAGCAGCCACCAAGGCAGCCACACAAACGAGGCTAAGAATGTCATGATGCAAGTGATAGGAGCCGTAGCCGAAGAGACACTGGCAAGGTAGGTAGAGATCTGATGCACTTACTGTTCTGCTATATTACAAATGTGTCTATATTATCCACATAATGAAGTCAGATTTTATTTGTACAGTATTCACTCTGAATATTTCAGATAAGAGAAGATCAGAAAAATTTCTACAGATCTTCAGTGCATAAGCCATATTCAAAAGGTGAAATATCTTTTAAGAAAAAGAAAAAGCATTTTATTATTTTACTGATTGTTGTTTGAATTTATGAGAGCAAAGATGTTAAACAGAGAAATACGGCAAAAAAAGACAGTGTGTGATAAAACTTTAAATTATAGCTAAACCTTCTTAACTGTGATCATTTGCATAAAATACAATTTTAATATAGTATAATAGTAAAAATTATAACCTATTAAAGGTGTCAATTTAAGCTGTAAAAAAAAAGATACAAGTAGGAACAAAAATCTCCCAAGTAAGAGATGTTTAACACTAGAAACTGTTATTGCTCAGTTCTATCTAGATTTTAAAACTGACACCAATTCATCTCAAATTATCCCACAAACACTGAAAAGGAAAGAGACATTCCAAATTCCTCCACAAGATCAGCATTTACCTGATATCAAGACCCAACAAGGAAGAAGGAAAGAAGGGGCAAGGAAAGGGAAGCAGAACAAGGCAGGGAGGAAAGGATTTACAGATCTATAGCCCTGATAAATAAACATAAAACTCCTCAGTAAAACCTGGCAAACCAAGCACAACATCACATGAGGAAGATTATATGTCATTATGACATTCTTAGGTGAGACTTATCCTAAGGGTGTGATGGAGGGTCAGTACACATGAACACTGAACACCACCACACATCGGCCTAATGTTCACCTCAGTAGGGGAAGAAAAGCGTCTAAGAAAGGTATATAGGAGGGTTTGGGCAGAGGAAAGGGAAGGGGAAATCAAGTCATTATAAAATAATCTCAAAAAAGTAAATCAGTAATAAAAATTAAATAATCTTTAACAAGAAAATCTCTGTGATTTGGGTACTAAAGGAACTTATTTTAACAAACTAAAGGCTTGTGCAGACTGACAAGGGAAAAGCTCAAAGTGTCTCCTCTAAGAGCTAGAAGAGGGAGGTAACCTCTGTGCCACCATCAGCCAGCACAGAGCAATTAGGTGAGAGAAAACGGTAAAATGTGAGCTCCAAAATTACCCTTCTTGTAAATTACATTATTCTATAGACAGAAAAATCCAAGACACTCTCCATGAAGCCAGGTATAGAAATGAATTGTGTCAGCAAGCTCAACTGTTTTGAAGCTGAATTCCTCATGTCAAGAAAAAGAATGAAAAACAAACTCCAAGAAACTCAAAAGCTTGTTAGGCCTGATACATTCAGTAATGCTGCAGGACAGAGTCAGTAACCAGGAGCATTCTTGTGTTATAATTAACAGTGTCTAAGGATAAAACTAAGAAAGGCAGAAAGGAGCTGAGGGTGAACATTCATTTCTGTCTCTTGACTGTGAATGCAGTGTGCTCAGCGGCCTCAACCTCCAGCTGCTGCATCATCTCTACCACGATGAGCTGTAACTTTGAACTGTGGACCAAATTAAACCTTTTCCTCCTTAAATAGCTTGTATTCGGACATTTGATCATAGCAACGGGAAAAGTAACGTCAACACGTTCAGGAAACCTAAAATATTTATTATGTCATTCTTTACACAAAAAACATACCGGTGCCTCAAACAGACGACTCTAAAGCAAAGATTACTAATGACCTGTGGAAATACCAAGAGCACAGATGAATTTCACAAACTCCAGGTGAGCCAAGAGCCTGCTGGGACCTACCTTTTCATAGTCCTCGGCTGTAAAATCTCGGTCTTTCTGAAGTATTTCATGAAGCCGTGCTTTCACACGCTGCTGACAATTACTCAAGGAGTCGCTGTCGCTGTCCAAGAGGCCGTTCATATTGGCACTTTTCACCATCTGAACAAGAATGGGGGTAAGCTCTCCTTCTAGAGCCAACAGACCCTAAGTACAAAACAAAAATTTTTAAAAAGTCAATGGTTTAAACATATGTAAAGTAACAGGCCATCACAGTCATTTTATGAAATGCTGTATCTCATCATGCATAAGCTACTCATCACATATTAACTTACTAATATCATATTTCATCTTTGTCAGTAATGGCTTTAATTGCAATTAAAATACTGCCTTGGTAGAAGTCTCCAAGAAATAGTTGATAAAAATTATAATAAGTATAAAGCTGTCTCTACCTTTGCAAAAGCAGCTGCAGTCATCTGGACCCGCCCTTCATCAGAGGCATAGATTTTGAGGTCATGTCGGTAGGTGCTATGCAACCGGAGTAAGCCACAACCCGGAAATCCTGCATAATCTCCTGAAAATAAGGCCTCAAATCACTTAAGCTATATGCCTGCTTTGTTGTAGTTCTGCAAATGTTTAATGAGACCACAAGGTAGAAGCCAAGGGTCCAGCCTTAATCAAATTACAGCACTTACCTTGACCTCCAGGGTACATACACCTAAAGGCTCTTCCCAGCTCTTCAGCCTGAACTCTGCCCGCTGGAGTTAGTTCTCCTCCCCATTTTAGAACCAGAAGTAAGGACGGCTCCTCTCTTCGGTTATCTAAAAAGAAGAGAGTGATAAAACAAATGTTCACCTTGTTTCATTCAAGCAAATGTTTAAACATTTATCTCAGTCTTCATATTTACTCTGGGCTCTGTTTTTTTAAGTGGAATTTGGCCCATATGCAAATCATTTTCTTCTCTAAATGTGCCTCAGTATGGACTGCGGCTTCCTTCAGGAGTGCCCTTTGCTCTCAGGAGCTTTAGAGTCTCCTTGAGTCAGAAAGTAGGTCTCTGTGTCCTGCAGAGAACCATTCTGTCGCCCTCCCTGCTCTGCTCACACTTTCCACAACTCAGTTAGTTGTAAGTAAAGGGCGCTCTGAAATAACCCTGAGGAGTTGCAATATAATAAAACATATTTCTTACTTAAAATTGAAAAAAATTGAAGCCTACTTTTATGAGATTACTTGTAGGGGAAATGGGACAAGATAGGGCTCCTTGGGGAAGAGGAGGGAAACAAATACAGAATGCGATTGGAGGAAGAAAAGGGGAAATAACAGAACACAAGTGACCTGACGGGAAACGGAGGCGCTCCTTAGTGATGCAGGAGGGAGGCAAACATAGATGAAGGAGGGAAGTGGATAAATAATGAAAAGGCCATCTGAAAAAGCCACAATCATACTACTATTTACCACTACCCTCAAAATAGGCCTAGAATGCAAGTAATTTCTTACATAGATAAATATATATAGTTTTAATGAACTTTTCTCATCTGGGCTGACAATGCTCCCTCCAAGAGCCAAAGATCACCTAAAAACCCTCAATATCAGACATGAGAAGCCCTCTTTTGAGTCGTTGGCCGAGGCTCTCCAGGGAACTCTCAAAATGCACAGCCTAATACTATTGTCTTCAGTCACTCTCAAAGGTGGACGATAAATCCTTATTGCTTAAGACACCATGCACTTCAGATGCAGGGCATAGAAACCCTTGGGCTGGAACTGACCTGAAAGACTCTTCCTTAAGAACTTGCTTTCATGGTACAAGAAGGCCATGTAAGCCTCCAAAGAAGGGAAGCAACCAACAGTCTCATGATACTGTGATACCTACGATCCACATCGATGACTGGCATAGCACAATAACCCTAAGGTGCAGTAGTGGCATGCATACCTTGGTGGTAACCAACACCTCTCTAATTGTACTTAGAACAAGCTCAACAAGAGGAATACCATGCCTAATACTGGGAACTACTCAGTGCTAATGAAATCATGGTTATTGGAGGAGAATCTCCAAGCGCTAATTTACCACACCAGCATAAACGAGCAATCTATAAACATCTGTCCTTAAACCTATAGACAACTGCAGTCCTTACCCCCATCAAGGAAACTTTTCCTTGCAACAGATGGAAGCCACTACAAAAAACCCACAACCAATTGAAAGGCAGAGTTGTGGAGCTCACTACCGAAGGATACATCTACAAAACACTCCCACACCAAAGGCAATATTGTAGAAGAGGGGCCAGGAAGATTCTAAGAGCCAGAGGCTCAGGGAGTTTCCTAGGAAACTGTATCTCCAGTAACAGCAGAAGCCACGCCCATAAAGTCTCAAAAACAAGGCTGCCCCAACCTAAGCTGAAGAGAGATGACACAAAGGAACACACAAAACTGGATGAGAAAAAGCCCAAGGCCTCAACCCTACACAGAGATTGACCGATAACTAAGTGAGGCTGGGAGCGGGAGGAGAGGGTCTTCCCCAGAAACTAAATGGCTAGCCATAAAAACATGCATACAAGTAACATCATATGGCCTGAACAGTTTATATTTAATAAAAAAAAAAAGAGACCAAGAATTTGAAGGGTAGGGGAATGGGCATTTGAGATGGTTTGAAGGGAAGAAAGGGAAGGGAGAAATGTTGTAATTAAGTTATAATTTCAAAAATAAACCAAAAATATCTTTATTTAAAGGACAGAAGCATAGTTAACAAAATTACTCATCTTAGTTATTTTTTACGCAGCACACAAATCCCAAAGGCTACTGAGCAGGAAATAGCCCAAGTTAGCAACATAGAGTAAGTCATGACATACATATAATCGCAATAGGTGTTAAAAATGATATACCTTCCTCCTCACTGGACGTTTTAGGACAGCCATGAGGGAGATAGGTCAATTGGACCTTACGATTTATTCCAGAAAAATGACCATACCTGAAAAAGAAAATGTCAATTGGATTGTAAAATATTAATGAAGTAGTGATTGACTTCCACAAGAGAAACAAAAATGTATGGATAAAAACTAATTCTCTTGTACTGCCTTGGTTGAGTCTTCAAAAATACCCTAGCTTAAAAAAAAAAAAAAAAAAAAAAAGCTTTCGGCTTTAGGTAGAGGAGGTGTACTCCAGGCCCCACCATCACTCACTGAGGAGCTGCTGCTAGATGGTAGATGGTGGCTCCTGAGCAGGGAGAATTATTCTTTTTTTAGAATATGGGCATGGGCAGGATTCCCATGCTCCCCCGGATGCCCTAGGCCCACTGGCATATACAGTCAGCACTAATGAAATTTAATGAAAACACGATGTTGGGAGGGAGATGTGTTAGTGGAGAACGGGGGCAGCTGGAGGGGAAATGGGAAGTATATATGATAATATGACATTATATAGACAAAGGAAATTATCAAAAATAGAATTAAAATGTTTTAAAATAAAGTACAATTTAAATATCATTAAATAAAGGATATAGGTACATAAATTCGTGTAACATGCATAACAGAAATACTGACCAATTTTTGATTGAATGGTTCAAACTGTTGTGCCTAAATAAGGCTGAATCTAGGATTCAATTAGGCAGTGGTCTTCATTCTAAGTATTCCAGAAGGCCCAAGTACAACATTTGCTTTCTCCTCACCGAAGTTAATAGAAAACTAAAGCAGCAATAATCAATATAATATATTGTCAGATTAGAGTTTCAGTTTTCTCCAGTTGTACCAATAAAGAACTGAAAGAACACACTGAAAGAAATAAAACTGGTGTGCTGGCTAGTTTTATTTTATAGCAACTTGACACAAGCTAGAGTCTTCTGAAGGTAAGGAACTTCAGTTGAGAAAATGCCTCCCTAAGATTGGGCTGTAAGCAAGCCTACAGGTCATATTCTTAATTGGTGATTGATGGGGGAGGTCCTGGGCCATTGTGGCTGGTACAACTCTGAGCTGGTGGTCCTGGGTTCTATAAGCAATCAGGCTGAACAAGCCCGAGAGCAGTCACCCTTGTGGCCTCTGCACTAGCTCCTGCCTCTAGGTTCCTGCCTGGTTTGAGTTCTTGGCTTGTTTTCTCTCAATAGACTCTGATTCAGGATCTGTAAGCCATATAAACCCTTTCTCCCCAAGCTTCTTTTGGTCATAGTGTTTTGTTGCAGCTGTAGTAACCCTGACTAGGACAAATGACAATCTCATAAACCTAACAGGAAAACTGAAGTGTGCCAAAAGGTACTCACATCTCTAACACAGTCTTAAGTTGTTCAAGTTTTGACTTGTTTTCTTCAATTTCAGAGTCATTGTTTTGTCCCAGCTCCATAAGAAGCTGCCGTGCAATATCCAGGACTTCCTATGTATGTTAATAAAGAGTTTGAATTTTTATATAATTTCACCATAAAAAATTTAAATTTAATATACACAAAAGCAAATAACAATAACAAAACTTGCCTGTAATTGCTTTGGCTTCTTGAGTTTTAACTTCCCTGACTTATAGCCATCACACTTTTCAAAAAGATCAAAAAACCTTGCAAAAAAAAGAGAAGTTAGTCATTTGCAATCATTAATATTGCTGTGAAGCTGGATATGGTGGTGCATACCTACAACCACCACATTCAACAGGCCTAATAAAACAGACACGGGAATGGAGCTTTAAAGTCAATGCATGTCAGCACTGTGTTTCCTCTGTCACTCAGCCTCAAGTTTCCTCTGCCTTTTCTCCCTGACACAGTGTCATGTTACATATTACCCAGATGGCACCTACCTCCTTGGCTCAAATGATCTCCTGTCTCTATCTCTGAAACACAAGTACATGAACTAGTGGAACCCAGCACACTTGGCATCTGCTCCTCTTTTACCAATAAAACTTAGCACACACCTGACACATCAAACTAACACCCACTATATTATTTTCACGAGTTGGCTTGTGCATCGTGAGATGGAAGCAGCATACAATTAAATACAAAATATTTTCTGTTGTCAGTGCATAATGTGTCAATACATATTTAATGGCTCAGGTATTCATATTTTATAATCTCCAAACCAAACAGTGAACAAAGAAAATGGACACTTGGTTTTAGAATGCTGAGATGTTGATGTTTCTCATAGTACAAAGCAAGAAAATAACAAACTAGCCGGGCGGTGGTGGCGCACACCTTTAATCCCAGCAGAGGGAGGCAGAGGCAGGTGGATCTCTGTGAGTTCGAGGCCAGCCTGGTCTACAAATCTAGTCCGAGACAGGCACCAAAGCTACAGAGATCTCGAAAAACCAAAAAACCAAAGAAACAAACAAACAAAAAAATAACAAACTAAGAGTAACTAGTATTTATGATGATAAATGAAAAGCAGGTTAGACTGACAGTTATAGATACACCCAAATAAATTGTAGGCGCTAACACATACAATTACATTAAATGGGTTTGTATGCATTCAGAGGTTTAAATATTTTCATGACCGAAAAGTAGTAGGTAGAAATGCTCTGTCTGATGCATCAATCAAAAGAGCTTCACACCAACAGAATTCCGAAATTACACATGAATCGTTAAGTTATTTCTCTTAAGACATACTTTTGGTGCCTCACTTCCATTTTCATCTTTTGTTTTGGGGTTCGATCTCCATGCCGTATGACAGCTATGACACATCGAAGTTCCATCCTAAAATGACAAAAAATACCCATGTCCTCATCTCTCTGACATTAAGGGTTTCTTTTGTCTTAATTTTGAAAAGGCGGGTTCTACAAGAAATGAAGAAGCCAGAGGAGCTATTCAGATACACAGTATTTCTCCTTCTTTACAGATAGCGAGGGATAAAATCAAAGGACTCTAGCCTGAGCTTTAGTCAATATCTGACCTGTAGCACTGTCTTATCAGCAGAGACTCCGTTAAATCAAAGGAAAATCAACTCATATGCTGGCTGCTGTATTTATATATTTAGGATATCTTGTCATCTAAGAAGAAAATTATTTAAAATTTAACTTAGAATAGTGTTTAGTGGTATGCCAGAGTGAAGAGTTATCATTTCAATACTCAAAGTGTGAACCACTGAACATATCCCTGAAAGATATTAATAGTCAAAAAATATTCTATGTAGAATAAATTTGAAAGTGGTGCCTAAACATAAGCAAATACAATTTTCCTCCCAATTAGAACTTTTCAGAATATTTAACAAGTTAATGAGTCTCTAACTTTGTGACAATGAAGCATTTAGTCAAATCACTTGACATTAAACTGAGTGATTTTTTTCCCCTAGCAAAGGCTATCAAATATGTATCAATCTGATTCATTTACCCAAAGACAAAAACAAAACTGTATGATTCCATAAACACCCAGGCACGGATACAGGTTTTAAGTGGCTCTGTACTTGCTCTATCATGTCTCAGGATGTTAACAAAACCTTGTGAGGTTTAGCTTAGTATACCCTTGGAAAAACTCACCTATTCCCCCATCTCCTTCAAACCGAGTCTTATGAAAATGCACATAGTAATCTAATAATCATTCAGAAATTTACTTTTTACTGTAATAAGACAGACTAATGTGGAAAACCCAGGGAATTTCTGAATGAAAAATATATAATTGAAACTTACATAGTTCCAGATGTGGTTGGTACAATGGGAATATCTTCAGCTTCTAAGGGTATTGACCAGGGGATGTGAAACTGCGGTGCAAGCTCCCGCATTACAATATTGCTTTAAGACCAAGAGAATATTATGAAAAATTAGTTATTTCAAAGACAGAATTGGAATTTAATTATGCCACGATGGAGAAACATAAAGATTAAAGTCAAACTACCTAATGGTTATATTACATAAAAATTTCCCCAAACCAAATCCTGATCACGAAACCTAAGATAGGCATCTCTAAATTGGACAGGCTAATGAAGCACGAAGATGAGGCTTGCTTTAATTATATTCCTAATTAGAACAATTTTTTCATTTATTAACTACCTGTTAAACACTTATTATTTTTTTGTTATGTGTGTGAGGTACTGAGCATGGAACCAAGAACCCTGTGAATACAGTATTTTTCCACTCATTTACATATCTGACAAACTTATTGTAAATATGATCATTTCTAACAAGTCACTACTATGTTGGAAAGATGTTTTAATAACTGATTTGAGGGGCTGAGAGATTTCTCAGTTGGTAATGTGCTTACTTTCCAAGTATAAGAACTTGAGTTCGAACCACACAGGTCAGTAAAATAAGAAAGGTCGGGCATGGTAGTGTACTTCTGTAACCCCAGTGTTGGGAAGGCAGAGACACAGATGCCCAGAACTAATAACCCTAGCTCATAGGAGAGTTCCAGGCCAGAGAAGACCGAGACACCCTATCTCAAGAAAGGTAGACAGAGTAGACAGTACTGAGAACGACACCTAAGGTTGCTCTTTGGCCAGCACAGGCACAAGCACACACATGAGCAAGCACTCTCATGAACACAGCCATATATGCACAGTACACACAAACTCTCTCCCTCTTTCTCCCTTCTTTTTCTTCTGCCTTCTCTTCTCTCACTCTCCTACATACACATAATTTATTGTTCTTTTCTAAGTTAGCATCGTTCATACTAGAATTTAGCATGACACATTCATTGCTTTTGACATCTCTTTGAAATGACATATAAAAATGGTATTTCTACACATAATATTTTCTTTTCCATTTATTTGATTACCTTATTAGAACAGCAAGTAACACAAATGTATAAAGAAGTCATGGAAAAGAAGCCTAAATTGCAATTTTTTTCTGTATTACTGGGGTATTTTATTTCATGAGTGTTATTTTATAACATTAAGTTGGTAAAAGAAACATTTCAAATACAATTACATAGGAAAAATGAAAAAATATCTATTAATCCCGTGTTTTATCAAAGTATGATGTAAAATTTTTAGCAGCATATTATCCATTAAGCTGTCCTCACACCCTAATGCACAACCCAGGATCTGGTATAGTTTGGGGGAATCTTCTGAATACTGCATATTACTCTAGAGTGATCTAAAAACTTCCATGGCTTACCAGATACACAAACGTGAACAGAAGAAAGGTAAACGCTTACCCAAGTATTTTTGCACAATCATCATAGTACTTCATGGAATTTTTCACAAAGCTGAAGCCATTGACATCACAGACGTAGGATTGTCCATTAGCACGTAACAAATCAAAGCCACAAACTGTTTGCTATTTAAAACAAGTTAGAAATGTCAAGGATTCACTGGAACTATGATGATTCAGCATTCTAGTCCTTTAATAAAATTATATATTTTAAAGTACCTAACAATATATCATATAAAGTTTTTTTATATAAAAAGAAACCAAGGTTACAAATAATCTAACCTTGAATACTCTGAACACACAATATGTATTCCATGGGATTATTCCCTTACCATAAAGACATAGGCTAATATTAATCTTTGGATTTCTACTACAATACAACAGTTTCTAAGACCAGATTACAGCTTATTTAGAGACTAACATTCTTCACACAAAAGATGTCAAATAACTACCCATAAGTAGTTCTTTTTATTAATAACCAGTAATATAATCAGCTTATGTGGAGAATCTGAGATAGGACTTCTTTAAAAAGACAAAATGCATCCCTTATTAAATGTAGGTCATACTACTTTCACTTAAATTTTTACTATATACTAGTAATTAGAATAAAAAAATTAATAGTAGAAGAGGGAAAAGTAAAACAAAAGCAAAAAGGTTTCTTTAAAAGGTATTTATATTGTTCTCCTAAGATGTTTTACTATATATTAGGTCAAAGGATTGCGAGCTAATGATAAAACAATGAAGACAGATTTTATTCAAATAGTATTTTAATCAGTTTTATGAAAGTAAAAAGCACTTATCACCTACTGAAAAAATATGTCAGGTACTACCACTACTAGTTAGTGGTGTTATTCTATAACTTTAATTTTTGATTAAATGAATAAGGTTTATTAATTTTCTCTAATAAGGAAAGAACACATACAGGAAAATGACGTCAGACCCACGGAAATGCCTGCATACACACATGAGCTCACATATACAATTACTTCCTCAGCTTACTTTTTTCTTGCCCAATAATGTCTAGTGTTCAGAATAAACTTAGAATGCAAGGGTCTGTATAATTTGCATAGCATCTTACCTTGAAAGCAAGGCAGACTTTCCACGCAATCAGCTTCTCCCGTGCATTGAGGATGACGGGGTACCTGACTTCCTTCCCTTCACTGTCTCGTTCTACCTTGCCATCGAGAGCTGGAGATTTCCGGGCTTCAGCGTGAGCATAGTCTGGACCCACAGTATAAACCTTCCAAAAACATAAATATATGTAATATATATTGCTGGTCAAATATATAACCAGAAAATAATAAATTCAAAGAAAAATACCTGTTTAAAATAGTTCAGACTCCAACTATTAAAAGATACACTTTTCTATTTTATATGCCAGGACTTTCGATACATTAGAAAGGGTTATATATAATTACACAACATGAGACTTTATTCTCTGTGCTAAACTATTAAAGTGAGCATTATGACGATAAAACTGTCTATGTCTAATTACAGAAAGATATAATTCTTAAATGGGAATAGAAAATAGATTACAAGATATTTCTAAATGGGGGAATTGATCTAAATGTAGACAAAGGAAAGGCATTTTCTACAGAAGTAATAAATAGAAAGGGCAGAGGAAAAAAACAGTGCAAGGTATTCTTGGACAGGAAGGGAATTTGACTGTAGTATGTACTGTAAGAAACAGCATTTGTTAAGGGCTGCAGAGATACCTCAGGAATTAAGAAATGCCGTTTTGTTAGAAGAAAGGTTAAGCAACAGTTCATATGGCAGTCTTTCGAACGGGGATGTTATCCTGTGGTCAATGTGAACTTGCCAGTAAAAAAAATCTGGTTCAAGCCCAGATTTGTAAGTTTAGAGAGAACAGCCTAGTCAGAGAAAGGCTGGCTGGGAAGGGGCAAGCTTCACTGGTTACCACGGGCAATGGCGTTTTTACATCACAGTACAGTTGTCAGAGAGCCCATCACTGGCATAGATCTGCATCCATCAGTGTGTGAAAGCTGATAGCTACCAGAATGCTCAGCCTGATATGGTATGACTCATAAGCCTGGGAAAGAATTATGTGTACTTCCAGCTTTACCCAAACACTTTCATGAGTTTCACTAAAATCTTTTTGTCTTTGCAGTACTTCATGTTTTAAGCACTTAAGAATGCTATTCTTGCCGGGCGGTGGTGGCGCACGCCTTTAATCCCAGCACTCAGGAGGCAGAGGCAGGCGGATCTCTGTGAGTTCGAGGCCAGCCTGGGCTACAGAGCTAGTTCCAGGACAGGAACCAAAAAGCTACAGAGAAACCCTGTCTCGAAAAAAAAAAAATTTTTAAAAAGGAGTTCTTGGGCTTCCAACTATCCATGATGTCCACCATACAAAACCGAATAGGAAGTCTGGGCCAAGGAGAGTGTAGGGTTAGAATGCGTGCCTATCTCACGTAAGGGCCTAGGTTCCATCCCTAGTATCAATAACGGTAACATTAAAACAAGGAAAAAGAAGTAGAGGCTACAGAGTTACCGTCTCTAAAATCCTGGTGAGCTCAAACTGTGAGCTGAAACTTATATGGTCTCTACGACTTATGTGGCCTTACGGTATTGAACATGAGAACTTGCGATTTGACATAGGATGACACAACAGTGATTTACTTCCAGTTGAAATTTCCTTTGAATTTTGATTTCCTTTTGGTTCGGTGACAACATAGTATCTCTCGTGAAGCTGGACAGCAGCAGTTAAACGCAGCTTTTGCCAGCTGCGCAATTACAAGTGAAACATAAAAATGTTCTGCATGCAGTGCACCATGCAGTTAAGCTATGATATTTGTGAGATTAGATTTATTAAACGCATTTTCAACTTACAGCCATTTTTTCTTCCTTTTTTTTTTTTTGAGAAAAGATTCTCACTATTAAATCTTCTAGCATTGGAACTGGATATGGAGCTAAGATTTACGTCAAATTCAGGGACTTCTTTGCCTCAAATCTGAGTGTTGGGACTGTAGGTTACACTACCATACCCAGCTAACAAAGTGTTTTAAAGTTACACCAAGTTTATCAGGACATGACTCAATATTAATCAAGGAGCATTTGCACTTTAACCCACGATGCCTTAATCAGCCTTGTCATAAATACAAAATTAGAATCTAAGGAATCGTACCTTAACATCAGTACCATCTGTAGGCATAAACTCTTCATATATATATGACCCCGTTTTTCGCACATTGCTTTCTGGAGAATATACACTACTTCTGCTGCCAATCTAGAGAGAAAAGATGTCCATCAACATAAGAGTCAAAGTAGTATCCTCATTTTTATAATACATCTAAAATGTAACCTTTACGAACCATGTATTGTAGATATTCTTAATTATTAAATAACTTTAATATATGAAGATTTAACAATGCTTATTATATATTTCGCAGTATATGTTCTCTGGTGTATTTTTTTTCACTTATATGTAACATAAAGAGCATAAAATATAATAAATTATGTCTCTGGGGGTGAAGAGAAAACCTCAGTGTTTGAGTATTGGTTGCTCTTCCAGAGGACCCAAGCTCCCAGAAATCACATCAGGCTGCTAACAACCACCTATAGCTCCAGTTCCAGGGAATGTGATGTGCTCTTCTGGCCTCCTTTCCACATAGATGTGCCAGACATTCACACGAGAGACAGAGAGAGAGAGAGAAAGAGAGAGGGAAAGAGAGAGCAAAAGAGAGAAGAGAGACAGGTGGGGGGAGAGAATTGAGTACATTTTTTGCTACAGAGTGTCTATTATGTAAACATTTCATGTTATACACATAAGTCTAGGATGTTTGCCGAGCTTTTTGCATAATCCAGCACTGCTGCTTTAACCTGTTTACAATGCAACCATGCCTCATATAGAGCTATGTTTCTAAGAAATTCTTAGGAGGTTCATGTTCATTCATATCTGTACGTACACAGATACTGTCAAAACCTTGTAGAAACTACATTATCTGAGTCTCACAGACAATATATAAGAAAGTTCTAGCTGGTCTAAATCTCGTCTTGTTTATACTTGCTATTTTTACTCTTCAGTATTTGCCATTCTAATGGATATGTATTTAGACTGCATCTTGTACTCTGCTTAAGATTTATTTTTACTGTATATGTACTGGTGTTTTGCCTGCATGTATATATGTGCATCAAATGCATGTGGCGCTTACAGAGACTAGAAGAGAGCATCAAATCCCCTCCAACTGGAGTTGCAGATGGTTGTGAGCTGCCACAGAAGTGCCCTGAACCTACCTGGGTCCTCTGTAAGAACAGCAAGGCTTATTTCCCAATTACCCTATTTAAAAGAAAACCTTTCTTATTCTAAAAGGTAACATATCATTATACTTCAGAACTGATTTGCATTTATTTTATTATGGGAACAAGCAAGCATACACTTATATGTGTAAAAATTACATATATTATTTTTATATAAAATAGCATTTTTTTCATATAATTTTTCCAACAAAGGGTTATCTTCATTCAATTTCTAGTGTCATAGAAATGCAAGTGGGAGATTGAGAAAACATCGGGTAACTTCATATTCTGAAGGCAGGAATTCTGTTCACATTATGTAACTACCTTGTCTGTGGTGGTTGGATGGGAAATGCCCCCACTGACTCGGGTGTATGGACATTGGTGTCACCGTTTGTGGATTAAGTGCTGCAGCCTTGTAGGAGGACGGGCCCCCTGGGGGTGAGCTCTGAGAGGAAAAGCTCCGTGCCATTTCTAGTTAGTGCCCTCTACCTCACGCTTGCTGTTGAAGACTGAGCTCTTGGCTCTCTGCTCCTGTAGCTACCATGCCTGCAGCTTGCAGTTAGGCTTCCCCTGGCACAGCAACCTCTTATCTCTCTGGAGCCACAAGTTCAAATAAACGCTCCCTTCCTTCTATAGGCTACTTTTCCTTGTGGCATTTTACCACAGGGACAGGAAGTGACAGCACACGTTCTAACAACATTATCTCAGCTTTATGAATTTTCCTGTAGATGACGACAGTGCAAGATTTCACCTTTTATTAAGAGCTTGATGACTTTTTAACAAAGTATGTAGAAGAAAGAAGATTATTCCCACAACAGTTCCAAAGGCTTACCTTTCTGAAGAGCCTTTGACTTCCCCCGCCGGCAGATGTTGGATAATAAATGTAAACATTGTGGTCTTCTGCACTAACGGGCTTTTCTACAAACGGCTTTTGGAAAACTTCCCCATTGACTTCTACATGATCTTCTCCTTCAATCAGACTGCATTCTGTAAACAAAACATAATAGCAAGGATGGTCAGGAACTGTTTTATCACTTAGATAACATCCTTACAAGAGCAAACATAAAATTTACTTTTCAAGCTTCTAGTAAAACTATGCTAGGCCTCAGTAGATTCAATCACTGGAGCTGGGGAGGCAGTGCAGCAGCAGCAGCAACATGACAAGCCTGACTATTATATACAGGGCCTGGGTTCAGCCCTCAGAACCTCGGGGAAAGATTATCCAGTGCCAAATGGTCAGCCCTCAAATCATATGCACACCATTATACATAGGAAACCATATACTATGAGTTAGCCAGTTAGCTCATGGTGTCTCGTTTGGTTTTGATTTCTATGATGTAGTCTAACAGTATAAAGCCCAGAACTAAATACATGCTGAATATGACCTTGAGTTCCCTATCAACCTTCTTCAGTGTTCTGAGTCCTGGTATTACATGTGAGTTCTGCCACAACAGCCACAATGTCACATGTTGATCAGATACAGTGCTACAGGCCAGCACCTCCACGACAGCCCACAATGTCACATGTTGATCAGATACAGTGCTACAGGCCAGCACCTCCACGACAGCCCACAATGTCACATGTTGATCAGATACAGTGCTACAGGCCAGCACCTCCACGACAGCCCACAATGTCACATGTTGATCAGATATAGTGCTACAGGCCAGCACCTCCACGACAGCCCACAATGTCACATGTTGATCAGATACAGTGCTACAGGCCAGCACCTCCACGACAGCCCACAATGTCACATGTTGATCAGATACAGTGCTACAGGCCAGCACCTCCACGACAGCCCACAATGTCACATGTTGATCAGATACAGTGCTACAGGCCAGCACCTCCACGACAGCCCACAATGTCACATGTTGATCAGATACAGTGCTACAGGCCAGCACCTCCACGACAGCCCACAATGTCACATGTTGATCAGATATAGTGCTACAGGCCAGCACCTCCACAACAGCCACAATGTCACATGTTGATCAGATACAGTGCTCATTTGTTTAATTCTATAAGAAAAACAAGTAGGCTACTACTCTACTAATTGTAAGGAAGTGACAAAAAGTAAGTCAAGAAACAAAAGGAAGCCTGCTGAGCTTTCTGACCTTTCGGGTTATTTGGATCACGGTTCAGAATTGCATACCGAGGAAGTAAAATGCCTTCAGCTTGAAGAATGCTATAAACGTCTCTCCTAAAGAAACAGAAAACATCCTTATTAGTTCTCGATTTCACAATACATTTATCTTCGCACACAATAAAATATTACTCTTTACTACCATAAGGGGTACAAATATCAACCTTCTGTTTTTCTGTGTTCCTAACAAAAGTCACCAAAATTCATATAAAATAACTTTGGTAGCATATCAAAAGACTAAACTTTAAAAGAAGAATGTACATACATGAAGAGATATAGTCAAGTAAGACTACTCTATCACAAGGACAGATTATAGCCTAATTACTAAAAACCTTCTCTTCTCTTCTTAATGCTATAAGAAATGCTACAGTACGCTAAGAGAAAGGTAATTCTACCATCACACAAAATTAGTTTAAATGTATTTCCATGTATAAGTAATCTCACGATATTAACACAGAAGAAAGTAGAATGATAATGAAAAATAGAATTATATGTAGCTACCAAAACAAAACACCAGTTAAATGAAGAGACAAATATATAGGCTTTTATCATTTCAACTAGAAGTCTATGCTCAATGAATGCTAAGATATATAGTAAGGAACTTTTCTAGTGGGTACACTTTACCATGGAAATCATCAGTCACAATGAATGACTTCCAATGTAATCAATCATCAGTCACAGGACAGGACACTGGAGTCTTGATGGGTTTACTAGGCTTTAGAAATCAAGCAGATGTGATCCAATTCCCAGGAGACTACCCTTGACTTTGTGTAAGTGAACTGATTTCCTCAACTGTCAGGTTCCTCAACTGTAAAGTTTGCTAATGATTATCTGTTTCTGAGTATTACTTTAAGGACACATATGAAAACATCTGATGCTGTACAGCATACATTGATTACTAAGTGTAGATTTTTGTTTCCCTTAATTCAGTGAACTTCACCACTCACCTATCTTGTATGAGATACTGCATATTCAAGTCATTGATTACAAATGGATTCCTGAGTTTTGCATAGGCAACTGCTTTGTCCAGTGGAAATCCTAAGAACACATATTATTATCATATTCTTTACAATTTCAAGAAAAGCTTGCATCTATAAATTTATCAACCTGAATTGTGCCACCTCCCCTAAAAAATGTCATTATGTATATAACTGCCTTTTATAAAACATAAAATATTAAGTATGTTATACACTTACACAATACACGACACAAAAAAATGTGAACTGGGAAAATTTGATAAAAATCTAAGAAAAGTTAAATGTAAAGTTACACATAACTATGACACAAATTTTTATAAAACACACAGAGAAGAAAAGGATTAGAAAGAAGTCTATCAAAATGCTAACTTCCCTCATCTGTGAGTTTGCTTCATTCTGTTTTATCCAATACTCTACAACTAATATGTATTACTTTTACAATCAGAGAGGATCAAAGTCCCCATCCACCATTTAATACCTTTAGAATGGAAAGAAATAAGACAGTCACATAATGGCCAGTTTTCCACGGGTTCGTTCAAAATAACTTCCTCTTCAAAAACCACTACTGTGATGTATTTAAATAAAGAGATCCGTTCCAAAATTTCCTTCATGGGTTTGGATTTGGATTTCTTTGCCATGGAACATATTCCAACCACAATCTGCCTTTCTGGTGGCTAAAAGAGAAACAAAACAAAATAATGAGATGACTTAATAGGCATTCTAAAACATCACTCTTAATTTCCTCCCAGAAGTAGATGAGCCATAGGAGTCAATAAAACTGACATATTCACCACTGAAGACATTAAAATCCTATCAGTGACAACACTTTACAATTAAAACAATTTTTTTGAAAGATCTGAAAAAACTTTTAAAAATAAAACATTTTCAGCACATTGCTACTGCTTCCATTAACTTTAAAATACAAATAAACATACCTTTTTCAACTCCTTCTAGCATTTATTTATCTTCAGGCAGAAGAAATCAAATGAGAGTGAAAATTTATTTACTCCAATTAAAAGGTCCAGTAAGAGTCAGATAAAGAATGTGGCTACCTAAAATCAAACGCATTTCTAACTACCGAGCTACCCAGTATTAAGTCTTCTTGTAGATGGAGCTGTGGGACATTAGCTGGTCATAGATATAGCTTTCTGAACTTAAAAGAATGGCTCACTGCTAAAAGAGAAGATGTCAATGACCTTTGACACTCCCTCCAGTATTCAGACTTGGCATTCCTACTTAATGGTTTTGTTATTCATTGAACTTTTTTTTTTTTGCCAAACCAACGTTCAAACTTGAATATGCACATCATAAACAGTAACATACTGAGTACCTCACATGCTCACACAATTCCTTAATATTCAATCCTGATTCTTATCTCTGCATCTTGCTTGCATTCAGGGACATGGATAGATTAGATAGATAGATAGATAGATAGATAGATAGATAGATAGATAGATAGATAGATAGATAGATGGATGGATGGATGGATGGATGGATGGATGGATGGATGGATGGATGGATGGACGGACAGACAGATACCACTTCTCTCTCCATGACTTTATGTATCTCATAACACTACACAAAACTGCTCAAAGGTAGTTCAATAAACTTTCTCCTTAATGTTGCAATAAAAATTTTACATCTAAAAAAAATAATTCTACATTACCTCTTCTAACATGAAAATTAAAATTCAAATGAGTATTGGATTTGATTATAAACCAATCAGATTATCAACAACAACTGCTTTGGGGGCTACTATCTCTGCTTTCCCTCACTGTCCGCCTTAAGGCTTCCCTATTCATTTTAGTCCTTATCAAAAATTTCAAACTGGTTCATTATAATCTTCCTAAAGGAGATTTCACAGGTCACAGCTGCCAGTTATTTCTCAATGAAGCAGTAAGTGACAAAAACATTAAGGGAGGATTTCTTTATCTCACGGTTTCTGAAGGTTCAGCCCACAGTTGCTTAGGCAGACTATCACGGAACAGAAATGGGAGGCAATAAAAGTCAGTAAGAATGTGCCTCCTGGCGAGCTCTCCAAGGCAAGGCACACCCACAGTGACTTCTCTGTGAAAACCACAAAAACTAAGGAAGTGTTTGCGTCTGATCTCACTGCTTTTACCAAGTGTGACAGGTTTTTCTTTTAAAATAAGATTCTATTTTTAACTTGAAATTTAAGAAAACGCATTTCATGTCTGTATTTTAAATCAGTTCCCAAAATAAAACAATGTCTGCCTGTGATCTAGAACAAGGACGGATAAGAAACGCACTAGACTAGCATAACAAGGGGGGAAATGCATGTGACAAGAGGCTCCGCTTCTAAGGTGCAGCACGGCCATGACCTCCCCCACACAAGCAGGCCTGGGAGGCAGTCCTGGTGAACGTCACAAACTTAGTTAAGGTCTTTCTTGGTATCTTACAGCACTGGGCTTTCATTAAACTACTTCAGGATCTTATCTCTAGACATACTTACTACACTTTTTAATTGCCTGTCTGTCCGTTATCACTTAAACTTTTTCAACTGAAAACATTTTAACAAATTTGCACGTTGAAAGGCAGTCTTAATTTAAAACCGTAGCATTCATTTACCCGAACTACACTTAGTGAAGTTCTGTGCTGTACTGGTTATCACAAAAGAAATGACTCACAGATTCATCGTCATCTTCCTCATCTTCATCTGCATGGTGGAAGAAACGACGATAATTTCCAGGGTTTATCTCTGCATCTTCAGGCCCAACAGAGAATATGGGGGCTTCGCTCATTTTTCTATTTCATTTGATATACATAAAATTCAAGAATCTCTGTTAAAACTTGTTCAAGTAAATAGTTTTGGAAGAAAACATTCTTGCTGTGCTAGCTGACACCCAGGTCTGCTGCAGTGTTTTTATACCATCACGTGCAATGTGCTGACATTCAGTTGGCAAATGCTCCTTTGTTCTCAGATATCATGGCTTCATTGTTGATCTCCAAGTTGCTGCTACAGTTTAAATACAAAGACAATGAGGCTACTGCTTCCCCGAGTTGAAACAGCAATCCTTTTACCTAAAATGCAATGCAAACAATTAATTTGAAGAGTGTCTTTTAGAAACACATAAAAAAATAATTTTAAAAGATACCAGAACCAATAACTTGACAAAGGCCACCAAAACGAAAATATATTTTCTGCCACAAAATTAAGTAATAGAGATTAAATTCTAGTAAAATGCATTAGAAGTGGATAAGATGTCACAATATAACAAAGATTACACTCGATTCAAATCTAAAAAGTACCTGACAAATGAGAATATAATGCAAATTATAATACAAAATTTTGTTAAAAGTTAAATCCTCAATCCAGAAATATCTGAAAAAGGTAGACAATGACAGAAAACATGTAATGTACGCTTGATACTAACTGAAAATTGAGCATCAATCGGTGATGGCAACAAATCAACTGTAAAGGTTCAGTTAAAAAGAGTCCTGTAGTAAACATAACTATTCTGTAATAATTATTAGCAAACAAGACTTCAGCCAACAGTTCTCAAACTGATAGTTTCAAACTTTTAAGCAAATCTAGCACAATTGATGGACTTCTAATATAATGTATTTGTCAAAAAACTACATATGATTCAATGAAACTCCCAAGAAAACCCCTCCATAAAAACCCACTAATTAACTACCGTATGCTAATGATATTATTTCAAACTATCCTTTACAAAGCTGTTTACATGTATCTGAACACTGGTGATATTAAAATTAGTTATCTGCTGAGAAGGAATGGTGTATCAAATATTTCACTTGGTGACTACTGATATAAAAAAAACCCTGCTTAACCAAATATTTAAAAAATATTGATCAATATACTAAATAGATTTACAGAGTAAGTACATTCCAAAATTCTTATTTCTAGAAGTCTGATTTCAGTTTAACTAATGGCTTTCTATGAAATATTACAGATTAATTTTACAAAGTCTTGACTTTATAAAATTGTTACAATTTATAAAATTGTTAAAATCATTTAGGACTAAACTGAACAAAGAAAAAATTATTTATTAAGAAAGCTTTTTGTTCTTATTTTTATGCATGATTTAATAGTACAAGGTATTTCATAAGGAAAAATCTCACAAGCTTCTATAGCTTCCCAGCTGTAGACAATCTCGGCTCAGCTTTGTTGTTACTAAATGGCATACATCCTTGGGAGCTCTGTGTGCTTTTTATCTTGTTTCCACTTAAACATCTCTAAATATTTTAGTAACAGAAAGGGTATGTTTTTTACCAATCTGTTACTAAACAACTAACAACTTATGCTAGCGTTTCTGAATCTCAGTTTCTCTCCCTCTCTCCTCCCCTCTCCCTCTCCACCTCTGTGTGTGTGTGTGTGTGTGTGTGTGTGTGTGTGTGTATACATGAGAGTATACCAACAGCCTGTAACTGTGAAGACTGAGGTAACATAGTGCTTCACACATACTGAATACTTAATAAACCAACATTTCTATAGGAACTGCTATAAATTAATTTACTTACTAATATAAAATGGAAATCTAAGAATACTGCTGGTTATTTGTTGAACTGAACATATTTATTAAATAAATACTATTCACTTCTAATAGACACATTTTATTAAACAGAAACAACCGTACCTCTAGTTGAAGTACTGTAACATGAATGATACAACAAGAACCATCTCATTTTAGAGATAGTGTTGTTTTTGCTGTTTATAATTTAAATATTCTTTGTGAAATGAGAACACATCAATGTAAAATTCTGAATAACTCAGTCAAGAATCTAATGACCAGTGACAGAAATATGATTGCTATTTTTGGTTGTAAAACTACTGCTTTATGGGGTTGGAGAGATGGCTCCATAGTGTATTCTTCCAGAGGTCCGAGCTCAATTCCAAACACCTACCTGGCGGATCACAACTGTAGTCCCATGGGGTCTGATGCCCTCTTCTGGTGTGCAGACATACATGCAGACAAATACCCAAACATATAAAAATACACATGCAAATCTCAAAAAAAAATATACTGATTTGTATTTCCTACTAGTCTTTTCAACAAATAATGCACATTGGAAGCAGAAATCATCCAGAGGATAAGGTGAGAAGGTGTGTAGCACCTTTTCTCCCCCAGATAATATGAATTAGTGTTTCCCCACCTACAGCACACACACCACTTATGGAATTCAGCTGGGTCTTATTAGTGCTGCCGCAAGGACAAGAATGCATGTCCTCCAAACAACGGTAAGCTTATACCTACAGCCAAGCTTAGCCATTCACCGGAGAGAGACAGGGATGAGCCAACAACCAAGCGCGTGCTAGGACGTCTTCTCCTATAACGTGACATCTGATCACAGCTGGCATGATGTGCTGAGATCATGCTGGGAAGAAACATGAAATATTGAAGCAGAAGTATGCTTGGTGTATTTCCCGTGTTCAACAACCAGTCAGTGAGATTGGAGAGAACAGGGAAGCGAAGGAAATGTGGAGAAACCATTGTTAGAGATGTAACTGGAGCATTCAGAGGACTGAGGGGTTAAATCATTTCCTGAACTGCACTTGAGAAAGCAGGTGCAGAAGAAGAAGCAGGTTAGGCAGGAAAGGGCCTTGTTATAACGGTGGGCCGAACAAGTAGCCCTCAATAGAATATAAGGCTGGGTAACGCTCCCATTTATTTTTCTGTAATTCTATTTTAATATATGAGAGATATTATTAAAAAGCTGAACCAATCAATGCTTAAACGCATGGACTTAGGATTCAAAATCCCTAGGTTGGACTCTTATCCTTTAGAATTGTATTTGATCTCTTGGGTCCTACTTTTTTTTATAAGTAAGCTCTACCTGTCATAGCCCATGTAAGGGTTGAATATACATACACACATTAAACGTACTTGTGCCTGAAATTCTGGACAAACTCCATACCACTTAGAATGTTTGGGTAGAGCTGGGCTGTGGTGGCACGTGCCTTTAATCCCAGTACTGGGGAGGCAGAGGTGGGCGGATATCTGTGAGTTCGAGACCAGCCTGCTCTGCAAGGATGTTTGGGTAGCACTTGGGTATGTTTTGAAGTTTCCCAAGCAGTTCCAACAAGCAGGCAAGTTTAGTCATGTACTAGCCGCTTCCCCATACAAATGGAGAAGAGAGTAAAACAACAGACACATAGAGGAGGCAGCACACATGTTCACCACGTCCACGACTGTGCACTGTTCGTTATTACAGAAAATCAAGTTTTCTTCTATAATAAAAATGATATGAAACAGACAAAATAGAATCTCTGTCCTCATGGTGCTTGGCTTATCTCAGCATAAATACTCCTCCACAAAACTTACCAATAGCCAAGATTTTTTTCCCTTTATCATACTTTTGATCTTGCTCACCTACGGTCTTATTTAACTACCTCAGCTGTATACAGCACTACAAAATACAAAAAAAAAAAAAATTCTCAAGGGAATGAAATTACTAAATGTTTTTATATGCTAAAGACTTAGTTTTTTAATGCAGGGGCTTCCTAACATGTTGTTCAACCATGAATGCAAAATTGGGCATGTTCAAAACTTGTCTGAGCCATTCAGTTGGCTATGAGTCCTACTCAGATAACTTGAGCAGCATTAAGGTCGGTTTTCCCTATGGCACAGCAAAGACACTACCATTGTCAATGTGTGTCTAAATGGGAAATAATGTTAGGGATCAATTACTGTGTTGTGAAGGAACATTCTTACAATTGTCTTCGATTATGGACATTGTCCTCATTTTATAAATATCTGAAGTATGCCGATGAGACCCAAGTACTCCAACGATTTAAACTCCGAGGTGACGCTGACACCGCTGCAGTCTGAGAGCGGCTCCACGCCAGCAAGCAAACTCAACTCCCCCCTTAAAACTGGCTCTGCTGTGCCTGGCCCAGTTCTCGCCTCCTGAGGAAATGAGAAATACATCTCATACAAGCTTTGGCGATTACATGGGAATGCAGGTGCCAGGACAATCAGCCCGCGTTAGGGATTCAGTAAACAGCAGCTGTTTCTATAACTGGCTAACTACGGCTATGAATAAGGAGTTTCTGACTTTATTTAACGGACAGAACAAAACTAAATCACTAAATCAAAAAACAGAAATACATATAAGCAGCCAAGGTTAGGATATACCTTCTGGCAAAGGATGCCGGCTGGGTTCCTGTTCTGCTGCTGCTTTGGTGACCTTGTTACAGCACTCCAGTCTTACTGCACTGCTCCAGACTAGACTCCCCACTGCCCTGGATGAGAGTTCTCTCTCTCATATGTTCACAGGTACTGGCTCCATCCTTTCAAATAACACCCTGGATGAGTCACCAGTATCGCACAGCATTTAGAAATCCCTTACAGAAATCTTTCAAGCTATCATTCCCATAGGTTCCAATAATGTTCGCCACAAAAGAGCAAATTTCCACTCCAAAAACCAAAACAAATAAACAAGCAAACAAACACAAAACAAAAACAAAAAAAAAAACAAAGGAAACTGGAGCTCCAATAACAATTGTTCAATCAGAACGCAAATACATAACCAGTTTTCCTGAGATCCCCAAAACATTTTCCAGAGGAAACATTGCTATAAAGGAGAGCTAAGTCAAGCCACTAGGAAGACACTACACAAAAAGTGTTAAATGTTGGCTTCTGCGGGCTAGGAAAAGTAAGCTAGAATAGATTTTTGATTCTACAAACCAAGTTCCATACAGCTTTGGCACCGAGTCCCATCCCTTTCAAAAGGAATATACATCTTTTCGCTGCGTCAGCTAGTTTGCCTGGAATATACCTTTCTGCTGAGTCAGCTCTTTGGTCTGGAATTCATGGCTATTTTAGAGGAAGTTCCTAGTCTCCTTGAAATAAACAATTGGAAGACTTCAAAGAATGTTTCCCAAGCTATTCTCATGCACCTACCACCCCAAACACATAGCCGAACCTTTCCTTCATGTTCCATAAATACCTCTTCCCAATGATCTGTTTCTATGAAAGCTCAAAGTTTTGTTACATTTTAAATTTTCAGAAAGACCGCACGAACCGTGCATATGTCTAATGTTAGATTCCATATTCTTTTAATTGCTCAATTTATTACCCTCATGATACTTTCATAATGTTCAATTTAATACCCTCGCTCTACAAATCACATTGATTTAAAACTTAAAAAAAAGCAAGCTTGATTGCACAATAATGACCCTTCTATTCATCAGTTTTAGGACTTTTTTTTAAATAGCCTATACTGCAAGAAAGACTATTTGAGGTTGTAAAAAATTTAATTCTACGTCACACACAGAAGATGCACAGAGACCATGACTGTCATTTGTCACACACACCACTCTGTGCTTTCTTAAACGGATAAATAAAACTTTGAACCACTGAAAATGTTAGTGAAGAAATTGGAATAAGAATAATAATGGCAGGACAATAGAATTCAGATCTACTTTCTAGTAAAGATTCAGAGGTTTACTCAAAGCAAAATGTTACTAGGGTAAGTTACACAACCTCACTAACTTAACATTTTCCAGCTGAAACCTTCATGGGATTCTTAAAAGACTGAATGAAAATATATGTGTAAAGCATTTGGCCGTTACCCATGTATAGCAGCTATCGTCACGTTATCGCTCTAAAACCACATATTTCCGTTTTAAAAAACCTTAATAGCGAAACAAAAGCCTGTCCCGGGGTAGGCTAGGAGGCTAATGCTGCAGTCAGCCATGCTTCCTACTTCTACAGCTAAGTCTTCTAGGACGCTGAAACGAGACAATCATTGCCACAAAACTCCAAGAATGGTAACTCTCGGGAAGTTGTCCAGAACCTGGAGGATGAGATCCAAAGGTCATTACCAACAAGGGAGGACGCAAGGCCATCTAATCGATAAGGTGCGGGTGCGGCATTGACCTGCAACCTAGTATCTCAGCGGGCGAAGCTGCGGGCACACGGTGCTTTTGTTCCTTAAAAGTGGGTGTGGAAAGCCAAGACAAGCAGAGTGATGGAGACTACGGAATGAAGCAGCCACCTCTCCCCACAGCAGAACCCAAACAACGCTGCACACCTCTGTGCAAGGAGATTCAGATACAAGTTAGGCATCTCCCTTCGAGCTGAACTGCTTTCTCAAACCCGAGACGTGAAAGGAGGAAGCGACGCGGGAAGTGGAAGAGAAATCAAGCCTGAAAAGGACCCTGGAGCTGGACTGTCACTCCTCCAAGACCACGTTGTCACTCGCTCCGGTTCGTGCCTCTCGCAAGAGCACGTGTCCGGGGTCCGCGGAGCAGAGCAGGGAGACAAAGCAAACACCTAAAGGCGGCAATGAGCCTCCAGCCATCGGGTCTGGCTCCGGTTCTCCACCGAGCTCCCGGTCCTCACCTGCCTCGGCTGCGGTCATCAAGCGATCCGTGGGAGATGCTTGAGCCCATCCAGGTTTCGGTTCCTCACCTTTAACTGCAGGCACAAGGGTGAGGTAGGTGTTCGGGCAGAGGCGGCTCTCGGAGGCGTGGACCTGAAATCTTCCCTCTTCCGCAAGAGCGGCAAGGCTGGCACGGCTACACCTCGGGAGCCTCCGACACGCCTCTTCCCCGCCCGCCCTCCACGGGTCTCACACCGAAACCGCACCGGCCGGGACAGTTTCCGCCGGACCAACGCTCCGCTTTCCTGTTCCACCACCGCCAACCACCCCCCGCCAAACTCCGAGCCCGGTAGTTCCGTTTCCGGCAGCACCAGATAAGTCGCGGAAGGAAAGTTAAAACCTGCTGTTTGCATTTAGGACCACTTCGGTGAGTGGTCATTCTAGTGTGTTCTGTTATACCTCCCCCCTCCCCTTTTTTTAAAAGTGAGACGTAAGCTGATAATAACTTTAAAACGGACCCCTTCGTCTGCTCTAAGGAAGGGTTTGACCAGGTGGAGGTTTCGCGCAGGCGCCGTTGGGGCGGGAGGGCCTTGAGTTTTGCTAGCCGAGCGGAAGCTGGCTGCAAAGAGGCGAGGACTTGTTGGGCTCAGGCAGTTGGCGTCTGTGTGATTGAGTTGTCAACGGTCATTTTCTTGCTTATGCAAGGATTAGCTGGACTTTGCCCTCGGGAGCCAGTTAACAAGCTGTCAAATGCTTGCGGAACGCTCCCTCGCTGGCGGCTGCGAATGCTTGACTGCATACGAAAATGCACTCGGCGGCTTGGCTAACGCTGGAGAAGTCTCACCCTGAATCGTGGTGAAAACCTACACCAAAGTGAAGAAATAAGCTCAAGGGGGAGTCTTAACACGCAGCTTTAAAGGAAACGTACCCTTTTAAATCTCACTGAATTCTTTCGTGGATTTTTCGAACCTCGGTTGAGAATTTTCAAAATAGACATGAGTTTGTCCTGTGCAGCAGATTTTGGAAGTAAAGGGATTTCTTGTTAATTGTGTACCCTTAAGTGAGACAGATTACAGAGTGTTCTGGAGAATTGCCTCCCCAGTCTTCTCTCCGCCGCGTCCCAGTTAATGCATAAATCGTGCTGGTTCAGTTTTCAGAGATTAAACTAGAGTAATTCATATGTCAGAATTCTCATCCCGAATTACTGTGTTTATTAAAACATTACACGCTTTGTTTTTTTAAGTTGGAACACAAACTTACCTTCCACTGATTTTAACGGTAGCTTCGTGGTTAGTAGGAAATGATATGAGGAAACAAATGTAAAGGGATATTTAATCGCTTTAATTTTATTAAATGCACACGATAAAATTATTGAAGAAGTTAAGCAATAAGGATCAGTAAAAATACTTGTTTTATGTAATGTACACGAAGCATGGTGTGAAAAAATTTGACCAAGTATTCTGATGATCTTGCAACAGTGAAGTTGTTGTGATGAGCTATCTTCAATACCTTTTCTAACGTCTGAGTTCTTGAAAAGATAAGGATATTTTTTAAAGTTGTAAAATATTTTTTATGTATGATTTTCTTTCCATTTTACGCAGTTACTGTTTTTCCTTTACGTCTGTCTCCGCCTTAAGAACCAGCAGTTGATGGACTATATTAAATAGTAATAGAAGTCATGATAAAGTATATACACTGGGAGGCTCAGGCAGGAGAATCACCATGAGTTTGAAGCCAGCCCCATCTACCTACTGAATTCCAGGATTCAGATCCAGGACAATGCTGGCTACAGATAGCCAAAAAAAAAAAAAGGCAAGTAATTCTCTTGCCAGGTCTATTGAACTTTACTATTAACAGTAGAACATAGATATTCCTCTAAAATATTAAGTACACTAATAAAAGGTTTTTAAATTTCTTGAGCGATTTTGACAAAGAAGGTTCGATTGCTTTAAGCAACTTGATTGAAAACTTATAACAATGTCTATATATCATTTTACCATTTACAAAAGACTTTGAAATCCATTATTTCATTGATCTTTTTGGTTTTGGAAAAGGAGGGACAATTATTATGGCCTCCGCCCCAACATGGTCACTAAGACCTAGGTAAATGTCACACACCTGAAATTCTTACTCCCAGTTGATGCCTTCCAAACACCCCCTACTTGTGTCCTTATATATTCTCACCAACAGTGCTTAGGTCTCTGGGGTTTGTTGCCTGGGTTTGTATCCTCATGTCCTTATGTGGCTGTCCTGGACATTGTCCTTTGTCTAATGATGTTGAGTATTTCTCATGTGTTCATTAATGATACCCTTTTGTAGATGTTCAGTTAGGCTGTTTGCTTTCTTGTTAGGCTTTGAGTTCTTCATCAGTCCTTTGTCAGAGATCGGTACTACAAATATTCTCCTTCAGCTGCGTTTCTTAGCAGTGTCTTTAAAAAGAGGTTTAAATCTTTTCCTTCAAAAGTGACACTTTATATTTACTCCTTAGTCTAGCAAGCTCACCAACATTTTATTTTGTTTTTTCTTTTCTGGAAATGCTGTCATTTTAGCCCTTAAGTATGGGTCTGTGGCCATTTGTGAGCTAATTTTTACATGTCCTGTGAGATATAAGTTCATGGGTTTTTTTTTATATGGATGTTTAATTGGTCCAGCATTTCTTGAAAACTCTCATTTCTTTGGGACCATGGTTAAAAATTGTTTTGCCATATCCGAGTGTCTGTTTCTAGATACTGTTCTGGCTGATGGACTGACAGCTATCATTTTACCAGCACCACAGTCTTCAAGTCATCCACTGTAAAAATTCTTATATCTGTCATTTTTCACAGTCATTTCACCTCTTCTGAGCCTGTTGATTTTACATTTCAATTTAGAATTAACTTGCTGGGTTTTATAAAAGAGAGGGTAAAATGGAAATAAATTGTTTCTTTCTGAAATGTCTAAAAAAGCCTCTGTCTAGAATACTTTTTTAAAAAAAACCTGTAAGTCCCTCCCTTCCTAACAAAGAAAAAAAAAACTAGGTAACTATGTTAATGTGCCAATTCTCCTCAAACTGGGGTTGCATTGACTCTGTAGATCAATGGGAAGGGAATTGGAGTGTTGATGGAGTTATCTCATTTGACTCTTGTGTTCTTTATTTGTGTTAAATGTTGTCCCATCTTCTAAAGAATATTAGGCCTTCAGTCATGCAAGTTTTCTTTCTGTAGTATGAATAATAAAAACCCAGAGACAGATATTGGGGTTCAAGCCGAAGATGAGAAAAGCAAAGCGATCAGCCAGTGGCTCTTACCTCTACCTCAGACAGAAGCGGGAGATCCTGCCTCCAGGAATCCTCAGACTGAGACTGAGAGTAAAACCTGTCTCCGCCTGTTTTCTATGCCTCTCTAGTGCTGGGATTGAAGGTGTGCACCACCACTGCCCGGCCACTATGGCTGACTAGTGTGGCTGCTGGGATTAAAGGTGTGTGCAACCACTGCCTGGCCTGTATGGCTGACTAGTGTGGCTGCTTTGCACTCTGATCTTCAGTAAACTTTATTTATTAAAACACAAATAATCTACTACTATATCTTTCCTCTGTTTCCAATGGCCTGTAGTAGCCTTGGTGTTAGAACTAACCGTTTTGGATTATGCCTTTCATGAAAGCCAAATCTCCTATTTATTTGCTGCTTATTTATTTTCTTGAGCTGTAAGATAAGCAAAACAAATAAAAGGGATACAAATAGGAGGGAAGAGGCCAAAGTATCCTTATTCACAAACATAATGATTTTATACATAAAAGACCATAATGACTCCCATCAGAAAACTCATAGGTTGGTTAAAACGCTTTGAGCAAGTGACAGGATAAAAAGTTAACATACAAAAATCTGTAGCCCTCCTATATATGATAAACAAGCACACTGAGGAAGCAAGCAGGGAAATGTTCCCATTCACAGTTGTCTAAAGCTTAACAATACAACCTTTTAATAAACTTCACCAATGAGGTGAAAGGGCTCTGTAACCCGAACCTTAAAATACAGCCTGCTGTGTTTGTGCCTTTAATCCCAATGCTTGGGAGGCAGAGGCAGGAAGATTTCTGTATGATGAAGACTAGCCTGATATACATTTCTAGATCAGGTAGAATTACACAGTGAGACCCTGCATAAAAAAACAAAACAAAATCAAAAAAATAAAAGAAGAATCCCATGTTATGCTATGCTATGCTCTTGGATTACAAGAATCTGTATTATGAAATTATTGTTTTACCAAAAGCAATGCAATCCAATGCCATTCTTCACAGAAATACTTGTAAAAAGTCAAAACTCACTTGGAAACACAGAAGCCCTCAGAGTAGCCAAACCAATCCTGAGCAAAAATAAAGAAGGGTAGATGGTATCACCATATAGCAAAAGTAAAGAAGGGTGGAAGGTGTCCCCATGCCTGATTTCTGTTACATTACAGAACCATAGTGATAAAAAACAGCATGGTACCAGCACAAAATTAAAGTTCCAGATTTGAACCAACGCAGCTACAGCCAAGAGATTTTTGACAGAGATGCCAAAAATTCTTGTTGTAATGTAGACAGCCTCCTTAGCAAACCACTTGGAAAACTGGAAAGCTTCCCATGGAAAATTGAAGCCTAGATCCTATCTCTCACCTTACTTAAAATCAACTCCAAGTGTCTCAAAGACTTCAACATCAGACCTGAAAGTCTGAAACTGCCAGATGAAAAGGTAGTGAAGATGTATCAGGATATAGGTGTATGTGAGGACTTCCTGTGTAGGACTCCAGTTACTCAGGAAATAAAGCCAGCAATCAAAAATGACACTGGAATAGTTGGTATTGTCAACTTGACAGGCTTTGTCTAGAATGACCTGGGAAGCAAACATCTCAACGCCTGTGAGGAATTAACTAGATGGAATTAGACCTAGTATGATGGCATCTCAGTCCTAACCTTCATAGTATTCTGCTTGCTAGGAGAATGCAGTGTGCCCGGCTGCCTCACTTCCGCTGACTGACTTCCCTGTCATGATCTCGTACTTTTCAACTGTGAATCAGAATAAACCAGTACTTCCTGAGATGCCCTACCCATGGTTTTTGTAACAACAGTGACAAAAGTAACCAGTATAGCCACTTCACAGCAAAGGGAGCTGTTGGGTGAGAAGACAGCCTGCACAATGTGGGGACATCATTCCGAAGAAGTACACATCTGCTAGAGATGCAAAGAAATCAAAATCATAAATAATAAATAATCCAGGTTTATAAATGGTTTAAGGATTGAGCAGAAAACTCTCAAAAGAGAAATACAAATAAAGCCATTTTTTTAAAAAATTGTCTCACGTCTTTACCCACCAGATAAGTGCAAGTTAAAACAAATTTGAAATTCCACCTCTACCCAGTAAGAGGCCAGCATCAAGAAATTCAGTGATAAAAAAAGCAGGCCAAGGATGTGAGAAAAGGGAACTACTACTCAGTTTTGGTGGGGTTGTACACTGGTCCAGCCACAATGGAAATAAGCTTGGGGGCTTCTCACAAAACTAAAGACAGAACTCCTGTATGACCTAGCTGTGTAATTTCTGGGCATATACCAAGGGTCTCTGTATCTTTTCACAAAGGTATTTGCATATCTATGCTTGCTGTTCTTCTATTCACAATAATAAGGAAAGCGAATCAATACAAATGTCCATCAAAGAGTGTGGGTAATGCATCTGTAGGTTTTCTATTGCTGTGAAGAGACACCGTGGTCATGGCAGCTCTTAGAAAAAACATTTCATTGTGGTGGAGTGCTTACAGTTTCATGCGGAGCACCATGCCCGTCTGTGCTCTATGCACCGCCACACCGTTCATGAATCGGGCAAGGGGCTGGAGATTGAAACACACAAAGACACACAGAGCCAGAAACACAGGTCATCCTTGAGCTAAAATCCTTGAAACAAGAATGCCCCCTTTATTGTATCCAGGGGCAGCTTATATAGGGATAGCCATGCCCCAGCCAAACGCACCAGAAACCGTTCCCTGCCATCAGGAACGCCTGAGGGTCTCGTGCTCAGAGCAGCTGTAGGCACTCAGATGGGGGGGGATTTTTTTTTTTACAAGAAATTTAGGATCTGGGGGTTTACAGCTCCCAACAGTTTCAGAGGTTTAGCCCATTATCGTCATGGTGGGACATGGCCTCAAGCATGCAGATGTGATACTAAAGAAGGATCTGATAGTTCATACATATTGACTTGCAGTCAATATGGGAGTCAAAAGGAAGTGATCTGGTCTGACACACTGGGCATGGCTTGAGCCTATCTGAGACCTCAAAGCCCACCACCACAGTGACACACTTCCTCCCACAAGATCATACCAATTCCAAATAAGCCACACCTACTAATAGTCCCACTCCTTTGAGGGTCTCTTTTCCTTCAGACCACCACACATACATACCATAGAATTTTGTTCAGCCATAAGAGAAATTTTCAAAAACAAATGAAAGGAATTAATTGAAAATACTGTCTTAAGTAAGTTACTTCAGGTTGACAAATATGTTTTCCCATGTTTGAGCCTTTTCTTGATAGCTTTTAATTTTAGGAGCTAAGTGTGTTAATTTGGGAATGATTACATGTAGGGGGCAGGAAAGCAGAAAGGAGTCCCTGAGAGGGGGAGAAGGAGGTTCTAAGCGATGGTAAATGCATGTGATATAAAGTGGAAAAGAGACTAACTAGGGTGGAAAGGCTTAAGAAGACTAGGGAGATTTGGGAGAGAATTAGATGCGATGTAAGGTCAAAAGAAACTAAGTAGGAATGAAAAATACATAAAGGAAGCCTACTACTTTGTAAGCTATTTAAAACATAGTTTTTTTAGATGATTTTTTAAATTATAATAAAGTAACCATCATATTGACCTGGACCAACAGATTGTTCTTCAGTGAAAAGGTCTTAAGTGGGAGGACCAGAGGATGAGAAGATAAGGAAGCCAGGGTCACAGGATCTTGCATAAGCTGCTTGGCTTGTGCCAAGCAAGTTTACAAAGTACAGCATTTTATACACAGGTTTAGGGGAGAAATGGGACAGTGTCAGTGGAAAGCTATCACTCAATGGGACGAAGTCAGTAGGAGGCTAATCAAGCAATGTTGCACAAAGGGAACACCGAGTATCTCAAGACAATCAGAGAACGAGCACACAGAGGCCTTGGCACTGTTCACCATGGTTCCATACAGTCGGAAGTTGGGTTCTCAGGATCTGAAGCTGCAGCTATCCCTGGCCCCAAGCATATTCCAGGTTTTAGAAAAGGAACTATGTTCTTCTTTATATCAGGACCCCAGGGGAAAGCTCTAGTGTCCTGGCTCCAGGCTATTATTGCCACTGCCAAGCATGTTTCTGAGTTAGAGAAGAAAGTGTGAAACTGAATGTATCTACCAACCACCCATAACCTCAGTTCTGGGAACCACCATTCTAATGTCTGTTTCTGTTCATTTGACAATATGTGTTGTTTTTAAAATTTCATTTAGCATGCTGTCCACAAGATTCATCCATATTTTCGCATGTGTTAGAATCTCCTTTCATTTTTAAGGCAGAATAATACTAGTTTGTTATGTGTACATGCCATATTTTGATTATGAATCTGTCACTGGGCACTTGGATCCTTTCCAGTTAGTATTTTCCAGTCACTATGAATAATGCAGCTTGAGTTTAGCTTTCAAAATCATCTCCAGCCCCACTATAGTGTAAACTTCATGAGCGTTAACATTATTTTATCTCCAGTTTTGTGTCTGGCATGTGCTAGAAACTTGTACTTGGTAGTGTGTCTGTCTGTGTGTGTATGGGTACACTGTGCATATGTGTAGCACTCAGGTTTAAAACCCAGGGCCTTGTAGATCCTTTCAAGCACTGTATCACTGACTATTGGCCCTGTCGTGGTTCATTCTTTTAGAGATGCTTTAGAAAATGTGATAGCTACATTTGTCATTTGTTTGAAGGATAGTCATCTACTGTAAAATGACTAGTATTTCCAGTTCAAAGTGGGCTCATGCAAGGTACGGCAATGTGTGCCTCTGTTTTTAAGGTTTAGGGCTCCAAGGGAGAAGGGTGATAGGTCCTAAGGCAATCCTGAGCTACTTCAAAACCCTGTCTCCAAAAAGGTGAGTTCAAATCATTGTTTGATGATAATACTTTATAGCTGAATTAACCTATTTGTAGGTTCTGATGGGACTGTCTTATCATTATGGAGTCTTTATAGTATAAAGGCCTCCAACCTGGTGGAGGCAGTTTCTCAGTTGAGGCTCCCTCTTCCCTGGTGTGTCAAGTTGATCAGTCATGACAATCCCTAGATTGTTTTAATGAGTGGCAAACATCCATATTGTCTTCAGAATTTTGAAATTGTATTGGAGTTCCAGGAAGAAGAAGAAAATACATTCTTGGGACTTTTGAAAGAACCATTTAAGAGGTGTGGAGAGAAAGAAACCTGAGAATTAGCAGCGCCGAAGAAAATGACTGCTCTATGACTCAAGTTTCAGAGAGAAAGGAGGTCACCTTGCAGTGAGAGAAAGGATAGGGGTAAGAGGCTTGCAGCAGGACTCTGTAGAGCTGAATACCCTGACCTCTTCTGCATTCTGTTCCCCTTATCATCGCTTATGGTGGGCAATTCCTATTGGAAAAGAGCTAATATGTCCGCACAAGGTCAGACTCGTAGGACATGGCAGCCAGGAAAGAAAGACCAAGAATTGGTTTGGATGGTTGATTTGATAGGCACCTACATAACTGTCATAGTGTCATTCTTGTCAGTGAAAATGTGGGGAAAAAATTCTCTTATTTTAAAATGGTTCCATATTAATGGAAGTTCACAATGGAAAGGGGCTCTTTCATTAAAGGAAAGCTAGGTTTATATATGGTTCAGAGCATATGGAATCTGGTTGCTAAATGGCTATCGTTTAATTTTAGCATTTATAAAAGATGTTAAATGTGATTTCAGTAGAGTTTTGTTTTTACTTTGCAATAATCTTGAATGTGAATTCATTTAAAAATAATGTGAGATTGTGTTTTTCTCCTTAAAAATTACATAACAAAGCCAACCTTTGTGAATAACCTTTCTTTGGATGCCAACAAGAGTCTCCAGTGGAACTTCTGAAGTATACGGACTCATTTCCTTCTTCTCCCTCGTATTCCAAATGTTCAGCATTTCTTACATCTCACGAAAGAAGACAAGATAATTTGTCTTGATGAATCTCAAAAGTGGCATCCAGATGTTTTAGTTTGTAGGCATCACTCTGCCCCCATTCTGTACTGCAATTATCTCCCTCGCAGATCATATTCTGGGAATGCTCAATTCATGCATAAGCAGAAATGTGACAGAAGCCTGAACTGAAATAGCAGTGGAATTAGCCTGTCATTTAAGTAATGCCTTTAAATAATCTTACCTAGGTTCACGATGGTCCGTAGTGGGAAAAACGGTGACCTTCATCTTAAGCAGATTGCCTATTATAAGCGCACAGGTGAATACCATCCAACTACACTGTCAAGTGAGAGAAGTGGTATAAGACGAGCAGCAAAGAAATTTGTCTTCAAAGGTAAAATTAATGCCTAAATCTTAAATTATAGAGTACTTCCCATGTGTGTTTGTAGGATCCTGGGAAATTCTCTAGTATTTAGTTATTGCTAAGCAGTTATCTGCTAAATTTTTAGAAGGTTATGCTCAAAAGTAACATAAAAATCACCGTAAAGCTAACTGAAGGCTAGTAAGCGTGAAAAAGACCTATTCAGGGGCTGGAGAGATAGCTCAGGAGCTAAAAGCACATAGTGATCAAGTTCGGTTTCCAGGGCCTGTGTTGGGCAGCTCACAGCCATCTCTAACTCCAGCTCCCAGGGAGTCTGGGCTTCTAGTTTGGCATGTCCCAGCATTCAAGTGCACATACCCACACATAGTCACACACATGTACACATAGTTTAAAATAAAAGCAAATATGAAAAGAAAAGAAAATGACTTATTAAATTGTAGATCAAAAGAATTAACCATGAAAATCACAAAATTACTTTCTCTTGCTGTTGCCACCTAAGGATCTTTTCTTGATTGACCTTCAGGCACTGATGCTGCGGCGTTGAGGAAGTTAGTTGATGCTTAGTATGTGTAGTGGGAGCTGCAGGCCGCTTCCTGCCACCCAGCTCCCGGCTGTCTGGCTAGCTTATGCCCCAAAATAACATCACACAAACTGTATTCATTTAAACACTGCCTGGCCCATTTCTATTAATGCGTGTAGCACCACGGTGCGCTTACCAGGAAAATTCTAGCCTATGTCCATCCTGGGTTGGAGCTCCATCGAGACTGCCCTGGAGTCCGCCTCACTTCCTCTTCCCCCCAGCATTCTGTTCTGTTTACTCCACCCACCTAAGGACTGGCCTATCAAATGGGCCAAGGCAGTTTCTTTATGAACCAATGACCTTCCTCCATCAAGTATGAAAATGCTAACAGAATGAACTCGCTTGCTTGTTTAAGTAAAAGAAAGGAAGAATCTAACTGTATTCATAGCTGAGTTTACCCACATACCTGCCCTTCCCTCCACACTGTGTCATTAATTATTTCTCAGAATTGCGTTTGTTTTCTTGCCTTGACACTCCATCAGTACATTAAATATTTGAGAAGCAGCAGGGCAATTATGAGAGCTTATGACAGCTTTCCCTCCTTTCCGCCTCCTTCAGTAGAGAAAGCAAACTGAGCATGAGGTAATTAGAAGGCACAGTCAACATAACCAAATGAGTGTTGACACTATTAATGGCAGTTCTGCCTAGAGATAGAGCATTAGGCTTCTTCCAAATCAGGTCAGAATATAAGGTTGTAAATTCTAAAGTTATAAATCAATGCCTGTTCATGTCTTCCTATGTAGCTTCCTGCCAGTTACTCCTATTCTTAGCAATAGACAGACCTCTTACACTAAAGTGGAGGTTCATTCATTCATTCATCCATCCATTCATTTTATCATTTATATTTAAAATGTTTGTTGAGTTTCTCTGGTATACCAATTTTATTCTTGGCCCAGGGATATACTAATGAGTAAGATAGGGTTTCAGATTTCCAGTTGCCTACCTTCTAATTTAAGTTCTGTGTTTATTATCACCCTAGTATCTTAATGATGTATTCTGGAGTCTTCATAGCTACCCCATATGAACTGGGAAGATAATTAGTGATTCTCCTGTTCCCTACTTGTTCATCTGCTTAGATATCCTCAAAGGGAAGGAGAGCTGAGAAGCGTATTCCTCTCACTATGCTGTCCCTCCCTTTACTCAACTCAGAACAAGGGAAGGAATGGGGTGCTTACAGAGATCAGCTATAATGAGTTTTTCAGAACATTTTGTATCACAAAGCTCCTCATCTATATAGAATTCACTTTATAACCTGAGCCACTGTCAGTTGCTCCCTAATTTGTCACAAGTTTCTCCCTAGTTTGAGTGCTCCAATAGATAGGCCATTTCATATTCTCATAGTTATCACATGCTTTAGTGATATGCTTACTCTATTTCCATTGGTTCCTACAGAAGTATAGCACCTAAGGGTCCTTTTGGTCTTCAGAACACATGACAATAGCATTGAAAGTAAATATTCTGTTTCAAAGAAAGATTTTGTAAAAATAAAGCTAAACGTCTTCATGGTTTTAAGTTAAGCGTATAATAGCCTAAACATTATGTAGCTTTGATATTACACATATTTTTTATGTCATTCATTTCAGACAAAAAGCTGTTTTATGTTGGAAAAGACAGAAAACAAAATCGTCTGGTAGTTGTTTCAGACGAGGAAAAAAAGAAAGTCCTAAGAGAATGCCATGAAAATGGCACTGGTGTTCATCATGGAATATCCAGAACTCTAACTCTGGTGGAGTCGAGTTACTACTGGACTTCTGTGACCAATGACGTCAAACAGTGGGTATGGCTTGTGTCTTCAGAAATTTTTTATTGTCTGTCTAATAAATACAATTTTCACTATTGCTTAAATATATATAATGTAAATATCACCTATGGTGTAAGTACTTTCTATGTTATTTTTGAAATAAGAAAACATTTAAATCAAAGGTAAATTTATTTCTCTTTATAATTATTTTAAATCAGTAGAGTATAAACTAAGAGAATTCAATATTTTAATAGGAAATTATTGAGAATTGGAACATTGATCTCCATTTTGCAGGCAGAATTCAATTGAGGTTGAAATTCTTTTGCTAACCATTATATCCTTTTTTTAAAAAGAAAGATTTATTATGTATTATATATACAGTGTTTTGACTGCATATATGCTTGCACACCAAAAGAGAGCACCAGATCTCATTACAGATGGTTGTGAACCACCATGTGGGTGCAGGGACTTGAACCTAGGACTTCTGGAAGAGCAGCCCGTGCTCTTAACCTCTGAGCCATCTCTCCAACCCCCAACTATTATATTCTTAATGCCATCATGAATGACTTTATATGCTATATGATCAAAATAGTATGCTCATAATAAATCAGTCCCAGGATGGATTCTCCACTTTTGTGCCATTCCAAATATAGAAAAATGTCAAATATAAATGGTAGTAACCTATACTCAAATTCTAAGTGTTCCATGAGTCCTTTCACAGCATTCAAGTGAAATAAATATAAAAACATTTCATTTTAAAAAGTAAGGCTGTTTATAACTGGTGAATGCATTTAAGTTGGAAAGGGAGAGTGATCACCAAGAATGATTGTGATGAGCCCTTTCCCAGCTCACCAGCCCACTCCCGTTTCAGGAGCGCTTTTATGTAGAATACAAACACTATCACTATTTCTATCACCTTGAAAAAGAATTATTTTGGTCATAATGATGAAGGTTTGTGTTTTTACTTTTGTTTTTAATTTTTTTTTAGAACTTGGTTTGAAAATAATTTCCAAAGTGAAATTCTGGAAATGTTTTAAAAATCACATCATCTATAAATTAATCAATTGATCTCTTCTTAATCCTTTTATCAGTGGTTCTCAACCCTCCTCCTAATACTACGACCCTTTAATACAGTTCCTCCTGTTACGGTGACCACCAACCATAAAATTATTTCATTGCTTCTTCATACCTGTAATTTTGCTGCTGTTATGAGTCATAATGTAAATATCTGATATGCAGGATATTTGACACGTGACCCGAAGAGATCAGAACCCACAGGTTGAGAACTGCTGATTTAAATAAAAGCTTCATGAGACCTGGATTTTCACCAGGATATAGAGAAGTTTTTGGCATCTTTAGATATTATTTGACTAAAATTACAGTTCAGCAAATATTACTGAAATAGATGGATGAATGAACTTTAGAATAGAAACTGTAGGAAGAAATGTCATTTGTATGAATACATTATTGCATAGCCCTGCACGCTGGCTTAAAATTATAGAAAATGAAATACTTCATGATAGCCCATTAAGAGATTTTTTTATGTTCTTTCTTTCTTCCTTCCTTTCTTTTCTTTCCTTTTTTTTTTTCTTCAGTATTTGAATTTACTATGTTGCCCAGACTCTTCGACTATGGCGGCCCTCTGGATTCAGCATTCTAAGTCAAAGGATTACATAATGTGCTACCACAGCTAGCTGTAGAAGCTTTTTGCATTAATTAAAAACAAAATGATCAAAAACTTGTTCTGAGATCTGCTGATTTAATATTTATCTGAATTTGAATCAGGATTGTGTTCCATTTGAATAAGACCCCACTGAGATTGTCGTTTAATCAGGGTAGCAGTGAGGAGACCCTGTGGTGCTGATGTTTGGACTTAACTAGCCACACAGGTGTAGTGACTGATATTTGCTTGTTGTTCTAAATAAAAGGCTTTATTTGATGGGCTATCTCATGCCGGTAAACTTCCTGTAAAGTACAAAGTACCTGTTGGCTGCTTAAGATTTCGCTTTATAAAACTGATTTCTATTACCGTGAATATTTTAACAATTATATGTGTTTTCCTTGTCATGTCTCTGTAGGTATATGCTTGTCAGCATTGCCAAGTAGCAAAAAATACCGTTCTGGTGGGACCTCAGCAGCACCTTCTCACGGTGGGAAACCCATGGAGTGTAGTTACTGTTGATCTGGTGGGACCTTTTCATACAAGTGACAGAAGTCATGTGTATGCTATAATCGTGACTGATTTGTTCACAAAATGGATTATGATTTTGCCTTTATGTGATGTTTCAGCGTCCGAAATTTCTAAAGCTATTATTAATATATTTTTCTTATATGGACCTCCTCAGAAAATAATAATGGACCAAAGAGATGAATTCATTGACCAGGTAGGACAAAGTGCTCACATTTGGAAGCAGGTATCACTCCCAGTGTCTGAAACACAGTTCTTTGTGCTTTATAGAGTAGTTAATATATTCAAATAAATTGCTATCGATATGCAAGTATATAATATATGCTCCTAGATTTGTTGAACTAGAGATTAGGAGAGCAGGATTTTTGTTATTACGTTACTACTAAGTAATTGTAAGCCTATCTTTTAATATCATCAAACTAAAATGTGATGATTGAACCAGATAATATTTGTTTACTTCAAATTTGTTTACTTAAGAACAACCAAAAATAAAAATATAATAAAATGATATTAACTAAAATGAAATAATTGGACATATTTATATTATGTTAAAAATACAAAAAAAATATATGTATTTATTATATATTTATATAGGTAACTATGATAATAGGTATGTAAACTAAAAGGCTTTACTAACACTCCAGATTGAAAATAACAGAGTCATTCAGTAGCCACACATGATGTGTGAGGTCAGCGAGAGCAAGGTGGAAAACAGCATGGAGAAGTAGATTCCTCATTCATTCTTCATTTCAGCAGTTAATTGAATTTATAAACACAAAATCTAAATTTTACCAAGCGACTCATGATAGAGTGATCACATGACTTAAGTATCATCTCCCACATAAGAATGGGTGAGGAGTCATGGTCAGGTGCGAGCCACAGAGAATTCCTCTCCGTTTCCTAAAACCAGATGGAATAAAAGCTTCCTCTGTACTCCAGTAGAAGTGTAAGCTGCCTGAGGTTGGAAGGACAGCCGTGCTCATCAGTGGGAACTCTGGCTCCCAGCTTCCATCTTCCCAGCCTTGTGCTGACAGTGTGGCTGCTGGAGCCCACGTCGTAAGGCTGAATTGCAGATAACAAGGGAGGACAGCGGGCAGAAAAGAGAGCTAGTGCTGGCTGAGTTTGTGCAGAAATCTAAACTTCCATCCTTTTCTGCCACCGCTCTCACACCACCACTACCTTCTGCGGACCTTGGGAAATGCGAGATATAGAAAGTTTATCTTTCTAATAATTCTGAGAATTACTTGTAGAATATATTCTTCCAAAGAGAAGTTTATTAGCTGAAGGTTAACGAAATGAAAATAATAGAGAATAGGGGAGCATCAAGGCAGGAAAATAGTTGTTCTGTGTTTGAAAGACTTACTATTAAAGTGTCCTAAACTCAGACTGAATTCCTTTTGAAGTCCTGGCCATAAAAAATATTATCATAACAGCGATAGTAATTGCCGTTAAATTCTATAAATTCCGTACTCTTTATTGAGAACTATTTGGTATCTCAAAAGCATTACTTTGTGAGCACCCCTGGGCAGCTGTGGGTAGCCTTGTTCTCAACCTAGAAATGAGGAAACTGAGTGCAGAGGCTTAGTGACTGTGTCATGTGGCCTCGTGGTTTCTTGAGAAAAAAAAAAAACAACTAAAAACAGTCTACTGAATTGAAAGTTACTTGACCACAAAGTTCGTTTGGAACTCTGCCCTTCCATTTCCTGTTGTGCGCGTATATTAGGTGCTTAGACTCCCAAAGCTTAAGCTCGTGCCTTTAAAATGGAGTTAATAATACACCATAAAGTCATCCTGACGTGTAGTAACAAAAATGACACCTAATGTGTTGATCGGCATTTAGTAAGGACCCAGTCAGTGGAATTCTACCCAGAATGCTTACATATTTTAGCTGAATGCCTGTGGTCAGTGAAAGACAAGAGTTGGGTTTCTTGAAACCTTTTTTAAGCCAGAGGAATTATACGAATATTGAACAGTCAGTTTTGTTTTTTGTATGTTTCAGATCAATACAGAACTGTATAGATTGTTCGGTACAAAACAGATTGTAATTTCTCATGCTTCTGGAAGTGTCCATCCATCTGAGAGTACACCGAGCACAGTCAAAGCCTTTCTCTCCAAATACTGTGCCGAGCACCCCAACACCTGGGATGAACACCTGCCAGTGCTTTCCTTTGCCTTCAATGTGACGCGCTCAGAGCCTACTAAGAACACACCGTTTTTCCAAATGTTTAACCGGAACCCATGTGTGCTGGAGGAGTGTCCTCATGAAGCGGGTGGTGAAAATACAAGCGTGTTTGCCAGAATCGTAGCTGCAGTTAGAGAGGCTGATGCAGTACTGGAGAACAAGACACCATCGGCTGGCCAGGTAATTCGGTCTACTAGAAAAGTTCTGTGAAGCCCTACAAAAGAGGAATTATGTTTAAAATCTCAGCATGTGGACATGTTCATGTATGTGGACATGATATACTTTTAAGCAAGAAAATAAAAGGTTTTATCTTCCAAGTTCTGCTTATTTTGGTTAAGTAATATGCTTGTTCATTGTTTTTGTGTGTATGTGCTTTATGTAGATTAGGATGTGTTTGTGCAGGTGCGTGTGCACAGGTGTGAGCATGTGTGTGGAGGCTGCTGATAGACATCACTGTCTTCCTCACTCTCAGGTGCGTGTGCACAGGTGTGAGCATGTGTGTGGAGGCTGCTGATAGACATCACTGTCTTCCTCACTCTCAGGTGCGTGTGCACAGGTGTGAGCATGTGTGTGGAGGCTGCTGATAGACATCCACTGTCTTCCTTACTCTCAGCCTTAGTGTTTGAGTCAAGGTCCCTCACTGAAACTGGAGCTCCTTAATTCAGCTGCATAGCCTGACCGGAGTGAACCTGCGTGTGCCAGTCTCGCCCCTTCCCTCAGCTGCTGAGGCTACAGATATGGTGTGTTACTGTGAGGCTACAGATGTGGTGTGTTACTGTGAGGCTACAGATGTGTGTTACTGTGAGGCTACAGATGTGTGTTACTGTGAGGCTACAGATGTGGTGTGTTACTGGGAGGCTACAGATATGGTGTGTTACTGGGAGGCTACAGATGTGTGTTACTGTGAGGCTACAGATGTGGTGTGTTACTGTGAGGCTACAGATGTGGTGTGTTACTGTGAGGCTACAGATATGGTGTGTTACTGTGAGGCTACAGATGTGGTGTGTTACTGGGAGGCTACAGATGTGCGTTACTGGGAGGCTACAGATATGGTGTGTTACTGGGAGGCTACAGATGTGGTGTGTTACTGTGAGGCTACAGATGTGGTGTGTTACTGTGAGGCTACAGATGTGGTGTGTTACTGGGAGGCTACAGATGTGGTGTGTTACTGGGAGGCTACAGATGTGGTGTGTTACTGTGAGGCTACAGATGTGGTGTGTTACTGTGAGGCTACAGATATGGTGTGTTACTGTGAGGCTACAGATGTGGTGTGTTACTGGGAGGCTACAGATGTGCGTTACTGTGAGGCTACAGATATGGTGTGTTACTGTGAGGCTACAGATGTGGTGTGTTACTGTGAGGCTACAGATGTGGTGTGTTACTGTGAGGCTACAGATGTGGTGTGTTACTGTGAGGCTACAGATGTAGTGTGTTACTGTGAGGCTACAGATGTGGTGTGTTACTGTGAGGCTACAGATGTGTGTTACTGTGAGGCTACAGATGTGGTGTGTTACTGGGAGGCTACAGATATGGTGTGTTACTGGGAGGCTACAGATGTGTGTTACTGTGAGGCTACAGATGTGTGTTACTGTGAGGCTACAGATGTGGTGTGTTACTGTGAGGCTACAGATGTGTGTTACTGTGAGGCTACAGATGTGGTGTGTTACTGTGAGGCTACAGATTTGGTGTGTTACTGGGAGGCTACAGATATGGTGTGTTACTGTGAGGCTACAGATGTGTGTTACTGTGAGGCTACAGATATGGTGTGTTACTGTGAGGCTACAGATGTGTGTTACTGTGAGGCTACAGATGTGGTGTGTTACTGTGAGGCTACAGATGTGGTGTGTTACTGTGAGGCTACAGATGTGGTGTGTTACTGTGAGGCTACAGATGTGTGTTACTGGGAGGCTACAGATGTGGTGTGTTACTGTGAGGCTACAGATGTGTGTTACTGTGAGGCTACAGATGTGGTGTGTTACTGTGAGGCTACAGATGTGGTGTGTTACTGTGAGGCTACAGATATGGTGTGTTACTGTGAGGCTACAGATATGGTGTGTTACTGGGAGGCTACAGATGTGCGTTACTGGGAGGCTACAGATATGGTGTGTTACTGGGAGGCTACAGATGTGGTGTGTTACTGTGAGGCTACAGATGTGGTGTGTTACTGTGAGGCTACAGATGTGGTGTGTTACTGGGAGGCTACAGATGTGGTGTGTTACTGTGAGGCTACAGATGTGGTGTGTTACTGTGAGGCTACAGATATGGTGTGTTACTGTGAGGCTACAGATGTGGTGTGTTACTGGGAGGCTACAGAGGTGCGTTACTGTGAGGCTACAGATATGGTGTGTTACTGTGAGGCTACAGATGTGGTGTGTTACTGTGAGGCTACAGATGTGGTGTGTTACTGTGAGGCTACAGATGTGGTGTGTTACTGTGAGGCTACAGATGTAGTGTGTTACTGTGAGGCTACAGATGTGGTGTGTTACTGTGAGGCTACAGATGTGGTGTGTTACTGTGAGGCTACAGATGTGGTGTGTTACTGTGAGGCTACAGATGTGGTGTGTTACTGTGAGGCTACAGATGTGTGTTACTGTGAGGCTACAGATATGGTGTGTTACTGGGAGGCTACAGATGTGGTGTGTTACTGGGAGGCTACAGATGTGTGTTACTGGGAGGCTACAGATGTGTGTTACTGGGAGGCTACAGATGTGTGTTACTGTGAGGCTACAGATGTGGTGTGTTACTGTGAGGCTACAGATGTGGTGTGTTACTGGGAGGCTACAGATATGGTGTGTTACTGGGAGGCTACAGATGTGGTGTGTTACTGTGAGGCTACAGATGTGGTGTGTTACTGTGAGGCTACAGATGTGTGTTACTGGGAGGCTACAGATGTGGTGTGTTACTGGGAGGCTACAGATGTGGTGTGTTACTGGGAGGCTACAGATGTGTGTTACTGGGAGGCTACAGATGTGTGTTACTGGGAGGCTACAGATGTGTGTTACTGGGAGGCTACAGATGTGTGTTACTGTGAGGCTACAGATGTGGTGTGTTACTGGGAGGCTACAGATGTGTGTTACTGGGAGGCTACAGATATGGTGTGTTACTGGGAGGCTACAGATGTGGTGTGTTACTGGGAGGCTACAGATGTGGTGTGTTACTGTGAGGCTACAGATGTGTGTTACTGGGAGGCTACAGATGTGGTGTGTTACTGGGAGGCTACAGATGTGGTGTGTTACTGGGAGGCTACAGATGTGTGTTACTGGGAGGCTACAGATGTGGTGTGTTACTGGGAGGCTACAGATGTGTGTTACTGGGAGGCTACAGATATGGTGTGTTACTGTGAGGCTACAGATGTGGTGTGTTACTGTGAGGCTACAGATATGGTGTGTTACTGGGAGGCTACAGATGTGGTGTGTTACTGTGAGGCTACAGATATGGTGTGTTACTGGGAGGCTACAGATATGGTGTGTTACTGGGAGGCTACAGATGTGGTGTGTTACTGGGAGGCTACGGATGTGCGTTACTGTGAGGCTACAGATGTGGTGTGTTACTGTGAGGCTACAGATATGGTGTGTTACTGGGAGGCTACAGATGTGTGTTACTGGGAGGCTACAGATGTGGTGTGTTACTGGGAGGCTACAGATGTGGTGTGTTACTGGGAGGCTACGGATGTGTGTTACTGTGTCCAGTGGGTGCACAGAATCTGAACTCAGGTCCTAACGAGTTCAGGCTTTTATCACTGAATATCTTTCCCAACCCTAAGAAGTCTGCTTGTAAGCTATGAAATTCTGAGACTGTCGGGAAAGCTATGGCTTTGGAGAGATTGGGAAGGCCTGGTTTCTGTATCCTTGTAAGCAGCTGTGAAGCTTCGCACTCTGTCCTTTTACTAGTGCAAGTTCTCAGGGCCACTCAGCCTGATTACCATGTGTGTGAGGAGAGAGATGCTGACTTCAATAAAGAACTAATTAGGGTTCAGTCCTTCTTTTCATTCACAGCTCAGCAAATCCCCACTGCCGTAGTCTTATCAGCCTGTGCATTGAAACTTAAGTCCTGTCATGATGGTCTTTCATTTACAGATGGAGAAAAACAATTTGGATGAACTAAACAAAACCAAGCGTGTTAAAAAGAAACCAAAGCAGTTAAATCCTTTTCACTTAAAAGTGGGTCATGAAGTTTTAAGACAAAGGAAGAACTGGTGGAAGGATGGCCGTTTCCAGTCTGAATGGGTTGGTCCTTGTGTCATAGACTATATTACAGAAGGTGGATGTGCTGTCCTGAGAGATAACACTGGGACCAGGCTTAAAAGGCCTATCAAAATGTCCCACCTTAGACCTTATGTGAGAGAGTCCGCTGAGCAAGGTAAGTGTCTGTAGCTCCTCTAGTGTGCTATCTTTTCTGCAAAAAGAGACTGGAATTTCAAGCAGTCTTTTCTTTTTTGGTTAAATTGCTTCCTCCTCTAAATTTTATAGTATTTAATAGAGTTTTAGTTTTCCCTAGTAATCTGATTAGAGTGTACTTTTACTAACATTTTTTTAACTTTTTTGATGAAAATGGATTTTTTTCATACAATGTATTCTGATTGCCTTTTCCCATTCTCCAGCTCCTCCCAGATCCTCCCCACCTTCCCACCGACCCAAAACCATTCTTTCTCTTTCTTATTAGAAAATAAGCAGGCATATAGTAGCAGTAGTAGTAGTAGTTTATGAAAAACAAACAGGATTTTTGTTTGGACTTCTATTAACTTTTCATAATTGCTGTGAAAAATGCTGAACCTGTTTCAAAAAAGGAAAGATTCCATCTACAGTTTTGTATAATATTCTGCTACTTTTGCCTTATTTTTATGTGGAAAAGCAGCAGCTATGATTATTTACTGCCAAAGACAAACATATTGTCCAGAATCTAATTGTGAGATAAATAAGGGAACTTTATTTCTTTTTAATGTGGCTTCATAATTGGGTCATAGGTTGGGATGAGTAAGGGTGTAGGATGTGAAATATTCAGAATGCTATCAGACCATAGGATTATGGCATTCCCATAATTATATGCATTTAATTATAAATATGATTAAATATAATTATAATTATTATGTTCTATTATAATATTATAATTATGGGAGTGTTATAATGCCCAAGACTATGCCAACGGGCATGCCTTTATAGGCCTTAAATGATATATATATATATTTTTGGTTTTTCGAGACAGGGTTTCTCTGTGGCTTTGGAGCCTGTCCTGGAACTAGCTCTGTGGACCAGGCTGGTCTCGAACTCACAGAGATCTGCCTGCCTCTGCCTCCTGAGTGCTGGGGTTAAAGGCGTGCGCCACCACTGCCCAGCTTTGAATGATATTTTGACATGGTTTTCAGATTAAGTCCCCTTACTTCTTCAATGTTGTGAGGAGAGCAGTTCCTTCCTGCCTGGCTAGCTTACACCTGAAATAATCACATAGAAATTGTATTAATTAAATTACTGTCTGGCCCATTAGCTCTCGCCTCTTATTGGCTAACTCTCATGTCTTGATTTAATCCATTTCTAATAATCTGTCTATCACCACGAGGTCGTGGCTTACCGGGAAAGATTCAGCATGTCTGACCTGGCGGCTCCATGGCGGCTCTCTCTCTCTCTCTGTCTCTTTCTTCCTCCCAGAATTCAGTTCTGTCTGTTCCAGCTTTGTAAATGCTGCCCTACCAAAAGGTCAAGGCAGTTTCTTTATTCAACCAATGAAAGCAACACATAGAAGAATCTCCTACACCATTTCAAGATTATTTTATTTCTTCCTACTGTATTTGCTTCTTTGAACTCCTCTGAGGTAGATAAATGAGAGCATGTTATTTGATTCTTATTTTATAATTATGCATTTTCTGTAAAGAGCATAGTACTTCGCAACATTTTCATGCAATGCGTATCATTGCTCATTTTGTTCAATGAATAAATATTATATAAACAGAAGAAAATGATGGATTAATATTATTTGAATGCAAGTTACATCTGATGGTGATGTAATTTATTTTTTAAATATCAAAACAAGTTACTTAGTAGACACAAGTAAGTAACAAGCAATAAGCAATAACCTGAATTCCTTTGTTGAGATATGAAGGCCTTATGGGGCTCTTCAGTATAGTAGTTCTTACCCATTTCTGGACTCCAGCACTTTGTTAATAGCTCTTGGGACTTTTCTTTCTCGTGATGGAACCAGTTGCTCTAGTCAGAAGCTTAGCTCAGATTGTTCTGACTCCAAACACGTGGTAATTTCATCCTCCCTGTAAGAGGGCAGTATATTCATTCTGTGTGTCTTCTCACTTCAGAGCTGTTTATAGACTCTCCCTTTTACACACTAAGTGGGGGAAAAGGAATTGTATGAGTTTTTTAATCCCACCAAGATTCCTCCTTCCCCTTCAGAATGTATTTCCTTCTCATGATAATCTTCATCCATACGAAGTTTGCTTATAAAATGTTGCTGCATCAAGATCTTATGCAGCACTCTTCAGTTGTCTCTTATCAGAGACATTCAGAAAGGAAGTCAGCTAATTTCCATCCGAGCATGTCAGAAACAAGCAGAGAAGACAGCTGTCCACATAGAAGCAATATGCTTCTCGCTGCATGTTTAAGCTGTCTGGAATGTTTCTTCTAGTAATATAAGAAAAGTGTAGTGTTACTATTGGTGTGAACACACACATTTGAAGTTTGTAAGTGGATTTATTTTCAAGTTTCCTACCAACCATGCTCTGAACTAGTTCTTCAATAGTGTTTGGTCCTTTGTGTGTGTGTGTGTGTGTGTGTGTGTGTGTGTGTGTGTGTGTGTGTGTGTGTGGTTTCATTGGCAGAAATACAAAGGAAATTTGGTGTATTTCATCTTTTTCCTCAGCAACATGCTTTTCCCTAAATACCTTTCCCTCAGCAGCTGACCCTGAAGAGTCCCCTAAGTGAATTTAATGAAAACAGTCTCTTTAGCCATCAAACATTTTTATTTGACATAAATTTAAAAACCCAATATCCCAAAGGAGTTGAAGTGTCTGTTTATATCTGTCATGTTACTCTGTACTGCTGTTGACTTCTTGGCTGTGTTAGAGTCACAGTCTAAAACAGGTGGACTTATGTTGCCAAGTTCCCGTCGTTCTTATCTGGAACGTAACACTGAGCTAATACATCCAGTACTGGGTTAGAAGTATTTGCCGTTGCTATTTTAAGCAGGCCTGTTTGCTGTTTTGTCTGATTTGATGCTGAACACTTTTAAGCTCCTTATTTTGATAAGAATTTTTTAAAAATATACTAGTGTCCCTTTGTAATCATAATCTCATTTTAAAGGGATAATTTTGGTGCTGACCTGCTGTCCCATCCAACACAGTCTGGCTCTTAATTTATTTGCTTGATTGATAATAGATTTGGATTTGCTTCACCAAAGATTTAGTTGCATTCTTTTTAAAAAAAGAGCCTATTTATGAAATAATTTTTCACTAGCAAGTTTCATCTTGCTGCCATTACAATTTGCAACAGACTTAGTGCTTCAAATATTATTGCCATAAACTTATGTACTTTAGAATTCCTACATGGGTATTAGTGGGCTGTTACTGAGTCATTGGCAGAGTCCTGTTTCTAGAGTATCTAGAAGAGAATGGATTTCCTTGTCCTTTCTAGGTTCTAGCTCCGTGGTCTCAACCTCCCTAATGCGGCCACCCTTTAATACAGTCCCTTATGTTGTGCTTACATCAACCATAAAATTATTTTGTTGCTACTTCATAACTAGTGTTTCTGCTGTTATGAATTGTAATCTAAATATCTGGTGAGCAGGGTATCTGATATGCAACCCCTGTGGCCCCCAAAGGGATCACAACCCACAAGCTGAGAGCCACTGTTCTAGCTGCTTCCTTATCCTGATCCTTCTCTTCTGTTCCCAAAGCCAGTAATGCCTCATATCCCACTTACATCCCTCTTCTTCTCCATTTGAGAGCCTTTGTCCTTCAACCTGCCCGAATATTTTAAAATAATCTCACTATTTTTAAGATCATATCAGAGGCAGCTTTAATTTCATGACTACCCAAATTCCTTCATGCCATGTAAAGCTACATATCCACTGGTTACAGAGATTAATGGGTATGCGAGACTATTATTGTGTTGATGACAGTGAACAGTCTCAATAAAACAATGTGTCGTAATGCCATAGTGTCCTAATGCTTTATGACACTAAACCCATGATCTCCACATTATTAGTATTATGGTTTCCTTATAGCTAGCTACATACTCTCCAGACCCAGAGCCCATCCAGTTCATTACTGGTAGCCACTATTGATATTATAACAATAATAATATAGTATCAAATTACAGTTGTCTTATCATGGAAAGGATATATTAGAAGTGCAATATGGTATAAGTTTGAAAATTTAGTTATTTTGACACCTCACATAAGAATAAGAAAGTTAACTCAATGAGAAACCTAATTTACCTAAATCATTTGTGATCATTAAATGTAGGTTCCCTCTTAAAAATTTAAATACCTATTTCCTGATATTAAATTTTTTATTCCTTGAAACCACGTAAGAGAAAGTTTGTAAAAACGTCTTGAAAATGCCTAAGTTCCAAAAATACTGGAGACATTATTCAGCCTTTTCAAAGTTGAAGTTACTACCTTTGTTAAATGTGTTTTCACCATAATCACAACTGAGTCAATAGAATGAGAAAAGAAAACTGTAATACAACATATTTTGTATAATGTAACTTGGTAGAAAACTCCTTTAATACGGTGTTTGTCCCTGCCTTAAAAGTACGAATGTTGACATTCTTTTCTGTATCCTTTCCTCGGGATTCTTGTATATCCATGCCAGTATTGTCCAATGACACAAAGTTTACATGACATGTAGTTTTAGATTTTCTATTAGCACATTTTAAATAGAAAAAGATGAACATGGTGTCTCATTTAACAATATATGGAAACTATTGGATCTGCATACTTGGGAGGTCCTAAAAGAGTCTGTCTTTTGATAATCTATTTTGAATCACATTTGAATTGAACTGGGTCCAGTTAGGCTGTAGTTAGAATTGAAACATATTTGGTCCTTATGGATGAATGAGGTTTTTTTACTATATGAACTGGCCTGGACATTTTCACAGTAATTCTTATAAGTATGATCCATACTCTGTATGGTTTTGTTATAATAAGATACTTTAAGAGCCATCATTTGCGGAAAGGAAAAAATGCATGTGTTTGTATAGCATGCATACATAATAAATACATACAAAGATATTTACATGTATATGTACATATACATCTCTGTGTGTGTTTGTGTGTGTGTGTGTGTGTAATATTTCCTCTTAATAATAGGTGATGTTGGTAAGATTTTTTTTCCCAAGGCCAAGTAACTGAAACAAGCCTAAATGTAAGTCCCTGAGCACAGATTCAAGAAATCAACTTCTGAGAGCTTTGCATCTAGATACATTTTCTTCACTGATAATGTTTTCTTTACTGAGCATAGTTTTCTAAAATAAGCCAACCTAGAATACTGTGGAGTTGGCTGTTTGTCTAGGGTTACAATAAACTAACCTACTCACTTATATGAAAAAAATTACAGAAAACCTCCTTCGTCAACCATCTCTGAAAAACTCATTGTAAATTTTCTAGGTGTTGTGGTATCTGCCGTCAGCTATGATCTTGCTTAATATACTTTAGATGCTATGGTGTCTTCCATCAATATGACATCACCTAACATACCTTAGGTGCTATGATGTCTGCCATCAGTGCTGATGCCATCTAACATATAGACATTGAACTTACAAAATTCCTCGTGAATATTTTAAACTCAACAACACTTTCTATCATACCTAGCCTTTTAATTGAGCTTATGAAGTATCTGACCTTTTGTATTAAGCATACTTCAATAAGGAAGCTTCCATGTTAATTTTCTAATAATAGTCTCCCTTTTAAGTTCATTGACCCTTGTTCATCTTCCTGATGCTCTTGGTGAAAACAGTCATCATCAGCTGAATGATTTGTAGTTGGTCTTCGAAAATTGTTCCTTTTGTGCATCAGTTCTCCCACCCAGCATGCAGCTCATTATTCTCTTGCCCCTGTGTACTTTCATTCCCCCACAAATAATTTATCTTCTGAATTTTATTTTAAGTCTAAACACCACATACTCTTTCATGAAAATTAGTAAAGTGTAATACTTTGCATAATAATGAACTAAATGACTGTCTAAGCCCAAGCCTATAGAGGGTATGAGGCCCTTGTGCACATAAGTAAGTACAAAGGAAAACAGGACAATTAAACCCTCCTGCTTGTCTCTTCAAAGGAAGGAGGTGTTTACCTGTTTTCCACCCAGAATGCTGGAAATGGGTGTAGTTTATTACCTGGTGATGTTTTGCTATCTGTAGTGCCAGGCTTCACCCGAATCCACCAGACTATTATGTTTGTTTATCCCAGACTTTCTTTCCCCCGCTACATTTTGAGCATTGCCTCTCAGTCAATACAACTCATCTTTATGAGCAATGTCACTTTTTACAAGAGATGTTAGTTGTGCTTTACAACAGCCTAGGTAACTTTTGTTAATCTTCATGCCAGACTCCTGCAGGCTATTTGACTTACCTCAGGAATTCTCCCTAGACTCTTATCTTGATTGTTTCTGAGTCAACAGTACCCATCCTTATGTAAGAAACCATATCTACTTTATAAAAAGTTCCAATGTAAACATGTCTTAAACTTTGTTGTTCACATGGGATTGAGTTAACTAATTATCAGGAAACTTCTTTCTAAATATGTGCTATGCCTTAAATATGGTTAAAATAAACTGCCTGGTGTCAGCCTCTAGAACTTTGAACCAGGCTAAGTCATGCTAGATCAGATTTCCTTCTCGCCTCTCTTAGGTCATATCTCTGTTTTACAGAGACTCCCACATAAGCCGATTTCTGCCACCTGTTTAATGTGTGGATTTCTACGAGTTACTAAAGTTCATAAATTTTAAGTTTTTAAATGTATGAACTTCTAGAGAGGGTTCATTTTTCCAAACAAACTACCAATTCTGGTGTGATGCCCACTGATCTCTGATCTAAATGGGCAATTAGTCTTCTTTTCCTACACTTAGACTGGAGGGTTCTATAAACCATTAAAATCTTTAGGAGAATCCGTTCATGTTTGGGAGACAATCCAGAAAAAGAATGCATTAATTCTAATTAATGCTGACATTAACCAGCTATGGTAGATGAGTTCCTTTTGTAATGAATTAGAATATCAGACCTGGAAAAATCTTTGTTTTTTTCTATTGTATTCTTTATATTGAAGGAGGTTGCTGTTTTGTTATTAGTTTAACAACTTATTTTAAACGTGTTTTTCAGGAAGTTAATGAATATTTTCCTATAATATAACAAAATACTAGGAAAAGTTCCCTGTTGAGTGTAAATGAAGTAGATCTTAGATTAGGTAGATCTTGAACATTTCTGAGGTTTTTGCTATCAGATTCAACTTAAATAAAAGGTTAGCTGCTTCATTGGAGCTTGCCTTCCACACATTCCTGTCACATGAGTCAGATTTGGGCTACTTTATCTTCATCTAGTTTATAGCTTTATATTATAACTCATTAATGTAATTGTACTACTGTGAATTCTGTACAAATTGGAAGGCATCTGAAATTAGAAATATAAGAGTTTAGCAATTCAATTGGCTAAATACCCTTATTAATTCAGACAAATATGCTTTGTATATGCATATTAAGGATATAATTATCAAAATTATAGTTATATAATTTTGTTCCAACCTGTATCACTCCTGCTCTTTGTCCTATACAGATCATGAGCACCAAGGACCACTCAAGGAAATAGGAAGCTTTGGTCCTACGTTCTTTATATGTGAATACTGTGTGTGTGTGTGTGTGTGTGTGTGTGTGTGTGTGTGTGTGTACATAATTTTGTTTGCTTTTGTGTATGTTTAATGTGTAAGAAATTTGGTTTGGGAGGGGAGGTTGGTTTTTGTTGTTTGGTTTGGTTTGGGTTTTTGAGACAGTTTTTTGTTTTTGTTTTTTTTAACATTCATAACTTTTTATTACTTTGAGTTTTGTTCCTCACTTAATGCTTAACTTTAAAATGATGTTTGCCTTCAATTCTAAGATTAAATGTTGATCTCTCTCTTTCAGACAGTCTTTATCTCTTACAAGGTTCAGTAGTAGCAGATCACGACTACGTTGGATTACCTGAAATCCCAGTTGGACCATACCAGGCAAATATTTTGGTAGAAGATGCAACTATTGGTGTAGCTGATAATGAGTTATTGGCATCAAGCAAGGATCATGAACTCTTGGAATACAGAAATTCCAAAATCTCTGCATTGGTAGAGGATAACAGTTCTCTTGATAAACAGACTTTCAGTTTGCTGGATTCTTCGACCCAAGTTCTTGAGTACTTAAGTTAGTAAATACCAAAATTTAATTTAAAATGCTTGTTTAGAATGTATATAGTCCTTGGTTGTAAGCACTTTATCTATTAAAATAGACTGTATAGAAGAAATTTCTTAGTACAATATTATTAATTATATTCTGAAGGCTTATTTTAAACGTATGTAAAGTTGTGGCACATTTGAATACAAAAAAATATATGTAATAGAAATATACATTGCTTAGAATTCAGGAATCTCTCAGACAACAGACAAAATCCATTTGCTTCTTTGGAAATAAATTCAAGGAGAAAATTCTCAAACCTTTTTCTAATATTGGTACTGCACTTTCTGTTCTAGTTTTTTTCAGAAATATCTCCCTCTTTGAAGTAAATTTAAACGACTTCTGGCTTAGTTAATAAATACTGAGTGAACAATAGCATGAGCGAAACACTTTTTCCTGTGACATTAGAACTTTTTCATTTGTATTTATAGATTTACTTTGGCGTGGTATGGTTGTGTGTATGTCTGTGTGTGCGTGCGTGCGTGTGTTTCTAATGTGGCTTTGTGCATGTGCGTACAGTGCCTGTAAAGACTAGAAGAAGGTGACGGACACTCTGAAGCTGAAGTTACAGATGGTTATGAGCCAGCCAGGGTGAGTACTGGGAACCAAACTTGGATCTGCTGTGTCAGCAGTTTAGATACATTGTAGCCAAAAGGCAAGTGACTGTCGGGGAGAGAGTTAAGTCTCTGACATCATAGTACAGACCAAAGAAAATTGCTGATAGAATTCTAGAAAGAAAGTGTAAAAGGAAAAAAGAAAAGGTGTGAGTATAGTACCCTTTTCATGCTCTCCTCAGCAGAACACAGTCCATGAAGGGCGCCTACTGCAGCGCCTCCTGGAAAAGGAAGTGCTCGTGTCCTTTCTCATCTCACTGAAGTCACTGTCCTGTTTCTTTTAGAGATCATCTAACTTGAAATTGCCCTATTTTAGTCGTTCTATTTAAAGAGGCGTGTTAGCATTCAGTCATTTCTGAGGCGCAGATTCTGAACAGCTAAAAATAAAGTTTTCCTTTCCTAAGTAATCTCTCATCAGATTTTTGTTATGTGTGTATGAGTCATATCAGGCTCCATTGTTCTTCATGCAAATTATCCCCTAATCTTAGTGGCATAAAACAATAAAGCTTTCTCTTGGCCACCCACATGTCCTTCTTGGTTGTCAGTGACTGACTGCAGTGTCATCTTCAAACATGTAGAGCGACTGAGCTTAGTTCCTGAAAACGGGAGTCATGTCAGCGGGAGGGTGGCGTGTTGACCTGATTGAAGGGGATTTATCAAGACATTGTGCTCATCACTACCGTAGTTAATGACGTGTTCTGCTTGTGGCTACAGAATTTCTTTTGTTCTGAAATTGATAATTTTAACTGTGTGACTATATAAAAATTCAATGAATTTTACCATCTACAAGGGTATTTCGGGTTTATTGCCTTTGCCTACTGTTCACTTTTTTCCCCCAGGATAACCCCTTGGAACAGACCCCTGTGAGCAACCTTCTGAGGTTATTATCAGATAAACCACCCACAGACTCTGGTTAGACTAATAAACGGCTTTCCCTGCTGAAATAGTTTAGAAATATTTGGAGAGGTAGCTACTTCTTCGGGTGTGTAGACACCAACATAAGACGATGAGAATTAAATGTTATACAGCCAAGGCTGCAGAATAATCACCAATTGCTGACCCCTCCCCCACCAAAACAAGCCTATAATATAAAATGTGCCTGGAAAAGAATTCCAAACAGTTGTCTGAAAGAAGTTCAAATATTCTACATGTAAGCATAGACAACTAAAAAAAAAATATGAAACAATACATGGAAAAAGCAATGAACAATTTAACAAAAAGAAGCTGTGATGGTATTAATTATATTCCAGACACAGTCTAGAATCACCTGGGAAGGACATTTAAATGAGGGATTGTCTAGATTAGTGTGGCCTGTAGGCATGTCTGGGAAAGACTGTCTTCATTGTATTGTTTGAAATGGGAATGTGCGCTCACTCTGTGTGGTACTGTCTCCTAGTTGTGGGGGAGGCTAATCTGTTGACAGTGATCTGAGCTGGGATAAATGGAGGGGTACCCTTAGGGAGAAAAGGCCTAAGGAATGTTCTGCTCCTAAGAAGCAACAACAACAGAGCAGCTATTACACTCTCCTTGCTGAAGATCCATGTATTTATTGTTGGCAGGACTCTTGCATCTGGATATTGGTTTCCTCTCAGGAAAGGTGAGGAGTTGTTTGAGACATGTCAGAATCTTATCATATCAAAAGTGAAAAAACAATATGCATATGCGTGAACCCTACTTATATTAAATGTAAAAATACCCTGACCTAATCAAGTTCTCAAAACCCAAAGATAGAGCCAGGCCATGGTGGCGCTCGCCTTTAATCCCAGCATTTGGGAGGCAGAGACAGGTGGGTCTACAGCGCTAGTTGTGGGACAGCTAGGGCAGTTACACAGATAAACCCTGTCTCAGCAAACAAACAAAAACAGATGGCTAATTAAATCACCAAGACAAGAGGAACTTTTCAAAGTGTACTGCATCAATATGGTAAGCAGCATGACATAGCTTATTTATTGGGGTTCCGTACAGGAGCAGAGATGACTCAAAACAGCTGCATCACCAAAGCCCTCCCAAACATGGAGTGCAAGTGATAAAATCCCCAGAGCTCTCTGCACGACCTCTAGGCAGCTAGACAGATCGCAGTGTCTCCTCTTGGTAGCTAGGTTGATTGACTTGTCGCCTCGCCCTGCAGCTGTTTACTGTATCCATATATCCTTGGCAAGGGGTCCCCATGAACGCTCTCTTTGATTCTTTTCATCCATGTGAAGCCCGTTCAGTTCCCAAGTCTTTCCTTGTGGGAATGTTTCAATTCAGAGGGAAACAATCCTCGTGGGACAATTACCAGCATGTATGCTAATTAAGCCAATTCAGAGAATGAGTCCTTTAATAATGGCCAGGCCAAGAATAGAGTATTGCCTTCAAAATCTCTTTTGATGCCAGAGCTCAGAGGCACTGGTGGTTTTAAAGATAAACCCCACGATTACATCAGTGTTGGGAGAGGAGGGTTACATCAGTGAGGGAGTCAGAGGAGCCTTGTAACATCTGTCTTTCCACAGAGCTATGTGAATTTTCTTGTTTGATGATGGATGTAGGGGGTGCACAGCATGCACTGTGGGTGCTGCCACCCCCGGGCTGGTAATCTTGGGTGGTACAAGAAAGCAGATCAATAAACAGCAATCCTCCCTGACCGCAGCGTTTGCTCCTGCCTCTAGGTTCCTGCCCTGTTGAAGTTTATGTCCCGATTTCCTTGGATGATGAACTGTGCTGGAAAAGTGTAAGGCAAAGAAACACTTCCTTACCCAAGTTGCTGATAGTCCTGCTGTTTCATCAGAGAGAAAAAAAAAACCCTAAAACAAATACCTATGTGTTTGGTTGGAAGTGTCACCTCAGCTGCTGACACCCCTATATCCAAAGAGTCTGCAATGTTTGGATTGGGGCTTCACCCCAGTCCCTGACACCCATTTTGGAATGTTTGGGTGGAAAATTCCATTTCAAGCCCCCTCCCCTTGGGAGTTGCCCCAATCCAGACTCCACCTCCGAGAAAGTCTGCCAAAAGGTGACCCCTTCCAAGAGAGGGTCAAGACCACTCCCACAGGCTATTTAAACTGCTCCCCAGAGAATGAACACGAGGTCTTCTGTTCTTCCTTTCCCCTCTCCATGTTTTCCTGAGGGTCACCCAGAAGCGCTGACACCCATTAAACCTAGGCTTTTTTTTTTTAAATTCAGTTTGATTTTGTCTGATTATCAAGCCGTACAAACTTTACACTATGCATTTATGGTTAAATTTTAGAGTTTTATTTTTGTAGTTATTCATTAGTTTGGGTGGAAAGAGTGAAAGGTGGGGAGAGGGAGAGAGTGTATCAGAGAAGAATTTTGCGCAATTGTTTGTCCACCTTTATATGAGTTCTGGATATTGAACTCAGGTCATCGGACTTACATAACAAGTATTTTTCCCACTGAGCCATCTTACCTTCCCAGTTAAGTGATCATTGATAGTTTCCAAGAATATGAGATGCTGAAAGTAGTCTTCAGTAAATTATCTTGGGGGAATTATCTACATATAACACTACTACTATATAATAAAATAAAATAATTCAAGTCAGAGTAAATTAAAGACTTAGATGTAACATCAAAAGCTACCAGAAGCAAATGGAACTACTGGCCCCACCTGGACCTGAATCAGTGGTAGACACAGATGGCAGCTGCCCCACCCCTCCTCCACCCCACCCCTGCAACAGCCTTTTGGGTCTGCAGGACTCACAATCAACAGGAACCATCATACCAAGTGCTGCCCGAGATCTCCAGGCTCCAGCACCGAAGAGAGGAAAAACAACAGCTCCATGCCATTCCTATGACTGGGGCAGGCAGTACTCAACCAAGTACCATCTATGACCCAACCAAAAGCCCTAGCACTGGGCAGTTTGGCACCACTGTGGTGAGAGAGTGCAGGGTGGGGATGTGGACAGAGGAAGAGGTGGAGTGGTTTGTGGGCGATGGAGAGAGGCGGGTCTGAAAAGCTGAGGTTGATGAGGAAAGGGCAGACATGAATGGTCTGCTGGCCACCCAAGTCCAGTGTGATGTCGGGGCTTGGCTATGACCAAGGGTCAGGTCTTAATGCTGCAGGGCCCTGGAACAGTCGAGGAGGCCCGTGTTGATGTCTGTGGCTCCTGTCATGCCTAGGAACCGTGAGGGGTCTACTGTCTAGGCTGCCACCTAGGGTCATGTTGCTGTCATGGGGACCATACCAATCTGGATGGCCTGCAGAGACACCCAGGGACATGTTGAGAACCTGGCCCAGGCTGCTGCTGAGGACCATGTCTGGGTCTCCCAATCAGCAGGAAGTAGCTTAGAAAATTATGCCCACCTTCCCAAAAAAATTGATTATGGACGCTTGTCTTTGTTTTGAGTATTGGTTATAAGTTGTTATGGATAATGGTCAGGAAAAAAAAAGCTAAACAAAGGAGATACGATTCAGGGCTCATGTTTTGAAAAGAAAAAAAGAGGGGAATGCTGTGGGATAATGCTATTGTACACAGTAAAGATTTGTCACTAGTATTGATCTAATAAAACAAATTGGCCAATATCCAGGTAGGAAGTATAGAAGAGGTAACTAGACTAGACTAGGATAATTATGGAAAGAAGAAAGGCAGAGACACAGTCTCAAGTCAGATGAAGAGGAGGCAAGATAAGAATGTCTTATTAAGAAAAGATCCCAAGCCACATGGTTAAAAATAGATATGAATTACGGGTAAATTTAAGTTGTAAGAGCTAGTTAGTAATAAGTCTGAGCAAAGAGGACAAACAGTTTATAATTAACATAAGTCTCTGTGGGTTTATTTGGGACTGAACGGCTGTGGGACTGGGAAGAAAAGAAACTTCCATCAACAGGTAGGTTGCAGGGGCAGAAGGAAAATGCAAGGAGACAGAGATAAGTGGCATTTAAATGCATGGTGTGAAATTCACAATGAAGCAATAAAAGTAAATACACACACACACACATACAAACTTATTTTGAAAAGCAGTAAACAAATTTATTCAGCAAAATTCTAGGAAATATGTATTTCAGACAATAAAATTAGTATTTCTTACAATTAAAAAAGGAAAAAACTAGAAAAGCCGATTGATAATGATCTGGATAATATTTATAATACTCACAATGAAGGAATAGATAAGAACATGGATACACATATATTAGAAGAAATAGCTTTCAGTATTACAAATGAAGGAAATCCTATCATCTTCCAAGCATAAACATGCAGTTTTATGCTAAGTGAATCAAGAAAAACATATAAAGACACATTTTGTGTGATCTGATCTATACATGGTATCTCAAAATGTTCAAAACTACAAAAGCAGTTAGAATAGTAGTTGTAGAAGTCAGGAAGAGTTGGGACGTTGAGCCTATAGTTCGTGATCCTAGAGAAGCTAAATAAGAAGGTGAACCCAAAGAAAGACATATAGTCATCCTCCTAGAGATTAACTTTCATCGGGCGATGAAAGGAGACAGAGACAGAGACCCACATTGGAGCACCGGACTGAAATCCCAAGGTCCAAATGAGGAACAGAAGGAGGGAGAACATGAGCAGGGAAGTCAGGACCGCAAGGGGTGCACCCATATACTGAGACATTGGGGATGATCTATCGGGAACTCAACAAGGCCAGCTGGACTGGGTCTGAAAAAGCATGGGATAAAACCGGACTCGCTGAACATAGCAGACAATGAGGACTGCTGAGAAGTCAAGAACAATGACACTGGGTTTTGATCCTACTGCACGTATTGGCTTTGTAGGAGCCTAGGCAGTTTGGATGCTCACCTTACTAGACCTGGAAGGAGGTGGGAGGTCCTTGGACTTCCCAAAAGGCAGGGAACCTGGACTGCGGACTGCTCTTCAGGCTGATGAGAGAGGGGGACTTGATTGGGGGAGAGGGAGGGATATGGGAGGCGGTGGAGGGGAGGAGGCAGAAATCTTTAATAAATAAATAAATTAATTAATTAAAAAAATAGTGGATATTTGTCAATGGGCAGAGAGTTTCAATTACCCAGAAAAATTGTTTTCTCAGTACCTAATAATTACCATGTAGAATCTGTCAATAATTCTGTATTGTAAACTTAGCATAGGAGGAAAAGGAGAAAAAGGAGGCCAGGTGGAGGTTGTACCGGCCAAAGGCACATTCCACTAGTGGCTCAATGCCTTCAATGAAGTCACACCTCCCACATGTGTGCTCACTCTAATACTCCATTTTGTTATGAACCCATAAATCTATCAATATATTGATGAGATCAGAGTCCTTCAGAACCAATCATTTTTTAAAAAATCTCATTTCTGGCCATTGCATTACGGGGGACCATCTAACACATGAGCCTTTCCAAGTTCAGAACATTACATTCTTCCACTAATCTTCAAGGCTCATGCTCACAATGTCACAAAGCCAAAAGCATTCAGTCCATCTCTGAATCTCAAAATCTGAACAGTCTAAATTCTGCCCTGAGATTTAGGGCACCTCTTAGTTGAGAACTATTATAAGAGCCCACTTGTTGGTTCCTGACTGCCCATCAGCTCAGCCCTGAAATAACCACACAAAAACTATATTATTTAAATCACTGCTTGGCCATTAACTTAAGGATATTGCTATATAGCTCTTACATCTAGAATTAATCCATCTCCATTATTTTATACTAGGCTCTTAATCTAGCGGCAAGATTCCAGCATGTCTGTCTCCAGCTGTGGCTCCATAGCTTCTTTTTACTCAGCCTTCCTTCTCCCAGCATTCAGTTTAGTTTGCCCCGCCTCGCTTTACTCTACCCAATCAGAGGCCTAAGACAGTTTCTTTATTAACCAATGGTATATTCAGCATACAGAGGGGAATCCCACATCAGAGATCCCTCTTAAAACTCAAAAGACAAGTCATGTATTTCTGGCAACAAGTGGTGGTACAGGCAAAGTAAGCATTCCCATTTCAAGAAGAATAAGCAAGTGAGAAAGAAATGTAGCAGGAAAGATAGTAAGACTTGTAATTCCTCATCTGTAATTCTGGGCATGTGGTCAGCAGGATGTGTGTTCTTACCTCTACAAAATCCTCAGATGGAAGAGGGTTGAGCTCCTGTCTCCTTCTGTCTTACATTTCTCTCTCAACCCAGTCATATCACTCCCTGTCTTTACCTCTCTAGTACTGGGATTAAAGGTATGTGCCACCACTGCCTGACTTCTATAGTTAACTAGTGGCTTGCTCCACCCTCTAATCTTCAGCCAAGCCTTATTTCTTAGAACACATACAAAATACCACCACAGCTCTGAAAGTCTCTTCTCACACCCATGTCTTTCAAGTGTTCTTAGACTTTTCAGCCTGAGCCTACAATGAGTATATTCTAGCCAATTCCTAAACACCAACAACAAAATCTAGGAAAATAATCAATAACAAGCTCAAAGATAGAATAAAAACTGCCTACCTAGTCAGAGGAACCTTTCTAACAACGCAAATGTCCTTAACAAGCCCCCTATGTGGTTGTTTATCTTGTCACCTTTCTTATATTATATGAGGCAATATTCGTTAGTTTTACTATAATTGTTTCATAATGTATATGCATATGAAAACACCACATTATATATGATAATATTCATAATTTTTGTCAATCATACCTAAAGTTCAGCAAACAAATAGACGAATAAAAGTAATTCACTGATTCTAGGCTCAGTAGCAGTTCTGACCACGAAACAAAGCAGCTGTAGAAACAACTTGAAAGGAGTCTCAGCTACTCTTTGTCCCAGAAAATCCTAGGTGAAATTTATTCACATGGCTTCTGAATACATTTCTGCTGTTTTACATCTCAATAAACCCGTGATTACCTTTACCACGAATCAGGCTTGTTAATCCCAGGTACTAAGGAATCTGAGGCAGCGGAATCATGCATTTATGACAATCCCAGCCTAGACAACATAGTGAGACCTTTCATTAAAGAAAATGATAACAGAGCTCAAATGTTCCTAGGTGTAGAGTGTCTGTTTAGCATAATCAAGGCCCTGCTTTGATTGTTCAGAGCTATAACAACAACAACGAGCAACAAATCTAAATCATAGAAGTGAAAAGCCAAATCAGCCACATGGCCACACTTAGTAATAAAAGACGGGTGAATCCTATCATATTTCCAGAAAGAGACAAACTAGATTATTAGTGGATAACAAAAAAACTAGCCACATGTATCTTTGTTAAACATTTTCTTTTTTTGTTTTTTCGAGACAAGGTTTTCCTGTAGCTGTGGAGCTTTTCCTGAAACTAGCTCTTATAGACCAGGCTGGCCTTGAACTCACAGAGATTTTCCTACCTCTCCCTCCCAAGTGCTGGGATTAAAGGCGTGTACCACCACTGCCCGGCTAACATTTTTAATATATACAATAAAAAAGAAAAACTAAATGAAACGAATGTTAAAGTTCTTATTTCCTAGTAAACAAATAGGTAATACAAACTATCCTAATAAATTACTGATGTCATGACTCAAATTTCAAATTTATAATATAGACACTACCGATATATATTTTAAATAAGCAAATACATGCAGGGTACATTTTGATTTTTCTATCCACAGTCTTAACTTCAAGATTCGCATGATGTTATTAGTGGAAGTAGAGTCTACATGCCACATGCCTAAATATTTCCAAGCTATACTTCAAGCTGATAAACCGACATACCATTTTAAAGTCCAAAATGGGGCCTCCATGTAACCCACCCATGCGAGTATCAACTCACAGAAAAGGCAATCTCACAGGTTTCCATTCTACCATCCTGGTCCTTTAAGAACAATTGGCTCAGCCGGGCGATGGTGGCGCACGCCTTTAATCCCAGCACTCGGGAGGCAGAGGCAGGCGGATCTCTGTGAGTTCGAGACCAGCCTGGTCTACAGAGCTAGTTCCAGGACAGGCTCCAAAGCCACAGAGAAACCCTGTCTCGAAAAACCAACCAACCAAACAAACAAACAAACAAACAAAAAAAGAACAATTGGCTCCAATTTCCACAGAGGTACCCTATCCCAAGTCCTGGAATTGTTTATTCAGTAGGGACAAACCAGGGAACCCTAAAAGATGTCCCTCAGGAATAAATAAATAATTAAATAAATAAATACCAACTTGGAATCTTAGGTCTTACTCTGCAGTGAGTAGCATAGGATACTGTTGGACACAGCCCACTACTCCTCAAGCAATAGGCATCTTTTGACAGTATTTAGGTAATACAATTTATTTACAAAGTAAGGTGAGCTGGGCAGTGGTAGTGCATGCCTTTAATCCCAGCACTCAGGAGGCAGAGGTGGGCGGATCTCTTCAAGTTCAAGGCCAGCCTTGTTTGTATAGTGAGTTCAAGGACAGCCAGAGCTCTTACACAGAGAAATCCTGTCTTGAAAAAACATAACAAATAAATAAACAAACAAATAAACAAATAAATAAATTAAAATATTGACCAAAAGATTTTAGAAGTGTGAGGCTTTTTACGCCACCTTATGGTGCTCTCATGAATATACAATATGATCTTGAAGGAATTAGACAATCTATTTTGGATGAGAATGTGTTTATTTGAAAAGTTATTTTTAAAGCAATTAACATTTCAAGCATAATTTTGTTATAGCACCATCTGTAATCTAATGAGTTATTAAGATTTATGATATAACTGAATACCCCTTTAGCTATGGAATTCATCTATGCACTCAAATATATATATATATATATATATATATATATATATATATATATATATATATAGTGTGTGTGTGTGTGTATGTGTGTGTGTGTGTGTGTGTGTGTGCTTTGTTCTAGGTTTTGTTTTGGCACTGAGGCTGTCTTAAAGACAGAAATCCTTGCTGTCCTAGAGTTTATATTCCAAGATAGTGAAATAGTGGCCAGTATTCATGTTTACATTTCTTCATTAGAGCCAACTTAAAAATTCCACTCATTGCCTTTTGTAATAAACATCTTTAAGAACTGTAGATGAAACTTTGAAAAAATAATTTTATTATGCTTACTTTCTCTCCTCTCAGAAAACTGTCAAAAAGCAATTTTCAATGTCCCAAAACGACTGGACCACTTCTACTTTTGGAGTTTCTATGCATTTTAGTTAATAAGTAAAAGCTAAGATGACTTTTTTTTCTTTAAACAAAATTTCACTTTTAAGGCTTTCTTTATCTACAAACATATTTATTGCTTAGGGGGAACTAATAGTCTTGTGCAAGATTTTAATTTATATTGATGAGGCAAATGCAAAGCAAATGTCATCAGAGCGAAGCTTTTAGTTACTACTTGGTCTTTTTCAGTATGTTTGTCATTGGCACATAAGAAGCCTACTGATTTTAATATATTGATTTCACATTCTTCCAATTGCTGAATGTGCTTTCCAGTTAAAAGGTTTTTGATGATCATCAAGGTCTTGTGTATAATTTGTTCTTTTCACATTTTGCATCCATTTAACTCCTTTTATATTCTATAGATTTCAATGACTTTATTGTCTACTAGTGGAGGCAATGGACATCTTTGTTTTTATTACTTGATCTTAGTGAGAATACTTTGACTTTTTCTTCATTTATCATGATGTTGGCTATAGACTTACTGTTGATAACATTTATTATATTAAAGCAAGTTCCCTCCATTCCTATCTTTTTAAAGACCTTTAGCATAAGGAATATAGGATTCTGGTAAAAGACCCTTTCTCCACTATTTTGATACTTGCTTTGTGTATAAATATCTGATGAATTTTGGTGAAGGTTCCACTGACTGCTGAAAAGAATGTGTATTTAATATTCAGGTGCAATGGTCTGTAGATATTGGTTAGGTCTGTTTTATTTATGACTTCATTTGACTCAAATATTTCTTTGTTGAGTTTTTGTCCAAATGACTAGTCTATTGGTAAGTATAGGGTATTGAAGTCATCCACCAACACTGTGTTGTGTTGATCCTGTGACCTTACGTATAGTAGCGTTTGTTTTATAAAAATGGATATATGTTTTTGATATATATATATCATATATATATGTTACATATATAAACACATTATAATGTCTTTTTATTGAGTTCTTTCATTGATGAGTATGAAGTGATGTTTACTCTCTTTTAATTTTGGTTTCAAGTCCAATTTATAGATAGTAGAATAGTTGTTTTTTACTTCTTTCTTAGTTTTTCTTGGAACGTCTTTTTCTCTCCTTTACCCTAGGCAATGACTATCTTTTATGACAATATTTGTTTCTTTGAGACAAAAATAAGATGGATCTTGTTTTCTAATCAAATCTGCTGGTCTCTTTTATTAGAAAATTTAAACTGTTAACGTTCAGACTGGGTTTTTCCAAAGATGTATATTAATGCCTTTTGTTATGTTTGTGGGTTTGTGGTGTTATATTTAAGTCTCTTCTGATTAATTTTCCTGGTACTGCTTACTTATCCCTGCGGCATCTTCAGTGTGTTTATTCTTCTCTTTAGAACAAAATATTCCTTCCAGTGGCCTCTTTCAGAGCTCATTTAGTGGTCATAAATTCTGCTAGGTTATATTTGGCATGGGACACTTTTCTCTCTCATTGAGTTTTAATACATGATTTCTGCGGTTGATAATGCGGTATATAATGGCATCTGTGCTCTTTCAGAGATTAGGAAACATCTTTCCAGTCCCTTTTGTTTTAAATGTTTCTACTGGATTATGAGGTGTTATTCTGACTTGTCTGCCTTCATAAGTGATTTAATCCTTCTCTTTTGCAGCTTTCAATACTTTTTCTTTAGTCTGTGATTTCATGTTATTCCTATGGGGAGTTACTTTTATTGTCCTATTTGGTGTTCTGTAGCTTTTTGTATCTGAATGTGTGTCTTTTTTTTAAATCTATATTTGTGAAGTTTCTTCTGTGTTTTTATTGAAAATATTTTATATGCCTTTGATGAAGTATTATTCTATGTCTATGCCCATAATTCAAAGATTTGGTCTTTTCATGGTATTTTAGACCTCTCTAGCATTCCTATCATGAACTTTACTGTATGATCCAATTCTCTTACCTTGTCTTTCAGTCCTGATTCTCTATTTTTCACACGATCCGTTCTGTTGGTGAGGCTTTCCACTGACTTTTAATTTGGCTTATTGGGATTTCCATTTTCAATATCATTTCAGTTTTGGTTTTTCTTCAGCAAGTTTGTCTCTTCATTAAATTCTAATTTTGTATCTTGGATTGACTCCCTTGTTGACAGAAGTTTCTGTCCCACCTGGTCCTAGAGCCGTTCAGTCCCCCCCCCCCCAAAACACACAGAGGTCCTACTTTAATTATAAACTGATTGGCCTATTAGCTCAGGCTTCTTATTAACTCTTACATTAGCCCATAATTCTTATCTGGGTTAGCCACATGGCTTGGTACCTTTTTTGGCAAAACAGTCACATCTTGCTTCCCCTATATCTGAGTGATGACTACAGACTGCCTTCTTCCTTTTCCCAGACTTCTACTATTCTTGTCGACCTGCCTCTACTTCCTGCCTGGTCACCCCACCTAGACTTTCTGCCTGGCTACTGGCTAATCAGCGTTTTATTAAATTAAATTATAGTAAAACAATACAACTGACAAATCTTCAAAGGGTGTAAGATCATTGTCCCACAGCACTCCCTTACTTCATTCAAGACTTTTTATTTGCTCATTAATCTCCTTTATCAATATTTTTGATGTCACTGTCTTTTGGGGAAAAAAATAAACTGAAACCAACCCTTCCCAAAGTCCATTCTGTTCTGAGCCTACCTAACAGTGATACACAGCTTTCCAGCATATTGTACTCTTTTTTAATTTTCTTTTTTTTTCCCATTTTGAGACAGGGTTTCTCTGTGTACCAGTCCTTGCTGTCTTCGAACTAGCTCTTGTAGACCAGACTGGCCTTGAACTCACAGAAATCTGCCTGATTCTGCCTCCCGAGTGTTGGGATTAAAGGCATGTGCCACCACTGGCTGGCAAATATTGTACTCTTTTTTTTTTATCAGTCCTCTATGAGTGAGTTCACCATCCTTCACTCTCCTGTCCCTACTCATACTGGAAGTTTATACTTTATCCCTTTCCCCAGTCCTTTCTCCAGCTCACATGGCTTTGAAAGATCATCTCAAGTCTTACCTACTTCAGTCAGTAAATCTTACTTGACAGTGTTAGTATTCATAATTTCATTGTCTGAAAAAAGCATTATATTGAATATACTATTATACACAGATATTAATATATACTGTTTTATATAGATCTAGATTTTTATTCTTTAATCATTACTTTTCAGTAGTTATAATTTTAGGTCAAATATCCTATGATTATAATTGTGAGTAGTAAATTATATAGATTTGAGTATAAGGTAGGTAGTCACTGAAAGCTTGCTGCAGTAACGTAAAATAAAAGACAACCCAACATAGATCCTAATAAGTTTATCTAGAAATCTTATTAGCTTGAAGATGGTAGAATAAAAGCATCGTCAGTTAGCTTCATTGATACTTGTGAGGTTTTAAAACTCTTCCTCCTCTTTCAGTCCCCAAGTCTAGCACAGTTTGTTCTTTACAGTGTACTAATAGAGGCTCTATGAAGAGGGCCTGAACACTTTCAATACCTATGGATCAACTCACTTTCCAGATGTTTACAAACACCTAGATGTTTTGGATGACACAGACATAGCAATCAGACAACTAAATTATGTATTATTATATTTGGTCAACTACATTAAAATTATTCTTAAAGCAGAACCATCATTTATTTAACAGAACCTTTTTTTTTTATGAATGTACAAATCTACACATGATTTTTCCCAAGTTTGACCACCAGATGTCAGCCATTCACTACTGTGATGGTAATAACTTCTTTGAAGAAATCTTCATAAAAAATGTATGTTTGTGGATGTCTGTTGTCTGGCTTCTCCATCTTCTTTCATTCCTCCTTGTTTTGACCATCAGTCAGTGACCAATGAATCAATTAAAATTTTAAGAAGTCAAATATCCATGGTAATCTATCTGAACGTGACATGGATATCTAGGTAATTTGAGAAAAATAATTTATTAGGATAATTAAGAATTCATGTACATAAATGTGAGAAAAACACAAAAACATTTATAAACTTAGGATGGAAATGGGGTACTCAATCCTAGAAATTTTGAGACCAATAAAATGTTTTGAGCCTTTGTTTGAAATAATCATTGAATCTTCTTGTTACATTGTAATTATATGTCTATAGCAGCATTTATTTTCATAGTTTTCAAGCAGTGCCCATTGAAATTAATACACTTCTATGGGCTCCCATATGAACTTTATGACGTGGAGTATCTCGATCTACTTCTATTACTGAGTTGAATATAATAAATTTGTACTTTATGTTCCTTGTACATGGTGGGCTACCTTAGGTTTAACAAATTTACCAAATCTCTTAAAGAAAGAATTTTACTACTTTAAATGTAATAATTTCTTAAATTCATTTTGGTTTGATTTGTTTTTTGTTTTATTATTACTATTACTATTATTATTTAAAACAATATTTTCTCATTTTACTTACCAATCCCAGTTTCTGTTCCCTCCCCTATTTCTGCTCCCTCCACTTTATGCCCATCCCACCCCACATTCTGTTACACCCTTGGCTGAAAGTAGCTTCTTTATTCATTAACCCATAAAAGCAACACACACACAGAAAGAATTCCCACACCATTTGCTCATATTATCGCTCTTCCCTCTATTTGACTGGACTATGGGGGTTTGGCTCAGGGCTTAGCTGTGGATCCCTGCATCTGTTTCCTCAGTTGATGGATGAAGGGTCTATGATTATAATTAAGATAGTCATCAATCTGATTATATGGGAAGGTCAGCTCAGGCTCCCTTTCCCATATTGCTTAGGGTCTTAGTTGGAGTCATCCTTGTGGATTCCTGGGAATTTCCCTGGTGCCAGGTTTTTCTTTACCCCCATAAAGCCCCTTCGATCAAGATATTGCTTTCCTTGCTCTCCCTCTCTGTCCTTCCCCCATCTCAGCCATTCTGATCCCTCATGTTCTTCTCCCCTTCCTTTTCTTCCCACTCCCCTTCCACCCTTCCTTCTCCCCACCATATACACTTCCAATTTTCTCAAGAGATCTTGTCTATTTCCCCAGGGGATTCATAAATATCATTATTAGGGTTATCCTTGTTACCTAGCTTCTCTAGCTTCACGGACTTTAGGCTGGTTATCCTTTGCCTTACATCTAATATCTACTTATGATATTATTGTCTTTGTGGGTTTAGGTTACCTCACTCAGGATGTTTCTTTTTTCTAGTTCCATCCATTTGCCTGCAAATTTCAAGATGTCATTGTTTTATGTGCCTGGGTAGAACTCTGCTGTGTAAATGTACCACATTTTCTTTATCCATTCTTTGGTTGAGAGGCATCTAGGTTGTTTTCAGGTCCTGGATATTATGAATAGGGCTGCTATGAACACAATTGAGCAAATGTCCTTGAGGAATGAGTGTGCATCCTTTAGGTATATGCCCAAGAGTGGTATTGCTGGGTCTTGAGGTAGATTTCAATTTTCTGAAAAACTACAATACTGATTTCCAAAGTGGATGTCCAAGTTTGCACTCTCACCAACAATTGAGGAGTGCTCCCCTTACTCCATATCCTCTCCAGCAAAAGCTATTATCAGTGTTTTTGATCTTAGCCATTCTGACTGTTGTAAGATGTATCTCAGAGTCATTTTGATTTGCATTTCCCTGATGGCTAAGGATATTGAACATTTCCTTAAGTGTCTTTTGGCCTTTTAAAATTCTTCTGTGAGAATTCTGAAAATGGAACAATCTCCCATGTTTCTGGCTAGATAATATGAACATAATAAAAATGACAATCTTACCAAAAGCAATCTATAGATGCAGTGCAAATCCCATCAAAATCCCCACACAATTCTTCACAGACCTTGAAAGAACAATACTCAACTTCATATGGAAAAACAAACAAACAAAAAAAGCCAGGATAGCCAAAACAAGCCTGTAAAACAAAGGAACTTCTGGAGGTATCACCATCCCTGACATCAAGCTCTATTATAGAGCTACAGTAATTATAGAGCCTGGTATTGGCATAAAAACAGACAAGTGGACCAATGAAATCAAATCAAAGACTACAATTTTAATCCACACACCTATGAGCTCCTAATTTTTAACAAAGAAGCTAAAAGTTTACAATAGAAAAAAAGTATCTTCAATAAATGGTGTTGGCATAACTGGATGTCAACATGTAGAAGAATGCAAATAGATCCATATCTAAACCCATGCACAAAACTCAAGCTCAAATGGAAAAAAGACCTCTCAACAGAAATCCAGTCACACTGAACCTCATAGAAGAGAAAGTGGGAAGTAGCCTTAAACACATGGACACAGGAGATCAGTTCCTAAATATAACACCAGTAGCACAGACACTAGGAACAACAATAAATAAATAAGACCTCCTGAAACTGAGAAGCTGTAAGGCAAAGAACACAGTCAATAAGACAAAACAGCAACCTACTGAATGGGAAGACATCTATACCAACCCCACAACAGACAGAGGACTGATCTCCAAAATATATAAAGAGCTCAAGAAATTAGACATCAAAATGCAAATTAATCCAATTAAAATTGGGGCACAGATTTAAATAATTTCTTTAATGCTTAAAGAAAGAATTTCATTTTGGTTATCTACTAAGCAATCATTTTCTTCCTTCCTACCTCGATTTTGTCTAGCCCTTCTGTAGGGCTAGAGGCCTGAGGAGATGTTTATTTCCTAAGCTTCTTAACCATGAAGTTGTTCAGATGTTGATACAGAATGTGTGGGGAAGTTTTCGGAAAGGCTTTCAGGCAAAGTCTTACTTGTGAAAGAATGAGCTATAAGGACTGGTGAATAAATCTGTGAAAAACCATCAACATTACATACTATGGTTTCACACACACAAACAAAAGAGTGTTGCTGTATTTCTCAATCCTTCTGGTGATAGAGACATGTGGGGCATAAAATGAAGACAGGGAACAAGAAGGAGTAACACTTTAAATTTTTCCAGGAATTTTATATCAAATAAAAAGGATGTTCTAGAGAATGAAACCAATATGAAGAAAACCAGAGCTCTGAAAAAGACACAGGAAGATAGAGATAGAAAGAGTCACTATAATCGCATACAGATTTCAGATATTATTGTGTCCCTATACTTTTTTGCCCTTGAATTTTGGAACCAATATCCACCATCTCTCCCTTGGAAAAATCAGTTAAAACCAACCCGGTGAGATAAGAACTTTGGTAGAAAGTAGGAAGCACTTTTGGGTGTGGCCCAGATGTAATCTTTCCTGGTTTTGTCTGCCTCCTTTCACCACTGAATGGTGAATGCATGAGCTCAGTCGCTTCTGTGGCTGATGCCATCCTTCGTGACTTCAGAACCCAGTCTTTCCCACCTTCCAATGTAAAGACCAGCAGCTTTCCAGGAACATTCCATGACTTCTGGACGAAATAAGGACTGAAGAGAAATTTAGCAGCATGGATTGAGCAGCTCCTGGAGCCTGACCCTCTCTCCCCAGCATGTGGATGGCCACTGTTGGTCTACTCAGTTCCTATCACACAAACTAATCTGATAAATTGCTTTTCATGATGTATATTCATCCTCCTGGTTTTATTCCTCTAGAGAACACTAACACACATGTGTCTTATTGAGGAATGATTATACTCCTAAATTCACAGATAGCACAAATTATGAGAAAGAGAAAGTAAAATGTTGGCAAAATGTTAGTCACTTTTGTATGTAAGTGAAAAGAGAATGGGTATCATTCTTTAATTTGTCTTTAATATTTCCTATAGTTTTATAATTTTCACAATAAAATGTGGAGAAATAAAACATACTAGTTTACTCTCATGGTTCAGAATGAGTAGGATTGAAAATATCACAGCTTTGCTTCATCTTTTTATTTTCTTCCATAATTTTGATTGTTATTTAAAAGTTTTTTCATACAATAAATTCTGATCACTTTTTTCTCCCCCATCTTCTCCCAGATCCTTCCCCCCTCCCCATCCAAATCCACATCCTTCCTTTCTCTGTTTTTAGAACACAGACAACTAAAAACAAGAGTAAAAGAAGGAAACAGAATAGGACAAAACGAATACAAATTCTGGAAACAAAAAGAGCCAAAGAAAAGGCACAAGAAACACATATAGGCATGTAGACACACACCAACATTTATACATAGAATCCATAAAACCACAAAACCAGAACCCATAATACAGAAGCAAAAGCTCTGTAAGGTTAAAAAATGCACAGACAAAGCATTATGAGACAAAATTATTAAAAAAATATTATTTATTTTTGTTGGTATTGGTCACCTACTACTTGGCATGGGTCCCACCCTTAACAATGGTTTGTATTCCCAGCTTTTTATTAATAGGGTATGGGCATTTTTTTGGGTTTATACTTGATAGACTTATAATTACTGCTTCTATAATACTTGGGGTTATAGGCCAATTTAAAATGGTCATCTAATCTTTATTTAACTTTAGTGGGTAGTATATATATATATATATATATATATATCAAGAAAATTAATTATTCATTTCTTTTGGGTTTTCCAATTTGTTGAAGTAAAGTCCACATGATTCTCTTGATTTCCTCAGTGTCTGTTACGTACTCATTTTTGTCTCTAATTTTGTTAGTTAATGTCCTTTTTCTGTGTCTTTTACTTAATTTGGCTAAGAGTTTGTCAATCTTACTGATTTTCTTGAAGAATCAGCTCTTTGTTTTATTGATTCTTCATATTGGTCTTTCTTGTTTGTTTCTCCTATATTGATTTCAGCCTGACTTTGATTTTTCTTGCTTTGAAGATGGTCGCTTAAAAGAAATCCCACACTAGCTCAGAAATGAGAAATAGATTTATTTAGGGGTAAACTTACAAAACAGAATCCTCTGCTAAAAAGGAGATCAGAAACCGAAATCCGCAACTGGAACGGGGAGGGGTGGGGCCTTACACATGCTCTGCATCAGCATATATAGTATAAGAGGCCACGCCCCTGGGGGGGTAACCACTAGCTGTAAGACTTCCTACAGCAGCTGTCTACTCTTGGAAGTTATTTCTTTGTTGTCTTAGGATGTTCAGGTGTTCCATTGAATTACAAATAAGAAACCTCTCAATTGTTTTTAGATAGTGCTATAAACTTGTCCCTTAGAATTACCTTCATTGTGTCCCATAAGTTTAGATATGCTGTTTTAATTTTCATTTAATTCTAAAAATTCTTAAATTTCATTTCTAAATTCTTTTTCAACTCATTTTTCATCCAGTACTGAGTGGTTCAGCTTTCATGAGTTTGTAAGCTTTCTCTTGCTGATATCCAGCTTCAATATCTAATGGTCAGATATAAAGAGTACAAGGTGTTCTTTTAATTTTCTTCTAATTTATTTATTAAAGATTTCTGTCTCTTCCCCACCACCGCCTCCCATTTCCCTCCCCCTCCCCCAAACAAGTCCCCCTCCCTCATCAGCCCAAAGAGCAATCAGGGTTCCCTGCCCTGTGGGAAGTCCAAGGACCACCCACCTCCATCCAGGTCTAGTAAGGTGAGCATCCAAACTGCCTAGGCTCCCACAAAGCCAGTACGTGCAGTAGGACCAAACCCCTTCTATCTGTTGAGACTAGCTTGGTGTCCAAGTATGTGGTCAATTCTAGAAACAGTTCCACGAGTTGCTGCGAAGAAGGTGTGCTCTTTTGTGTTTGGGTGAAATTTTCTGAAACATCAGCTAGGTCCATTTGATTTATGATGTGATTTATCTCCAGCAATTCTGTTTAGCTTTTTGCTTTGATGGTCCTCCCATCTGTTAGCAGGAGCTGGGCATTGAGGTCATCCACTGCAATTGTTTGAGGGTCAATATGTGGTTTTTAGCTATAGTAGTATTTCTTTTATGAATTTGAGTGCCCTTGTGTTTGATGCATAAATGTTTGGAATTATAAAATAACTTTGGTGGATTTTTCCTTTAATGTTCTTTAGTGTCCTTGCCTATCTCTTCTGATTAGCTTTGATTTGCAGTCTATTTTGTCAGATATTAAAATGGCTATTTGCTTAAAAAGGTCCATTTGCTTGGAATATGCTTCTCCATCCTTTTACCCTGAGATAATTGATGTCTATCCTTTGTGTTAAGGTGCATTTCTTGGATGAAGCAGAAAGGTGGATCCTGGTTTTGAATCTATTTTGTTAGTCTGTGTTATTTTATTGTGGAATTGAGACCACTCATGTTGAGAGTTACCAACGAGCAGTGTTTGTTGATTCCCACTATTTTGTTGTAGTGGTGTGGGTTTCTTTTAACCCCTTCTTTTGATTTGTTGGTCTGACATTATTTATTCCTTGTGTTTATTTGGGCGGTTAGCTACTTCATATTGAAATTTTCCTTCTAGCACCTTCTGTTGAATTAAATCTGTAGATAGACATTTGAATTTGGTTTCATTATGGAATGTCTTTCTCTGTTGTGTTCGAAGGTGTAGCTTGGTATAGTAGTCTGGGCAGACAGCTGTGGTAGTTTGTGTAACATTCTTAGTGATCCCTCTGGCTTTTGGAACTCATTGAGAACTCAAGTGTTATTAATGTGGTCTGCCTTTGTGTGTTATTTGTTTTTTTTCTCTTAGAGCTTTTAATATTTTTCTTTGTCCTGTATATTTAGTATTTTGATTATTACATGCTACGAAAAATTTCATTTCTGGTCCAATAGATTTGTCTTTCTGTATGCTTCCTATAGGCATCTTCTTATTTGGGTTTAGGAAAATTTTCTTCTATGATTTGGTTAAAAATGTTTTCTGTGCATTTTACCTTGGCTTCTTCTCCTTCCTCAATTCTTATGGTTCATAGATTTTGTCTTTCTGTAATGTCCCAGATTTCCTGTTATTTTGGGGGGGAAGGAAGGAGCTGGATCATTTAGATTTAACAATGTCTTTGACCAAGGTATCTATTTCTTCTATCTGGTCTCTAATGCCTTAGAGTCTCTATTCCATCTCTTGTGCTTTTTGAGCAAGGCTTACCTATGAGGCCTCTGACTTCCTAAAGTTTTCATTTCCAGTATTATTTTAGACTGGATTTTCTTTAATGATTCTATTTAAACATTCATGTCTTGAACTAGTTTCATGATTTCCCACCACTGTTTGTTTGTGCTATCTCACTTCACTAAAGGATCTATTCATAACCTATTAACTACCTGTAGCTGGTGAGGTCATGGACCTTAGAGGAGAACTTAACTGCCACTTTCCTAAACCAGTATAGTTCCCAACTTCATTCTAAACACGTTCCCTTCTAAGTACAGATAAGTATATTGTTTACTCTTCATCAAAGTCATGCCTTTTTACAGCAGAGATCATTACAGAAATCTACAAATGCAGAGAGAAACTGGCTATGAGGTGCCCAGCTCTAATCGATGTATATAACACAAACCCTACACCCAAAGCTCAGGAAACATGGCAGAAGAGAGGGCTGAAGAACTTTAAGTGCCAGAGGATCAGGAAATATGTTATGACATTGTGCCTCCTAGCTACAAACTCAATATTAAATATTCTGCCAAAGATATAACTTGTTTGGTTTTTAATTTTTGCTTTGTTTGTTTTGTTTTGAGACAGGGTTTCTCTGTGTAGCCTTGGCTGTCCTCGAACTAACTGCCTCTGTAGACCAGACTGGCCTCAAATTCATAGAGATTCACCTGTCTCTGCCTCCCCAGTGCTGAGATTAAAGGTGTGTGCCACCACCACCCAGCTTTGGTTTTTAAATTTAAAACAAAAACTTTTTGAACCTTCAAAGAATTTTTACTGTTGAAGGTTTATTTGCAGTTTTTGTTGGCACGACATTTGGGTAGTTGGTTGCATCACCCATATGCAGATCTTACTTTTTACATAATATTGCAATGTACACTATAGACATAAATAATATTCTGTAGAAAAGTTATATAAAACATAGGCATAAGGGATTTACATATTAGAGCCAGGTTATGACTATTTCATTGCTCTAATGACTGCTTTCTTTTATTTTTATATCAATCTATCAATCCAGATCTAACATTTGGTTTCAAAAACCAGAAAGGGTTTTGGCTCTATCCCTTCCCTTGGGTAAACACACACTCTCCTTCTTCTTCCTCTTCTTCTTTTCTTTCTTTCTCTCTCTCCCTCTCTCCCCTCCCCTGTTCTTTCTCTCTCTCTTCCTCACACTGGCTCCTCCAAAGAACCCTCCAAGTTCATTTTACCATCTAAAAACATTTGCCTGTTCCTACCTGAAAATCTGTTTTATTATAGCCTCTGCTTTTGTGAGTGGTGCAAGTTTTGTTCTGAAGTTTTGTTCACAACCTGGATGAACTCAGTTCCCAGTCTCACAAAATGCCTTTTCTCATGATCTCCACGAGGTTTCTGGTTTTTACAGACATAGTTAGAAAATTCTATAGGCAAGGACAATGATAATATTCATGTCGAAATCACAAAAAGGGCAGGTCGAACCTGACATGGTGTGGGAGAATGGAGCAAGTTTTGGGAATGAATTTCATTTCAAAGGGAAGAATCATGGCTTCACAAGGTTTCCACAGATATGACAGTGACTTTCCCAAAAGATAAGTGTTCCCGCAGCTCTGCAAATGGGGTGCCCCATTAATTGTACACTTTGTAAGTGTCTACACTTATGAATCTGTCAGCTGTACATTTACTGTACAGTCTTGTGGACTCCAACAATCCTTGCCTTTTCCAAAGTGGAGCCTAAGATTTCCATTCCTATAGACCTTTGACTTGCCTGTGGACTCAGGTCTGGACCCAATAAGTCACTGACTCAGACAACTTCATAATATGAAATAGCAAGCAGTCTGAAATTCTCCACGGTAAGGTTCCTGTTCCTCTCCACTCCCATCCTTCCATTTATTTCTTCATTTCTGTGTATCAAATCTCAAAACCCAATTCCCTAGACTCTCCTTTCATGCTGATCTGGCTGATGAGCCCTTTCCCATCAAACTCTTTCCCCCCATTCTGCTTCTCTATGTTGCAGGACAGACTGTGAACACTTAGGTCTTTTTTTTTTCTTTGACACAAAAGGTCCACTTGAAATCTGGGATCTCTTCTCTCCTGAGGGATGAATGTCCTAAATCCTGGTCAGAACAACAGCAATAGCAACAAAGACAAAAATACAGTTTTTGATGCTGGTTTTAAATTATTCCAAGTGTGCTCCGATAAGATCTTATCTGTCAAAGTGTCAAATGGGCGTTGCTGAAGTAGGAGCAGTGGAGGCAGGAGCATAGCAGCCACTATGCATAGGTTAAGTAGGCAGACTTTCCTGTACTGTTTATGCTCACTGAGTAACTTGCTCTGGAGATGGGATTTGGCTCTCTCACTTCAGACTCAAGCATGTTCATCCCCAAATGTCCTCCAAATTCCTGTCCTGGGTAAGGGAAAAGAAAACAGTTAAAGAGTAAAGGATTGAACTCTTAAAGATGGTAAGGTACTTCCGCCATAGGATATTATTATATGAGTTTCATCCATATAATGAAAAACAAATACTGTAAAGGGAGGCAGAATGTAAAAACTAGCCCCCAACTGTGTGACAGAGAGGAGAAAGAATGAAGTTGAACTGCTGGTACCCTGCTCTCATCTGGGAACTGGGCTGGTAACACCACTTAGGGAGATTTAGGAAGTTATTCTCTACCTGGAGATAAACAAACCTGTTTTGTTTATTACATTTTATATTCTTATATTATATTTGTTATGTTATACAGATTCCTGTACCTCCCAGCCTTCTCTTGAAGTCTCTTCTGCAATCTTGAAACAGAGACACAGGCCCAGTACTATTCTGAACTAAAATTAAGTAATGCTTAAATTTCTTCTCTCTCAGCCTCTATTTGTGTGAGACCTCACACTGTAATTCCAGTTACTCTAACAGCTACATATGGACTCTGCTTCCTTGAACTGAGACCAGGCAAGTCTCTCCTCTGTTTATTTTGCTAATTTTGGCCTACCTGCCAAGGCCACGGGTACCATCTCCTCCTACATCCATATTAACCTAACTAAAGTGTCATTTTAAAGAAAAGGGTGTAATGATCCACAGATCCACATTTAACATGTGGAATCGTGGATCCCACAGGGACTTGTGCCTTGAAGGAGCAGGGGCTCGAGTTTTCATGCAGCTGAGCTCAACCAAAATGACATCAGGAAATCTTCCAGTTCTGTTGAGCACTCAGAAATCCACTTTAGCCATTTTTATATTAGACTAAGGAGGTAAAATCTGACCTCTAAGGTTCCTCCTCCTATGAAAGTGGGATAATTTTTTTGGTAATTTTAATGTTTTTAAATTTGAATTTAACATGATACATTTACTGGCCTCTAAAGAGGACCCAAGAGTTTTCCCAGCCATAAGTCTCAAACACTGGCTTACAAATCAAGACAGCTAACACTTTGAAATTTAACATAGATTCCAATAGGGACTCGGGATAAATCACTAAACTTCCGCCTGTGAGGAGCAGCTGCACAGGCTCTGCTGGGTCTAAGCATCTATTATTCATGCCTTCTATCTCTAGACCCATTTTCCTTTGAGATAAAATGTTCTTTTCTAACTCAGTACTTCTTTGTTCTACATGTATCTGCTTTTGTTTCTGTCCAGTCTAACAATATGTAAGCTTCCCATCCACAATAAGGATTATAAAAACATAATCCCAGGCCAGGGACGTAGGTAATCTTCAAATCTTCACTCTCCCTCCTCTTTTCCAAAAGCAATTCCCCACTTTGATCCTCACCTCTGCAGAGCACCTGCTATGCCCTCGTCTTCCTCTCCGCTCCCATCTCCAGAGGACCAGCAGCTCTCCCATAGCCTTCCTCAACACTCCATCCCTTTGTCTCAGCCTTCAACTCCAGCAGACATTCACTGGGAAGCTACAGCAGCAGAGAAGCAGGTGGGTTAAGGGAGCAGGTGGTTCAGGAAAGCAGGTGGGTCATTTTAACTGTCCTCAGTGTCTGGAGAGAGCGGGTTAAAGACTTTCAAAAGCCTCAGGGAGCTAGGAAACTCAGGAGGGGGACAGTTGTCAAAGTGATAACATCTGCAAGCAGTTAGAACTAGGAAGCTCCTGCTAGTCAACATGTCAACCTTCATTGAGATTTACAACTCTTGAGACTGTAGGGGAACAGAGCTGCATATGGGATTTACCACCCTCAAGCCCTTTGTGCCTCTGCAAAGTCTCTGCTCCCATCTCCATGGAGGGACACCTACCTTTCATTGTTCTGATAGAAGACAATTTGCTTCTGTTATGGTTGATCTCCTTCCCCCCAATATGGTTGGGTATTACTATAACGTTCATGCCACTATTGCACCTAGCTCAGGCAGGTTGTAAATGAACCTCTCAAACTTCACACTGGGTGAGGCTGATGCTCCTCCATTGACAAACATAGCCCCTTTAGCCCTATGAACACTAGTCTTTCCAGATGAAGCTTTCTGTTGAGCACCAACTTGATTTTTTAAAAATGTTCTACGACAAGTCTTTAGCAATAGGTTCTTACCACAAATTCTGGAGGCTAACCAATTGACATTATTTTTGACAGTAGCCTGTCATCTTTGGTGGAGTGGACCTCTATAAGACTTGATTGGCAAACAACTCCAAAGGAAGCCACCCATTCCTAGTACTTGGGATTTTATTTGAAGGTGTATGGTATCTATTTGGTGTATTGTTCCTGATTATGGGGTAACTCTGTTTAAACTCCTTTTATATGCATATATTTTAGGAGGCTTCTACAGTGCTAATTTCCATAGTTTTTGTTTGTTTGTTTTCAAAAGGCCTTAAGTGTTAGTTAACCCTGCCCATATTCCGTTATCTACCCTGTACTCCCACTTGATTGCTCATATCCCATTTTTCCCATCACTCCTTTGTAACTTGGTATTCTACTTCCACTTCCTTGTTGGACAGTCTTCTAAAAGAGGGATCTGAGATCTCTGGAGCTCTTGCACACACGGAAGCTACTTTCCCTGGTGGAAGGATACTCAGTGTTTAAGGCTAAACAGAAGTTACTGGAAAGTTCTGGAATTGAAGAAAACGCTTGCAGATGAGACTTTGTGTGTGTGTGTTTGTGACCTGAGTATGAGGTACTGGAAGTGGGTGGCTTCTGAGTAAAAAGTATCACTTTATTGCCTCATTTATTTGGAAATATGATTTGGTCTGACAGTATGTTACGCTCAGTTACTCTCTGCACAATGTATTTCTTGGAGGTGGGCCATGGAACAGGAGGCCAAATGACCAAAGGTGTTTCTTAGTAATGCAACTCTTTGGCTCACAATCCAAAAAGTGAAACAAAAGCTGTGGGACTGTGTCCAGGGCTATTCTCTTGTAATGAGTATTCCTGCTCTCAGCCACCCAATGTTTAAGTCTTGTTTGCTATAGGATACATCAACAATGACTTGCAGTTTAGCCACCTGTCGAATAAGTGCTAATGCAAAGTGCATGACTTTCATTGTTGCTGTCTTAGATATTTGATGTATAGAAAATTTAGGTTAAAGGTTAGGGATGCATGGGTAAGAAGATACTGATTTAATAAAAGAAGCTAAGAAAAAAAGGCATTTATGCATATAATAATTTAGGCCCAACTCAGTGAATGACAAAGCCATTAATTTAACCTCTCTAAGTAATACTCTCTGACCAACTTGATTACACTATAAACAAAAACACAGCTGTTTACCTATGCTTCTTAATTAGGCAATCATACCATTTTAATAGCCAGCATAACACATTGAACAATTAAGGCACCCAGAGTGTGTGAAATTGTCGAAGAAAAAGTTTGAAAAATTACTTCAAAACTTCTTTCCTTTTAAATCATCTGTAAATTACAACCGAGGGAAAATAGAATTACCTGTGTCCAGCTGGTGGACAGAAATGGCCATACTCCAAGGCAGTGACTTTCAACCCTGACTTGACTTTAGACTCTTCTACAGAAAACCTAAGACCATCACTGTCTGCTGAAATCCATTAAAGGCCAACTACAGTACAGGAGGGTGACTGAAGGAGTAACAAAGCTCTTACATTCTTCTGTCAACAGAGGGCTGCGATCCTATCCTTTAGGGTGTGTCTCAGGCAAAGCAATCTCTAATTGACTCAGTAAATAAAGTTCAGCTAAAAACAACAGTCAGTCAACAGTCAGTGGAGAGATTGCTTGGAGTCAACGCAGGTCATTTGTTTCTCTTTCCCACCGTTGTTTAATGGTGTAGATGGCTTCTGGTGAAGTAGTGCAGGGTTACAATGTCTGGGGAAAATGATTTCTGTAATTTCTTTCTTCTGATGCTACTTGTTCATGTTAAGAGATACACATGAGCTGGGAGGTGGTGGTGCGTGCCTTTAATCCAAGCACTTGGGAGGCAGGTAGGTGGATCTCTGTGAGTTCAAAGCTAGCCTGGTCTACAAGAGCTAGTTCCAGGATAGCTTGGACTATTAAACAGAGAAACCCTGTCTTGATAAATGTAAAAAGAAAACACACACACACACACACACACACACACACACACACACACACACACACAGATCTGCAAAATGTATTTGTCTACTCTGCCTCTGCTGCTGAAGAATTCAAATTACCCTACGTGGCACTAGGGCACTATGTCTCTGAAGACACTTGGGAGTCAATTGTTTTGATCTTAATATTAAGAATACTAAATGTTTAATGAACTCATGAATTATGTAAGTAATCAAGTATTACTTAATGAGCTACTAGAAAATCTGGAGTCAAATTTCTTGCTCACGAGCAGGTTTCACAGGCTTGTATCAATTATTCCATTTTAATAAGCTACTTCCTTTTCCTTGTCTCCCTGTATTTTATCACTTTGATCTCTTTGTATCAATCCCTCACCAAACTGCTCAGATATGATCAGGTGTATATATTTAAAAATTATAGCAGGTGGAGATGATTATCCAATTTTGAGGCAGAAAAGACAGCTCTGGTGTAAACCGACTAACTTCCCTGTAAGAAAGCTTGGATTGCATCCAAGCCAGTCTATGTCACATGCATCTTGCGTACTGGACTAATTCTGCCTTGCAATAAAAAGTCCTAAGGCAGAGTTGAACATGCTCACAAACACCCAAACACTGTTCTTCTAGGTGCCTCAAGAACAATGTGGTGAGAAGAAGAACATGAAAGGATAGTCAGAGAGAGAGAATGGATTGTTTTTTCATTTGAGAAACCACTGGAACCAAAAAACAGGATGCGTTTACTTGAGGGTGAGTTTAACATATAGAAGGGTGGAACATTTCCAATTAGATAGAATCACAAAGGGAAAAAACAATTCAATAAGATTTTAAACAATAACATTTTTGAGCAAGTACCTTAGTGGTTCACCTCCTAAGATGTCTGAAACACAATTGGGCATTTTGATGGAAGGTGTCTCGAGTCAAATCATTTAGATTGGAAAGCTATCAGGTTCTAAGTTACACTGATGTAGCATTAAAAAATATTCTCAAAAAGTAATCAGAAGTCAGTGTGAGGACTTCCCCTGTATTATAAGGACCTTTGACCTTGGGGTTAAGTAATTCTTTAAAGAAATAGAACAATAGTCAACTATGCTGATGGATCCATTTGTGTTTGACCTCTGAGACATAGGCTCCCTCCAATCAGCCATTTTTACTATTTAATATACTAGATGTAAAACGCGTTACGATTTTTCAAAGAGAACCTGTTTTTTTCCATGTTTGAATAACCATACTTTTTAATATCGCTTGGCCACTTAAAATTATCGTCTACATTTTACGCAAAGCATTTATTTTGGTCGAAAAGAATGAACCAGTTCTACTCTCTGGTTTGTGTAATTATTAAAAGATGTGCATAAAGTGTTTCAAGTATGCAAAAAAAATTCACAAAATACACTCGGATTGCTAATGCTCTGAAAACACTTTATTACACAAATTACATTCAGATTCCGAAAAATAGTGTTCTAACAGTGTAACCATCTAAAAATAAGACATCCCGGAAACACACCAACTGAAGAGAAATTTAAAAAAAGAATTTAAATAGAGACTTTTTAAAATTTCTCTCATCGCAATATAATGTTAGTGATTTTAAAAAAATAGAAGGAGATCTAGCAGCTTTTCGTTGTGCAGCGCAAAGGTTCTCTTGACTGCCACGGGCTGAGAATGCTGAACAGGAAAGGCACCAAAGAAAGACACTGGCAACGGGGCGCGGGTCGGGAAAACACTGTGTGTTCAAGCAAAGAATGGGGCTATTTACATCCACAAAAAAGTCCCCCAGTGTAAAGGAGCGAAACTTCCATCCTGCGGTGGGAGTGCGGCAATGGAAGAAGAGGGCGGTTTCTCTACTCTAAGTTCATATAAAGACAATGGCACTGTAGTGAACTGTTAGGCAACCCCTCACCTAGACACAGAAGCCAACATAACCGAATGAAGTAAATAAGGTGGTGTACAGTCCCACACAGACTAGTACAGCTTACAATCAATGCACAGAACTTTACACACACTAAAGGGAAAGGTATCTGGGCATCCTTGGTAAACCTCACTCCGCCGAGAGGAGCGCCTGGCGTTCAGGAGGAAGGCGCAGGTGCGGGCAGCGGGGCCGAGTACTCCTCTTCTGATTCACTCCCATCATCTTCGTCTTTCTCCTGGTCGCTGCCCTCTGTGCTAAGGCGGTCAAATCCTTTCCTGCTGTAGCCTTTACGCCGGCTTGCGAAGAAATTTCCTAGGTTTAAGCCTCCGCTTCCTTTTCCTGGAAAAGAAAAATACCGAATGACATTGTACAGTTAAAATTTGCACAAACAAGCCTGTTCCCTTGTAAACTTTCAAACATTTTAAACAAGGACAGAAGTTGGGAATGGGAAAGGGCTAATTTTTTTTTTAAAGAGTGATATTCAAAGAGATTTGTCTTAACCAGACGAACACTACTCAACAAACTCTACCAAAGTAAACAATGAGATTCTAAGCTCCACCAGAATATGTTTCTACAGGCATAGTTCAGATTCATTATTCCTACTGTTTCTCTGCAGCCCTCCTGGACTGGCAACTCCTAAGCTGCTGTTCATTTCAATGACTTTACGAAAAGGTCTTCTTCCCTAAGACAAGCACGGACACTCCAATATCGGTGACAGCAAGTTTACCAAAGACAAAGGCAAACAGAGGAAGGCAGGGAAAAGGAACGAGATAATACGGAAAGGCAAATAGGAAAAAAGAAACAAGGCCTGAACTGTGTTGCCAGGCCCTTGCTTCAAGGTCTTTACTCAGCATTTATGCTGGGGGATGGCTACACTGCCCATTAGGTGCTGAATTTTCAGGATCAAAATACAAAACAGGGCCTTGTTCTTCACAAGACACAAGCTTGTTGACTCTGAACCAAACATGAGATTCTGAAGGTCACAGGCATACCTCTGAATCTTCCGAGTACTCTTCCAGAACTTGGCTCGGGTTTGTGTTCAGAATCTGCTTTAAACAGAACGGAAAAACAAAACAAAACAAAAAAACAAAACAAAAGACAAACAAAAAGATGGCACATTTTAAATGTGTCCCAATCACCCTCCTGTATCCAAGGGCTCAACTGTCAACATGAAATCAGGAACTCACAAGTGACTAAAAAGTTTTATTTAAATGAGATTTTAGAAAAGGCTATATATCATTGAGAAACATAAAGGGGGCTGAAATGGTTGAAATTGAGATGTATATAAGGGGGAGTATCTTGCCTTGCTTCTTGCCTCTTATAGGCTGTAATTGTGATATACTAATTCTCGAGTCTCAGGTCCCTCCCACTCTGAGAAATGAGAGGTCAGTATCCATCTCCCCATATCTGTGATGTATAAGAGGGAGTGTTACATGAAGGGTAAAATCACACTGACCAATGCTCATTTTTTTTTCTTACTTTGTAATGGAATAGAATTAACTTAGCAAAATACTGTAAAAAAATGTAAGCTTTTGCTAAAAAACTTCAGGGCTATTTCTTTCTCTGTTAACAGAAGCATACAATCCTGCTCTGGATCTACAAAACCTCCTTCATAGGAAGCCGATGTGAAGGCAGATGACATGAAACCCCAACTAATTCCCATGCACTTAAGGAGACCTCAGCCCTTTCCCCCGAGGCTCCCATCTGTAAGAGAAGTCAATTTCTCTTTTTTTATGGAGAGGTAGAGCTCCCAAGGGAATCCAGTTGTCCCCTGCTATGTCTCTGTGTGTTCTCTCTTTCTCTCATTATTCTTTCACGGGCTATCCTCAGAGAAGCATCAGGGTACCCAGCAGCCTCTAGACAAGAGCTAAAAGGCAGATGGCAGCTGACAGATAGAAAACAATATGGAGAAAGCACTGCAAGAAAACCAAGAATAGACTCAGATCCACAAAGACGTGGTGCCTTCCTCGGCCAGTCCTGTGTGCCCCGTGCCTAGCTGGGTGTCCGGGCCGACTCTCAGTGGAGTGCACAACCAGGGTGTGTACAATCAATGCAAACCAAACTTTAGGAGGGTTCCTCTCTCTCTGTTTCTCTCTCTCTCTCCCTCCCTCCCTCTCTCCCTCTCTCCCTCCTTCTTTTTTTGATAAAAACCTGTTGATGAAAAACAATTCTTGAAAATAGTTGGCAGGCTAATCTACCTTTTCAATTAAATGTCACAGAGTTGCATAGAAGTACACTTTTCTTAAATAACACATGGGGGCACAATGTTGCTCCCTTCCCACACAGCCTTAGGCTTTAGTTCCATGTCACATGTCCCTAATAGCAAATGGGAAAGCAGGCTTTCTTGACTCAGTAGTCACTTCCTCTCCTGGTTAAATAGCCGAGAGTCCTGCCATATGCCGAGGCCCTACCTCCCACTGACATTCTTTGTCGTTTTCACCGCATTACCATCTTTGGTTAAAGTTTTATACATCATCTTTTATGTGTCGTCTATTTTGTGAGTGTCCTCTACTCATCTGACCCTTTCCAACAGTTATCTTATTGAACAACTAGTATCAAAAAGTGCTGCCTGTGCTGGGCACATCCAATTGATACCACATCACACATTTGTCTTCTTAAAGTGTATGTCTCACGACATGGCCGGTTTTCTTTCTATTCATGACAATTCCAGGTTCATAACAATCCTTTTTGGGAAGAGCTAATTACATTTTTTTCCCCAAGATTTATATGAAGTCAATAAAGAGTTAATGAAAACCTAAGAAACATTACTTTCATAACTCATTAAATGGAATCCTCCATTCTTTGTTTCAGGGTCTTTTTCTGTGTTAAGGCTTTTGTCATGGGTACCTAAATCCCTGCCATTGGCTGCCTGACCTCAGAGACCAGACTGTGTTTCCTGATCAAATGCTGCCTCCCACAGTGCTCTGCCTTAGGATCCAGAGGCTGCTACTTAAAAGTGTGATATAAAAATGATATCAATTATTCATTTCAATATAACTGAAAGGGCCTCAAATGATGACAATTTTTTATCTTTATTTTTAAATATACTGACTAATGGTACTGGACCCTGCCTCATTCATTTGGGAAATCTAACGGTCAAATTTATGACTATTCAAAAACTAAGTGGTTTGCTAGGACAGGAGGATTCTGGGTAAAGGAGAAGCTTGAGATGGGCATCTCTTTTTAGTTCTCTATGACCGACATTACTCTTTATACTTGCTAGTGACACTGGTGACATAGTAGGTACCAGATACTTTGGCAAATGCGTAGTGTCCATTGCTCTATCTCACTTTCACACAACCTCATATTTTAGTCTCATTTTATTCATGAAGAATCTGCTTTAGAGAGATTAAGTAACTTGCCCAATGTCATGCAGCTAGAAGCTAGAGTCAACCTAATAGGGAAAGAATACAACCTCAAGGTACCTGACCCAAGTATTGTGAGTTCTGGTCCATTCCTATCAGCAGGTATATCCTTCTGCCTGATCTGCAAGATGATTTATAGTAGATCTACAACTTCACAGCTTTCTAAGGTGATATTATTTGGGCTTAAGCCAACTGTTTAAAGGCAATGAGTGAAGTTATTGTTGAAGCAAACTACTTAAATGTCAGAGGTTCCAAATAGATTTTATATTCAATATTATTTATAGTCACCTTTCAAGACACAGACAATAATATCATAAGAAGGTAGAGAGCATGTAAAGCAAACTAAGTCAAGCCAAACCAAACAGACAGTCATGACAAAGTTCCTAATGGTAATTAGGCCAGACATGCTTTCAAAGGTAGGGTCTGAATCCAAGGGGCTCATTTTTACTTGCCTCCAAAGGCCCTTGACTTTTTCCATCGAATAAACATGACAATGGCCAGCAGGACAACCACAGGAATAACCAGAAGGGTTGTAATGAGAACCACGGGCACTCCCGAGTCTGGCTCTTTGCTCAGTTTCTCTTTCTCTTGCATCTTCTGCAATTCTGAGGAGGTGGGTTTGTTCTCCATTTTGGATTCAACAACTGCCTCGGCTTCTTCAGGGAGAGAAGAGTTCACAGTATGCAACTGATTCAAAGATTCCAAGCCCTCGCACCCACCCCTACCCAGTCAAATCAACAATGGTTCACCAAGAACTTGTTGAGACCAGTGTATGTGGGGTCACGTTGCAATCTCAGCATCTATAAAGTCATCAGCAGCTATGGTGACTGCTGTGTAGTTTTCACCTTCCAGCGGGTGCTCTTTGATCTACCTTTAATTCCCTCTTTAGCCAGTAACTCCATAGTGTATATATCCTTTTGCATTTTCCCCAAGGTTAGGATCACACACGGCTTTGTGTAGAGAAGAGGAGCTGGTGCTTACTACTGGAGTCAATCATACTTCTTCTCAGATATACTAGCAGAATAACTTTGGGCAAGTTAGTTAATTTATTTTGGCCTAGAAGGATCTCCTTTGTAAAGCTGTGATCCGATTCCCTTCATAAAACTCTTTGATTTAGATGTGGGCCACAAAGAAGGTGCTTAATAAATACTTGGTTCATTGTACCTTTATTTTATGACTCACTTCTATGTTCTGTGACGTTTTAGCACTCTCTCTATATAGTCATAGACATTTACAAAGTTATAGACTGACAAAGAGAAAAAGCAACTGTAGTCTTTTATATAGTTCTCAGCAAAATATGCAGGCATAAATGCAACATATATAATTTTATTGGTGATAAAATAACATCAACTTTCTGAGAGACTGACAGGAGCTGGGTAAGTACCAGGCTGATCAGGCATTAAGCACTGTGAAGAAACAGATTCAATGAAGCTGTAGAGCTATGACAGGGGCTTTAATAACTATTGACTTGAAACGAGACTGGACTTCGAGCCAGCCCTAAGAAGTATGTGGCTATCTGTGTATAGAAACCCTAACGCGCAATGAGTAGAATTTAGCTGGGAGAAATGTTACAGTCCTGTTTGCTGAATGACTCAGAAGGCTTCCAGAATATTAATTTCTTGGTGTATCTTCTCCCCTACAATACTATATAGACTGCATGATGCAGCGGACCTCATGCAAGGACTTCATGATGCAAGGTCCTCAGCAGACCTTGACAAACTGGCAAGGATAAAGGGTTTTAATGGGGGGAAAATTGGTTAATAACAGCTTGCTGGACATACTCCTGAAACTGCTTAGGACATGTCACATAGAATCTATGATATAAACACATGGAATACTGAGGCTCTTCGCTTCAGTGTTCTGCGCTAGCTTCTTCCACAGTCTCCATCACACTCACTGAGCACCTGCACTACGCAGGGCACGTTGCTCCTCTTTAATTGACACACAGAGCCTGGAGCAGGTGCTATTGTTACTCTTTCGCTGAAGACCCCTAAGTCTTCATCTTGTTCCCTGGACTTTGCAACAGCAGAGACTACACTTTCTCTCGCATTCGCTTGCCTGGCTCTTGGAATTTTAAGAGCAGGGAAGGAAAGAGATTGGTCCACAGACCTAACCACGGTTCAATCAGAAAATGTATACATGAGTATTCTACGTTTAAACTTGTTCCATATTTAAATGGAACAAAATGGAATCATGGGATTAAATAACCTAAAACACATTTGTATCTTTGGAATTCAAGAATGTGTTACCTTTAGAAGGAAGGCCTGATTCTCTATTTGAAAGCAGTATACACTATGAGATAATTATTCAGTATCATAGAAAATAGAAGGGTTTTTGCTATAACTGTTTTGTCAATATATATCTGGTATCCTTGATGAGGCAGAGCCAGGGCTGAAGTATATTAAATATAGATAACCAGGGATGGCTTCGGTTATAGACTGAGGGAATCAGTTTAACATTCATAGAAAGTAGATGCGACAGGGTCATGAACTAGCTAAGGCACATACCCCTTTAGACATTCTTGGCTTCCACAGTTCTCATATTTTGGATGTAACTTACTAAAAATACTTGAACATTCTAACATTTGGAGTAAACTGAAATGTGTTTGACATTTGAAAGGTGCTTTGCTACAATGAGTGCAGTTTAAAAAAATATCCCAGTCTTAGAAAGAAAAGCAATATTGCTGTTCTTCTGATGGGAAGACATAGGTAGAATGAAAAATCTAACAGAACACTTATCACAAAAGAGTCCAGGAATTCCACTCAAATAATAAATAATCCAAAGTATATCATTCCACTCTTTATCTGAAATTCCTTTATTAAGCATTCCCATATTCTGGAGTGTAAAGACTCGAAAATGAGCCAATGCCCGAGTTTCTGGAGATAAAAGGGAATAGACTATGACACTCTTGTATCATATAAGATGGCATATACAGTCTGCCTAGAACAAAAACGTCTTATAAATTCAGAAGCTGTCATCGCATATCTAGACACAAAGAAAAAGCAATGGTTTTAACAACTGAAAGATAAGAAGCATTACTTTCCCTTCTTCTGCCCTTTAAAGCAATATTTCTCTAAAGGACAGTCATCTGTGCTTTTTTGTGAGGGTAACTGCCTAGTATTTGCATTTTTCTATTATTCTAGTATTATTTATTTTGCATGGTAATACGTTATTTAAAAACTTTCCTCTTTAAAAAATAGCACTTTTTAAATCTTAAACACATTTCATCTTTTTCCAAATGTTAAAATGTAGATATATTTTAGTAGATTACATCCAAAATACCAGAATTATGGAAGTCAAGAATGTCTAAAGTGATACATATTTTAGTAAGTTACTGCTGCCTTGTCTCATCTACTTGCAAGCTCATTGTCATTTTCTCTATTTTCTATGAATGTAAAGCTGAATGTTTTGCTCTATAACATTGTTATGTATGCATTTGTGTGAATGCGTGTTTGCATGTGTTAATGCATTCTCTGTGTGTTTGTGTGGTGTGTGTGTGTGTGCACACCTGAAGTCAGTATTAGGTGTCTTTGTCCATTGCTTTCCATTTTATTTTCTAAGGTAGAATCTCTCCCCGGATGCAAAGCTTAACAACTCCAGAGAATCTAGCTGTATGGCTCACCCTCAAGATCTCTGCATCTGTTTCCCCAGCAAAGGGATTCCAAGAGCTGTCATGCTTGCTCTCCTTTCGTGTGGACTCTTGGGGATCCTAACTCTGGTCCTCATGCCTCTGAAGCAAACACTTTAATCCACTGAGCTAGCTTTCAAGGCCACTCCTTCTGTCCTCCCTCAGACTTCTTCTTTAATAAAAGCAACTGGGATAATAATCAGGAATGGGGGTACATTCTTAATACACCAAATACGGAAATTGTTACCTAGCTCATAACAGACAGAAGTGAAGAGGGAGGAGTTTAGAAAGGACATTATCTTGTGACTTAGGAAAACATGAAAGCTATACCCAGCATCAATGACCGTCATTCTGATTCATGTTCTCTCTTCTCCTCCTACCCCCACAACAGATCCTTATAAACCCTCCTCTCAATAAGATCGAAGAGATTCACTGCACCTGAGAGCCTCTTTCTTTTTTTCTTCTTTCTACTTTTGGAGACTGATCACCATTGTCCTCTTTACGTGGGGCAGGGGACAGGGTGAGAGCTAGGCTTTGACCTATTCTATTTCTAGTAACTCTATTTGAAACTTTAAATCTTTTCCCTAAGCTTTTTTTTTTGTCATTTCAATTCTCTTATTTCTGAAACTCCCTTAAAATTTTGCTTCTGAAACCTTGTTATAACTGCTCAGTTTTATGTCTACTCACGTGGAAATAAGTATCACCAAAGTAAATCACATTTAGAGTTGTAAAATTAGCAAACACCTCCTATGTTGCCAAGTGGCAATTTGCTTTGGCCTCTGTTACAAAGGGTAGCTTCATGGTTTTGATAAATGATAAGATCTAGGTATCCAGCATGATCCGTGTTTCTTTTGTAATAAGAATATAACTTATAGAAGAATAAGAATTATTTGGGTTCAAAGAACAAAGTATCTCTGTTTGAGGTGGAATATTCCCGACTATTAGACTGAACTTTCTTGTAGACACTGATGTAAAATTCACTATTTGTACTGCTGGGTTCTGCCCCAAGACTGGGAGGTTTTCCATCTAAATGGGCTCATTGTTTTGCCTTCATCAAGCAGCTAAGGTGAGGTCAGGTAAGGAAAATTGGACTGTTTCCCACATATTACCATCAAGAACGATTTGGTAAGGCATATTTAAACGGAAATACTTTGAAATAATTTACAGTTCAAGAGATTGGAACACAAACTGCAAATCATTCCTAACTGCCTGCATTCTTGGAAGAACGAATGGATTGATGTGCTGACAGGATTGATCTGTCCTTAACACTGCAGCAACGGCTAGGAACACAGGATTTGACATCAAAAGACTCGCATTTAAAACCTGACTTTAACACTTACTTTCTCCTTCGTAATACCCATCCATACGTCCTCATATGTAAAATAAATATCACATGGTAGTAGGATTATATTTGATACTTTTTTTGTATTGCCCAGTTTTAGTGTTCCATATATGATAGCTGTTATTAACAACAATATCTTTTAAATCACCCTTATTTGGGGATAAACATAACATCAGTGACACTATATAAATAGCAATGATTTAAAACCTGTATGTGTATTTGAGTAATATGAGCACCACCCTATATGGTCCTCTGGGCAGAATCTCTACAAATGTCAAGCAATTGCAGTTTATTTTCTCAATTATGTTCTTTCAGCTCTTTCAATGTGGAGCCTACTGTCTTTCTCTTCTGCCTGCATGAACTTCCTTTTATTCCTGGCTCTGCATGTCTTTCCAACCTACTGTCATGAGGCAGGAAAACAAAGACGCCTAGACTTTGGTCTGAAGATCTCCAGGTTCAATATGAAGAAGGGAATCACTTGGTTACATAAGCATGGTGGGTCCTTAACAATACAGCACCAGTCAAAAACTTACACCGTGCAGAGAAGCTGCAGGTTCGAACTGGTTCTCAGAGAGGAAAAAGTAAGAAGACAGAGCTTTTGAATAGACAGGGTATAGTAGTTGCTTACCTGTAGACAAGCTCACATGTATGCCTGTGATTCAGTTACCTGCGTGTGTGTGACTTATGACTTCATCTGGCCCCAATTGTTTGTGAGTTACGCCTTCACCTGCTCATGGGGACATGTGGATGTGTGCCTTCTTTCTCTCCTGCTTTTAAATGGGGAGTAACTGTCCTGAGGTCAGCTGTTGTTCCATTTCCCCTAGACTCAATACACTGCCATTTACAAACAAGCCCTCAGTCAGTCTTATAGGCTGAGAGGTGCCATGACAGGAGCTGGCAGAATAGGACTGACTCACCAAGGGTTTTCACTTGCTTAAATGAGAGTGCACGTAGAATTTTCTAGCATACTAAAGAATCATTTTTCTATGTAAGATCAACAATACTTCCCAATATGACTAGCTAAATATTTTCCTTCCTGCATTATCTTTGGATCACAAGCTAGAGGTTTCTGAGATCTGCATCCATGTCCTGCTCCTGGGAATCAGTGATTGGAGGGCCCTCTGACAACTACCTTTACAATAAAGGGAAGCAGCAACATGGAGGTTTAAGGACTGGGTACAAAGCAGAAGTCATGGATATTTACCGTACTACATATTTTTATCCTGATAATTTTTTATGCTTCAATCAGAGCCAAAAAATAATCCAACAAAACAGATTTTGGTTTAAAAGAGAACTCTGACCAACCTTTGATTTCATGGACCTCAATGCCTGCCTTTTTCACCGATCGATGCTCCATTTCTGTAAAAGCACAATAAGGAGTGAGAAAAATCAGAATTCTCTAAAAGAACATTTAAAAACTTAACATTGATATCATTTTTATTCATTTACAAATATTTCCTAAGTCTAATTAGTGGCCATGTTCATGCATCTTCAATAAAACATCCTTGGGTAAGCTGAGATAATATTTCTAATAACTTTAGATTTAGAAAAGGTCTTTCGCCAGGCAGTGGTGGTACACGCCTTTAATCTCAGCACTCAGGAGGCAGAGGCAGGCAGGTATCTATGTTCCAGGACAGTCAAGGCTACACAGAGAAACCCTGTCTTGAAAAACAAAAACACAAAAAAACAACCAAAAAGAGAATTTTCCTTTCAGAATTTATAATATCATATTTTTTTCTGAAATATTACTCAGTTCTGTTTGTTAGGGCCAAATGGCAGTGCTGGTGACAAAACTCGGTTTGGCCCCCATTCCCGACCCCACCCATGGCAGTGCTGGCAACAACGGCCTAAACAAAAGATCTCTGGTCTGGTAAACAGAAGAATTGTTACTGGGAAAACCAAAGCTTAACTTCAGCATTCCTCAGCGATTTCCACTCACCAGGACCTCCTTAATCTGTCCTCAAAAGTCAACTGTCTAAGTCAAGGACATCTAAGTCCCAGTTAATCTGAAGAGCCTGTCTCAGCTCAAAGTCCCCCAACCTGTTGACTGTCACCTAAAATCCACTTGATTTTTCCACATCTTTGTTTCTCTCTGCTCCCGCCCCTGACGCCCCCCTGAGTACAGCCTTGGAGTTCGATCCCCAGTAAACCTTCCTTTCCACCCGTGATGTAGCCCAGTTCAGCAGTTTCACCCCTCCCTTGCTTATAGCGTTTTCACCTGGACCATGTCTTAGAGTGAAGATGGTTTCGACTGATGCATCAGGAACTCGGAGTAACAAAATTGACGCTATAAAGGATGCACTACTAAACTTGCTTAGGAATTATTATGTTATGCCAAGCGGAATTTAATTAAGAGAGTGCTGACTCCAACTTGACCGGAAGGTAAGCAGCGCTTTGACCAGGCTTGCTAGAAACTGCTAGGGAGAAAATTCAGCGCCGTTATTTAAGTTTATTTTCGGGTTGCTGAGAAAACACTTCTGCTAATGCTCTTTCACCAAGCTTGCCCTCCAGTTAGGCTCCATTTCAACCACAGAAGGAGACAAACTTGACTTACATCAGGCCAATAAGCTCATCTCCATATCAAAGAATATGCCTCTAGTGGGCAGCTCATGGGAACAGTGCAGGGTGGCAACCACCTTTAAATCCTGCTCTGCCATTATCCTCCCCTCCCTCCATGTTCTTATAAGAAAAAAGAGTAATTCTGCCAGGTGTGTAAGGTGATCCCAGGTAACAACTACCAGAAAACAACAACAACAACAACAACAACAACAATACTGGTATACTTAAGAAATAACTCTAACAATATTTGGCTGTGTAAAATTCCCACTAACCGAAGTAGCCATACCTGTATTGTCCTTTCTGTTTAGGTTGTTCAAAGTCTAACCTGGGCCAGGATTTAGAAGAGATTTAAGAATGATAGTGTATGTGGAATAGATAAGCCTAGGACCTATAAAAACTGGAAAAAATTTTCCATTCCCCAGGCTGGTCCCCTTTGGTGCATTAGCCAGAACCATTCACCTGGTATAATTAAAGAACTTTTTCCTTTATTAATTTCTAAATGTGTGGAGTGATTCCTCCCTGGGAGGAAGGTGGATAATTCTAGAACACTGCCATGCTGTAACTCAGCTGTGCTGCTTAGCTTTGTCCTTGATGCCCAGAAACTAGTGTGATCAAGGAAGAAGACACCTGCTTAGGAACCTCCCTATCAGCTTGGTCTAGCGTAAGTAGGGCATTTTCTCGATTAAAGGTTTAGGTGAGAGGTCCAAGCCCACTTTGGGCAGTGATACCCTAGGGTACATGGTCCTGGATGATGTAAGAAAGCAAATTGAGCAAGGCACAGAGAGCAAGTCAGTCTACAGCATCCTTCTGTGGTCTCTCCTCTGGTTCTGGCTTCCAGGTTTTTGTCTTGGCTTCCCTCAGTGACATGGACACAGAAGTCAAATATCTATCTACCCTCACCAGGTTAGTTGTGGTCAGTGTTTAACACAGCAATAGAGAAGCCAAGTAGGACAGCAATCTGCTATGAATTTGACTAAGCACTAGAGTGGAAACACAGACGCTCTTCCTGTGCCAGAGGTCCCATCTCACTGAACTATTGTGGTCTGGATTACACAGATAGATTTTTATCATCTTGATGTTGTATGCTATATTGTACTGCTTTTTAAACAGCCATTGGAGGTTGTACCAAAACCACGTAGGACGAGTTTTCAAAATGCACATATTAAAATTGTTCCCATTTCTCCTTATACAGTCTTTTCCATCTTTAAAAGGTCATTTAACATTTTTTTATTGTTGTAAAAATCTTAACTTGGTCAGTCATTTGAGGATTATCCATCTATCTGTAGCTTTACATTGGTTTGCCCATGCCTCCAGGGTCCCTTGCTGAAAACACAAGTACTGAATGCATCTCTTCTAGGGAAAAGGGAAAGTGACTTCTGGGGGTAGGATAGGCCAGAGGCTCTGCCACAGTCCTCACGGGAGGGGAGTAAGAAATGCCTACGAGAGCAATACAGCGCGCTCTGGGTGGGTCCGTGTGGGAACTTCCAGAGACATTTAGATTATGAGGACTGATTTGATCATGCACTGTTTCCAGCATGGAATTAAAAAGATAGCTTTACTGCAGTGTGATAAAGAGATGGCAGAGGCTCGGAAGACAGAGGCATGTAGAAGCACGTCCTTGGACTGTTTTAGTGTGGCCCATCCCTTTATCTGCTTCTTGGCCACATGCTCCCTTATGCCACGTCATCCTGCTACTGGGATGTTCTGCCCAAACCACCAAACATTGAAACCTCTGAAACCATGAGGTAAAACAAGTTTTTTCCTCATGGACATTTCTATCACATCTGTGCAAAGATACCTGACAGCTGAATCTATATTCACTATACTAGAATTGGGACCTTATTGCAGAAGAGTAAGAGCTACTCGAAGCCTAACTCAAAAGTTACTGAATACAGCACTGGCTAAATTGAGATGTAAAACCTACATTGCATCTGGTTAAAGTTTATAGACTCTTGATTTTACTTTTCTTCCAGTAATTTGTTTTCTTTCCTAGTTATAACTTGAATTTATGCTGTTTCAATTGACATCATTTTACTCATCAAGTTTCCATGTTTTTTATTAATTCTTTTCCTAATATTGCTAACTGCAGCAGCTTTTGATACCTCAAAAGTTATCACCCCCAATTCCTTGTTACCATTTGTTACCACTCTCTGCTGTTGCTTAGACCCCAACATATTTAAAAAGCATCTCCGGATATTGAAGTTTTGGGCCAAGTAAGCATTCAGTGAACTTCAGTTAAGGGAAATTTTGTTTTTCCAGTCTGAAACCAGGGACTAGGCTAGTACACTTTTAATGATATACAAATTGAAATGAGATAATACTAACATCAATGAAGACTATAACACTAGTAATCCAGCCCCAACTCAGGCCATAGTATCTGCAGACAGAGACACTGTGGGACCCTGGCTATTAGAATTCCTGGGGCCAGTTCTCATCTGCCAAGCGAGTTAACATTAAAAGGGATATTGGCTACATATCCTTCTCCCTACCTTTTTTCTCTCCCTCTTGCCTGGGATTCGAGATTCTGGCTGAGGGGCTCTTGGGAAACCTCAACCATCTTTAGACAGTTAGAAGAGCAGGTAGACCCCACTTCTGCCAAAAGGCCTCTGCTTCATATCTTCAGAGACCAGACCTGTTTCTTGTGCTGGGGCCTGAAATTTCCCCAGTGTCCCTGCCCTGTTCTTGCCTAACTATCTATCCATGGGACAAATAAATTTTCTAACAAACTTGTTACTTTCCACTAATCCTACTCAATGTCCCCTTCAGTCCCCTCAATAAACCTAACACTAAGTAATCTATCTCACTGTCCCCTCAAATCTCCTTCCTCAACCCCTACTCCAAAACCTAACAACTCATCCACTTACTGACCAGATTCTTAAGAGTAAATCTGTTCTTTTATGTTTCCAGTTAAATAAAAATACAGCAACGCAGTACTGGGGGGAGGGGGAAAGGGGTGGAAGAGGGGATAAAGCTGAGGCCTAAATGGAAAACAGAAAGAAACTCTGCCTCAGATAACGTGTCAGACAAGGATGCTGGTGTCCCTTCACGCTCAGCACTAGAAAGAGCTGAGTGCCAGATGGGGTGATGTCTTGTGGCAACAAGTCAACCTCTCCTTTGCCAATGCTGTCTCTCTCTTCTGTAACAAGCTGGAATTAACGGGGCTTTTTAACGTAACAGACATTACTTCACACATCAAACATTTCCTGTGGAGTGTCTCTGGAAACAAGGCAATGTCTGCCAGGAAAAAACAACCTTCTCTCTCCACATTTAAGAAATTATTTTAATTCCTGAAATAGAAGCCAGATAAGGACCCTCTCCTTTTCTCCTCTCCCTCACTCATCCTTCATTTCCCCTGTCTTTTGTACTACAGGGAACAGAGAACCAAGGATCCTAGATATATGCTAACATTGAACCCCAAACCCAAACTCCCTACGTCCCAATTTCCTATTCCTGGTATTAAAAAAAAATAAAGGCAAATGTTTTTGTTTCCCATGACTTTAAACAATAAACCAGATGGAAATTGTGGATTAAAAATACTGTAAAAACAAACAAGTAAAAAAGCATAACAACATACTTTCAGTCAGGGTGAACTTCCACACGGTGTTCGTGTGAGCATCTCCAATGTATACATTCCCATCTTCAGAAGCGACGATATCATGAGGCATATCAAAGTGCTGCCAGATGTAAAGACACAGGTTATCATGGTGAGGCCTTACTTCAACACGTCATGGAATGGCAGAAACATGAGACAAGGTGTGCCACTCAAACGGAAGAGAGCCACCCCTGCCAAAGGCAGTCATTGTGCCCCGACTCTGCGAGGAGTAATTCAGGCACGGAGAACCCACTGGCTTGCAACTCCTTCAAACGTTGGCAATTCATAAGCTGATTATTTGTTCAGGGTTGCTTTATTTTCAATAACTTATTTATGCTTACTTTTGCTTTCAAACATCTTTTATCATTAAAAAACGGATGATCAAGCTTCTCCTCTGACTTTTTCATACATGGACACTATACATTCCGATTACTCTCGTCCCCGAGTTTGCTCATACCCCTCCCACCCCTTTCAGCCCTCTCTCCTTCCCAAAAGCTCCCTTTCCATATTTCCCATATGTATCTCCTTTTTGTTTTGAGACCCAATCATTTTCTCCAGGGCCATCTGTGTAACTATGGCTCAGAACTCCCATTGGAGCCTCACCAGCAGGGACTTGACTGACAGCAGGAACTTCCCACATCCCATAATTTATCCGTAGCCACTAGGTCAGCAGTGAGGGCCAACAGTGTCAGTAAAGCTCCTCCCTCTATGGTTGGCTGTTAACAGGTCCACTCTCTTTTAAGATTAAGTTGTTGTTATTATTATTAGTATCATTATTATTATGGTTTTTATTATTTTGAGACTAGATTTCTCTCTGTAACAATCCTAGCTGTCCTGGAACTAGCTCTTATAGACCAGGCTGGCTTCAAATTCACAGAGACCCACCTGCCTCTGCCTCCTGAATCCTGGGATTAAAGGCTTACACCACCACTGCCTAGCAAGTTTTTATTATTTTAAAATTGTGTTTATATGTTTGTGTCTGGGTGTAGGCAAATGCATAAGCACAGTGCCCGAGGAGGTCAAGAAAGGGCATTTGGTCGTTGGCGCTATATTTACAGGTGCTGTGATCCACCAGTGAGGATGCTGAACTTCGGTCCTCTGAGAGAGCTCTGCAATACTGAGGACAGGCCCATATGCGAGCAGGCTCTGTGCTGACACTGGAGTCATGACTGGAACAGACATATCACGACTAGCAAATGTACCTCCTAGGCTCTAAATCTGTCTCCTGATTGTTTCTGTCCCCTTATCTGCAGCAGTGGTGATATCATATTATTGTGATCACTTAACCTTTACTCAATCTTGGCCCTCTGAGCACTCATGTGTTTCTGCATCAAGTGTCTTTCACTGCAAAGAAAGACTACAGACTGGAGATCCTGACTTAAATTCGCACAGTCACAGCCCCCTCGTTTTTAACTAAGATGCTAAAAGCATAGGAGTAAAGACAGTATCTTCAGCAAATGATAATGGGTCATCTGTGTGTCCATATGCAGAAGAATGAAACCTTCTTTATTAGACTTAATGTTTTATTTCCCTTATGCTAATATAAAGAGTGATCAAACATTCAGATCTATTTTTTTTTCAAGACAGGGTTTCTCTGTGTAACAGCCCTGGCTGTCCTGGAACTAGCTCTTGTAGACCAGGCTGGCCTTGAACTCACAGAGATCTGCCTGCCTCTGCCTCCCGAGTGCTGGGATTAAAGGCACGCACCACCAGTGCATTCCTAAATATTATAGTCAGAAAAGGGAGACTCATACTATGTGAGAGAAGAAGCAGCAGATACATGCAGAGGAAAAGACCTGGTAAAACTCAGCCTCTGACGGCAATAGCGAATCATTATACCGTGTTATTCCTTTTACCCGGACTTTGAGTCTTTATGATGATAATCTTAGTAAGTAAATGATCTGAGGGATCCATAAACTGGTTCCACTTTACTGAATCAACACAGAACACTTTCCCACGTGGAGGGGGGATATCATAATTTGTTTTGGGGAAGGAAGAGCAAATTCTGTCTCAGCATGAGACTCTTTTCAGGTCCCCTGCATTGACCCACACATTGCGACTCACGCATCACCACAAGTCTGGTGACTTGCTGATGTTTAGGAACAAGGCTCTCTGAAATTCTAATTCAGACTTATTCATAGTCTTATGAGTGGTGGTCTCTTGCTTAGTGCTTAGTTTTTTTTTTCTCTTAAAAAGATTTATTTATTATGTACACAGTATTCAGCCTCTATGCCTGCAGGCCAGAAGAGGGCACCAGACTCCATTACAGATGGTTGTGAGCCACCATGTGGTTGCTGGGAATTGAACTCAGGACCCCCGGAAGAGTAGTCAGTGCTCTTAACCTCTGAGCCATCTCTCCAGCCCCCTAGTGCTTAGTTTTGATGTACTGATGTGCATTTCAATTAAAAGTTAGTAACCTAGTTGACACAAAACACTATCATTAAAAGGGACCAGACAGAGAGAGACACTCTGATAAGACAAACGGTAAGCCTGAAAGAATGGTAATATTTTTCTCTCCTTAATCAATAAATATGAGGAAATTAGCTCAAAGGAGACTAGCTCTCAAGATCAGACAATCAATGAGAATTCAAAACACTGTTCAGGTAAAATATGTACTTTATATGTACTGGCTTTCCTTCTAACAGATGCAATGATTTAAATGTGATTGCACATTGCTTTCCAGATAAAATGTCTTCTAAGAAAATGCGTGCATACAAACTATAAACAGAGATTCAAATGAAGAGACTCTGCGATGGAATTCTTTAGTTCATGTTTACTTTGTTTTCTTTCAGATGCTGTAGCTTTCTCTAACAAAGGCACACTGAGGAAGAGACTGTCTTATACATGATTAGATCCTTAAGACCCAGTATAAAAACTACAGTGAACTTTGATGGAATCCAGACTGCTCATCTTATGAGAGATTTCTAAAACACTGAGGTATTTTAAAGTCCTTTTATTTCCTCACCTAACAAACTTGGTATCCTAAGAGACAGTTTAAGAATTACAATACTAAGACATACTTTGTTGAGTGCCTTGTGATAGCTGCATTTTGATTTAAGTAAACACAATAAACCTTTCTACAGTTTGAAAAATAACCCTTGCCCGAGCATTTAAGTAGGCTGATCTTCCTACATCTGACGAACCTCTGGCCTGTGCTTGCAGTGTGCGTGAGTATTATGATCACTCTGGCAATTACTCTGCATATACAATACAGTGGCAGACAAAAGCCTATGTAAGGCTCAGCTGTAGTCACTGAGTGTGCAAAAATGTTAAAATACATAGTGGCAACTTACTGTGGAGCCTTTACTCCTCACCTAGCCAAGTCTTTAGAATTTGAACAGACTCCATAAAGTACTATTTTCAATTCTTGTTGTTTATTAAAATCTTAACACTACCTCCAACAAAAAACCACGCCGCCTGCTGATTCTAAAGAGAACTATAGGAGTACATTTACAATGTGGTTTCTTCACCGTTGAACGAAACTAGGAAAAGAGTCTATCTGTCTATCATCTATCAATCAATGTATCTGTATTGACTATAGTCAATTGAAGATTGTCATCGTATGCAGACTCTACTGCAAAGATAGAACTGCACCGGGTAATGTTCATCTGAAAATACTGATGGTCTAGAGAAAGACATGGACATTTATTTTAAATCAACCTAACAAAAGCCATCTGTCAACTCAGCTAAGAAAGCTATCATGTCTTCTATGGTTAAAAATAAGAGTTATACATCGATATTTATGTTTTAATTTTGTTACAAATATTCAAATCGAGGCATTTGTATTTGTATTAAGTACCTTGCGTACTGGCTTGAAGACATCTATAACTTCCCCACTGGAAAAGTTCATTACAAAGCCCTGTACGGGTTCATGGTCTCCAAAGTAGGGCTTCCCATTAACGGCAAAGAGCAAACCTGTGACAAGAGATGTGGTCTTTCTTTAAAATATGGACGAAGATTGGCTTTGAAACAGAAGCAACAAACAGTACACAAACAAAATAGTCACCTATATCAACGGCAATAGTCCCTATATCAACGGCAATGAAAAGTACTTAGCAAAGATTATCCTGTGAGTTACCAGATGTGGGTCAAACAGGTTAGATGACTGACTGTATTGTAGCAAGCACATCAGAAAATGGAGGACCTGTTCCACTTAGGAAGCCATCCATGAGCAGGCAGGATGCATAATTACTGACAAACCTGCCTACTGGCATATAGGGTTAGAAAGACATCCTCAGTAGGAATGGGGAAAAGGTCAGCTTGTCAGAGTCAGTCATTTTGGAACATCTGATTAGGTGGGAAAACTAAGTAGTAGCTGCCTTGCTGCAGCAAGAATAAGAGGAGAATGTAAAGAAGGTACGAGGGGAATTGCAGTACCCGGAGGAAATAATCTGATTTTAGATAACTCCAGCTTGTTAACAGGAGATCTGTATTTTAGACTGTTAAAGGCATACTGTCATGGGGGAAAAAATTGAAGCACTTTCTTATGAACATATTTTGTAATAAAATGATATTTCTTTGGATGAAAATGAAATAATAGAAATAGTGATGACTTAAATCATCCAGAGGTTTGAGTACTTCATTTTTAAAGAACGCATTAAAGAGTTCCCCTAAGAAGAGGCTCAGAGGATAGCTCAGTGGTAGAGGGCTTGCTTAGTATGTTTTTTGTCCGAGCCCCAGCACTGCAAAGCCATATAATGCTGAGCCTATGTTCACCATATTTTCATCTGTCTTAAAAGGATCATAGAGAGCTTTAGAATATATCCTATAACATAATACAGTCTGAGCACCAATTATTCCTACAGAGCTGTAAAGACACTATCTCCTGCTTAGTGTTTTGAACTTTCCTGTTTTGAACTTTAATTTTTATCTTTTTCCAGATTTTAAAACTATTATATCTACTTCCTTACTAACTGAATGATCTTGGCAAATTAATTCTTTGAATATGAAGTAAAGCCAACTACAGAATATCTCTCTTGTTGACGTCAATGAGTTTTTTTATTTTATTATTATTTCTCAGGAAACACACACTTGTTTCCCATCTAGTCACTTAAACTTCTTTATTCTATGCCTTGGTGACCTAAAATGTGTAGGTATTAAAGTGGGGAGTATAGTCAATGTAAGTTATCACAAAGTTAAATATATTTCATAATGTATTTGAAGATTTGTGTAAGCTTTTACTTAAAATATTAAGTTGGTTAATACACATTCAAAGAAATCTTATGGTAACTTATTTTATAATATAATTTTATACATATCTTATTTTATAAATTTGGATTTTTTAAACAAATTTTATTTTTGGCTTTTTGAGACAGGGTTTCCCTGTATAACAGCTCTACTTGTTTTTCTTGTAACTTGTTCTGCAGACCAAGCTGGCTTTGAATTTACAAAGATCCACCTGTCTCTGCTTCCTGAGTTCTGGGATTAAAGGCATGTGCCATCACTGCCCTGTGAAACCTTTTAAAACCATTATAATTTATATAAAAATGCTAAATCAATATTTTTATTGGTTGTTTCTTCTGGCACCTATCTATCTATCTATCTATCTATCTATCTATCTATCTATCTATCTATCTATCTATCTATTTTTGGTTTTCTGAGACAGGGTTTCCCTGTGTAACATCTCTGGCTGTCCTAGACCTGACTTTGTAGATGAGAGAGGCCTTGAACCCACTGAGATCTGACTGCCTCTGCTTCCCAAATGCGAGGAGTGGCAAAATTAGGAGGTGTGGCTTTGTTGGGAGGTGTGGCTTTGTTGGAGGAAGTCTGTCTCTGCAGGTGGGCTTTGAGGTTTTAATGCTCAAGCTAGGCCCAGCTTCACTCTGCTCTTCCTGTTGCTTGTGGACCTAGGTGTGGTATGCTCAACTACCTCTCCAGCACCACGTCTGCCTGCATGCCACCATGATTTCTGCCACAACAACAATGAACTAAACCTCTGAACTGCAAGCCAACACCAATTAAATGTTTTCTTTTGTAAGAGTTTCCATGGTCATGGTGCCTTTTCACAGCAATAAAACCCTAACTAAGACAGCCAGCATTTTTTTTTTTTTAAGAAACAAGAAACAGAAATAGTTGGAACACAATTCTATCAAAGGCAATATTAATCATTTGATAGCTAGGTTGGATGATCATAAGTAAAAAGGAATCATCATTTGGGAATATTTTAAACCCAGTGTTTGGGGACATTTTAAACACAATACAAACAGCTGTTAACTTCTTATAGAGTCTTCATTTTTTCTGCAAAAGGAATAGGACATTTGAACTGAAGCGATTTACAATGAAGTAATAGTTTTATGATGTTTCAAATCTGATATACAAAGTATCTCGAACTTACTAATGAGAACAAGGTTATTTAAAAAGCACATGAAGTTAAAAACAATTAAGGGCAGAATACAATAAACATAGCAAAGCACACAATAGCAAAATACCTGGTATATATGAAATTGCGAATACATTTCTTCCAAACGATGCATGTTTAATCTCTCGCACAAATTCTTTGGTGTCAGTTCTGAAACATTGGATCCGGCCATTTTCCCTGTCTGCCACACACAACTGGTCCAAATGAGGCACAAGGGCCAGACTGTGAGGAACGCTGAGCTGGCCTGGCTTGGGAGTGCTCCCAGAAGATTCTACAGAACAAAAGAAAGTCGCAGATACACGGATTATGGAGTCTTTCAAAGTCTGATGCCACAGCTGTGTAAGTTTTCAAATTCATGAAAACAAACCATTTACTACAGATTTTATATGGGGAAAACCAAACCCATGTCTGGTTTTTGGTTTTATGGACACAGAATTCTGATTAGAGACCAAGATTGGTGGTGGGTACCTTCTCCCCACTGGGTGATGAACTTTCCGCTTGGTGAAAACTGCACAATCCGACTGTTGCAGTAACCATCTGCCACGAAGATGGCTCCTGTGCTGGGATCCACAGCCACATCAGTGGGCTGGCAGAAATGATTCTGGTCACTCCCCGGCTGCATGCTCCTTCCCAGAATTAAGAGAGGGCCTTCTTTGCTATGTGGGTCCAGTTTGAACACCTTTTTTAAAACAAGAAAGAAAGCTTAATCTCCTTTTCCTGATTATTGTTCACACACACACACACACACACACACACACACACACACACACACACACTCATTTGAACAGGCAATTAAAGTATAAATGGCAGACAGAGATTTATTCAAAAGAAGATGCTTTTAAAACAAGATGGGACCATAGAAATCATCTGGATTAATTCTTCATGTCACAATTAGACATGCGGAAATTAAGTTATTTTCCCAAAGCCAGCAACTTAATAAATAGCAAATAGGGACCAGCATTATTTATTCATTTATTTTGAGGAATTTTCTTTTTCTTTTATTTTTTTAAGTGAAACTATTTTCATTTTATATACCAATCCCAGTTCCCACTCCCTTCCCTCCTCACATCCCCTCCACCTTCCTTCCACCCCATCCCCATCCACTTCTCAGAGAGGGTAAGGCACATTGCTTTTGGGAAGGAGGGACCAGTCTTTAAACATTACATTCATCTCCACTTCCTTTTTTGTCTTCCTTAGCTCATACTACAATGAGCAGATAGCATATGAGGCATAGGGATTCACTGATGTCTGCAACTCTTGCAGAGAACACAGTAATGACTCACTGGTGAGTCTTTGGAGCTCTGTTTGTCTCTGTCCTATATTTCTTAACTCTGTACCACCATCATTGCATTTAACACGCTTATATGGGGATGAGGTCTTAAGACAATTCCATGACTAAAATGCAGTATCTTTTGAAAAGAAAGAAAGTTTGTTTTACATACTTAATAGAGACATTGCTTTAATTTATAGAAAACTAAGGTGGCTTAGAAAAGAAATAATAAAACATAAGCAAAATTAAAAATAAAGAAAAGAAATAAGACCTAAGGATAAAAAGAATAACGGGCAATGTAGAAATTGAAGAGGAAGTTTGAAGGGCTCTAGACATTACAGGGAGGCTCCATATCTGGCTATTAGCACACAAGGGAGGAGAGAGGCCTGATAACATGTTGACTTTTCCTAGCAGAGTACAAAAAGAAAAATGTGGAGGTGAGGATTGATACAGACTGAACATTGGTGTCTTCTAAGTTCATATACCAGAATCCTAACTTCTAACGTCATGGAAGCAGGAAGGAACTGTTTGTCACAGTGAAACCTCATGAGGAAGGTTGGTGTCTTTGTGAGGGGAGACACAAGAGCTTTCTGTCTTTTCCTTCTTCATAAAACAAGACATTGAGGAGATGGCTGTCTGAAATCCAGGAAACCTCACCAGAACCCTGTCATGCTGGTACCCTGATCATAGATGCCCAGAATTTAGAGTTGTGAGAAATGTATTTGTTTGTTGCTTATAAGCCACTGAGTCTCTGGTCTCTATAAGAGCACACAGAACTTACTAAGATATGACTGTTCCCCCTTCTTGTTATAAATTTTTGAGTCATAGAAATGATTTCAGTAAAATCCAGAGACTTTTGAAAACTAACCCATTTTAGCTAGCTTCTCTTTGAATATTGCCAAGAATGAAGCTCACCTGATGAAGAGCCACATCTGTGACCCAGTAATTTCCATCTTTATCTATGCTCAAGCCATGTGGTAAATAAAACCTGTGAAATAAGAATAACTGTCTTAGTTATAGTTCTCCAAGCACAAATGAGAGGAACTTCGCAATAGACTTCTATAAAGTAACAACAGTATTTGTTGTTCCATTACAACAGAGACCAAAATGAATTGTTAAAGGAAAATAACCTATTAGAAAAGGCAGAGACCTCCTTGTGACAAAGCTTAAGCAGAAGTTAACCAATCATATTAAGATCTATAAGTAAAATTTACATAAAATTGTACTTATTATGTCGGGACCACGAGGAGTGCACCCACCCACTGAGACAGTGGAGATGATCTACTGGGAGCTCACCAAGGCCAGCTGGACTGTTACCAGAAAAAGCATGGGATAAAACTGGACTCTCGGAACATGGCGAACAATGAGGGCTGAAGAGACGCCAAGGACAATGGCACGCGGTTTTGATCCTACGCAATGTGCTGGCTTGGTGGGAGCCTAGCCAGTCTGGATGTTCACCTTCCTAGATATGGATGGAGGGGGGAGGACCTAGGACGTACCACAGGGCAGGGAACCCTGACAGCTCTTTGGACTGGAAAGGGAGGGGGAGAGGAGTGGGGGGAAGGGGAGAGGGGTGGGAGGAGGGGGAGAAGAGTGGGAGGAGGGGGAGAAGAGTGGGAGGAGGGGGAGGGAAATGGGCGGCTGGTGGGAGGAGGTGGAAATTTGTTTTTTTTTTCTTTTCTTTATCCTCCTTTTATCAATAAAAAAAATTTAAAAAAAAAATTGTACTTATTATAAAGTATGCTTTATTAAGCAGCACAAATAACATCAAGTAAAAAGCAAGTTTTCAGATGATAAATACTAATGTTTCAGAATATGCATGAAACAAACCGCTTTGAGAAATAACAGTGGATTTCTATAGTTTGAATAGTTAAAATATATTAAAAGAAAATACAGTGTTATGAGCATTTTTGTTCGTGGCTGTTCATGATGTGTGCATATACACGTGTCGTCCAGAGAGTGATATCAGGTAACTATTTTGATCACTATCCATCTTAATTTTTAAGATAAGACCTCTCATTAGATGTGGAACCAATTGGCTATCCTGACTGGCTAGATAGTCTCAAACATCCTCATATCTCTGTCCCTCTGCCCCATCTTGGTCCCAGCACTGGGGTTACTGATGAGACTCTGCAGTTTTTATGTAGATTCTGTTTCCTTATAAAAAGGTCTCTACCAATCGAGCTATCTCTCCAGTCCTATAACACCATATCAACATACAATCTTCTGGATGTGACTTGAAAGCCCTGAGAATGGCTATGGAAGACAATGAAACATAAAGAAAGTAACTTCCAGAAGGACTGTGACCCTCCAGGCACAGTGAAGTGGTGACCTTGAACAGTCATTAGAAAGGGTTGATCTATTTAGTATATGCAAGGGATGCAGACAGAGGCCCACAGGATTGAAAAGCCTGGACAGAGGAAGTTAACACATGGGAGACAGACTGTTCAAATGTCATCTGAGAATCCAAGCTTTCTTTGTCTGCATCTAGCCTTAGTAGGGTATTGGCATCAAGATTTTTTTTTTTCATGAGCCAAGTGCATAACCCTTTGATCTTAACTAACTGGCTGAACTGGATGCCTGTTTTGGCCACTGAAAGCGAGGTTATGGTTTGCTTGCAGCATTGATACCTCGTAGCTGGCCACATGGGCTTGGCAACAGTTATTCTACCGTCCCTGCTAATTCTGTTCTGGGATGAGGATGCTTCTGATTAATGGCTACAGCTCTAAGGATATGGTATTATAATTTGGCCCTTGACTTCTTCAAAAATATTATTTTAAAAAACTAAACTTCTATTAGAAGCTGCATTCATAGAAGCTGGCCTTCCCTGGACTTAGGCAGATGGAGCGGGGCATAGTCCTGGAAGCTGCCAGGTTATAATGGGTCAGGGTAACTGTACGCAGGTGTCCTTTCTTTCAATGACCATGAATATCTGCCAACTGTTTTTGCCTGCCAAATGCCATCTAGGAATCAGACCACATAATGAGTGGCTTTCAGATCCAAATTACACGTGCAAGCTAGGGGAAAGCTTAAAATGGTATTTGTTTACTCTTCACTTGTTGGTGGGAAGAGAAAAAGGTCTTTTATTCTTATCAGTGATTACTTGGTTGAGTATATAATTTTTATACTAGGGAAATTATTTTTAAACCTATCGATCTAACGGCCAACAGCTGACTTCATCATACATATCAATGTCTGTTTCAATGTTGACTCTGCCATAGTCACCTGGAAAGTTGGAATAACATTTGTCCATAGCCCAGACAGAGTCAGAATGGAATTTTAAAAAAATTATAAATGGACAAATTAATATTGCTTATAAGTATGGCAAGATGCACGCATACTTATACCGTGGTGTTTGAATCAAGCTAACAATCTAGGCCATCAAATACTTTTCATAGTAAGAAAATGATCCTTAGTCATTTTGTAGGAGACACACAATTGGCCCAATTTTTTGTATGTATATAAGTTATTGAGCTTCCCGGATGATCCTAACGTTCAGTTGAACTTCAGAACCACTTGTTTAGAAAGTAAATGAAAGAATGATTCACTTTGTTTCCTACTCAAGGGTAGTCTTGTGACAGATTCCTGACCCAATGATGCATTTTATACCCAGCACCGGCGTGCCAGCTTGAATAGCACGTAAGCTGTTTTACTCACAGGTTCTTCCCACTGGATTGGAGAATTGCAGCATTATTTGGATCGATGACTAGAATGGTATCTTCTTCAATTGGTCCAAGGCCTCTTTGCTGGTAAACAAACTTGCTGTCAAAAGAGCTGAAAAAATATATTAGAACGGAAAATTAACAACCCATAACTCTGGGGCACTTGGGAAATGCAGGTCACTTACTTGAGAACCTTAATAAAACTCATAAGGGCCGGGATGCTCTTGATTTCATGATCTCTTGAACTGTATAACAAATCATCATGGATGGTCAGTCAGTGTGTTGTGTTCACTGTGTATTTTCAGACCCACCAGGTCCAAAACAAGGGTTTCATTTACACATTAGCATTTGTGAAGGCCTGATCTGGAGTTGTTAAGACAATTAAAACTTCTTAAGAAGCTTTTCATAATTTTTAAATGAATGCTATTTTCTTTAAAATTATATGAGGTAGACCTATTAACTTTTTCTGTACTGATTATAGTAGGACATGAGTAAGGAGAAGGAATCAGTGTCCTAGCCAAATGTATAACAAGGGAACACAAAAGGATACACATAGAACGTTCAAATCATTTCTATAAAATGAAACAGGATTTATTACTGAAACCAAACTATACACTTAGAGACATGAAATTTCTCTTTTGAGCAGCTTTTCATTAGTGCAAAATGGATAATTATGGAATAACTGTTTCAAATGAACATAGCAATTTCTGCTTTTTAAACTTCATATCTTCTGGGCTATAAACCATTATGCACACATATATTTATTTTTTATTTGTATTTAAATAGTAGTATGTTCTCTTAGATGCAAGTTATAACAGATACTGATTTATTTCAATTCCCATTTCAAAAGTCGACAGTAGCCCCTCCTCATCCTTAGGGGATTCATTCCTAGACACCACTGGTGCCTGCAATCACAGGTAGTAGCAAACTCTCAGTCTACTACACTTTTTCTTATGTAGCTGCATCGAGAAAAAGCTTCAGTTATGAATTGGGAGCATCAAGAGACTAAAAACAATAAATAATAGCATAATAAATATAGTGAAATTTTGAAATAAAATTTCAAGCATTATGGCTCCTGGGATTTGGGACCATTTTTAGGTCTAGAGAGCATGACTCAAGCAAAGTACACTAATGCTGTCAGCTTGGTGATGAAATAGCTACTAAGTGTCTGAGGCGGTGATGGATGGATCCAGTGTGTGGACGATAGTCAAAGAGATGATTCAAGATGGAGGAGATTTTTTATCATACCCATCAAAATAACAAAGTTATAAATTTAAAATGCATAATTATCCATTTCTAGAATTTTCCAATTAGTGTTTTTGGACTGGATTAATTGCAAGTAACTGAAACCAGAAAGTGAAAACTTAAATACAAATACTGTTTTATGTTTACTGTTTTATGTTTTGTTTATGCTACAAAGATGAGATGGTATCTAAGCTTATTATGGAGCAATGATGTAAATGAACCAAATACCAAGAAACCATTTCACATGTTCATAAACAAAGCTTTGAAACACACAGATGTGTTTCTATGTAAACTAGATATGTGTGTTTTCTTTTAGTTCAACTGGATAATTGAAAGAACTGGAATAACATCAAATATTTGTCCAGAAATATTTACAACGTGGGAAGGTGACAGGCTGCTCAAATCTATCGTGCATTCATTTATTAGCTGGCTTTTTTTTTTGGTGGAACCAACAGAAAGGTCCCAGTAGGGGCACATAAAGTTTTAAATCATACTCTCTTGCCATTAAAAATATCCATCACATAATTATCTCAGCTTCTTGACTAGTAAAGTCTTTGGGGTCTATTTTTCCTGAAAGATAACAGTAAGTCCCTGAAGTAGTTCTTATTAAAGATGTATTCAATTGAACACAAAGTATTGATTTATCTTGGTCAGTCTAAAACTTAAGTAAACCCGTTGGCATGTGTAGTTAAGACCACACAGCAGCAGCTGATAAAAAAATCACTTATTTGTAAAACCCACACAGCATCAGTAACAAAAAAAAAACAAACAAACACATGAAACACATGATATTCATGGTAAGATGATTAAATTTAAATATAAAATCCTGTTAAGACAAAAGTAAGGTATGGCTTTACAAGGTAACATTAAACATGGAAGGGAAGTAAAGGACAGCCACGTACTATTGCTATCGTAGCATCCAGGAATTTATTCTGTATCTGAAATAATATTACAAATTAATTTTTACTTGAAATACTACAGTTGTTCCTCTAGAAAAGAAAGGATTTAGCCATCAATAATCTTACTTTCTCTAAGCTATGACATTAAATAACTAAAGTCAAAATAAGCGAATATATATCTGAGGTTGAACTTAACCTTACACAGCATGCTCTTATGTATAACAAGATGGACTCCCTAGTTCATCAGCTATTAAAGTTTGTCTAATATTTCTCATTATTAATTGTTGCGGGAGGTCCTCCCACTCCTCCAGCCTATCGTCGCTGAGATACCAGCCCCTTGGGGCGTGGTCTCTCTCCCTTTAAAAAAGCAGCCACTTCCCTCTCCTCTCTCTCTTCACTTCCTGCTCCGCCGGTGACTTGACTTCCTTCCTGGTTACGCAGAGGGCTGACAGTGATCTGTAAGTTTTTTCCCCTTTAAATAAATATCACCCTATTAATCATAATCCCAAATTGGCATTGTTTGTGACTTACACCTTCATTTGGCGCCCAACGTTTGGTTTTAGAACCTCTCCCGGCTCGCAGCCGCGAGTTCGGCTTGGCGGCCGGAAGTTCGGCTTGGCGGCCGCAAGTTCGGCTTGGCGGGCGCTTGTTCAGCTTGGCGGGAGCAGTTGCTTCCTCAGCCGCTGCCTGTGGATTTAAACTCCACAGGCCCGGGAAGTCTCTGCCCGCGTGATTTGCTCTTTTCTGAGTCGTTTTCAAATCTCCCTTGCAAGCACAGCTCTTAAGTGGCGCGAACCAGAGCACGTGGTTGCTGAAAGCTGCAACCCCTCAGGGTGACTCTGTCACGTGGAGGCATAAGCGGCTTCCAGGTTGCTCTTCCCTACCCCTGGATTCTGGTTTCTGGTTCCATCTCTGGAATTGATTTAATTACATTTACTTTGTTGAGCAACTTACATTTTCCAGTTTTTAACAAATACTAGGCGGACTTTGAAACAGGACCGTGTTTTCGTCGAGACTTGGCAACAGCGCCACCTGCTGGATAATAGGTAATATGGCAGTTCCCGTTTCCAACGCGAATTTTACTGTTCTGGTTACCAATACAATGGGTTATATCATGCAAGGTTTATATGACTATGGGGATAACTTAATTTACTGGTTACTAGGTTTCAGTATTTTTTTGCATATTCTATCATTTAGGAAGATCATGGCACTCCTAAGAACCATACAATCTTTACTAGAAACTCATGCAGGTCAGGAGATTAAGGATTCAAAAGAGACAATAATAAAAAGACTTGAAATGATTGAAGAAATGATTGGAGCTGGTGAACAGAGTAATAAGGCACAAGGACAGAATACAATGCCAACACCAGCTATTAGAACTGGCTTACCAAAGGTTTTAGCAGCATACCCTATACTTAATTCTGACAAAGCGTCAACTTCTAAAGGCTCAAAGGGAGTCAGAGAAGCTAGATGGACGCCAATAGCAATGAATGATCTAAAAGAAATTAAGCAAGCTATTGTTAATTTTGGCTTGCACTCTGCATACGTAAAGGAAATGATAAGGACTTGGGCTTCTAATGCTAGAGCTACCCCCCATGATTTCCATCAGTTAGTGTCTGCAGTTTTAGATAATGGACCTTCCTTGATGTTTGGAATTTATTTCAGAGAAGAATCCAAACATATGGAACAGCAAGGAAGAGCAAAAGGTATTGAGGTTTCCCAAGATCAAATTCTTGGTGCAGGAGAATATGCTGATCCACAGGTCCAAGCTCTTTATGATGATGAAGTACTGTGTCTATGTCACCAAGCAGCTTTAAATGCTTGGAATAGGATACAAGATCCAGCAAAAAGGGTTGAATCATATACCAGAATTAGGCAGGGACAGAGAGAACCCTTTATTGACTTTTTGCAAAGATTAATTAAGGCTCTGGACATAGGGGTAACAGACCCAGAAGCTAGACGAATACTTCTTGAATCTCTAGCTTTTGAGAATGCAAACATAGAATGCAAAAAGATAATTGGGCCTTTAAAGTCTAGATCAGCACCTATGGATGAATGGATTCAGCATACGATGAATGTTGAGACGTTTAGCTATAACGATGAATCTTGGGTAGGAGAAGCGATTTCCACAGCAATGAGGAGACATCAAACTGCCAGGTGTTTTAATTGTGGTAAATTAGGACATCTGAAAAAGGATTGCAGGCACAGAATTTCTAGGAATATTATCTCCTCTGGGAATGACAAAGATAGGAGACCTAGGCCTTCAGGTATATGTAGGAGATGCGGTAAAGGCCGACATTGGTCCAATGAATGCAGGTCAACAACAGACAAACAAGGCAACCCGATACCGTCGGGAAACTCCTTGAGGGGCCTCTCGCAGGCCCCCAAGCCAACAGTGGCCCAGTCATTCCCAGTCACAGTGGAGAACGTGCCTCACCAAGAAAATTAAAAGCTCCAATTTCTGCTGCAAAAAGTAATACTGGTCTAAATGATGAAATCCATGTGGAGGATGAGTCAAAAAACCCAGTTGGACAGAGTAAACGTATATTTTGGCAGACTTCTATTAATGATCAAAGACCAAAGCTAAGAGTCTGTATAAATGGCACTTTTATTGAAGGCTTATTAGACACAGGTGCGGATGTAAGTATCATTACCCCAGAATCTTGGCATCCGAATTGGCCTCTTCAAGAGGTTGATGTTCAGTTCCTGGGAATTGGAACCCTATCTCGTGTAAAACAAAGCACAAGATGGGTTGAATGCATAGGGCCCGAAGGGCAAATAGGAAGACTAAGGCCATATATAGCCAATATTGCCATAAATTTATGGGGCCGTGACCTGCTACAGCAATGGAATACCCAGATTAACATTCCTGTAGTTCCAGGAACTCATAATTCTGGGAAGTATATGATGAGGTATTATGGAAAAAGGTCACTAGCCATTCAGGCTGTACAAGAACATACAGCAAATACCAAACCTTTAGAGGTACCAACAGCCCTACCTTTAAAATGGCTAACTGAGAAGCCAATATGGATCAAACAGTGGCCTCTAGCTGAAGATAAACTACAGGCATTGGAACAGCTGGTGCAGGAGCAACTAGATGCTCACCACATTGAAGAATCAACCAGCCCTTGGAATTCTCCTGTGTTTGTTGTAAAAAAGAAATCTGGTAAATGGAGAATGGTGACAGATCTAAGAGCTGTCAACAAAGTAATTCAACCTATGGGCTCACTACAATCTGGAATTCCTTTGCCTTCTCTGTTACCAAAAGGATGGCCTCTTATAGTTATTGATTTGAAAGATTGTTTTTTCACTATACCGTTACAAGAAAAGGATAGAGAAAAATTTGCCTTCACAGTGCCTACTTATAATAATTCTCAGCCCAATAGGAGATATCAATGGACTGTCCTCCCACAGGGTATGCTCAATAGTCCTACACTGTGCCAATATTTTGTAAGTAAGCCATTGGAAATAATTCGTAAACAATTCCCCAAGTCCATTATTTATCATTACATGGATGACATCTTGTTATCTGATTCAAATAAAGATACTTTAGAAAGGATGTTTGAAGAAGTAAAGAAAGTCTTGCCTAGGTGGGGATTACAAATTGCCCCTGAAAAGATTCAAAGAGGAAATTCTATTAATTACCTAGGTTACAGAATAGGGTTAGAGAAAATTAAAACGCAAAAGGCACAAATTAGGAGAGACCGGTTAAAGACTCTTAATGACTTCCAAAGATTGTTAGGAGACATTTCCAGTCTACGACCAGCTGTTGGGATAACACCTGATCTAATAGTTCATTTAAACAAAACCTTAGATGGTGATAAAGATTTGAATAGTCCAAGAGAACTGACAGCTGAAGCAGAAAAGGAACTGACAATGATTGAGGAAAAATTACAGGAGGCACATGTGGATAGGGTGAACCCAAATCTTAGCTGCATCCTAGTCATATTGCCTTCCAGAATTTCTCCTACAGGGATTCTAATGCAGAGGGAAGATATTATTTTGGAGTGGATATTTATACCTAATAAACCAAGTAAAAAATTAAAAACTTATGTGGAAAAAGTCTCTGAATTAATTATAAAAGGTAAGCTGAGACTTCGTCAACTAGCAGGTATAGACCCAGCAGAAATTATAGTGCCTTTTACTACTGAAGAAATAAAAAAGTTATGGGAAGACAATGAACCGTGGCAAAGAGCTTGTGCTAATTTTTTGGGAGAAATTAATAGCAACTATCCCAAAAGTGGTAGACTTAACCTCATAAAAAGAACTTCTTGGATTCTTCCTAGAATTGTACGTGATGCTCCAATAACTGGAGCCCGTACGTTCTATACTGATGCAAATAAATCAGGGAAAGCAGGTTACAAGTCAGATGAATTGAGTAAGGTGGAACAAAGCCCTTATAATTCTGTCCAGAAGGCAGAATTATATGCCATTCTTATGGTGCTAAGGGATTTTAAAGAACCTCTTAATATAGTTACAGATTCACAATATGCAGAAAGAGTTATCTTGCATATTGAAACCGCTGAATTTATACCAGATGACACAGAGTTGACTTCATTGTTTATCCAGGTACAAGACATAATCAGGAACAGGCTTTGTCCGATGTACATAACACACATCCGTTCCCATACAGGTCTGCCTGGTCCTCTAGCCCAAGGCAATGCTGAGATTGATCAATTATTGATTGGAAGTGTGTTGCAGGCCTCAGAATTTCATAAGAAGCATCATGTCAATAGTAAAGGCCTAAAGAAAGAATTTTCCATTACTTGGCAACAAGCTAAGGACATTATAAAGAGATGTCCTACTTGTTCTTTCTATAATCAAACACCGTTGCCTGCAGGGAGTAACCCAAAGGGCACTAAGAGAAATGAAATCTGGCAGATGGATGTGTTCCACTTTATAGAATTTGGTAAATTAAAATATGTACACCACACCATAGACACGTATTCAGGTTTTCAATGGGCTACTGCCCTGAGCTCAGAAAAGGCTGATTCAGTAATCACACATTTATTGGAAGTTATGGCCATCATGGGTATACCTGCGCAAATAAAGACAGATAATGGTCCAGCATATGTATCTAAGAAAATGAAACGCTTTTTTGATTATTATAATATAAAACACATTACAGGTATACCAAATAATCCTACAGGTCAGGCAGTTATAGAAAGATCAAATCGTACTATAAAGGATATGCTGAACAAACAGAAAGGGACCGAAAATACCCCCAGAAATAGATTACATAATGCTTTATTAACCTTGAATTTTCTTAACGCTAATGAGAAAGGAATGACAGCAGCAGAAAGACATTGGATAATGGAAAAGTCTGCTGAACTAAATCAACCGATTTATTTCAAAGATGTGCTGACCTCTCAGTGGAAGCCAGGAGATGTGCTACGTTGGGGAAGGGGTTTTGCTCTTGTTTCCACAGGAGAAGAAAAATTGTGGATACCATCAAAATTAATAAAGTTTCGATTTGAAGAGGAGAAACCTCTTGGAAAGGAGAAATGACAACTTATCCACAATGATGATATTCATACAGGTGGTAAGAAAAACATATAGAATGGGGGCAGGGTTCTGTTCTTATCTCCACAGGAAAACACTCATCTTTGAGAAATTCAAGGGACCCTGGATGTTTGGATACTGACAGATGGAAAAATACCTGCCCGATAGGAAATATCAAGAAAACTGAATGGGTTGTGTAAGTAATATTAAACCATATTTCTAAATTTATAAAGCTGGTTTTGAAGTTGGACTCTGGCTCAGTCCCTCTCCAATTCCAAGCCTGTTAGTAAGAGAAAAACCCAGAGTTTCTGGAGTTTCTGTCTCATGTCAAGAGCCATGATGTGGGACAGAAAGAAATATGAGTTTAGAAAACATCTTTGCTTTTCTTCATATCTATCATACTTTTCATTGAATATATCTATCATGTCTTTCATTGAATATATATATGTCTATATATGTCTATATGATTAATGCTTAAGTTTTTCATAATGAACAATGAGTTTTTCCTGAAGTGACATTTGAAGTTTCCAGGCAGAAGATGGGGCCCCATAACAACAACTCCACCTGGTTGATATGACGTCAGATACTGATAGCGCTACAACAAGACCTGCTTTGGGTACCAGCTGCACAAGACAGTTCCAACTTGGTTAGCTGAAATGGTGCACATCTTGTACAACATTCTGGCCAGACCTCCACAAAATACTCAGAGACTATTTGCAATTTTAAAAGACATTGATCTTGAAATTTAACCATCATTTTACTTTCACAGGATCCCCCAGAAAGAACGTCGCCCCTATGACAGCTGGAAGTAATTTTAGAGGACGACGTCCCCTCTCCCAGTAAAGTTTGCCCTTGGGTTTAGGGACATCATTTAGGGGTTGATTATAATTAGTATACGATTGAGGGTTGGGGGAGGAATTTTATAAGCTCAGGGATCATTTTGAAAAAAAAAAAAAAAAAAAAGAGGGATGATGGGATAATAGATTTGTAATTGTGAGTTACTGTTGTTAGACAAATATATTGATATAGATTCTTGTATATTGATACAAAGTTAAATTGTATTGACTATTGTATGCATTCATGTTTCTACCTCTGTTTAAAACATTTTTTATGTATTGACATATATATATTGTATATATTTATCATATTGCAGTGTACATTTCTACCTCTGATTAAGATACTTATATAATGTTCGTGTATTGGTATATATTTACCCACTGCAATGTATATTTGTACATTGTTTATATTTGGAGGTCATTGTCCTCATTTGTTTCACAGTCGTTTATTGTCTTAGTCTTTAAGTTAGATAGATATTGAGAATTATATAGACTAATAGTCATCTAAGTTTGTCATTTATAATTAGACTAATCAGGTTCTTTAGATATATAGAGATTATACTCAGTATAGATAGATAATCTTCAACTTCTTCAAAGAGCTGTAGAAAATGGCCTTTAATCTAACTCAGAGTTTTGTGGTAGTGAGACACAATTGCTCCTGACAACACCACTCTATTCCCGAGAGAATGTTGAGCACCAAAGACACTCCACCTGGAGCATTTCTTTTTGGCAGAACTGGCCTTGGGGCAAAGAAATGCCCATACCTCAACCACTGACAAAGATACAGAGCATGCATCAATGGATAAAACAGGGCTGTCTTATCCTGCCAAGACAGGGTAAGATAGTTTTGAAAGTTGCTTGCCTTTGAAAAAGGTGTGTCAGTTATGTTAGGCCTTAGCCAAAGTTGGTTGCTTCAACGCTGCTAATGTGACTTTGGGTGATTGCCTAGGTAGCTAGTTGTCTCTGTGATTTGTTGCATGTTTTGGAAGTTGTTTTACTGAACTTCCTAATTACCCAGGTAACATTATTTCCCTTCTCAGATCTTTGATGGGGTTGAAGACTATATAAATGTAGTTACTTTCTCTCATGACTTGGCCAAGTTATTTATTATACAAGACCTAAGCTAGTTAGAATAGCATATTTGTACTTATTGTATATAATTTCATAGTAGGTTTAGAACTCTCTTATTTAAACAGAAGGGGGAGGTGTTGCGGGAGGTCCTCCCACTCCTCCAGCCTATCGTCGCTGAGATACCAGCCCCTTGGGGCGTGGTCTCTCTCCCTTTAAAAAAGCAGCCACTTCCCTCTCCTCTCTCTCTTCACTTCCTGCTCCGCCGGTGACTTGACTTCCTTCCTGGTTACGCAGAGGGCTGAAAGTGATCTGTAAGTTTTTTCCCCTTTAAATAAATATCACCCTATTAATCATAATCCCAAATTGGCATTGTTTGTGACTTACACCTTCAATTAATAATCAGTTTAGGGCTACATAAAGGTTTAGTGGCTATAAATAATGTGAAAATTATGTTTCCTGTAACAACTAGCAGTTATAATGTCTCTCTCCTTTTTTATAATGAAATGTATCTTATTTTACTGTTTTTGGTGAATTAAAATTACTGCATACTCATTGTATAAGATGACTTCATTAAGACATTTTCATACATGTTTATTATGTATTTTGATTTTGTTTACATTCACCTCCATTATGATAATTCCCTTGTGCCAGTCACTTTTATTTACTTTAATCTGATATTTTGTATGAGAGATAAAATGTAATATTTGGCTTTCTGAGTTTTAATTGTGTTGCCTAGTACTCCTTTATTTCCTACAAATAACATGATTTTTGTTCTTCAAGGGTGAATAAGATTCCACTGCTCACATATGCTACAATTTCCCTATCTGCTGATGTACATCTAGACTGAGTAAATAAACTATGTTTCCCCTCCCCCTTTTCTAGGGGCAATTTTAATTGATATGAATTTAGATTCACACACAGTTATAAGAAATGGCACAGAGCATCTGTGTAGACTTCATCTTTCGACTTTCCTCAATAATGACATTTCTGTAAAACTACATAGAAGATCCCAACCAGGGTATTAACATTGATAGATCCATTGCTCATATTTTGATTGCCCTGCATCACTGATAATACTCAAATTTTTGTTGCTTGGGTGTAGAATATATGGGCCCATTTCTTTTCTGACCGCTAGCAGACATGAAACATTCTTAAGTCCTCCCAACTCTTACCAAGTGCTGTTCATGTTGGAAGGAGTGAGCGTTTGGACTCATTGTTAACTCATAACTGTGCCATTCCAATGGCCTACTGCGCCCTTTCACAAGGCAGCAGCCTATCAGACCTCAGCACACCTAATTCTGCATCTGTCCTCTGCAGAATGATAAGCCACATGGAAGCAGAGTATATTTCCTTGCGGCAGGTTTCTCTAATAATGGGCTGCAGCCAATCTGTAAATTAACAGCCTCCTTTCCTTCTTAGACATCCACCATCCATCATGTGCGTTTTGAAAACCAACAAAACCAAAACTCTTTTATTTCATTAAAAGAAACAAGAATCTGTCTTTATTTTTGAAGTTCACCTTCATTTTCCATCCTCAAAAATTAAAGTTTAATTATTATTCCCTTGTTTTCACAGATCCTGACCACTGGGCTTGACTTCAGAGAATGATACCTGCGTTAATGAACAGATATAAATAATTCAGACTCAGGGTCCTATGCCAGTCAGGTCAAAGGAGAACGCTGCAGCTGCTGGCAAGGTCAGTGGAGAACACCCTTCATGAAATGCACTCTCTTGGAGTGCTCACAATGTGGACAAATATCTGTCAAGTAACTGATGTTCTTCTCTAACGGACACAATCTGTGTGATGGCGTCTGCGCTTATCTAAGAAGCTGCAGGTTTCTAATAATGATAACAAGCAGTAAAGTTAATTTAGGGGCCAATCCCTTTTACTTCATCAGTGATCTTTCCATGGTATGGGAGAAAACTAGAAAACAGCCAACTGAGAAGAGAATGCTAACAAAAGTTAACAATGGAAAGAAAATAAATTAAATCTCTATTAACATAATCTGGAACAATTGAAGCTACCAGCGTTCTCAGCTTATCAATATGTATTTCCCAATACCTCATGACAATATAGCAATAGAATATTAGGGGTTTTGCTTGATTTTCTACCTCCAGATACACTTATGATATCTGTGTGGAAAACGGCATCTTGCATACTGAGCTAGTTACTTTTCCAAAGAATTACACTTATTTTACCGATTATCACTACATTTATGCTGTATCCATTAGGGGTCTCTCAGCTAGCGAGTATGTATGCTTTTGACTTTACTAACAAGGGACTCTCTTTATGTAACTAGCATCCACCCACAAACAAAAGGAAAAGGAAACACAAAGGAAAGAGAGCAAACTCCAAATATTAAAGAAGCTACTTAGACTGACATCATTTAATTTTATCAATTCACCTCTAGTAATGTGAATAACATGTAAGGAAAGGATAACATTCTTAGGAGAAATGGAGATTCAAAGACATTAGCCATGATTTGACAGGCCTGACCCTCCCTTTTAACATCCTTTAGCAGATGTCTCTGTGTTTAAACTGGCAGCACCAGGAGACATTCAGTCACTCAAAAGACTGGTGATCTTTCATAATCCTTTCACTTGGGATGGCTGGGGTTCCACGAACTAGCAGCTGGTCTTGGGAGTTACACAGGGCAAATAATAAAGGCAAAGCCTCTATTTGTGAAATGAGCAAACTGTGCACCCCCCCCCCCCCACACAATCTGCCAAACAGAATGGTTTATAAACTCTCTTGTAAGTCTAAGAAAGGTAACCCTTGAACAGCTCACAAATGGATGGCAGATTATATCGTTGCTATAGCAAAGTGATTATTTAGTGTTCGAAAGCAGCCATTCTCTCCCCGCTTTCTGTGCTGTAGCAAAGTCTTTATTTCAACCACATTTAACTTTTCACGGGGTCTAATAATACCCTGCACATTTCACACAGTGCCCGGAGCACTGATGGATTTTGTATGCGTCTCTAAAAAAGCACTCGGTTGCAAAGACGGAGCAGTGGCCTGTGGGCTGGAATTCATCAGTTCTTTATTCTAACAGTTTGAATTCCCCATTAATGATTTTGCACATTACCAGCTAATCAAACAGTTTAGATAAGGCTGAGAAGAAATGCTTTTCCATATTCACACACGTACAGAGGGCTAGAATAAGTACAAAATAAACTTTCGTGCAATCAATCAAAATTAAGGGAATGCAAAATAAGTAATAAAGTAAAGAAAGAAATGACGTGTTGCTGTAATTATATAAATTAGGAGACTGTGAAAGGAAACACAGGTTTCCAATTGAGCAAATAAGTAAAAATCTGTCTTTACTGTTAGGGGAACAGCTTACAAAGCCCCCCTAAGTGGGATATGCTTAAAATATTACATCAAAAAATCTTGATTGCATATGTAGTTTGGAAAATCTCTGTGATAAGAAAATGGGGAAGACAAAGAAGCCAGCAGTGCCGTTTGGTCCTCTCAGGGGCCTTGGCTGGGAGACCCCGATAAGCAGAAGAGAGTGTAGAACCAGATGTCAAGAGTCTTGGGCTGTAGATCATGTTCCATCAATATGACCGCTGGGCACAAATGACGTGACAAATTCATGCTGTTATTAAGCAATATGAGATAATAATTACCCTCCCTTTCATTTTGGACAAAGAGTTGATATGCAGGCAATTCAAGTATTTCGTTGCATATCTCAAAGCTGTGCAGCAGCTACCAAGAGAAAGTCAGGTCACCTGTCTCTATAAACAAGGCTTTTTCTCTTTTGAGAGTTGACTGCATGATTTCCATGATTCAGATTTATGGCATAGATGTAGTAGAGGGAAGGATAGCGCAGGGATGAAGATGAATCACAAAGAGCGGCATGGAAGCGGAAGATGTTTGTGCAATTCAGGTGAGGGCAACAAGGCAGAAAGGAGACTATGGGCGCAGTTCTTCCGTAAAGCTCAAGTTTCAGATACACAGGGATTCGGAATGGTTCAGGCACTTTGAGCTGTGTTGTTCGGGCCTAATCAAATTTTAAGGCATAAAAGAAATGGCAGATGTTGAAGCAAAACCTCAGTCAGATAAAATCACTGCAGGCTCCAGAAAACTACAGAGGCAAATCCTGCAATGGATTTTTTTTCCTTAACTCAAATTTGCAGGAAAATCGATTTCTAAACCAACAAATCTAAGCAACAGTCCTCTGTGATAGACATCAATGAAGACTCGGTTTGAGAGCTACATGAGGAAATCTGAAGATCTCAAGTTCTCAGCACACACAGCTTACAGGATTAACCATGCACTTAGGCCCACATTTAAAAAAAATCATTTACTTTTATTTCACGTCCATTGGTGTTTTTCCTGTATATATGTCTGTGTGAGGGTGTTGGATCTCCTAGAACTGTAGTTACAGACAGTTGTTACCTGTCATATGGGCGTTGGGAATTGAACCCGGGTCTTCTGAAAGAGCAGCGAGTGCTCTTCACTGAGGAGCCACGTCTCCAGCCCCTAGTCCCACATTTTAAACTACATTTATAAAGCATGAACGGTGTGCTTGTCAGATACCTAATACAGGACAGGGAGGACACATTATTTTCTGAATAATTAGGATGAAAATATATGTAAATTTAAACAATGTCAAACCTACTGAAGTGACACGTAGCTGTGACAAAGTTTTAAATTTAATATTCTGAAAAACAGCAAACATACGTTTTTGGAAAAAAAGTTTTTGTTTTGACTTCTTTTATATGTATATTTGAAGCCTTTAGAAGATTAAAAATTAAACAGAGAGCAATCTGACACTCTTTTCTTTTATTAAAAAGAAAAATAAAACAATGATTTGAAGGAGAAACTCAGTGACAGAGTGCTTGCCTATCTGAGGAAATTTCTGAATTTGGTGCCCATCAAAACACACACAGACACATGGACACACACACACACACACACACACACACACACACACACACAGAGAGAGAGAGAGAGAGAGAGAGAGAGAGAGAGAGACATACAAACATACACAAACACAGCCACACACAAACATGCACACAGAGACACAGGCACTAACAAACACACACATGCACACACTCATACAAATACACACAACACAGGCAAAGGCACACAAACACACAGATACCCACAGACTCATGGCACACATATAAACACACACACACACACAGAAAATACAATCCGATGATACTAATACATATATAAAAAACAACAGCAAAGAAAGTGATGTACCACTACTCGGATCCAATACAAGAGGTAATGTGGCCATTTCCAGAAGAAAAAAGTTAAAGATCTAAGAAATCAAACTGCTTTCAAATGAAAATAATCAATTATCATTAAGATAGTTGAGAGCCTGGGGAACATTTAGCTTACAAAATGCAAATAAAGATGGAAAAACAGGAGAACATCCATCCTAAATTATTATGATCAAGGTAGACACAGATTTGAGTTTAGCATGTGAATAACTTTATGGCATCTGGAAAGGCATCAGAATTGGATAGCATGTCCGTACAGAGTGACACACACACACACACACACACACACACACACACACGTATATGTACACACACACACACACACATATATAAAATCTTGGTTGTGAGCCTAATCTTTAATGGCTGAGCCATCTCTCCAGCCCCACAGGGACGGGACGTTCTTAATGCTGGAAAAAGTCCAGGCATAGAACTACTGATGATACATAGAAAAGGTGCACTGGCAGCTAAAATCAAGCCTTCTGGTGGTGTTTTCTTCTGGCAGTGCTCAAAGTATGGCATCCCATTTTGTATTAGTGAGATCTTGGCTTTTGTTTGGTTGATCCAACATTCTAGATCCCCAAATCTGACATTCACAAGGATAAAGAAAAAAGACATACTAATATATGATACAAAACTCACCTTAGGGACATTCTGTTGGGATATCAGGATGAAGGCTATCTTTTCTATGAGATTAGCATGATAATGCAATCCTAATAGGGATCTCGTTGATGTAGTTTGGGCTACCATATCCTTATTTATTTATTTAAGATTTCTGTCTCCTCCCTGCCTACCATATCCTTGATGCTTTCATTTATATAAATTGATAAATTTTGCCCTTCCCTAGTTTTTTGTTGTTGTTTTCTTTCCTGTCAGTAGCAGTTAAAAATCTGAATCAAAAAAATTTCCAAAATCCCTTCCAACTCCATGTGGGGAAGCGGTAAGTGACACAGGGGATACAACTTTAAACACTTGAAAATCAGAGCACAGGTATGGAGTTTAGCAAAGGGTTTTGTGATGAGTCCTTCCTGATACAGCCCAACCGCGTCTGAGACAAATGATGGAGAGGCCCAGAAACAGGCCTTCGACTATGGTGATGCCTTCTGAGGAGCAGACGGAGAAGGGGCTGTCCCAGAAACAAGTTACACTTAAAGTTTAAAGGGGGATAGTTGCTCACATCTGGGCAAATGGGAGTCTCCTTAAAGTTGCATTATTCTCTGCTGTCAATAGGCACTTCCTATTTCTGCTCTATAGGAGCGTCTTGAAAGTAGTCATGTTGAAGTTGGGGACAGTCAGGAGGAAAATAAAAACCAAGTCAAGAAAGGAAGATAATTTGTCAGGATATTAAGTGGCTTAGGATTCTTATTTGTATCGTTTTGATTGGCATATTGATTTACAACAGCTTAAGTCGCAGAGTGAGGAGGGATGGAGGTTATCAGGATGCGACTTGTGAAGACAGCTGGTGCATGAGCATCCAAAGAAACTTGGGGTGCCGAGATGATAAGCTCCAAGTTCTGTCTGATACATAGAAGTGATCCCTTTCTAAGAACTATGCGATAGACATTACTGAGATTCGATTTAGAGCAAGCCTTTGCCTTGTGAAACCTAGAATTTTGTTGTGCTGAGAAACTGGATTGGAATGGTTTCAAGGAAAATGAGCGTAAGATTTGCACATGGCTTCTCAGCTGAGATCAAGGGAGGAAGTGTCACTATGCGAACAGTGTGGCAACAAGAATGCGATCTCAACCAGCCTTTAATTCTAGTCTCTATCAGTATGGCATAAATCCTACAAGAAGGCATCACTGTGCAGTGCCTGGCTTTCAAGGAAGAAAACGATAGATTTTTTTTTTCAGTTTATACCAACCCATACATACAGGAAGGATGGCTATGCATGACCATTCACACAACAGAATATAAGGCTTTTCTTTGAATAAATTCAAAACAATTAAAATAACAACAACAACAAAAAAAATCTCAAACCCCTACAGAACAATCTGTTTCTAATTGTCTTCATGAATAATAAAGCAGAAACTGTCTGGGAGCTGATATCTGTGTGATCCTGAAGACGTCTTCAAAATTATGAATGGAAAAGCTTGCTGTGACCAACAGACCATGCCCGGGAGAGAAAGAGAGACTACATACATTCTTATAGCTAAGAAATGAAGCTGAGGAGAATAGCCAAACAGATAATGAGCGAAGCCATCAATTTCCTCTGCATTTTCCAAAGCATTCATTTACTGATGTCGTTTACCTTGGCACACACACAGGGCTTGGTGGTGAATGTACTTCCATATGATTCTGGGTACCTAGATGAATGTTGGGTGTCAGCAAAAGCAGTTTTACAGCCAGAACTCCCACATAAGCTGCAGAGAATCTTATCCTAATGGCTCCTGTTTCTTATTCTTGTGTTGTCCCCTTCACGATGGCCTTTCCTGGCCCTTCCCTGCTGCTTAACTATTATTCCAGCCTTTACTATTATTCAAGCCTTTGCTTGAGATGGATATAATATTAAAATGGAAATCTGGACTCTGTCCAATGTTAGTTCTTGCCAGCTGAAACCATATCAATGAGAGAAAATGATGCTGTAATTTTCTTGTCTGGCAAAATGTAGTAAGAAATTCATGCAGAAAATGTAGCAATATTCATTAAAATGAAGAATATGCCACAATGAGTACTGATAGTTTGCTTTTAAAAGCACTTGTTAAAATACCATTAGATGTTTCGTATCAACCAAGTCAACGCAGTAGTGTGGCAAGATGGCATGCTGAGTACTATTGTTTGCTTTGGATTTCCAAGTATCTTTCTTCTATTCCCTTTGTGTGACAACCAGGAAGGACAGTTACATAGCAGCACAAGTATTCATCTATTTTTGAAATGTCGATTAAATTTTATATCTTAACTGCATAAAAAAACTCATCTATAAGTGCTTGACAGAATGAGTTATCAGAATTTGAATCAAGAGCTATTAAAAAGAGGAGCGGAGCCCCCATTTCCCAGATGAGAGTCTATAATTGTACACATGAAAGGAGAAGACTCATTAAAATTCACTGAAAACACTCAAAACTTTACTTTCATGTGTAAATCTGCAGTTAAAGAAATTACAAATGGATATTCATCAGTAGAACCAAAACAATGTACTACGTTTTGGTGGCACACCGAAAAATATCTAACCACTGAGCATACTTATAAACTCATGGAAGGCTATCACCAAGCAATTAGGTGGCCAAATCTGTTTTTAGATGTAAAGGACCTGAAGCTTTACCACTTGCTGATGAGACGTTGAGGGAAGCCTTGGTTTTCATTTGTAAAATGTGAATTGTCACAGTGATAATAATGCCTGTCCACTTAAGGCACCGATGGGCCTATGGTAAGCAATCCATCCAGACAGGACCCTTAGAGTGACTCCAAAAACACAGTGGAAGACGGAATGAAAGGTCAGAAAGGAAATGCAGAGGAAGAAGCAGCAGCAGTTAAATGGGTCCAGTGTTGGCTTTAGATATAGTGCTCATAAAAGAATTTACATATTAATATTCCTGTGTGGAAAGATGAAGGCCATGGCACTCATGGCTCCCACACCCATGGAAGCCAAAACCCTCCAATCACAATGTCCACAATGTTCACACTGTTCTCCATGGCATGGGATGACAGGAGGGGCGGGACAGGAAGAGCCAAGCCTGACGGTGTTTTTTTTTTTTTTTTCCAAACAAGCTGGGAAATAGCAAAATGTTTTTCTGTAGCCACCTAGTAACTTCCTAGATGATTGCTTCTCTGGATTGCTTTCTTTGAGGTTTTGAAATGCTTCACGAGTGTGGGGCTGAGCTTTTAATGTTTCACCCGGGAAAAGAGAGTACTTTCAAGGAGAAGATAGAGATAATAGGCAGGCAGGATTTCAGGCTGTTCCTGCCTTTCCTATAAACGAGTATGCAAGACTACTTTGTTTTACAATGCACAAGATTTCTCCTCTGCTATTTTTATAGTTGGGTGCTGAAATAACAAATATGTTTTCTATATAAGAATAAATCCCAGAACGCATATAGGTTGATATGGAAACGTAAGACAAACATCTCCGGGCAATTTTTGAAATCATAGAGCTGAAAGGGAAGTCATAATCAAAGAACTACTACAATAGAACCCGGGCATATACTCTGCAGAACACTAGTCCTGAATCCCGGATACACTTTTAACTACCTACTAACATCACATAAGGAGAGCCACCTAACTTTCACATGTACCCACACTTCTTCAGAATTTCTGAAAAAACAAAAAAACAAAGGAAAAAACTAAAACAAGAGTTCACCTGTAAGGACTCTTAATTCAATGGAGAAAAGAACATTACTTACTTTCCATCCCAAACATGGTCACCTCTGTGGAAAATCACTAGGTTATTCTTAGAATCCAGTGCCACACCAGAGACCTGGCCGGGTAACAAGTACACTCCCGGCCAGTCCAGGGCCTCCTCCACATGGAAATCTAAAAGATAAAGCCACACATGGATTCAGCATAAAAACAGAGGCAAAGACGCAGCATCGGCACACAGACTCATGCACAGACACGGAGACACACTCGAGCAGAAAATACGCCAAGCGCATGCACATGCCGCGCAGCCTCCCAAGCTGTGAGATAAAGGGACTGGACTCGTCTTGAGACCCTCCGCTCTCCTTTCCCGCTGCTGAGACGCCTGTAAAACCAGACAGATCGTAAGCTACAAAAGAGCCAACTTGAAATTGCTTCTTCCTTGCTCAGATTCCTAATTTTAAATTCATGTCTTTGAAAACTTATGCCAACATTAGGGGGTATTGTTTTAATATACAATTTTAAACTGCAAATAAGTGGTAGGAATTAGCAAAAACCCTCAATATATCACTCTCTTCTGTCTGTCTTTCTGTATCTATCTTCTATCTATCTATCTATCTATCTATCTATCTATCTATCTATCTATCTATCTATCTATCTATCTATCTCCCATATGAATAAAATATGGATGATCAATAGACAGCAGTTCCTAGGCTAAGTTATTTATTGATTATCCATTACACTTGGAACTATGTAGGACATCATCATCTTTCTTAGCTTCAGTGTTCCTATAAAAATTGGAGTGCTCTGTCCTTGTACATATTTTCTTGTTTTCTAACATGACAAAAAGGCAACACTGACAACTCTATTATTGACTGACAAATTATTCCTGTTTCGGATCCGACTATTCTTATTCTGTATTCAGAGGAATACAATCTTCAGAGAACACCCGAGTTCATTTGCATTAACCCAAGTCATAAACCAGCTCACCAATGAAGAGGTACTATATACAGTGTTTTCTGTACTGATGATATGTAACTATTAAGATAACACTGAAAGCTACTGTATCAAAATTTCATTTGCCCCCCCCCCCCCAATGCTTCAACAAGAGACTCTGAGAAATATCAAAGCAGAAATCCAAGTTCCATTGATATTTTTCCCCGACTTTCTGAAGAATGTGGCATAGGACTTATATTACAGGCACTGGAACCCTTGAGAAAGTGCCAATGTAAGAATAGGAATTCACAAATAAGCTTCTCATTTATGGAAAGGCACCTGTTCACATAAATCATTTTACCTTTCCATCCACAGCTTTTTATATAAGGTAACAAAAATGCTGACATCTACCAATGACTTTTAATAATGCAGTTTCAACAGGTAAGTGTAGCCTTTACACTGAATTCTATGAACATGAAGTAAAACATGATTCTCGGTCTTGATTAATTTACAAGAAGAATGCAAAGTAAGACAAGTTTGAAGGTCAGAGAAAACAGGAATCAAATACTTGAGACACAAAGGAACGCGAGAACACAGAAATGGTCCCATAATCCAGCTGGAGGCTTTGACTGGCATAGCATAAACTCTCTCTCCATAAGATCTCCTAGAGTAGCAAAAAGATGTGATTTTGTGTCATATGAAGCATGGATGAGTAGAGGCTGAGCGGATTTGGAAGTGGGAAGAGAATATTTTTATCAGAAAGAAGAAAACAAAGACTTCCGTAACTATAATATATGTTTCACAATGTTTAGAAACCTGAATCGAGAAACAAATCCCAAGCCTGGCGGTTGTGGCAAGCAGGACTACAGGAGAAGCCAACCATCAGATCTGATGTAAACTCAGACAGGAGATGCATTATATTACATGCATGAAGAACTTAGACTTATAAGGAGCGTTGCGGTTTTTGCCTTGTAGGCTCATGACCTATACTACAGCTAATTTTAAGGCATGATGCAAGTACTTTCTGAATAGTAGGAAGAGCACAGAGCAGGGCAATAATTTAGTTTGGGATATACTGGAGCACACGCCGATGTCGTTTTTTTTCTTGTGTGTACTGTGATAGGCTTTCCTGAGTTAGAGAGAAGGTGGCATAGTTCAGCTAGCATGCTTCAATCTGCAGACAACCCTGGGCACACCAGTGGAGGCTGTGGAGCTGTGGAGCTGTGGAATGAAGGGCATCCATCACCTATCACACTGGCTGTCAAAAGAGGAAAAAAGGCTGGAAATGGATGCTGCAGTGAATTGCGAGTCACTGAAGGTTTTTCAGCATGAGGTGATGTGATTAAAATTGTGCCTTTGCAAGTTAGCTTTAGAAGTAAGGACATAAACATGATAATTGTAGATGTCTAGATTGGTAAACAGAGGGGCAAATCATTCCCCAAAGCAAAGGTTTTAGATAGTCTCGAGATGCTTGATTTCAGGTGTATTTGATTCTCATTTTATTTGTGATTTGGGCCTTTAGTTGTCATCATTCTGTCCTTTGTAGCCAACTCCTGGAATGATTTGGAATAATGCTTCTGTACGCTATGAATGTGTGTTACTCTCATTGGTTACTGAAGAAGCTGATTGGCCTATAGCAAGAAAGGATAAAGTTAGGCAGGGCAATAAGAGGATTCTGGGATGAAGATGGGCTGAGTAAGAGAGCTGCCGGCAGATGCAGAGAAAGCAAGATGGGCACGTTGTACTGAGAAAAGGTAAAAAGTCACCTGATGAAGCATAGATGGGTTAATTTAAGTGTAAGAGTTAGCTAGTACCAAGCCTGAGCTGTCAGCCGAGCATTTGTAATTAATATCAAGCCTCTGAGAGAGTATTTGAGAGTGGCTGCTGGACAGGAAACTTCTGCCTACAGCTGGAACTTATGGATGGACACTAAGCGAATCTTAAGTATATACCAAAGTGGATATTTAATTGCTTTCCTCAGATTCTTGGAACCCAGAACCACTTCAACCTCTCGTTTATTTTCTTGTCACGTCTCACGTATGCTCCAGTCTCTAAAAGGGCAGCATTTTCACACTCTCATACCCTGGAAATGTATGTGTGTCACTACCTCTTCCCACCCTAAAGTAATACTGACAGTAAGATAAGGCTACTTAGTAAAAAGGTGCCTTTACTAACTGTGTTCACTTAAGATAATGGACAGATGTCTTCGCACCTGCAGCTTTAAGTTCATAGGCCACCAACATGTGATAGGGTTAAGCACTTGTGAAGAGGAATGGCACTAATAGTGATAAAAGTATAGATGTGCAAAAGCAAGCATTGTGTTCGTGTCAAATCCCAATTTCATAAAATATTGGAACTACTGTATAAATAAGTTTAATCTGGCTGTGAATGGTCCCAACAGCATAGGACCTTACTTGGCTAAGCATACAGTCTGCAAGGATCATTATGTACAAATTGTTTGGAGCCCAACCACACCAATTATAAAATCAAAATACTTGTCAATATGGTTAGAGATTTTGCAAAACACCAAGGCAGTATAAATAGCTAGAATGTATTTTTCAACAGGTCCATCTTCAGGAATTCTCAGTGTAGTAGAGGTGGTACCTAAGAAAATTAACCTTAGCACTATGAAGAACTTGGCTTTTAGTAGCAGATGTTTGGAAGGCATTTCTATTTCACTCACAACAGCTTTGAGGCTGGTTAGGATGACCCAGCTAAGACTTCAACGTCAGGCATCTGGGTTCTTGTGCTAATCAGATTCTAGGATGGGGAAAGGAAAGGAGTTCGTATTTTCCTTTGTGCATACTGGATCTGATAACGAACAGTTTCCTTTCCAATGTATCTGCTATATAATTATTAAAGATTAAAGCTACATCCTATAAGACTAAATGTGTAGAATTACAAAGGTCATCTAGGAATAACATGAATCTAATACTGACTGATTTGACCCTTATCATAAGGAGCTCAAGAATCAGAACCCCCCAACTGCAATGGCATCAACCCATGTCATTTTCTCATTTGACAGGACAGGATTTAGGCTGGGGCCAGACATCAGACCTCAACACCAAGGATAATTTTCTTCTAATTATTAAAATAGGAACATTTAAAAGCCTCACCAAACAAATGGTATGATAAGATGTATTTGGGTTCTATCTTTAATTTGATATTTTTAATCACAGAGAAAAAATGTACTTCGTGTTTCATTTATATTCTTTACTTAAATGATTCGGTGTGTAACTAGTCAAATATTGTAGAATTTTGGCTTAAATTAGACATTAAATAAGAATTTCTTACCCCTGACCATGGGCAGGCGTCCCATCTCTAAAATGTGACCTGTGCTAAACTCAGATTGCAAATAGCATGGTTAAAATTGATTGCTTCTTTTTAAAACCCTAGGTTTGAGAATAAAATAGAGGAAACAATGTTTTTTTTAAATAATGTAAATAGATATTAGTTTTAGTAGCCGTGACACAATTCATTGCTTTCAAGCAAGATGTCAAGAAAGATAAAATCACCCTCCAGAGACTTTAAATGACATTCTTTCCAAATGAGACCTAAGACTTTTATAACAAAGTATATTATCCTCCAAAGAACGCTTGCATTTGTTAGAAAAACAGTAAAGGTGTAGCCGCATATACTGACAGATTTAAAAAATTACTGATAGAAAAATTAAGCATTACTATTAAAATTATATCAATAAATCACTAAAAGAATCTTCTGCTTTTCCCAGAAAGAGATTAATGTTAGTGATCAGCGGTACTGTCACATGGTCTTTTTAATAAGCATTTAAAAGGGCATTCACTTATCTGTGTCACAGGAGGACAAACAGAGCCACATAAAACTCAAGCATGATACAATCTAATAACAGGGATATGGTGCAATTTCAGTCTATCAAGGCTGCTTACATCTTCCCCAAAACTGGAGAAAATCACTACATTTCAATAAAATGTGTCAGCTGTTTCCTATGTACTTGTCAGTTTCTATTAGTTGAAAAATATGCTTTAGAGCTAACAGATTTATTGTTTATCAGAAGTGTTGGCAACAACTATAATTAGCAAATACTATAGGGGAAGTATTTACAACAAAGTCAAAAAGAAAGCAAGAATAAGTTATAATGTCTCATTTAACAGGAGTGAAGAAAGAGGAAAGAGAGCCTCAAAAGCAATGGCAGAATGAGTGTAGTAGAGATATTTCTGAGAATCATAATTTTATATATATATATATATATATATATATATATATATATATATATATATATATGTATGAATGAGCAAAGACTTAGTGTGTATTTGAAAACGTACTTCAAAATGAAATACTGTTTAAAAGGTACTCTCCTGGAATAATGTTACCAACTAGAAAGATGTAAATCAGCTGGATTGAGGTGAGACTGAATCAGTCTTTTTACGTAATATTTGTATTAAACCTTGGCTTAGTCCATATATGTTTGTGGTGCATTTTGATCATATGTACTCTATTAATTCCCTTTTATTCCTTCCAGAAATACATACCCATCTGAACGTTTGTCTTTTTTGTTTGTTTGTTTAATAACCCACAGAGTCTAATTTCTGTAGCAGCCCATGTACTCCAGTGTGGGGCATCCACCAGAGTGTGGTCAACCTACTGGGAGCCAAACCCTTAAAGACAACTCATCTCCTGACCCCGGCAAGCTATCAACTCTTAATAGTCTCTACAGAAGACAGAAACAAGAACGGTTTACTGTTTAGGTATAGGCAGCAAGCATGAGGAAAGTAATCTAGACTGTGGTTATTAAAATTGTAGGCTGAGATGACTGAACAGGGAAAACCTGCCTATCTGTCTTTCGATCCAATTGAATTATGTTCTTGAAGGGCACAGACTAACAAAGTTATTAAAAGGCAAGACTCAGGAGCAGACCTGCATTGCTTTGCCTCTTGGTTTCAGAGCTCTGACACTGTGGGCCTATGATGGAACGTTCGAATGCCCTAGTTTCTGCCTCTCTAAGATGTGATTAAAAATAGGCTTTTGTAAGGATGAAATGAATTCATACCTCTAAGACACGAGCCTTGTTCAAAGGAAACACAATGTAGTTATCTGTTGCTATCATTTCATCCACCCCGAAGATGAAACCTCAGCCAGCCAAATGCCTTATTTTAACCTGAGAATTCTTTTAAGACTGTAGCACACGCAAGCATACGACTGACTGAAACGTGTCTTAAGCATGGTCTCAAAAATGAAATGGAAGTTGATTTTAGCAATCAGCCAAAAATTCAATGAATCATAAAAATAAAGATCTCTGGATTGAATCATAAGCGTCAACCAAATGTTGACTGTTTTTATAACATACGGAGGGGTTCAATGGGTAAAGCAATTTTCCATATGCTTGTACACAGTCGTGTGATAAAATCTGCAAGCTAAAGTTGGATAGAACTGACTGCAAGTTCCTTATTGATTGTTCAATAAGCCTAGTTTCCAGAAGGCAACTTGAGATTTTATTTCTACTCTATTAATGCTCTCTCAGGAGAAACATTAAGCCACTCATGACAGAAACTGAGTAACAGTAAGTATAACCATGAGAAAATCTGTTACTGAGTTGATACTTTCATTCTGCAATTCATGTATCTCATACAAACAGCAGTGCAGATCAATGAAATTGGTCAGAGATTTCAGGATCTTCAAACTCTCTCTATAGTAAGATACTGCCTTTTACAGTTCACAAATACCTTTCTGCATAGTTCAAGATAATATGTTGCATGAGGCAACCAAGACCAACAAAGGGAAACACATGTTCTCTCTTATTTGTGGATCCTTAGCTCTGAATCCTTAGGTTGGAGTGCATAACTCAGAGTCACATAGAAACCCGGGAAACTTAACAAGGGACCATGGTGGGAGGGAGAGAGAGAAGGAACTATGGAGAGGAGAATGATAGATGCTATTAAGGGAGAAAGGGAAAAGTGGGTGGGACTTCAACAGCACAGGGTAGAGAGTATAGGAGTGTAGGAGGGTAAAGCAGAGCAGGGAAGAAGAATAAATAATTCTAAGACTGTTCGGGAAGGCCACCAGGAAAACCTACTATGTTGTAAACTTCCTTAAAAAAATATCAGGAAGAGTATTGCAAAATCACAGTTTCTGGACACGACAGGTCCATGACTTCTCAAGAGCTATGGCTGTCTATGCTAGACCTGCATAAGACCATACCGATCAACATTTCAGCAAGAACCAGGCAGGGGTTTAGAAGGATCCACTTCTAGTTAAGGAGTTAAAGGCTGCTGATGACTGTCCAGGAAAGCTGAGTCAGTTGCTCCAAGGACAAGGTCCTGTGACGGTTTCCCATGCTCCATTGGTCAGCCCTACACCCATGTGCATGTGGGCAATGGTGACTGGACTCAATAGATCACACACACACACACACACACACACACACACACACACACACACACACACAGAAGAGGAGATGGTCATAAATTTGAGAGGGGGAATGGGTGAGGAAGAGTTGCAGGTGGAGGAGCAGATATAATCAAAATGCATTGTACTTATGTATGAAATTCTCAAAAAAATGTTCACTGATTCTCACTAAGAAGAAGAATATTCATTCAGAAATTCCGATTAATGTAAAACAATATTTGTGCATTGCATACTTAGTTTTGGAGGTTATTAGTATAATAAACTACTGTATCAGTGATAACAATATACTACTGTATCAGGCAACCAGGATCCATAGCTGAGTCTGTTCCACCTCGTGACCTTTGTTACCAGGCCTTTAAATTTTATTTGGGCCAAATGCAGACTTTTGGGAAGGTGGGGAGTTTTATTCTAGGGACACAGAGATTGCACAGCATATATGCTCCATTCTGAAGAATGCAAGACCACTGAGAGATATTTGACCCTTAATGAGATAGAGGACCCTGCATAACACAGACACTAGGACGCAGAATCAAGTATAGTTCTTGTGAGATTTTTGATTACAGGTCACTGTGATTGGTTTAATAAAAAGCTAAATGGCCAATAGGTAGGCAGGAGGTATATGTGGGACTTCCTGACAGAGAGAGCTCTGAGAAAAAGAAGGGAGAGTTGTTAGCTGAACACAGAGGAAGCAGGACATGCAGAAGGAGAGATAAAAGGATTGGTATGTAAAATAAAAAAGATAGTTTTTTAAGTAAAATAAAATAAAAAGACTCATTACATATAATCCTAAGTTAAACATCTATAAATGGTATTGTTTAGAAAAATTAAGTCCCTGGTCTACCACAGAGCATCACACACAAAAATTTGAACCAATCTACTACTAATTACACCTTTGAAACCTCAAATCAGCTGGATGGGATCCATCCCCATATTACAGTTCCAATATATAGGGAAGAGAAGAAAATACACTGTTGATGAACACATCAGTGTTATGGGCTATACAGATACCAAGAAGCAGAGACATAAAACAGGGTTCTGAGTAGATGCCTCTAGCTTCTGAGCAGTGATGGGCCAGAATTCCAAGAAAGACTATATTAACTGGGCAAGCAAATTTCAACCAAGCCAAAATCAACTGAAATTAAAGCACTAGAAGGTACATATTAGAAACCATAATGTTCAAGTTTTAAATCTAGACACTGGGACCTCATTCAATAGGTTAATTCCACTTGGCTTCAGTTTCTCCTGAAAATTAACATGCCTTAAAGATATCTGAAATGACTCTGTGTTATTATAATATTAAGTGGCAAAATAGCCTTGCATTTTTGCTTCAGTTACAATGCCATATAAAAAGTTAACTTCGTCTTTGCAGCTAATACAATTCCATCTAGCAAATTAGGCACTTAAGGAGACAGTTAATTCCTCTAGACCATTAAGGCCATTCTACACTTTGAGTTGAGTAAAGAAAGGGCAGAAGAGAAACAATAACACATTATCCATCACCTTTATTCTCCTTGCCGATACTCTGGGAAGTACACACAAATTAGACTAATACTTAATTGCATGAGGTTGTTATATGTGGGAACACGCCTTCCCTTCTTTTTGAAAAATGGAAGCTTGCTGCAGATTCCAGCTTCCTCTGACTTATGCAATGAAATGACACCTGAGCAAACTTTGTTATTGTACAATGCATGCTATAATAGCAAACAGGAGAGAGGAACAGGAAAAGCTAAGACTCATTAAATGTGAGTTTTTCTATGTTGCACTCAGTTTTAAAGATTTTGGAGTTAGAACCGCGAAATAACAATAGAACAAGCCACATCAGAAAGAAAATGAACATAGAGTTCTTTCAATAATTGGGAGTTGTGCAGCCTAACACTCAGTGACTTACTAAATTTAGTGACATTTACCCACATTTTATGATGAAGAAAAACTTCCCCGTTGAGATCTTCAGAGATAACGCCTGAGCCCTGCCTCATGACTAGCTCTGGGAATACCAAGTGACACAGCAAAAAAATGCAGTTCCTACTTTCTAAGATTTCATTCTTAGAAAAACTAAGACTTCAGAAACACAAACCCTTTTTTTAAAAATGTTATGTGACTGCCTGTATGTATTTATGGGGCCCACGTGTGTGCCTGCTACCAGCAGAGACCATAAGAGGGTATAGGATCCTTTGGAACTGGAGTGACAGGTAATTGTATGCCTTCATATATGTGCTCAGAACCACACCTGGGTGCTCTTCAGGAGTAGTGCGTGCCCTTAGCCACTGAAGCATCTCTCTAGTCCCTGAATATGAATTTCCCCCTTATGACGCTAAAAGCGATGGTAATACCTCAAATTCAGAGATTAAAAGCCAAGTGACAGACTAACGCAGACTGCAGTTCTAACATTAATACACGAACAGAATTGGGCTTCACCAGATGCTTTTGTGCACATATCTGTGCTCTTACACCGAGCCTCATGTGTTATGAGATAGTTAGAGACACAACAGACTGCACATCTCATGCACCCAACTCACAGATACCATTTCATTAGGTCTTTGATAAAGATACAGAGGTTTTCCTTAAACAACTTTGATAATTCTCAAGCAAGGAGTGTCCCCAGATCACCTCTGGAGAAACACAGTTTTATTAGAGGAATTTGGAACCAGTTAGAGCCTGTTAAAATACGAGGAGTTAAAAGTCTAGCCTCCACTTAACACCTCATACAGAGCATTAGGGCAGTCCCAACGGACAACCCTTGAAACTTCCATGTGAGCAAAGGCACTGCATGCTAATTTTTTCAATTATAAATAAAAATCAGCTGGGTGTTGAATAATTCATGGCTTCCTGCAGAGCTGAATTTGAAAACATCAAGCTGGCAGCCTGAGCCACGGAAGCCCACGCATGGACAGCTGCCATGCACGCATATCTCTCCCTTTTTTTTTTTTTTTTGGAGATTCTCTCCACATGCTTTATTAGTTGGATTTCCACATTAGCGAGTCACATGAAACACAATCCATATCACAGAGGCCACAGTATAATTACAGACAAAGATGAGGCCTCTACAGCTTGCTGGCACAGAAACCTGAAGGGAATAAGGTATTGTTCTCTAACGTGTGGGAGCCAAATCCTGGCTAGAGAGAAAGACAAATCTGATAATTATTGACTTACTGGAGGTCCCTTCAGGAATATATACTCAATTTTCAATTACGATAGCTGCTGATCATGGTACAAGAGATCGGTCATAAAACGGTTATATTTCACAAGTCAGTAGGATGACAATGCTGAGCGCCTTTGACTCCTTTGAGAAGTCATTAATTACCCGAGAAGATAGTGTAAGCATGACAGACACTGGTATTTATAGGCGAGGTTTTGAAATTGCAATTTCTTCCCAGGGAGCAAAAGGGGAACATGTTAATTTGTAACTCTAAATTTTCACACGCCATTCTTTCCAAAATGACTCAGCTGTGGTCCTACTTTGGATTCACTCACTAAATAAATGCCGAATTGAGGCAGTACAGGACCAAAACACAAAAATCTTTTCCAAACAAACACGGTATTTGATAGTCCAAATCTGAACCATACTTGTTCCAATAAGTGCTTTTTATTGGTGAGTTTTACTACCTATCCGTTTTTATTCCCTTCAGATTTTGCTAATGTGGATTGCAGTGTTTCATATTTTAGTGCTTCACAGAAACCCTGAACGCACCTCCTGAGTGTTCTGGTTCCCAGGGACCTTCACCAGGCTGCTGTGAAGAGAAAGCTCTGCTCTCAGCTGGCCTCAGAGTTGACTCTAGTCTGTGGAATTTGTGGATTCTGTCTCTGACTAGAATAGCATTTCCCCTCTCCTCACGCTCTGCACCCTCTCTGGCATCAGGTCGACCCAGGTCCTTTTTCTGGACTATGTTCGCAATCTCAGCTAGCGGGTCTGAACCGGAGTCTGCCTTCTCTGCGGGGTTATGTCTGTGCACATGAACCACACCTTCCCTCTCTCCTAGCAGCTTGGAAAGCAGTGAATAGAAACCACCTGTGGGGAGAAAAAAGAGAGAGAAAAATAGGCAGAGTGTTTACAAGACAGATTTACAAAACGTGGTTCCTTAGAAACACCATTTCTTGATTGCGACATTGGCAGAGAAGCAAGGGTGTTTTCAGACTTTCATATAGAGAAGGGATGGAGGGATGGAAGAGACAGAGGAGGGGGACAGGGCGAAGAGGGAACTCAAACCCTGGTATTACAGTTTACATTTTATTCATATACCATCTTCTCCCTGCCTCTTCACACACACTGTGACCATCAACATTATACTAGAAATGAAACAAAATAGCTCACATGCGGTTGCATGGCGTGTTTTAACCATTGACTTTCATAGGACAGTTTAACTGCTATGGAAATTAAGAGTTTAGGAATCGATCAGATTTCAAAAATAAAAATAGCCACCATTGCGTTAAAGAGAGCTATCATCACAACCAAACAATTTAAGTTTGTCTTAAAAACCTGCTAAAGCATAAGCTACACAGAATCAAATACTTTTTTTTCAAGACTATTTGTGGAACATAACCAATGGATCAGACATGTGTACATGTGACAACTAAGAAACCAGTCTTAGGGTTTCTCTATAGCTAGCAGGAGTAGATCCAATTGCTCCTCTAAAGCAATAAGTGGAGCAGCTCTAGAATTATTATTATTATTATTTTGATATAAGAATCATTTAAAAGCAGTTGGAAACAAAGAACATAAAAGATAAAAAAAAACCCTGAAAATCATTAGCTGTATCACCACTAAGTGTTTTTTTATATTAAAGAATGAACATGGGAAGGATTTTATGAAAATAGGCCATGCAAAAATTGTGGTTAGGTACAATATCAAAAGAAAGCCCATATAATATTTTAATTATCATCATATCATCATTTACATGAACAAACCCATTACATCTGCTCTGTGAATGGAAAATACACATGTGGTCTCCCAGCAACCTCCTAGGTTTTCCTGTTCTCAACCTATTGTACATGTTGGCTGCTTGGAAACCATGATTATAGATTCTGATTGCCTACATTTAACTGCATCTACAACACCACTGGATAACTTTTATAAGCCTTTTTTTTTCAGGGCCATGTGAAGCCAAAAAGTCATAAATGGTTTGCTGTAAACCACTGAAGAATAAAATCTTAAGACATTTGTGCAAGGGGATACAAAGTCTTTCCAAACTTACACTAACACACTAGTCAGAGTTTACAAATAATTTTGGCTTACCAATAAAAAGTAGGTTTGAAATTCTTGCTGATGCAATCAGCTTATCCTAGGTGAATTTTTTAGTCAGAAAAAATTCCTAACTAATGGGGAAATCTCTTCAAAATAAACAAAACAAATCATGACTCAACCAAATAGGTTAGGTTACAGTCACACTCTGCCTTCCAGAAGAAAGTTCATCCACTTCAGCTAAATTCTCTCATCATGCTTGCGTAATGAGATATTTCACACTGAAAATAAAATACAATGTTATTTCAAGAAGAGGTGAAAGTTCTAGGATGATATGCATGATATTCGTCAGTATTGCTCTAGGATAGGGTCATTTCAGGTTCCCTATCCTCAGCTGCCCAAGGAACTAACTGGGGGCCTCAGCTTGGGCACCTGGGCTCCCCTCTAGGGTCAAGTCTCCTGCCCATCCTAAAGTGGGTCCTTTAACTAAGAAATGGGGTTCCGTGCTCCCCTATCCAACCTTCCTTTATCCCGATCCTCCTGTTTCCCCAAGTCCCCCCTCCTTTCCTTCTACCTTTTCTCTCCCCATCTCCCCTTACCCCCATCCCACCCCACCCCCAACATCCCACTTTTCTCCCCGGCAATTTTGTATACTTCCCTTATCCAAGAGGATAACTATATGTTTTTCCTTGGGTTCACCTTCTTACTTAGCTTCTTTAGATTCGCCTATTGTAGACTCCGTGGTCCCTATTTATGGCTAGAAACCAATTATGAGTGAGTACATCCCATGTTCATCTTTTTGGGTCTGGGATACCTCACTCAGGATAGTGTTTTCTATTTCCATCCATTTGCATGCAAAATTCGAGAAGTCATTGTTTTTTACCGCAGCGTAGAGACAGAGACCCACACTGGAACACTGGATAGAGCTCCCAAGGTCCCAAGGAGGAGCAGAAGGAGGGAGAACATGAGCAAAGAAGTCGGGACCACGAGGGGTGCACCCACCCACTGAGACAGTGGAGCTGATCTACTGGGAGCTCACCAAGGCCAGCTGGACTGTTACCAAAAAAAGCATGGGATAAAACTGGACTCTCTGAACATGACGAACAATGAGGGCTGATGAGACGCCAAGGACAATGGCACGCGGTTTTGATCCAACGCAATGTGCTGGCTTGGTGGGAGCCTAGCCAGTTTGGATGTTCACCTTCCTAGATATGGACGGAGGGGGGAGGACCTAGGACTTACCACAGGGCAGGGAACCCTGACTGCTCTTTGGACTGGAGAGGGAGGGGGAGAAAAGTGGGGGGAAGGGGAGAGGGGTGGGAGGAGGGGGAGAAGAATGGGAGGAGGGGGAGGGAAATGGGAGGCTGGGAGGAGGTGGAAATTTGTTTTTTTTTCTTTCTTTTCTTTATTCTCCTTTTATCAATAAAAAATACATAAAAAAAAGAAGAGGTGAAGCACACAATTTCAAAGTTAAATCAATGTCATCAGGTTAATACGAAAGCAGAAACACAGACTGAACACTTTGCCTAGCCCGTCAGCTTCATCAAAGTTGAAAAGTGGTCGTAAGACACTACATGCAGAACACTCTTGTCCCTTTGAAAAAGGCATTTGAAATCATCTTTAGGTTAGGAAAGTAAAATGTTAAAGCAACATGACAGTCTTGGCTGTACTGGGCTGGAAAAACACAGCTCCAGAGACCACTAGATGGCTGTCTCACTATCTCCCAATTTCTTAATGCAGGAAACTGACAAGTCAACCGTTCTCTTCCTTTCTCTTTCTCGCCCTCTCTCCTGGATGCTCATGGACAGATAGGATCTTGAGCTGGTAACTGTTTTTCTTAAGCACACTAAGATCTGTGGATCTATGTCTAATGAGATATGAGACGGGGCAGGATATGAACACAAGAGGTTGCCTGGGAAAGATTTTCTCCTATTGTGTAAATTGTTTCGACTCTGCAGATGGTTTCTTTTGCTGTGCGGGAGCCGTTCAATCTCACATAACCCCAATTGTCAGTTCCTGCTCTTCTCTAGCTGCTGGAGTCCTTTGCAGAATTTCCTTGTCTATATTGAAGGGCTTGCTCAAGCTTTCCTTTGTCATTTTCAGAATTTCTTATTTTCCATTAGGGTCTTTGATCCGCTTTCAATCTAACTGGGTAACTGATACGGATCCAATTGAATTCTTCTACATAGTGGCATCCAGCTTTCCCCACATCATTTATTGAAGATGCTCCAATGCACGTTTTTGGCATCTTTGTGTCAAAAGGTGGCTATTTAAGAGGGCATAGGGCTGAGCAGATGGAAGGAAGGAGAGTATTGAGGGGAAGGTTGAGTAAAAATAAGGATGCGTGAAAAGGTTATACGGAAACCCACTATTTTATGAGCTAATTTAGAAACTTAGTTTTAAAGGAGTTTGAACTGAGATAGCATGCATGAGTAGATAGTGCTGCTCCCAGAAGTCAAAGAGTATTAAACAAAAATCCCAGAACCAGGCATGAGACACCTCCCCATGAGCTTTTTGTCAGGGAGGCTCTGAGAGCTCCCAAAGCAATAAAGGCTCTTGTTCTTGGTTACCCAACAGAACTAGATGCTAAGACCCTAAGATACCATTCACTTTCGTTATGTGACATAGAGAAAAAGCAAGCTGGCACTGAGCTGGAGACTTCTCTGTGGGCTATCTTTCATAGTTCTAGGGCTTCCTCTCAGGCAGTGGGACCTAGTGGAGTTGGTGATGTGAACCTAGGACCCCTAGCTGGAAGGCGGTGGTAAGCTGGCTGCGGTGGGAGCAAGGATACTTCCACACACACACAGATCACTGATACTGTCAGTGGGTAGTGGTTAGTGTAGAGATCCATAACTGATAAAAAATGCTGATAACTAGCTGCTCAGTGTTCACCATAAGTAGGTCATGTGCATCATTTGATCCATGGCTCAGAGGCCATTACAGAAGAGGCCGAAGACAGAATTTGAGAGCCAGAAAATGAGAAGGGCGCCTGTGAAATGCTGTCCTGTGCCCTGACTACTGCCCTCATGAACTCAGAGCATCTGGGGTTACTAGAAAAGACCGAACCCTAGCATTCCATCATGGATGGAGGACTCGTGGTGGCCAACCTGTAGATGAACTATAGGCAAGTACAGGCATGGGGAAGGAGAAGATCATTTTTTTCCAGTGGTACAGCCATTTCTATGTTAGCCGTGTCCCAGTTAACAACACCACACCTGTGCTCATGTAACAACCCTAATTAGACCCAGTGGCTCTTTAATAAACATAAATAAAGGGGTGGGGGTGTTGCTGGGAAGAAGGAGTCCAGAGAAAGTGAGATGGCATAAATTGGAGTAAACATATTAAAGCAGATTATATGCATGTATAAAGTGTCAAAGGATAAATCAAAAAAATTTCAAAAATTATAGGTAACTTGCTTTGCTGTTGGATTATTTTTGGGTCTTCTATTCCATTGGTTCATGTATCTTTAAAGTCCACATATGAAGAGCAAGCTATACCTAATTAGGTGTACTGGATGTCAGTCCTACCTGTCCTTCCTTCACATCTTAATCTTTTCTACATATATCTTCTCTTCGCCTCACTGAAGGCTTCAGTGCTCATGGAGGATGGACTGGCTAAGGCTCTGATTCTGATGCATGATGCTGAATGCATAAAAAGGATGCATCCTCTGCTGTCTGGTGATGGATGGAGCCTCACCTCCTTAGAGCCTCCTCGGTTATATAAGACAGACTGTTATCCCTCACAGTCTTACATCTTTCCGCTTAGAAGTTTCGACACATGCATGCACTCATATGCATGCACCCCCTACACAATTAAATAAATCTTTAAAAAAATTCCTGCATTCTGATATGTTTTCCTTTAATCTCCCCTTTCAGATACTGGAATCTTGACATGTCTAAAAGTGAATTATTTCTCTGCTTTCCATTTTTACATTTTTCCATAATTATGCCCTCTCTCCAAAACACTGAATTTTCCCTTCTCTCTCTAGTGACCACTAAGTCCAAATTAAAGTGATTAGGAGTCATATATGCTTGCTGACCACAGCCCTCATCAGGGATCCCCATGGTCCTCTGGTTATCAGGCGGAGGGAAGGGTTGCTCCCTTTCCTCCCAACAGACCCCAATTCTGATCTGAACTTGAATCCTATCATGAGATGTTGAAGTCCCTCCCACTCTGCTGAATGGCTTGCTACTCAGAGAGCCCGCCTCTCAGAGCCCTCTGGGTTATAGTTCAGACACCTTCCTCTCGCCTCCCTCCACCTGCGCATTTCTGAGTGGCTTTCTCCTGTTCTATTCTGAGACTCTCTACTAAAATAACCGCATAATTTATTTCCAAAACTGGGATACTTTGGGTGAGGCAGAACATTTTAATAATATTTATGCTAGGACAAATGTGGACGATCCTACAAAGCGGTTTGCTACCATATCTGTGGCTGACAGATCACAGTCATTCCAGTGGCTTCCAGCCCATGCAGAACGGCAACAGTAGCCACTGTTTTAGGCTAGCATGACCTCATAACTTTGCTGACTCCTCATGTAATTTAACATATTTCAACCCTGTGACATAGTCTCTATTATTTCCCAGCTGGTCGGAAGTGAAGCAGGGACTCTAAGCACATAGTCTTACCGAGATCCATTGTACTGAGGTTTGGATACACCGTGGCTCCGGAGTATTTGCAGGCCAAAAATTATTTCCTTTTCCTAATTATTAACAGTGTGGAAATTTAATCAGATTACTGCATAATATCTCAGAATTCTATAGGAAGAAGTCCATTCACAGATACATATCCATTCAGAGGGTGGGCTAAATAAACCTCTTTTTAAAACACAGCTACACCTCCTTGGGCATTTTGTTATAGTAACACAGCTGACAAATCCACCTTCTAGGCTGTTCACTGCCCTGGATCTGGGATCCTTTCTCTTCCAACAAATTTACTTCCAATCTGGCAATCGACATTGTTTTTCTTTTAAATTACCTTCCTTCCTGCTTCAGAAGCCAGGTTTACTTTTGGAAGAAACAAACTTTCTCTTTGTTCCAATCTGTTCCTAGTACAGCGCTAGGAGCTTGTCAACTAGTTGGGGCACGTGCACAGCAGTCATTTTGTCAAATGAACTGAAGGATAATGACTGGTTTCTCTGTTGTTGAGCACGAGAGGAGCGCTTTGTTTACCTCATCAGTTTTACCTCCCGCCGTCAACATAACCTTTTATGCACTAGCCAATCCTCCACAATGTGCTAAAATGTTTTCACACATTTAAATCATCTCTGGGAAATGCAGAAATTATGATATATGTGTCAATAGCGAGAAAACTTCTCTTCTCAGTCACTACTACATTCCTAGTGTTCAGTGCAGTCCCTATCACGGGAGTGCCCAATCAATGGTTCTAGGGTTTTATGAAAGTAGTAGCTTGTGTAAGATGTTGCCTTTGCTTCTGTGTCAGTAGAGACAATGTTTTTTTTCTTTTTTGCCTTGATAATGCTATCCTGCAGAGAGATCGCGCTTGTTTCTCCAGCATCCACCAAACACTTTGATCCTGGTGAAATGCACAGGCAGGTCTCTGATGTAATTGGACTGAGACAGCTTGATATTTGAAAAGCCCAATTAGAGTAGCAGCCGATGAGCTGAGGAAGCGGGAGTGCACAACAACTAAACTCGAAATTTCTAGCAGAGTGTGCTTGCATTAACCATCTAATGGAACAAGGAGGGTTTTCCTGCTTGGTGGGAACCATTTACTATTCCTTGCTCCCTGAGAGCAATTTCCCTTCTTTACGTCTGAGAACATGATGAGAATACGCTAAAATAAATGCAAACATACACTGGAAAAAATCCGTGAAGACTGAGCCATGAGGCCAGATGTGGTGGTTCGTACTTCTAATCCCAGCACTCTGCAGGCACAGGCTGGGAGAGTACAGGTCTAGGTTAGCACTGGCTATATATATATATTTCAGGCCAGCTCGGAGTAGAGAATGACATTGTCTCAAAAAAAAAAAAAAGAATAAATAAAAGACAGAAAAATGGAAAAAAAATAAAAGAGAAAAATTGCTGTGAAGTTACTTTTAAATAAAGATAATTAGATTAAAAAAACCAATTGTCTTTAACTTATAGAAAATGTAAAATCTGAACTGAGGCAGATAATTCACCTTAAAAATAATGGCCAGCTGCAAGGGCTGGAGAGATGTTTCAGCAGTCACCAGGACTGGCTTCTCTTGCAGGGGATCCAGGTTCAGGTCCCAGCACTCACACGGTAGCTCCCGACCATCTGGAACTCCAGGTCCAGGGGAGTCAACGCCTTCCTCTGTCTTTTGTGGATACTGCACACTTACATATGTTTAGGTAAAACAGTCTTACACATTAGAGTAAATAAGTAAAAATTTGACAATTTAAAATGACTAAGAACCTCTTAGCAATTTTCTAGAATATAAACGTCCACTGATAGCAGAAGTCACTGGTGCTGACTGTACACAGCACAGTGCTCCCATCGCTGGGTTGTGCTTTCCATGGTACACAGAGAGGGAATATGCAGTTCACTGGCAGTTTCACTACTGACAAGATATGCCAGGTTTCCACAGTAATAACATGTAAACAAACCAATACTAACCTGTAAGATAACTGAGTAACGAAAAGGATGTGTGGAATGGAAACAGAAAGTATTAAAAAAAAAAACCAGTTTAATATTTGGCTTTACGATTGTGTCGGAACTGACTTTCTCTATTGGTCAAATTTGATTTGGTTTGTTGACTGTTTACTTGCTATGAACTCACAACATTTACTCTCCAGCCTTAGAGTACTAAAAAGGAGATCACATGAAGCCCAGCTCAAGGCTCACAGATGAAATGAATCTTATTACAGGAGAGTAGGAGATAGGTGAGAAATATCAGCTAGGACTAAGCTTTTGCAGTTACCATGCATACAGATCTACATGGGAAGTACAGCCGTGTGATAAATGATCACTCACATTTTGTTATTAGGGAACCAATTCTAAACAGCATCTATTCAGCTTCCGAGAGGCTTGGGGGTATTTAAAATTGTGCTTGATAGATGAGTTCAATAAATAAAGACTTGTGAGTAACTCATAAATCACAACAAACTGATAAATTTTAGCAAATGAGACCATATACAAGAATTGTAGAGTATTTAAAACTGGGCTAACTGACATTGAGGGTCCTTGGAATCAGCTAAGAAAAGAGTATTAAAATCACGTGTACTTTGTAAGGAGATCAAACGAATGTCTTATTCTGAACAAGGCAAAGAATTATACGTTTCAGCTACTACATCCGAGTGTGTCTCACACCTACAGTTTACCAGACCTTAGCTGAGGAAGCGGTGTTAGTCTACTGTTACGGCTTTCACTTGCCACCCGGTTCCTTGATTTTGCTTATTTGATAAAACATGTCAATGAAAATTCATTTTCTGTTAGCATAAAACCACTGCGAAATTATTCTGTTTCACAGAAGGTGTTTGATGACCTTTAACTGCCTGGGGTCACGGACTGTTTTCCCTCTACAAACTGTGCTTTTGTCCTGTTCTCCCTGCCTTGGGATAATAGCTGCTCGCTCTGACCTTTGCATAGAAAGATTGATTATACAAGGACACAGAGACTACAGTGAGAGGGGTTTTGAGCAAACTGAATAAAACACGTCGACGGGCCTTTCTGCAGCGAAAGAAACGCTGTCCCGAGGAAGAGGCCCCATTCTGAGGATGTGCTGGCATTGGACATTTGAGTTCTCCACTCTCTCTTGAGCTGGGGAAAACACTGGACCACACCACTACAAGCGACATAATTTAAGAGCAACATTGTATTCAGAATTTTAAGGATAGCAATGCCACATACACTTCTACATACACTTGTATAGATTCTCACATGAATCAGGTAAGCTTTTGGTTTCTAAATAACACTGACAGAAACATCAGGCTGTCTCTCTGGCCCAGCAAACAAGTGTGAAGCGAAATAAGGAAAACTTTAAAAACATACATTCGTTTTCTAAACGTATCAGTTGAGAAATGAGGGCTCTCTGTGAGTGTATCCACAACTGCTCTGGAAAACCTCAGCATCACTTCCTTTCAGACAGCTTGCTAGTACTCATTTCCTCCACCCAGAATCACAGTAATTGAATTCACACATATATAAGAGCTCATGTTTAATTTACTGTACTTATTACACATGCAGGCGCTAGTTCACTTGTTTACTGGACTTATTAAATACAGGTAATCATTCACTGCTGATTGTACTCATATATGGAGGTAATTCTTCACAATGATTTAAGGGATGGTGATATTTTATCTTTATGCATGGAAACACATTAATTAATTTTTTCACATATAAGCTCATACATGGAGAAAGGAGATATTTAAAGATCAATAGCAGTATAACCTAATTATGCTACCATTAAAAACAATTGTTACAGGTTGGGTATGTACCTTAGTAGCTAATACTTGCTTAACATTACCAGGGTTTGATTCTCAGCATTGGAAAAAAAAAATCAACCTTGCCAGCAGTTTTTATTATATTAGGGAATATAAATGATATAATAGTTTTAAAAAGAGACTATAAATGATAAATAATGGTCTAATATATTTTTCCATATAATATATATATGAATGCATACATATTTGATATATATATATATATAAAACACATATATTTCACATTCAGGATTTTCTTTGTGCTAACAACCTCTTGTTTATTTATAGTTTGTATAGTTATTTTCTTTCCTGAATAGTGTCTTAAAGCTCAAAGCAACCATTATTTAAGAAGCCCTGCAGACTCGTGGAACACCTTGTTAAAATGTTTTCAGTTCCTGTATTATCTAAGACAACTGGACGAATAAATCTCTTATGTAGTAGTGTTATGTAGTTGTTTGAGCAATGACACCATTTGAGACAGGGTCTGAGATAGGCTTGCAATGGATACTGTAGAAGGCCAGTGTGCCAAGAGTAAGCACAGAGACCACGCCACAGGGCTTCATGTGACTCATCTGTCAACTGATTTTCAGTCAAGATTAATGTTCTTGGAGTTAATAGCTAGATTTTTAGTGGTAAGAATTTCAAAGAAAAGAAAGAATTGGATGAAGCCATGTTAAAAGAATAGTTGAGTTTAACTGGATTTTTTTTGTCCACATTGGAGACACATTCTGATTGACTAGTCTAGATAAGCAGCAAGTTCCAAGGTTCCCCCATCTCCACCCTGTTAAAGTTGGGGTTACTAATGCATGCCACCACATCTACTTTTATGTGGGTGCTGGGATTCAAATTCAGATCTTCACGTTTGTATGGCAAAAATTTTACAAACTGACTCACCTCTCCAGCTCCTGTAGCTACATCTTTTATTTCAGTTGACAGAATCTGAGTGTTCCCCATGCACTTTTATGATCTTAGTAAAGTTTATCCTTTAAAAAAGATATAGTATTTATTATATTTCTTGTATTTTCTCTACCTAATGTCAATCCAGTGAACGAATGCTTCATACATACTTCCTATATGCAGGTTTGCAGATAGGTAGTGTATTAGTACTTGATGTGTATGCACATACACATATGTATGTGTGTAGAACTACATAAATTATTTGCAGAACAACCTGTACCTGGTGAGCAGTACAGAACCTGCCTTCACATACACGTTCCTGATGTTGTTTTCTTGTTTAACAACTGTTCTACTCTTTACTACAGTTTAAGCTTTTCTGTGGAACTAATATAGACATTATCTATTGGTTTGTGGCTGGCACTACACAAATAATTTACGTCTATTTTTTATTGAAGGCAAAACCATTAAAGAGTTAATAAAATTTGGAGGAAAACATTGGGAACAATTTGAGTTAGAACAACAAACAAAATAAAATCCTGGGTTAAGTTTAAGGGCTTACTTTAAAAATTATGACACAGGGGGTAATTTATTTGAATAATTACAGTCCTCCGACTAGCTATTTGGTCAGCATGACTTCCTAGGGAGTGAAATAAATAGATATTTTGTGCAAATAAATGTCTCTTTGAAGAATAGGTTGTTCTCTCAGTAATGAGTAGATCCATCCTATGCACTGTAAAGAAATAGATTGACCTCATTAATATATCAGATAATCTGTATGAATGTGCATAGCTTTGTGTCTCTACTTAGTCCTTAGCTGATGGCCTTCAGTGACCAGTGGGCTTACACAGAGACGGCAGTGGCCATTGGCATGGCTTTGCGAGCTATTACTTCACAGAATGTTGGGGGGATAATAGATAAAGCCATTCCAACATAGGAGCACAAAGGCTTACTTTCCAAAACTGAGGCAGAAGTATGGTTCTTTCCAAGTTATATTACTTTCCGTACAGTATTTTTCTTTTCTAATTATAAGTAGAAGAAAATAGAAACAGTAGGAAAATTCTTCTCTGGAATTCATGAGAGTCTGGGCATATTTAAAGTTTGATGCTATGAAACAAAGGCAAATATGAAGGTTTTTCGGTGTTTTAAGGGATAACAATAGGTATAGCTGAAACTCCCTCAATCTTAGTGATTAGAAGTAAGAATGATTTGAGGCCAGTTTGGTCTACAGAGCAAGTTCCAGGACAGGCTCCAAAGCTACGCAGAGAAAGAAACCTGGTCTCAAAAAAACAAAACAACAAAAATAAAAACAACAACAACGACTCAAAGTAAGAATGATTTGGTTTTTAACCTTGACCAACTAACTAAACTAACGTGAAGAGGAAATGATAGTCCAGCCTTACGCATCTACAAACGGCGCTCTCATTCAACACTGTCACATGTACATTCGCAGTTGTGCAGGAATTTTAAGAGTGCACGAACTATTTCAAAGGCATGAATTCAAACTGTATCCAATGCCAAAATAACTCTTTGTAAATCTGGGCAAGTTTCAGCATAGTCACTGTAAGCTCTGTTAATAGTGCCTGTAATCAGGCTGTGAATTCTGCACTCCTTATAAATGTATCAACAGGACTTTGATACATTTAGCTATTTTAAGTTATACCCCCAGGTTTTTAGTGCAAAATCATCTCCCTGTTTTAGATTTAACACAAACACAGAAACACCTGAAGCTAAGCTATATTTTAGAATGCCCTGCTTTAATAAGGTGTTTTCTTTTTTTTTTTGCATGGATATGTGAGTGTGGTGTGTATGCATTTATGTGTGTTTGCATGTTTATGGGTGCACAGGTGTGTGTGCCCATGTGTGTAGGTCAGAGACTGATGCAGGCTTTTTTTCAACCGATCTCTGCTCTATTTTCCTGAGGTAGGTTATTTTGCTGAACCCAAAGCTCACTCCATTGGCTAGTCTAGCTCGTCAGCATGCCCCGGGGAATCCCTTGTCCTGGTTTTCCAAGCTCTGAGATTACAGATGGACTACCACGCCTGCCTGCCTTTTATGTGAGTGGTGGAGATCTGAACTCTGTCTTCACGCTTGCTCAGCAAGTGCTCTTTTCACTGAGGTCTTGGCCCAAACTTTCAAACACTGTCTATAGAAAACATTTACTTATTTGTCTTATATTGACAAGTTATTGCATTAATATTAAGCTAATATTTAAAAACATCATATTTAATCTGAAATGAATTACTTGGAGATGTATTCTAATACCTAAAACAAAGCATTATTTTCTAAAAAATTGGCAAGAGGACCAAAACTCTGGAGAGTGCTTTCTCACTGCCAGCACACATAGTTTATGACATAATAGCTATAAACAGTCCTACTGCACAGGACACAGGAAAAGTGATGCTTCTTAACTCACGGCAATGTAACACAAGACTCTGAGTGTATAGCAGCAGGCCGTCCTGCCCTGCTGAGGGCAGAGAAGAGCGACAGAAACAGGCAGGCTTAGTTCTCAATTTCTTTTTGCTTCAAAGGCAAATATAGTTAATAAACATCATAATTTAAATGGAAAAGTTTACTGGATTTCAAAAGGCTTGTTTCTCATGGCTCTATTTGTATGTCTATGAACTATATTAAAAAGTTACAATAGGAAAGAAACTGAAGCAAAGACAGAGAAGCCTAAGACCACTAAATCACACTAAAGAATTTTGCTCTTGTGGCTAAGCACAACTGGCCATTTCCTCATAAATTATGCATCATATAAGAACAGTCATGATATGGTTTGAGGTTGATAAAGAGACAAACTATTTGATGGCTTCGTAATTTGGCTGCCTATTTGGACAACAAATACTTTCATAGGATAATTACAGAAGTAAGGATGCGTACCCTGCTCCAATACCTCTTCCCCTTCATGCTTTGGCTGCTGGATTAGAGCTGTCTTGTCTTTGTTTTCCGTTTCTGTAAAGAATTAAAGAAGTTGAGCATGAATTATCAACATATATTACATACTTTATTAGTTTATTGGGATTTGGCCACCAAAACAGCAATACCACTCAGAATCTTGTGTTGATTACATTATCAAGAATCTTTATGTTAGAAATGTGCTCATTCACAATCTTCTGCCACCCCGAGCATAGCTAGAAAAATACAAAGCCCCAAGGCAAAAGGTAGATGAAAAGAAACAGGTTAGTTTAAGTTAAAAGAACTAGCTAGAAATGAGCCTAATACAGGCTGAGCACTCATACCCAATACTAAGTCTCCATGTCATGATTTGGGAGCTTGCAGTGGCCTAAAAGTCAAAGCCTGATACAACTTCATGCAGTGAGACCGGGTGTGTGTTTTACAATGTTAAATTAAAGGAATAGCCATTGAGGAGGACCATTGTGCAGATGAACAATAAGCTAAAGCATGAATCTGAGAATCAGACTCCAAGAACAAAGACCAGGAACATCAAGAATTATTTTTTACTTGAAAAGGCACATTAGGCAGATACGGCTGGAAAGGATAAGCATTTTCACTCTTCAAGATATGGTACAGATTATAAATCATATAAAGTCATTTCTGCCTACGGAAAGAATGAGGTTAAAGTAACACAGAAATTATATGAAGAGAGGTTTATATTGGTGGGATTGGTCACAAAATTAACAGTCTTTTCATCACTGGCTGATAATATTTGTCGTGTGTGTGTGTGTGTTTGTGTGTATGTGTATATGCACTGTATAAGTGTGTATATATTCACGTGTGTGTGTGTGTGTGTGTGTGTGTGTGTGTGTGTGTGTATGTGGATGTTTCTATGCATCAGTTTGTGGAGGCTACATGTCAACACTGGATGCCTTTCTGAATAACTCTTCTTTTTCATGACACTGTCCTCTACTGAGTCAGGAGTTCCGTGATTTGTTTGGGCTGGAGAGCTTAGGGTCCTCTGTCTCTGCTTCCTAGTGTGCACAGATGTGTACCACTGTGTCTAGCTTTTTACACCAGTGCTGGGGATCTGAACTCAGGGCCTCAGGCTTTTATACTAATTACTGTACCAACAGAACCATTTTCCCAGTGACCTCTTTTGACTGCTTTGATGGAGACATAAGCAAGTAGAGACTGCATATGTAAGAAAGAGAGGGAATATTATGCATGCATAATGATCGACTGAAGATGCTAAAATGATTTTAGATTCATCATATAATCAAGCGAGACAACAAATGAAACTATGGAGCCCACGATCATGTGATACTCTGTTAAATATCCCACTCACCTTTGTGATGGCCATGCATCATAAGCATGTCAGATTTGACAGTAATTGGAATGTTGGCCTCTGCTGGTATAGTTCTGAACATATCCGGAGCCACATTCTGTGTACAGGTCATGAAGGAAACTGCATATTTGGCTTCCATGTAATACATAATGTATAGGTTGCACATTTCATCACTCGATGTGCCACTGTAGGGGAAATCAAGTAGACAGAGCACTAAGAAACAGTTCGTACAAAACACATCCTTCATGCAGCGAAAGTGAAGCCAGTCAATCTGCCAACAATGGACTCAGCAGTGAGAAAACCGCATCTGTATCACAGTCTCAAACACCCAAATCACATTATCGAAGGTGTAATTCCACCTAACAATGGAGTATTGATGGCTGGGTACTCTGTGCCTGTCACCCAATAGCACAGGTGAAAATGGTATTTAAATAGCTCAGAGATGCAGTTTTCCCCTCCCAAATCATTTTATTCTTTATTTACCATCCATGTTCCCAAACCCATAAATAAATTACATTTTTAATAAATTACACTGTTGTAATTATCAACATTCACGAAGCTAGAATCATCTGGTATTCTGGTTTATCTCTATGCTCTGAGAAAAACACTTTGACCAATAGCAAACTAGGGGGGGAGAGGACGTGAGTCAACTTACGGGTTACAGTCTAACAGAGAAATTCAGGGCAGAAGCTCAAGGAGTAAGTTTAAGCAAAAAATGATGGAGGGGCACTATCTGCTGGCTCATTTGCAGGCTCAAACTTAGGTAGCTTTCTTACAAGCCCAGGGCCACCAGCCTAGGGGTAGCGCCATCTACAGTGAGCTGGGCCCTCCTATATCAACTAAGAATCAAGAAAATTCCCCAAATGCAAGACATTATACTAATCTGATCTAGGCAGTCCATCAATCAATTAAGACTTCACACTCAGCAAGGAACTCAGGACCGCGAGGGGTGCACCCACTCACTGAGACAATGGGGATGTTCTATGGGGAACTCACCAAGGCCAGCTGGCCTGGGTCTGAAAAAGCATGGGACAAATCCGGACTAGCTGAACATAGAGGACAATGAGGAATACTGAGATCTCAAGAACAATCGCAGTGGGTTTTTGATCCTACTGCACGTACTGGCTTTGGGGGAGCCTAGGCAGTTTGGATGCTCACCTTAGGAGACCTGGATAGAGGTGGGCGGTCCTTGGGCTTCCCACAGGTCAGGGAACCCTTATTGCTCTTAGAGCAGATGAGGGAGGGTGACTTGAATGGGGGAGGGGGAGGGAAATGGGAGGCGGTTGCGGGGAGGAGGCAGAAATCCTTAATAAATAAATAAATAAATAAAAAATCAAAAAAAAAACCAGGAAAAAAAAAAAAGACTTCACACTCAGATGCCTACAGCCTGTACAAGTGGATAGTAAAGGCTAAGCCGGACATCTGTAAAGGGTGTTTCAATCAGAATGATCTAGATTAGATTCACCTGGAGGCAAGACCATTTGGAAGTCTCGTGATTGGAAGAACCAGTCCAACCCTGGGTGACATCGTTCCCTGCTTTGGGGTCCTGAGCTAGGACAAGGTGAGCAGAATACAGATGCCTGCAATCATTTTCTTTCTGCTCTTGACAATAAATGTCACCATCTGCTTCAATTTCTACCTGCTATTACTTCCATGCAGAGATGGTCTCTAACCCAGAATTGAGAGCTAACAGACCAAAGCTTTCTTCCATAAGCTGGTTTTTTATCAGGGTATATTATCAACTCAGCAGAAACAAAACTAGAACAGATGGTCAAATTTAAAATACCTCAATAGGAACATCACGTATTACATACAAGTACACTTACTGTCCAGTATCTAGAAACTTGTTTTGGATTCATTGCCTCCTTTTCATGATCATGTACTGTTACGGGAGGTCCTCCCACTCCTCCAGCCTATCGCCGCTGAGATACCAGCCCATTGGGGCGTGGTCGGCCACTTCCCTCTCCTCTCTCTCTTCACTTCCTGCTCCGCCGCCGGCCGGCGACTAGACTCCCTTCCTGGTTGTGGCTTTGTCAAAATTAAGGAGAGGGAAGTGGCCGCTTTTTTAAAGGGAGAGAGACCACGCCCCAATAGGCTGGTATCTCAGCGGCGATAGGCTGGAGGACTGGGAGGACCTCCCGTAACAATGTATCACCTAAAGCATCGTAGGTATACCCCGATATCTGACCTTGCAACTAGAGCGAAGGAGCAAGAAATGTAAGAGTCCCAGTGAATTCTGCTTAACCTCTTCTAAGGGTGCATATCTTACCCAGGCAATACAGGTAACACTGCACAGCTGATAGATAATGCTAAACATAGATGCTTAAAACAACGAAACAGCTATTTCTAAGAAAACCATTCCAGGTAATAGAAATAACACCCAGTCTTTACAAAGCACGCTTTCTTCCTCAGTCAACAGAGGCTACCAGGTATTTAAGATTTTTCTGTGGAAATTGAGAAGGCTTTGTATCCATGCACTTCAGAAGGATGTATAGCAACATAGTGCCGGAAAAAGAACATTTCTTTTTTGGTTATCTGTTGTAACAATTTTTAGCAAGCCTAATCAAAAACCAGCTCTAAAGTAGACTGTGTGCTCTGGAGATGTTCATCAGTGTTGATTTTTCCAGCAGCGTCAGGCGGCAATCAATTCTTTTCCATAGCAACACAGATGACATCAGCAAAAGGGGAAAAAAATAAAAATCTTTCCCAAATAGGATATGATTCCTGTAAGCTGTGAAAACATATGGCCCCTGGGAGACCTCAGGAATTGGCTCTTGCAGCAAGGAGAAGCTCTGATAATGCTTCAGAAATCATTTGGGCTTCTTACTGCAAATCTGATCTACATCATTTAAACGACCTTTTTGGGAAAAGAAGAGCAAACAGTGAAGTGCAGCAATCCCAAGCAAACACCTGTTCACTATGCGCTTCTTCATGGCGTCAAGACGCCACCTAAAGTCAGAAAATCATGAGCACTAATAGGAATGGGTGGTCCGATATTAAAGGGACGTGGAAGAAAGAAATTTTGGCTTTTTGCCTGCTTGCCCTCACTCTCAACTGGCAAGTTCATCTATGATGCTAAGGCATCCCTTGGCTACTATTAGAACTGATTCTTTGGGGTTCCAAGAATTACTGAAAGTAAGTAGAAGCGTAGAGCCTTTTAGAATGAACAGCTCTTGTATTATTGGATTTCCTATCAGCAGAAAGACATTGTTGGACTAGCTGAATGGAGCCTATAAGCTTTGGTAATAAATTCTCTTTTTATATACATAGATTCATTCTAGATGTTCGGTTCCTCTAGAGACCTTTTGATTAATACAAGACCCATAACCCCTAGTGAAACAGAAACATTAATTAAAAGCTCCTGCCACCAGCAACAGGAAGCCAGAGTCAGATGGATTCAGCATGGAGTTCTAGCAGACATTCAAAGAAGACATAATGGCCATACTCCTCAAATTATTCCACAAAATAGAAACTGAAAAAATGTTGCTTCATTCTTTTTATGAAGCCACTATTACCCTGATACCAAAACCAAACAAAGAGACAACAACAAAATCTTTACCAATTTTCCCTTATGAAAATAAATGCAAAAATTCTCAATAAAATACTTGTAAGCCAAATTATAGAACACATCAAAAAGATTATCCTCCGTGCTCAAGGTGGCTTCATTCCTGAGATGCAGAGCTGGTTCAATACAGGCAAATCAATACATGTCATACACTGCATAAACATACTGAAAGACAAAACCATAGCCCTTCATGATAAAAGTCCTAGACTAGGGATGTGTCCTAAATAGGGATGCTGTGATGAAACACCGACAAAAGGAAACAGGGAAGAGAATGGTTTATTTAGCTTTATACTTCCACATCATTGTCCACCATTGAAGGAAGTCAAGGCAAGGTCTCAAAAAGGGCAGAAATCTGGAAGAAGGAGCTGATGCTGTTTACTGGCTCGGTCCACATGGTTTGTTAAGCCTGCTTTCTTGTAGAACTCAGGATCACCACCCACAATGGCCTGGGCCCTCACCATTTATCACTGATTAAGAAAATTCCCTGTAGGTTTGCCTACACCCCTATTTTATAGAAGCATGTTTTTAATTGAGGCTTCTTCCTCTCTAATGACTCTAGCGTCTGTCAATTTGACATAAAACTAACCAGCACAGGATACAAGGGCTATACCCCAACATAATAAATGCAATTTATAGTAAGTTCGCAGCTAATAATTAACCTTAAAAGAAAAGAAATTCAAAGCATTTCCATTAAAATCAGAAACAAGGCAAGGTTGTACACTCTCTCCATATCTATTTGTGGTGGTTTGAAAGAAAATGAGCGCCAAAGGGAGTTGTGCTATTAGGAATTATGGCCTTGCGGAGTACATGTGGTCTTGTTGGAGAAAGTGTGTTACTGTGGTAGTGGGCTTTGAGGTCTCAGATATCCTCAAGATACTGCCCAGTGTCTCAGTCCACTTCCTGTTACCTGCAAGATGGAGGACTCTCAGCTCCTTCTCCAGCAGCATGTCTGCCTGCATGCATGCTGCCATGTCCCACCATAATCGAGTGAACCTCTGAACAGTAATTGAGCCACCCCAATTAAATGTTTGCTTTTATAAGAGTTTTTGTGGTCATGGTGTCTTTTCACAGCCATGGAAACCCTAACTAAGACAGGAATTGGCACCAGAAACTGGGGTATTGCTGTGAAAGGCCCGACCATGTGTTTGTTTGGATGAATTTGCACTTCGGAAGTTTGAGTTAAGAAAGCAGTGAAATGCTTTAAATGCTACTTAATGGGCCATATCAATAGAAGGATAAAAGACAGTGGTGTTAAGAGTGATTTGAACTGTGGGGTCTGGCTCAAGAGTTTTCAGAAGAGAAGAATGTTAGGATGCTGTTTAGAAATCATTCCTGTGAAATTTTGGTGAAGAATGTGACTGCATTTTGCCCTTGTCTGAAAAGTCTGCCTGAGGCTAAAGGGTGAAGGGTTTTCCATTAACTCCATTGGCAGAGAAAATCTCAAAACAGCCTAATGTAGACTCTGTTTTGTGGTTACTAGTGTCATCTCTAACAAAAGTTTTTAATGAAAAGGAGCAGTCTGAGCAAATAAAAAGACAAAATGTACAGATTGAGAAAAGGGGCATGAGGAAGTGGAATAGAGCTAAATCCTGTGTTAAAGGAGATAAATGGATTAAGAAATGGAATAAACGGAATGACGATCTCAGGGCAAGGTCCCACCCAGGTAAATTTCCAATTTGTAAGAAGGAATTAGAGTAGAGTGTGGTGGTACATGCCTTTAATCCCAGTACTCCAGAGGTAGAGGCTGGCACACCTCTGAGTTTAAGGCCAGCCTGTTCTACAGAGCAGGTTCCAGAACAGCCACACTTAGGTAGAGAAGAAGACCATAGAAAACAGCAGAAAAAGGGGGCTATGGAATTTGCTTCTGTGTGTAAAGATCTCTGAGACCAGGAATGTCTAAGGTGTATCCCTGAATGGAGGCCTAGAGAGGCCATTTTGTAAAGTTGTGAAGTTGACCTGGATTGCCTTGCAGACCTCAAGATGCTGGAGATGGCAGAGCCAAGGGATATCTGCCAAGAAAAGCTGCTAACAGGGAGTGGACCCAGCCCAAAGAAAGAAGTGTGTTGAATTCAACAAAACTGGAAGGAGCTGGAGATCTCAAGAGCATTTTGACATCAGACATGAAGATACAGGTTTTGGAGTTTGTCCAGCTGGTTTCCGGTCTTGCGTTGGTCCAGTGTTTTCTCACTATGCTTCCTTCTCTAGGTTTTGGAATGGTTATGTACATCCTGTGCCATTGCATGTTCAAAGTATGTGATCTGCTTTTTAATTTTGATGTTTATAAGTGAGTAAAGTTGATAAGAGTTAAGATTACATGAATCTCAAGAGAGATTTTGAACTTTTAGACTTTTAAAAAAGCTTGGGATTGTGATATACTCTAGGGACTTTTGCAGTTGTACTGAATGTATTTTTGCATTATGATATGACTACAAGCCTTTGGAAGGGCAGGGAGTAGAATGTGGTGGTTTGAAAGAATGGCTCCCAAAGAACGTGGCATTATTAGGCATTATTAGGAATAGGGTGGTCTTGTTGGAAGAAGTGTGTTATTATGGCGGCCGAGGGGCTGGAGAGATAGAAGGCTCAGAGTTAAGAACACTGACTGCTTGCAGGCCAGAAGAGGGCACCAGATCTCATTACAGATGGTTGTGAGCCACCATGTGGTTGCTGGGAATTGAACTCAGGACCTTTGGAAGAGCAGGCAATGCTCTTAACCACTGAGCCATCTCTCCAGCCCCCTCTTTTTTTTATATATATTTATTTATTTTTTATGTATACAATAGTCTATCTGTATGTATGTCTGCGCCTTTAATCCCAGCACTCGGGAGGGTGCTGTGTTAGCTAGCGGGCTACCCACTTGAGTCGGGGGCAAAATAGCCCCACGTTGGGCGCCAAAATGTAGCGGTGTAAACGAATGCAGACAGTTTGTAAAAATATATATAGTTTTAATGTAGAAATAGACTTACAGAACCACCGTTCCCGCGGAGACCAGGAAAGTAGAAGAGACAGCTCGGAGCACGCTCGCCAAATTTATAGGCAGACATTAGCCCGAGGCGAACACGCCCCCTAAGGGGCGGGACTTATCCCTACAACTGCTTTTCTAGAGGACCTGGATTTAATTCTTAGCACCCACATGGCAGTTCTCAGCAACACATTGAGTAGGTTACATTTAGGAATATAGACGTATATGCATATACGCATGCTATATCAATGAGTGAAAAAAAGAGGTCAGAAATCTGAAAGAGAGCAAGGGTGGGTAAATGGAAGAGATGAAAGAGAAGGGATAAATGTAATTATAATCACAAAAATAGAAACAAGTAAAAATTAAGAAAATGAATATGATTAAGTATTTTTTTTAAAAAATCAATACTTTGTTCTTTACTTCTTAATATCATAGTTTATTATTTAAGTAAATTTGTGAAAATAAAAATAACGTAGCAATTTCTAACATGAACTATCTTACCATGTGCTACGCTGAAAAAAAAACAACACAGAAGCGTGTAAAAGTATACATACATTATACATATGTGCCCACACTACACACATTATCTATTCACATGATACACTAATGCAATCAATGGTATGTATTCATCTTAGAGACGGATGAGTATGTTCAATCTTTAAACACGCAATTCTGTGAGAAGTATTCCTCTACTCACCAATACAGTTAAAGGGAGGTACTGACTCTGGGATGTGAAGAAGAGTGGATAAATAATTTATAAATAATGGCTACTATGAGGAAAACTTCATTGGAGAAGAATGAAAAGGGACATGCTTAATTCCCATCTACTACTAACGGGACTTGTAGTCTAGGGAACTGAGCTGGCCCTCCTGCGTGACAGGGGCTCGTCACCTGCTAAGGCTGGTTAGGAATCAACCATCTCAGCAGAGGCACAGCTCGCTAGCTTTATTCCACGATCTTTCATGTTTTTTCTTTTCATCAAACAACAAAAATAAGACAAAAAGAAATCCATATCTCACTCTGCCTGATTTCTGTATTCCTGAAAATCAAAATTCACTTCATACAAGATTGACTGTTTTCTGGACACCCGAGGAGGATTTTGACACAGACCATTATTTCCCACAGAGGTCAACCTACGCAGTTCACCTGCCGATCTGAATCGTTGTTCACATGGAAACACAGTGGTAGAAAAGGCTGTGCTTCCTGGCCATTTAAACACTCTCAAGTGACATTGCACTCACTGAAACGACGGCCGTGGGTACCAGCAACATTCCAACACTGCAGCACTGCACTTCCGTCACAACCCAGTGCCTGGGTGATAATTTCTTCTTTATGCCGGCACACTAAATATCAGTAGTTTTCTATCTGATGTGCCTTATTGAGCCTGGAAAGAGTGGGAACCTCAAGAAATGAATGGTGAATGATGAAGAATAACCTTGCTGAATAACTGTGTGTAACTTATCATGTTCTAATACAACACACAGGCTCTGATAGCATACTACTGAATGACGATTTAGTTCAAATGTATATAGGTTGCTTTTTGTGTGGTATTTCTAAAAAATATTCATCTGTATCTATGTATCTATGGTTTATTTCAGTGTCACAGGGGCCTTTATAAAATTATTTTATAACAGAAAGGCACATAATGAAGATTTGAGAAAGTGCCAATTATTCTGAAATGAAACATTAGAAAACTTCCAAGTCTGCAGTCTTGTAGTGTAGGCAGTGAAACTCTGCCAGCTTAATGGTATCCTCCCCTAGTCCTGTTTCTTATTGCCAACAAAAGATGGGTTTACAAAGAGCCAAATTGGGTCATACTAACCTGGGAAGTTAATATGAAATTACAAATAATTTATTTTATAAAAGTGACACGCTTTTAAAGATGCACAATAAGGAGTCATTATTTATCATGCGCCTTCCCCTTTGCAAATGCTGTGCTTTACAATGTCGATTCATAAAAAGACATGAGGTAGGGAGGGGAGCGTTTTGGAAGAGAGTCGGGACTGAAGGAGAAGGAACGCAACAAGAGAAAGACGTGTGGGGTGACTGGGAGCAGAGTTGAAGAGGGACCAGCAGGTAAATGCGACCTGATGATCCACAGGACTTAGACATTTCAGTCTACAAACTTCTAGGATGATTAGCTGACTTAATTAGCTCAATTGACTGACTTAAATAGAGCCTATTTATTTGTTTAAACCTGGCTAAACATTTGAAATTAATTTAGAGAAGTATCTCACTGAATGTAAAATAGGCACCACCATTAGGCATAAATACATAAATCTTCACAAACTCATTTGCATAATGTTGTTAGTATAAACTTTTGAGGGGTCTTACGTATCATTTTATATTTTAAGATAAATGTATATTTATGTATGACACTTTATATATATACACATATATATATATACACTTCGAGTATATTTGTTAATTTATCTAGATTTAAATATATTGTTTAAAATATACTTTGAACACCTCTTTTGCCGGACACATCTTAATTCATCACATTTATTAGGAACAATATTATGTTTTAGCATGCTCATATAACAGAGAATAATTAAGGCACCTTAGCGCATCTACCTTTTTGCAGAAATATTACTTTTTCATAGTCAGATACTTGAAATTTATTTATTTTTAAAATGTTTATCATTGTATATTGTCACTTTGTCTAAGAGAAAATGAAAAGCTATTTTCTTGTCCATTTAAAAATTTATACACTCTAATGAACAATTCCTCCTCATTCCCACTTTGTTCCCACTGTCTCTTGCTCCTGCTAAACATGACTCGATCCCTACCACATCATTTTTCCATTCCACATATAAAAAAACTAGGATCAGTGGCCCGATAGAACATCCCCATTGTCTCAGTGTGTGGGTGCACCCCTCGCGGTCCTGAGTTCCTTGCTCGTGCTCTCTCTCCTTCTGCTCCTAATTTGGACCTTGAGATTTCAGTCCGGTGCTCCAATGTGGGTCTCTGTCTCTGTCTCCTTTCATCACCTGATGAAGGTTAATATTCAGGAGGATGCCTATATGTTTTTCTTTGGGTTCACCTTCTTATTTAGTCTAAGCAAACTTTTATCTAGTCCTAAAATGTTAAGTTTACTAGAGTTTAACTTGAAATATGACTCAACTGAAAATCTTACTAGTGGACCAAACTCAATGTGGTTTTGGGGTGGTGTAGGTCAAACTTCCAAAGTCTAGGATGATAATTCTCGAAAAACGTCATGAGGCTTGGGGGAACTATGATTTAACTGTTTCAAGCTCTGGGTTAGACCTTCATCCAGTGGACTTGCCTGCCTATACATGTACATGTTAGATGGGAGGGAAGTTTAAAGAGTATAATTTAATAAGGAACGCATTCACAAATGCACGCACACACACACACACATTCACTGTTTTCTTTTTCACCTGTGAACCTATAGTATCCTATGGAGATTATACCTGTTAATGTACAAAACACAGAAACACTAAAAACGTTATCTTTCTAAACTGGAAATGCACATTAAGTACCATAGGCAAGCAGAATTACAGTAAAAATTTTATTCATGATTAGATTTCTCAAACTTGTCTCATTCGTTTGTTATTCTTCTAGAAAAAAATGTATCTGTAGTATAAATTATTATCCAAAATATAGAGTCACCAAATAACTTAATTTCCTATAATCCATTTCTATTTCTTTTGTATTAAGAATTGCATTTACTTTATCTCACAAGAGAGTTACTAAAGGATAGAGTAGTATCATCATTTTAGGGTATTATCTGAAAGCAAACTGTACAATTTTAAAACGACTAGAATTATTCTAGACTCATGAAACTGAAAGAGGCCCCCAGAGATCACCCTGGCTTCTCACGCTGGCACTCGAACAAGCCATTAATTTCCATGGTGGAAATTACCTCAGAGAGAACAAACTTCAAGGATAGAATCCGGCCAGGGTTGTAAGTCCCCTACCCAAACTGTTAAGGTCCTTGAGGCAAAAATATTCTACTTTCCTCATACTTAAGCTTGCAAATCAATACACGGAATGCCCTGAAAGCGTTTATTTTGAACTGCTTTGTTTACTCACTGAGAAGGTTAACAGAATAACCTCTGGCACTTAACTACCATTCTTGTGGGCCCACAAGAGCACAGAACGGAGATCAGCTGATCAATACGCTGTGGCTAGCTTTCCCTCAAGTGTCAAAGACTGTTACAGAAGGAGCAGCCCACTCCCTCTTTCCAGTATAATTGCGTCCATCTTGTCAAGCCTCCCTCTTTTATGAAAATTCAATAATTTTGCTCGTTTGCTCCAGCCTTCTCCCAGAATTTAAGAAACCTCACACAATATGAAAGGCACTGGAAAGCTGCTTCTTTAATACAAATTGATACTGTTTCCCCATTCAAAGAAATGAAAACTGGTCTTACAGTAACATGAAAAATCCTCAAATGCTCCCCTGGTCCTTGCTTTCTTCTACTCCATGTGGTTCCCTGTCAGCAGTTAGCACTCCTCTGAAAACCCTCTTTCTACATCAACTTTACTTTCTGTAACTTCTCAAGCTTCCGAGTGGACTAAGTAAGTATCTTTGAGCCTAGTTCAACATGAAAAGGAAGCACATGCATTTTTTTTTTTTTTGAGACAAGCTTTCTCTGAAGCTTTGAAGCCTGGAACTTGCTCTATAGACCAGGCTGGCCTCGAACGCACAGAGAGACACCTGCCTCTGCCTCCCAAGGGCTGGGATTAAAGGTGTGTGCACAACCACCTGGCAATCTACATTCTTTCCTAGCAGAAAGCCTAAGACACTTTGCACCTCATTTTAAATATCTAATCTATATTACTGAAGAGACCTTAATGCTTTAGAAATTGTCAATATATTTTATGGCAAAATTAAAATTACTTGATGGAGAATCAGAATTTTGAAAAGTAGTTATGTCTTGCCATCCACTTTTAGAAAGGGGATGGATACTATACTCAGTAGACTAGCAACTGATAATTACAGACTGGAAATCTGATTCAGCAGAAAGAAAGAATCACGGGTCTGAGTGTTTGATTAACTTTAAAATAAGGGCAAATGGGTTTTTGTGAAAACAAATTTTCACTATTCATTACCTTTATTAAGACAAGTCCAAAGTAGAAACAGGGTCTTTCATAACTACAACATGCAAAGGAATGAAGAGGCAGGAAGAAATGTTGTAGGCACAAGCCAGGCCACAGTCTAAGACTTTTCCAAACCGATCAGCTTGGGAGTGATATAATCCAACTTCATTGAAATTTCTCATGGTAGCAAGGTGCGTCTAATTCATTCTTGGAGATAACTATTACCTACAACAATGGCTTAACCTATGATATACTGTCTTGGAATAGGGGCAGTGCAGAATCTTACCCGATGTGGGTGGCTTCTGTCCTTCCTTCACCAGTGAACACACATCTTGCTGCCAGGATGTCACCAAAAGTAACATCTACTGGGTGTTCCACAGGGTAGAAAGCCTGCCCAGAAAGACAAGTATAACAACTCATTAAAATGACTACAAGTACCCAGAATTACATGCTGGAATACGAGGTTTGGAGCATTGTGCGTAGAGAAGATGAAGACAGACACACGGACAGCTCTCTTGATCCTTGCACAAATCATTGCCAGATAAAACGAGCTCTCCCTTAATTCATTAATGCCACATTAGAGCACAAGTGCCAGACTCTAAAATAAACAAAATCTATCTATACAGCTCCCAATGCCCAATAAGACTAAAAGAAATTTCTGTAACCGATTGAATGTTGGGAAGGATTTGCTGACAGCATATCAAGATGACTCCTAATGACATTACTGCATCCACAGATCCGTGCATCTCTCATCCATCATTACAATGCTTTTCCTTGCGCAAGCGGTGATTCAAGGAGACCCCAGCTGGCCAACAAGCAGAGAAGAAGACAGGTTGGCATGCTCAGTCCTAAATAGGATGCCTAGATCACACCAGACAGCATCAGAAGAGAAAGCGGAAGATTGTGACTGCCAGCCAGAGGTGGTGGACGACTTCAAGGAAACAGTCCTTTCTGGACACAGCAGGGCAGTTTCACATATGAAATTACAGCATGAAAAAGACCTGTGCAAGCTCGAGGGAGAGAGAATCCCAGAAGACGGGCGGGAGAGGTAGGTGTGAAGTCCCACCAGCCAAGAAACTACTGTCATTTGGGGGCTGCTGGTAGGAGAGCTCGTTGTCTTTAATGGTGTGACACCTGATTAGGTTGACCGCATTCCTGGGTAGGGTCCACTCAGAAGAGTAGCCAGCAACATAAACTGATCTCGAGAGCATAACAAAAACAAAAACCACGAGGCAAGAAAAGTGAGAACTTGAAGTCGGGTGGGTAGGGAGGTCTGGTGGATCGGTGGGAAGCTGGAGAGTTGAGCAGGATCAAAGGAAAGTGTACAAAATTCTCGGGGAATTCATAAGAAATATTCCTCAGAAGGAAAGCATCGTCAGCATCCCGAGAGAAGTGCCAAGAAAAGCATTAGGCTGGCAGTTACGTACCTGCGGCAGCTGCGGGCTCTGGCGTCCAATCAGCGTCCACTGTCCATCTCTGACTCTGTATCCGCTTACTACCTTACCTTAATAAACACAAGTCAGAATTGTGCAATTTGTTATAAACATTTAGAATAGCAAAATCCATACCTCATATTTTCTCTCTTTTCAAAAATTAAACCTAAATAGTTTCAGAATTCAAAGTATTGACATCTTAATGAAATCACGTAAGAATTCAAGGAATTTGATAAAATTGTACTTAAGGTAGAAAAACTCAAATGTTATGTTTATAGAGCCAGCAAGCATAGGGTGAATATTTATAATTTAACATTCAGCTTGCATTCTTACCTAAATGATGAGTATGGACCCTGTAGGCAAACACATGCATTGGATACGTGTTATAATGGCACGAAATATCAGCATTCACCACTGTGGGAAACAGAAACACAGACAGAAGTCATAATGCAGTTGGAAAACATGTTTTTGCTTTTTTTTTTTTAAAAAAAAATTGAAAGTATGTGTGAAGTAGTCTCAGGTGCTGGCACTTGGTTTTCTTGTGAAACAAACACTTATTCATTACCCAGCAGACATAATAATTTGTTCTGTGCCAGACATCTTATAAAGATGCATTATGAGCCTCGTGCCTCGTATTTATTTATTCAAATCTTTTTTCATACAATATACTTGGATTCTAATTTCTCCTCAAGGTTTTATTATATTTAACAAAAGAATGATAAGGAGCAATTCAAAGTACTCTGTATGAAGACAAAGGATTGATCTGTTACCTTTTTTTTAAAATTAATTTTGCTAAAAAAATTAAATTTGTTTTTATGTTAGTACAAAAAGAATTTTTAAAAAATGAATATAAATACCTAGAATCACTAAATTGGTAGCTCATATTTCCAATGGACTCATTCCATATACTTTTCCTTTTTCCTAGCAAATAACAAATATTAAAAAAATATGCTTTTAAAATAGATTTTAAAAACAGTAATAGATAAACTACACTAAACGTTAACTTTAAAAGATTCCCATTCAAACAAACATAACACATTCAATGTGACATTTTCATTGGATCAATGATGCCATATATATTCTTGTAGCTTTATGCTATCTTGAAAGCCTAGGTTGTTATTTCCATTTTGCAAATGGAGAGATTACTGTATTTAAATACGAAGGCTGAGCTGTGCTGGATTTTTTTTTTATACTCTTGATTTTGAACCTATCCATTTAATAGTTTATATCACTGTACATTGTGCAGTTAAACTTCTACATCTGAAGAATGAATAGCTTGTCTGTAAGATAAAATTGAGTCTTTATACAACACATAACCAACCCAGGGACCTTCATTCTTGGCATATTTATAAATAAATATTGGAAAACCAATAAATCACTGGCTTAGAGTAATTTTTTAAAAATTCATTTAAAATCCAAGGATGCTAAAAAACTGGCTTATTTTTCAAATAATACATAAATATTGATCATTCTATAAGCTTATAGAATGTACCGTGAATCTGCTCTTATACATTAGTTGATGAGTTAATGGTAAATGCTAAGTGGTCATTACCTTTCTCTCCTGGTGGTATCACAGTGTCAACAGACATCATAAGATACATGCCGGCAATCAAAGGCTGTCTAAAAAAAAGAAAAGAAAGAAAGAAAAAATGGCATTTCTCTCAATTCTGTGATAAAGCCAAAATACCCACTTGGACAAATATGACTTAATGGTTTTTAAAATGTGTTTCTCACATAAACCAAAATGAAGAAGAGGGAAGAAGATATAGATCATATGATTCCCTTTTCCCTTAATAACTGCTTCACTTCTGTGATGGTATATGGTAAGGGCTCCTAGGTGGCTAACTTTACAAAAAAACTTGTTTATGCTAAGTGTTCTGCTTTTTCAGTCAAACACCAAGGTCAGGTTTGTGGAAAAAGGTTTCATTGTTGTTGCAGATTTAACTAACACTGGAAACTAAACAGAGAAGAAAGCAGATTATTCTCCATAATCTGAGGTCTCTTTCCACCCTGGAAGGTCCTAAGAAAGAACCAAGTTCCCCTAAAATGATGGAATTCTTTTTACAAACTACCAGTAACGTAACCAGACCAACCAGTCCCGAATTTCCAGTTAGCCCTACACAAGTTAGGCTTGCCAGTCCCAAATCATGTCTCTTCACTGATTTCTCCTCATTTTTCTCCCTCCCTTCCTTCTTCCCCTTCCTTCTCTCCCTCCCTCCCTCCTTCTCTTCCTCCCTCTCTCTCTCCCTCCCACCCTTTCTTTCTTTTCTTTCTTCCCGCCTTTCCTTTCCTCCTCTTCTGCTCATCCTATTTCCATCCCCCACAATGCAAACTAATTGAAGACCTGAACAGGGTTGTCATGATCCAACGCTGTGATACACATGTTCTTGTTTAATGCTGTCTCCCTCGAGTGTCAGCAATATAAGTGCAGTTGGTGTCATCTAACAAACATAGCCAGAGGGATGCTATTGCTAAGGTTAGTTTATGAAATAACAAATGGCTCAAATCTCATCTTTCATACAAGCCCTATTATTATTATTTTTATTATTAGCTTATTTTTGGGGATGCATCCACATCAACTCTCTCCTGAGTTTCCATTTAGCCCTACACATTTTGGACTAGTTAGTCCCTTAACGTGTCTCCTCACTGTCCCCACTCCTCAATCCTGTCCCCTGTTCTCAATATTCCTCTTCCTTTCTCTTCCTCCCTCCTTGTAATACATTGTCATCTAAACTGTTTACCTTCTGTGAAGAAGGAGAAAAAAAACTGAGGGAGAGCTCTAGTCAACTATGTGAGAGACTAGAGATGACTCTTCCATTGCTGAATCTAACACTGAAGCCTATGTGGCCGACACCTGCCCAGACACTTGACACTGAGGAAAGAAATATTTATTGCTCTGATCCAGTAATTTCAGGTTAATTAATCTTCTGCATCAGATGACTAAAACACTTCTATGTTCTTAAAGATCTTGTCTGGAAAACTCGGAGGCACTTACGGCACACGTGTGAGATGCAAAGACACACCAGAGCAGTCCTTGTGATTGTCTGAAAAGACACAAACATATGTTACATATGAGAAGAGGTGGAAACAGACCTCAAAGCCATGTGTTTTATGAACACTTAACACGAAATACTTAAAATATAGAATCGCGTGACATTTGTTCTACGAAGTACTTCACTGAGAACGTTCATACGCCTCAAGTCACAGATCTGCCAATGAGTCACAAGACTGAAGACAGACTGCCACCTCACTCCCGTTTGGTGCCCAGACAGAAGCCAAGGAGGCACGGAAGTAAATGGCTGCTGGGTTCTGCACCATCTTCATTGCAGAAACATGGGAAAGCTGATGAATCTGATACGCCCATTTCGACTTCTCTGACATGATGCCCTCGAGCTTGAACTGCGAGCTGAAATAAATTCCATATGCCTTAACCTCTTTCCTCAGTGGTTTTCATCACACTGGGAGGAAAGGAAGCTAAAACACTGCTTCTTTATCTATTTACTGGCATTTTGTTTTCCAAAAACTAGACACAGATATCTGTCTAGCCCTGTTAATCAATTTCTGGGAAGTACTGGTTTTTTTTTGTTTGTTTTTTAAGAAAAAAAAATTTCAAGTGTTTTCCAAAGAATAAGAGTGTATGCCACAAAATGAAGTCCTCAGTGCCCGGAATGGGTTACATTGAATCAAGTTGTTGACCAAAGAGGACCCCTGGAAACCTGAAAATAACTCAGGCCATTGCTACGGCCATTGGTTTACTCTCACAAACTGTTAATAAGGTCCTATTGCTGAATCCAAGACATACACAACTCACTGGGGATGGAGAAGTGAAGCTGCTGTCCACCCAGACCCTCACCCCTGCATTCTAGTTAGTGTTCATGGTGCTGGAAGGTAGTCTACACTCCACAAAAAGAAGAAAGGAAACACTAACCCAGCTGCAAACCTTTTGGTTTACAATAGTTACCCGCCTGCAAGATAATGCTGGTGCAAAATGGTACAAAAGTTTTGGAATTAATTAAGCACTATACGATTGGGACTTACGGCCCACTCCATGAGATGGAAGCCATGCCCGACACGGCTCAGGTGGTTTAGAACCTGAGACTAGAGAGGGCATTGGCTAGGGGAAAACCAAATACTATTGTTCTGGTAAAGGAACATAGCAAGAAAATGACTCCTAACAAGATTCTGTCATAGTCATGGGTCAGTGTCTTGCTCAGCCATCATCAGCTGGCTTCCTCTTGCCGTAGATGGGACTGAACACAGAGACCCAAACGTGGACAGCATGCAGTGAGTGAGAGACCGTGGAACAGAGTCCTCAGTGGGATGTCTCCATCAGATCCCTCCCTCAGAGTTCAGGTAACTCTGAAGAAGAGGAGCAGAAAGATTGTAAGAGCCAGAGGGGATGTATGACAGCAAGAAAACCAGACATTCTAGACACAACAGGACTGATGCACACATGAATTGAGAGAGGCTGTGGGCTTATACACAGGGCCCACATGAGTCTAAGCCAGACCGGGCCTCAGAGTGGAAAGGGAAAGTGGACACGAGCCCACATCCCTAACTCAGAATTGATTAACTGCAAAGGAAAATTTAACTTTTTCCATTGGTGTTTCATTGGATATACAAACCACACTCTTAAGTGTGTGCATGGGGCAGGCCCAGGCACAGAAGTTGATGGCCGACACAAAACGAATAAAATGGTATGGTATTTCTGAACGTTTTTGTAGGGGGTTGGGGCTCACAATGGTTTAAGCATTTTCTTTCTTTCTTTCTTTCTTTCTTTCTTTCTTTCTTTCTTTCTTTCTTTCTTTTTTTACCTTTGCGTATATAATATGGTTTCTAGTTTATGTTTACGTGGGATTTCTCTGTGTGTGAATGTGTATGTCTCAGTCTACACATGTGTCTTGTGTTTTTTTTTTGTTTGGCTCTTTTTATCCCTGTTCATTTGTTTGTTTTTTCATATTCAAGTTTGTTTTTATCTTATTTTATTTTTCCAATGAGAGAGAGTAAGAGAGAGGGGGGGGGGGAGGGAGAGGGAGAGGGAGAGTAAGAAAGAGTGTGGCTTAGTGTACATGAGTTAGGGAGGATCTTGGACAGAAGGGAGAGGAAGAAGTAATCTGGATATATTGTATGAAAAATTCTATTTTCAATTTAAAAAGAGTGAGAGTTTCAAGGGAGGTTAAAGAATGAGGAGGAGCTGGGTGGTGGTGACACACACCTTTAATCCCCATACTCGGGAGGTAGAGGGAAGCAGAGGTCTGTGAGTTCGAGGCCAGCCTGGTCTACAGAGTGAGTTCCAGGACAAGGTCCATAACTACAGAGAAACCCTGCCTTGAAAAACAACAAAAAACAAACAAATAAACAAACAAGCAAACAAAAATAATAAGGAGGAAAATAACAATACTAAATAATGAATACATGCATATCTTAAGCTTTGCCCATGTTATTAAAAATATAAATTATAAATGAGTCTAATTCCTTCATTTATTTTATACTGACTTTTCAGAACAGACTTTCTTGTATGAACTACATGCAACTTAATAAATAAACTAGTCGGTACTCCTTTTGAAACGGTTAGTTGATGATCTCATCGAGAAACATGTGGATATCCACGGTGATTGACAGAGAACGGTTAAAGTAGACCTTAAGTCACATCAGCCGAACTCAGAACTCTAGGGACTCACCTAATTAGCTCAGATAATTGCAGGAAGCATTTTTCACGTGCATGGAAATTCTACCGCACTTAAAGGTTATTTTAAGAAATGACAATCATCTTCATTCAATTAATACCAAGCAAGGGGTATAACTCAGTCCTGGGCTGCAGCTAGAAACCAGCAAAGGGAAGCGTTCACGCTTTTCCTGTTCTCCAATAAACACAATGGAGAAGAGGTACAGAAAAACCAAACACCAACTGGCTATAAAATGCACTTGATGAGACAATGTGAGATTGATCCATAGAACAGTACCAAGACCTGAGTGAAATGGCCTAACCACAGATCTAGAGAGAAACATTACAGGAAGAAAGAGGTCAAAAGGCTTTAGAAGGACTGGGCATGCTAGCAGGACCCAGGAGGGCCAGTGTCAAAAAATCCCAGTATACACAGGCTGTTGGGTGACCGTAAAGCCTGATGTTGAGAGTTCAGTGTGTGTATAGCGGGTTCAGAGTCTTGGTTTTATGCTGTGCACAAGGAAGCTGTGCAGTTAAGTGACAGGGACATGTAAAGTGCCCCTATAGCAAGTACCTGGCACTTACGCATTATCACTAACCACTGAATGTCAAGTCTAATAGTTCTCCATGGTTGTTTGGTTAGTTGTTTTGTGGCACTGGGTATGGAACCAAGGGTCTTGAATGTAGTAGGCATGTAGTCTGTCAACAAGCAACAATGAGCCACACCCATTCCCTGGTAAAAAGTTTTCATTTTAATTACAGTTTTCCCTCCATTTCAATGTAAGTGCAAGCAACAAGCACAATATACATTCTGAACTGTCTTCCGTACTTTCATTACATTGTGTCTGAAATAATTAAGGAAACCATCATTTGATTTTTATTACAAAATTGGTCATCTTTATCATGACTTTAAAAATTTTAATGTTGAAAATCAAATAGATATTTAAGAACTAAAAATAATTATTTGAATAAAATTCTAAAAGTTGTTTCAAAGTAAAAACTTTTTAGCTTTTAAAGCTAAAATTGCAACCAAATAAGAGAATCAGGAATGTTACTCATAGCATCTTGCCACATAACTATTGCCAAGTGTAATAAAATGGTGTATATTCTCATAGAAGTGTGTATTAGAAGTGTCCAAATTTAGTAGCTTTTCTGAAAGCACATCAATAGGAGCAAATTTTAAGGATATTTATATCCTCTTATCATAGTTTTTTTCCAAATTAAATGTTTTATATATCCAAACATTAAAATGTACTGTTATCGTGTATGTATGATGGGTATGCGGAAGGAGGTGGATTTGAACCATACCAGCCATGTAGACATCAGGATAATTTTGTGCGGTTAGAGCTTTCCTTTACTTTTATGTGGGCTCTAGGAGCCAAACTCATGTCTCCCAAGTGTGTGTAACTAGCATTTATTACCTCATGACCTAACCTGCCAACTCCTGTGTTTTTGTTTTCTGCTTTTATCTACAAATATGATAATTATGACTATAATGATAACTATAAATAGCCTGTAAAAATCAAAGACATTATATAGTAGTTATAAAATAGCACCAAATTAAATAATAGTGTGAGAAATAACATCCTGGAGAAAAACACAATGCATTTTGAGCACTTCTGCCCTGTAGTGACTTACAGAGAAGCCCCTGAGTTAGTGAGTATGAGTTTTGTCTTGAAGAATGTATACTGTGCATGGGATTAGGTTGCTGATTAGATCCAGGGTAAAACCCTTGCCTGTTTTAAAAAAAAATGTCTCCCAGAAATCTGAACATATAAAAGGGAAATTAATGAAGTGAAACACTTCAAAACTATAGTGTATACTTGCTGAGCAATAATTTGGTCCTATTCAGTTGCTCTTGTCAAAGCATTTTTAAAAATCTATATATACATCATAGTATTTATATTATGGGTCATCCTTTAGGGTATCTATCATTTTTAAAAAAACCCTAGTTTAGTTTGGCAGAATTACAAATGTGGAACCTTACAAGTTTCACTTTGTTTATAAATGTATGCATTCTAGACATGAAAGTAGAAGGGACCGTGAGGGAAGGGGAAGAACCGGAACAAAGGGGAAGGGAGGATCAACACAGTAATGGGAAGAAAGCGAAAATATGCACATTTTCTCTCATATGCAGAATCTCTCATGCACAGAATTAACCCATACAGGCACACACACACACACACACACACGCACACAAACACACACACACGCAAACACACACACACAAACACAGAAGAGGACTCAATGGGAGGAACAAGGGGACCAGGGATGAGGGAAAAAAGTTTGGAGTGGTGGCAGGAATAGAATATGTAAGAAGTATAAGGATATATATGTGTGAAAACATTAATGAGACACCCATTATTTTGCATGCTAATCTAAAACAATATAAAAATTTATGAAAAAGAATGACACTGATTTTGTTTTATGTGATGGATGAATATCTATCGTAACAATACACAGTTGGACAAAATTCTAAATGCTGTTTCAATGCAAATACTTCTAAAACATTTACATATATTTTAGGCACTGCTGATATGTATTGCTATTTGCATATTATTGCAGAATGGAATTTTATTACTAGGAGTGATCCTGACCTCTCCGAGTATATTTTTCTGCAGCTTGACCTAACGCCCCGTGTGCTTGCATATTCACATAGTGAGTTCTTAGAGAGAGCCACCTGAACCTCATCAATCAGGGAAGAGGGGCATGCTCCAGACGCATACCAGGTCCTGTGGAAGATGGCAGCTTTCGTTTCAGCCAAAGTGTTTAGGGCAATGAACATGACCTTTCAACTCAACATAGCCCTTGTCCCAGTAATTCATTACTGTTTTCATAACCTCTATCCTGATCTTCCAGTAAACTCTTAAGTCAGATAGTTTTCCATATTTCACTGATGACAGGCAACATGCCTTGATGTTGACTTCCCTTCTGCTGTAACTCACAGGGCTTGGACCACCAGGCCACAGGATAATTAACCTACACAAAAATGGATTCATTTCATTTCACTAGGTTATAGGTGACATCTGCCTCTGTCGTTAAAGCCATCATTAAAGGGGAAAGTACTTTTTTAAAAAGTTTACTGTAACTAAGCAACACGATGACCACTAATGTTTTGCTGAATAAAAGAGGAAGAAACTGAAGTCAGGAATTTGGTTTATCACAATCACATACTGGCTGATCACTGGTCAGACAGCTGCATTCTGAGACTAGAACACCAGAATACAAAAGGAGGAAGGCGTAGATGTGATGTGGGAGTGTCATATATCAATCTGTTGATTTCATTGGTTAAGCAATAAAGAAACTGCTTGGCCCTCATAGGTTAAAACATAGGTGGGAGGAGTAAACAGAACAGAATGCTGGGAGGAAGAGGAAGTGAGCTCAGACTCAACAGCTCTGCTCTCTGGAGAGAGATACCATGCTCCCCTCTCCCTGGCAGAGGCGATAGCTCTGTTCTCTGAGGCATATGCGATGAAGCTCTGACCTAGGATGGACGTAGGCTAGAATCTTCCCGGTAAGCGCACCTAGCGGTGCTACACAGATGATTAGAAATGGGCTAAATTAATATGTGAGAATTAGCCTAGAAGAGGCTAGATAGAAATGGGCCAAGCAGTGTTTAAAAGAATACAGTTTCCATGTAATTATTTTGGGGTATAAGCTAGCCAGGCGGCCGGGGTGCTGGGGATGCAGCCCCGCCACTCATATCACAACATAGATGGAAAAGTTAACTGAGGACAAAAAGAAAAATAGAACCCAGTTCTTTAAATGGGAGGGAGTAGAAGTAAGTATCAAACTAAAATGCACTGGAATTGCAGCACTGAGTTTGTGTCACTGAGAGGAACAGGAAGGCAGCTGCTTCTTTGACACATCAATGATGTGCATTCCCACACAACGGTCCTGCTGGAGAGAAGGTCTGGGCTTGGCCTGTTCCAGTCAGACAGCTCTACAGGCAAGTTTAGAACTGAGTCCTCTCATCCAATATGGGTGTGATCCGGAAGATTAATTCGTGGTAGATTATTATTAATGAACAATATTTTCACCTCAGAGAGATTCTTGCACACAGATGAGATGAGTAAAGAAGTTGGCTTTTGATTTAGAGCTTGGGGTTAAATTTGGTAATTGTTTTACTTTTTAAAATTTATTATTTTGTATTTTTGATTTAGAGCTTGGGGTTAAATTTGGTAATTGTTTTACTTTTTAAAATTTATTATTTTGTATGTATAAGTGTCCATTTGTACACTACACGCATGCCTGACACTCAAGGAAGCCAGAAGAGGGAATCAGATCCCCTGGAAGGGAAGTCATAGATGACTGAGATCTGCCCTGTGGGTGCTGGGAATTCAACCTGGTTTCTCTTGATCAGCTGCAAGTGTTCTTAACCACTAAGCCATTTCTCTAGCCCCTTTTATAATTTTTAGGGGATATGCTATATATTTTGAGGAGGCATATATTCTTAGCTAGAAATATGGATTTTTTTTAAGATAGAAGAAATGGAGGCATTCCCAACTTCTCCAACTCATAATAGGAAGAAACAGAAGAAAGAAAATAACATGGGGATATAAAAAAAAGGGAAGAGAGGCCCATTAAAAAAGGAACTTCAGGGCTGGAAAGATGGTTCAGCAGGTACAAGCAGTTAGTGCTTTTATAGATGACCCGGGTTCCATTCCCAGTACCCACATGGCAGCTCACAATCCCCTGTAACTCCCTGTTCCACGGACTCAAAGGCCCCTCTCTTACTGTCACAGGTTCCTGCATGCAGATGGTGTATGTACACACACCCAAGAACAAACATACACATAGACCAAATGAATAAATCATAAATACATTTTTAATTACACTTGAAATTTGTTGTTAAAGATATGGAATAAGGATGTTCTCTGAAAAGCTTTAACTAGGTAGAAGCTAGGTCATCAGTGAAGTAAAGAAATTTTAGTAGGATAAATACCATGAGCCATTTAAAAATGAAACTCCTGGATTAGAAGCCATGGGACTGTGAAGAAGGTCACAATATGTCAATATGCTGTTTCAACATCATTGACTTTTATTAATAAAAATGCTCCTCTTGACTAGATCTGAGGCCAACTGTGTTTTGGGATCTGGACTAAGAGTCAGTTCAATAAGACCCTATATTTGCATAATGTATTGAGACCATTTTGCTTGTGCTGAATTTATGATTTCAACCCAGAATTCATTCAATAATCCTGAGGGTCATTCTTTTGAGGTAGTTTCATGTATTCTTCCTCTCTCTCTATTCTCTCACGCTCTCTAAGATGCATAGTGATTAACCCCTCATCTGAAATGTGTTTCATATTTACAAAGAATTGAGTACAAGGCATCTATGGTAAAAGAATATTTCATGGATGTTGTTCTTTTGCACCGAGGGAACCAGTGAGACCTAATGGATTTCAAAGTATAGAGAGGAGAGTTCATTTACTAGATAGCAAATGACATTAAGGATAGCTCATTATATCATTATATTCCATTTTTAATGTTATATGTACATATCAAAAGCTTTAATAATAGTGAATATAGTGGAAATATTGAAGTATAATTTTGAAAAGGACACATGCAATCATCAAGTTTAATAATGCACAGGACATCACTACAGGGCTAATGAGTAAGCCGCCACTCCTAATACGTGAACACGCAATGGAAGAAAGAGTAGCTCCAGAGTCCAGAGGAGGCTCAAAATCGGTGTTCTATCTGAATCAAATCTTGATCATGATGAAAGCCGGGTGACTGCTTCATAAGGCTCCCAGCTTGCTTTTTATGAGAAATCACTCTCTTCTGTCTAGCCCAAGATGGATAACCACAGCAAGGTATTTTATCAACTATATAGACTCATAGAATTCAGCATTGAAAGAGACCCGAGAGATGATGGATTTCAACTCTTGCCTTTTATATACAGAGGAACAAGAGGATTCAGAGAGTGAACGTTGTCCAAGGAATTCATGTACCTGGCAAAAAAATTGGGTATCACATCTAATTCTCCAAAGTTAGTGCTTAATAAACTTATTTCCATCAGAGAGTTCTATTTCTTAGAGATTTCAAAGGCATTTTCTTTATGAAGTATCCCGAAGCAAAGATAACGGACTCCAGTTAGAATGGATAAAAAGCCAGTAGTACTTAAAGGCATCCACTTAAGCAGGAAGCTGGATCTTAATGGGAAGTGAACGCATGGGATATGAGGTTATCCATCCCAAACTATTTAGCTTGCTTTTCTAATAATAGCTTGTAATTCCTGCTTGGATCCCTAGCTAAGCAGTAAAGTAAGCATGTAGAATAATGCATGACAACAGCCCATTCCATCTCAGGTTCTTAGAAGTCTGCTGGCCTCTCCTAGTTTTCCCTCTAGAGATAGCCCTCCTTCCATGAGCTCATCTCGTCCTGCTTGTTTCCTGCTTCAATAAAAGAATAGGTCAACCAAAGATCCTTAGGGAGCCAGGGTATTGTTATAAACTATATCCCACTAATTAGAAAGTCCTTCAGAAAGACAGGAGAACAGATTTCAATTCCCTATACTCTCTCCGGAAGGGAAGGGAAGCGAAGTGAGGAAGCATATCCATCTTTTACTCTCCTAAGTCAGTTTGGATGATGGATACTTTCCTTATACAGCTATGGAAAAATAAGGCTAGGACCATTAACGAATGTCAGAAATACAAAGGGGTGACATCTTTAACAACAGGACTTGTGTCAGCAAGCTAATAATTCCAAACTCTATCATAGCTATTCTCCTTTCTTCCCTCCCTCCCACCCTCCCCAAATGTTCTTAATATAATCAACACTACTTTCCTGTATTGAACGTACAAACAAAAATAAATTAAAGGCGTTACAGCAAGTGTAAATAACAATACATAAACATTTAAATTTCTTGTGTTGTCTTCGTCTGTATCTTATAGCTCTTTGTTCTAAATTACTGATGTTGAAATAATTGGACAGGTGCTGTTTTCCTGAGACAAAAATCATAGCTCCCAAGGTGATCAGAAAGAGAAGATCATTCAGAAATTAATTTCTGAAGCCAGGAAAAATTTCATAAGTGAGAATTCCTCTGAAAATCTCTTTGGGAAATGTGTTTCTTAACACACCCAGCATATAGTTAACTTAGCATTGGAACAGAGTGTTACCAATAGGGCCATTTTTTAAAGGTATTTTTGTACCACTACATTGTACCAGTCTATTATAGAAGTTATTTCTGTGCAATTGGAGTTCTGCTGCTGAGCCCTGGCACAGACGTGAGAGGCTAACAGGAGAGAGAACGACTGTGAATGCAGAAGATCAGTCCCTTTGCTTACTCGGTGGAAAAGGCATCTGAAAGAACCCTGGTTTTACAATAGAACAAAACAAGAAAAACAATAAAACAAACAAAAAACAAAAACAAGACAAAACAAGACAACCAAACAAAAAAACACTCTTAATACTGAACACGAGACAAGGGTAACCTGAGTCATCAAATTTCTCCTGGAAAATTTCTGGGTCCTTGAAAGCATACTCTCAGTACCCCTTTCCTGGACACCTTCACAAGGCACAATATGATGACTTCGGTTGTCAAGGCGTATGTGTGTCTGCTAAGCAGAACATGACGGAAATACTGGCGCTGTTACAGTGTGGTTCCAGCTATGCAGAGGGTTCCTGAGGCCACTGAAAGCAGGCTTAGCAGACAAGTTTCAGTACTAAATAAATGAAAGCTATGAACTTCAAAAAGGAATTCCCTTTGAAGTTGTCACTGCAGTGAGTTAGCCTCTTTTGATTTTGTATTCACTGTTATGGGAATAGAAATTATTAGCTTCCATTTGCCTCGTGGCAAGGAAGAGAAAATGTACTTATCCAGCATTGAAGAAGACAACTTTTAGAGATGATGGCTTGTGTGTTCCCAAAAGAGATCAAATGGAAGGCATGAAAGCTCCCCACCCTACTCTTACAAGGACAGCGATTGGAGGGTGTTCTTTGCTATCACTTTTTAGGACTGCAAATAAAAAAAAATGAATTCATAGCAAAAAATATCAATTTAAATTTTTTTTCCTCTTGGAATCATGAGCCGTCCATCCACAGAACGAAAATTGAAAAGACAATGTACCAAAGCTAGATAAATCCATTTTTAAAATGTCATGGAATTTTAAATGTCCATTTTAAAAAATCATCATTGAACTATAATACAAATAAATACACAAATCAGATGGTACATATGCAGGAGTTACACACACACACACACACACACACAGAGAGAGAGAGAGAGAGAGAGAGAGAGAGAGAGAGAGAGAGAGAAACGCATGTACACATATTGCATCGCCAGCACTTGAATCAAGAAAGATAAACCCTCTGTTTTTATTCCTTTCCTGAGGCATTAGATTTTAAATTTCTATATTGTACAAATCTCATATTTAAACATTTATTTGTATCATAGAAGATATCCTGTGGCTAATATCAGATATATTCACAGCCAACTTGTTCTCTATATTCAGGGGTTTTTGTTGGACAGCGTTGATTCTTGGTTATATTTTTTCCTTTCCTTTCCAGGCCCTCCCAAATGTCCTATCAATCACTTTTCACTTCTTTATTGCTATTTTATTATGTGTCATATATTCATCTTTTAAATGGCATTATGAGTTTCTTTTGGAACTTTCCCAATTATTATTTATTGTTTCCACTGAGACCAGAAACCATGAGGCACAGGCTAGGAGGAACCAGGCAGATGGACCTAGATCAAATAGGCCATCGAAGCAAAAGTGTCTTGAAGAGATAGCATCAAGAAAATCCTTTTACGTAAGATTTGAAATATAAGACTGAAAGTATACTCCTCATACCAAATGCTCTATTTCCAATTTCTGAATCATCTTAAGGGCATCTTTAGTAGCATATAAAAAGTTTATCTTTTTTGCCCTTTGCAATTTTTAACTATTTCAGGTCACAATGCGTTCTTTCATTTTTGTTTAATCTACATGGTTAGGAATGACAAACGTGTTTTGAAAATAAAAAAATTTATATTTCCAAAAGCCACAATATAAGTTCAAAAATTAAAAGATCAGAACAAAATTCCTGGTGGTATTTTTAGAACTATGAATAACTGAACTTGAAGACTGATTAATAACAATTAACAGAGTTACAAATAGAAGAACATAGCAGTCTCCTCTCTCACGTGGCTCCCTATCTCTCCATAAGCTCTCCCCATATATATAGTTAAGCTTCAGAAGAGGGAGAAATCTGCATGGAAAGAAACAGCCAGAAGGGTGTGTTAGGAGGAAAGATTAGGCTTATCTTCAAATGGGAAATAGAGTAAAGGAGCCCTGTGCTTCTCCCAAATGACTTCCTTCTCATCTAAGAAAGCTGAGAATGTGGGCAAGGAAACAGACCAGAGTGTGAGGGATCAGAAGCTTGCCAGAGCATGTGTGCTCAGTGGAAAGAACACCATGGTCACCTCGGCAAGGTTGGTGTGAAACAGGGCTCTTGAAACTGAAGCGTATCCTGTAATTTTACATGAGATAATCCACAAGTAAGTTTTTTTTTTCTTTTCCCGGTGGCTTTCCAAACAGTTACTAGGAAGGGCTGAAACAAAAAGCCATTCTCTAGCAATTTAAATGGATTAATAGGGTGTTTAGTATTATTTCCAAGTTTTGATCCCCTTGGCAAAGGGCTAGTGAAATGGTTCAGTAGGTAATGGTGCCTGCTATGAAGCCTAAAGTCCTGACTTCAATCTCTGGAACCCACATGCAGAGAACCAACTCCTGTAAGATGTCTTCTGACCAGCACATACATGCTGCAGCATGTCACACTAAATAAATGCAAGCAATAAATGACTAAAGGCAATATAATTAAGAAAAATGGAATTAACAAGTACAAATAAGTCCAAAAGGTTGAGATAGGATAAACGAAGGCAAAGCATAGGCATTCTGAAAACAAGCAAAACTACACATAATTCAAAAGCTTGAAAAACTAGAGTGCATTAAGAAAGCCTTTCCCTGCCCATAAGAAAAAGATCACTTCAACACTGTACTGTTCTATGCCAAACTGCTTTTTTCTTAAAATCCATGCATTACATTCAAAATGCAGTCTTTGAGACAGTCAGTGGTATTGCAGTGTTTTACATAACTAAGTGAATAAAAACATAATTACATGAATAAAAACCTTAGTATGGCCATTAAATATATGTATTGAAAATAAACATTTATCCACTGGAATGAATGAGATGAAATAGTACCATTTAGTCTTTCATAATGAAGATGATTAACAAAGTTGAAATGCAGGGAGGTGGTGAATCATGGAGCTCACATTTTTAAGGAGACACTGGCAAGAAAAAAAAATCCTGAGGGATAATAGGCTTCTTTATGATCATTTCAGAGGTACTGAATACTCCTAAATCATTCATAGGGCTCATATCAAGCCACTTGTGTTCAGTGAAGGCAACAGAAAAATAGGGAAGAAGATTTGATCTCGAGTCTTCTGAAACCAGTGGGATTAGCAAACAGCCTGATGGAGGAACGACCTGAAGGATAAGGGAAACTGACTCCCCCACGATCAGAAAGACAAGGCACAAACGAAGTGAACTAAACTATCCTGATCTTTACACATAGTCCATGTTGTTCATGAACCCACGTCTCTAGGTAATTGCAGCCTGAAGGGCTGTTCTCAACACTGCCTGTTACAGCACTTGCCTTACATAGGTAGGCCATGCACTTTGGCACACATGCAAATGAGAAATACAACACAAATTCGACTCTTCCAGTTTCAACAGCGTGAATAAGCAGCTATAATACCCTGGGCCAAACATAACCTTTCTGCACATCGATGCTTATTTCTGAGAGGTGGAAGGGCTGGGCTAGGTAATTCCTCCATTCCGTGGCCTTTTCCCAGTCTTCGATATTTAAAAAATCAAGCGCTTTACAAATGAATTAGGAGACAACGCAGAGAGCCTACTAGCTCAACTGCTTTCTTTTCTGAAGAGACACCAATCTCTGCTTCTACACATCATACTCAAACCATCTCTAAAGGCTTGAGTCTTTCAGTGGGTAGAATGCTACCTTCTGGACCACCATTTTTTCTTAGAGTTGACTTCCTCGTTCCTTTCCCATCTAGTCTGTCGTTCATTTATTTCACTTAAATTTTTTAAAATATCACAAAAATGGAAAGTTATAACTTATTTTGGTCAGCTTGTCAAAAGGCTTGCTTTGGGGCTAGAGAGATGGCTCGGTGTTTTAGAGTGCTCGCTGCTCTTCCACAGGACCTGGGGTTCGGTTCCCAGCACCTACACAGCGGACCCTCAACTGCCTGTCACTACAGGTCTAAGGGGACAACTGCTCTCTTCTGGACTCAATAGTCATGTACTCAGTGCAAATACATACAAGTCGGCACTCACGCTTACACATAAAGGAAAAACAGGTAAATCTTCCAAATGTTTGACTCGATTAGGTGTGAAGAAGGATATGTGTGCATCCATCCACGGTTGTAAAATAAGGAGGGCGATCTCCGCGAATGTCACACATGCCCTCGAGTGGCTTTTCTCATAGTATTCTCAAACCCAATGTTCAGATTTTAGGTAAATGCCGAGACTAAAAAGAAATTAACTTTCAAACTTCTAAGGAAAGTGAGGGAAGAACCAGATAGTAATTAAATGCATTTTCTTCTTTCAAGTTCCTCTTTTCTTAAGAGAATTCAGATTTAATTAAACATATTTTGGTAAATGAAAATTATTCTGCTCATGTCCCAAACCCAAGAGACTGATACGACACACCTGTAGTGTAAGAAAAAAAAGAACTGACTTCAATCCTTACAAGTAATATTTGAGCTCTTGTCAAAGTTTAGTTTGCAAACAAAGCAACTGGAAAGTGTGTTAAAAATGTAATTTTTTTGGGTCTAGTGGTATCCTGATAATCTATAAGCTCTATAGCAAAAAATATATGTGTGTGAATATATATTTACTGGAGGCTTATTCACAAAATATGTAGTGTACATCTTATAAAATTGATAAAATATACAATATGCTTTACTGTAAATTCCATATAAACAGTTGAGCCTCACCAATTCTATTACTGGATTTTTCTAGACAATTTTTTAACTTACCTGTAGCTGTAGATGTGCAATGTGCAGTTACAGTGAGAATATCTACTGATTTTTGTTTTGTTTATCGAGGCAATAAAGCTATATGTTGGAACTGCATTTGGTCTTTAACCATAGCGAAATCTTTGCTATCCCTGGAAATGGGGGTATTATAATTATAGTTCTTATTTATTTTAATCATTGACCATAATCTGCATGGACATGATTTTCCAGTATTGTACTTGCTCTAATCAAAATGCAAAAGAAACAAACAAATGAACAAAAAATCCAGTATTATACAAGATTGACATGAAGGATTCCTCAGTCTCTTTCCATGGTGTAATGGCTGATTTCCCATCACTAACACAACCACACTGAACACAGAGTCAGAAAGATATGAACAACGTTGCAATGGTTTTGAGCGTTTCTAGCACACAGAAACAACACGTGTAAAAGGGTAGCACTAATAGTAAAATAACAATAAGGTGATAAATTATCAATACTTACTGCTTCTTTTAAAAAGAATGATGGCTGCATATTTAACAGAGTATTACCTGTTGGCTTTTGTAACCATACAAGACAGCGCACCACAGCCAATGCCTGACTGTGTATAGCATTCAGTAGGTCTAGTGTAATGCGGAAAGCTTTATTTTCAGCAAAGGAGGGGTATGTAAAAAGTCCTCAGATTAGATTCTCTTAGAGTTTGATTATGGACTTTAGAGGTGAATCTATTAGGGTCTTGCAATTCATTCTAATTCTTTTAATGAGACATTATAGTGGTTTGCTTAAAAAAAAAACCCATAAAAATGTAGTATTAAAATACGGAGTGTAGATAAGGAAATGAGTTTGCTTATTCATAGTGGATTGTAAAGTGTAAAAAGTGATTTGTTGGATAATTTGGTGGAATCTCTTAAGGTTCAAACACTTGGCAATTGAAAGTAGCATTTTTAGATATCGACCCCAAAATATTTGCTAACACTATCCACTGCAGAAAAGAAAAAAACTTATACAACTCTAACAGAGGCAAGAATTTCACACACCTGCATAACAGAATAAGCTTTAAACTGCACTGCCAAAGATTTCCTTTCTCTTCTTCTCCTCTCTCCTCCTACTCCCTCCATCATGTGTGAGAGTATATCCGTGCGTGAGTATGTATATATGTGTGTGAGTGTGTGTGTGTGTGCGCATGTGTGTGTGTGTGTGCTGGCTCAGCATGCCAGTGGAGGTGAAAGAGTAATCTGTGGGAGTCACTTTTCTCCTCCGACCTTGTGGGTCTGAGGGATTGAACTCACCTGCGACGTGATTTTTACCAACCCTCCAGAGGAGATTTTTAAATAAGTAATCAAAAAGGATCTAAAAGGACTCAGCTTAAATACTAGGGTCCGAGGCAGCACACACTTTGAAGAGGAATGAGTAAAAACTGGCTTGGTGTATACTGCGGGAAAGCATGTATAGGTGGAAGCTGCTTGGAGAGACGGAGGGGAGACAGTGGAGGAAGCAATGGTGAGCAATCTTTGATTCGGTATCCCACCATCTGGGCACTCAGACATCAGAGAGTTGGGAGCACTCACACACGTTCAAGTGAAGCGTCCTCTTTATGCTGGGATGCAATCATTTTAAGTGCCGCTTCCCTGCCACTGATCTCTGCTCTATCTGGTTCAAAAATGCATTAGCAAGGGATTTTTTTTTCCTGGGCTCACAATTTCAAAGCTTTCCCCCAATTCCCCTGTGGCTGCAGCCTTGTAAGAGCTGGAGAAGGCTGGATCCAGCGGAATGACAATTCCTCTGAAATCCTGTTTCACGTCAGGCTGCCATGCCTACCACCCTTCCGTACTTGCTCTGCTCCTCAGTGTGGGAGAACAGCATCCTCTTGGATGTATATGCATTGTGGGTCCATTGACCCTATGTTTAGAAACATGCAACTGTTTGAAAGAAAGAGTAGGAGGAACCACACCTAAAAGGATTACTGACAGGGTAGAACAAGGCTGGAGAGCAAGAAGTCCGGACATTCTTGTTGCCATGATGCTACACAAACAAATCCCTGCAAAGTTCTAAATCAGTTACCTGTGCATTCACAGAGAAATTAAATAAAAGGAAACTCAAGTGACAAGAGTCCAAATCTAAAGCACAAAATCAGAAGACGGGAGAAGGGCTGTTAAAGTCTTGCAGGTTAAAAACCATCTAAAGTACATGGCACTGGGGCTCAGAGAAGGTTGAGGGCATAACGGCTCATGCTGCTCTTGCTAAAGACTAGAGTGTCATTCCGGGATGTTGGGTATCTCAGAGCTTCCAGTAACTTCAGATCCCAGGCACCTGATACTCTCTGGACATCCAGAGTCACCTGCAATCATATGCACTTACCCACACAGAGACAAATTATATATATTTTTTTAAAAAAATAAAGTACACATGATCATGCCAGTTTTTCAGGCCCCTTGCTTGTTTGCTTAGATTATTATGGCTATTTTGTTCTATTTACATGTGCTTCTGTTTGACAGGAGATGACACGCACACAGATTTTCCTTTTACCTTTGCCTCCATGTAGTGCATTATTTGAAATGAAACGAGCTTACGTGGTAGTTTGACCACAAATGAAGCTAAAGGGAATACAGAAAAGCAGGTAAATGTGGGCGATATGCCCAGTTACGTGGCAACAGCCTTTGTACTATTATAGACCACGGGTTCCTGTTTAGTACAATGCACCATATCATTAAGAAAAGTGGGGAGGGGGTAAGAAGATTTTGAATTGACATTTATTGCCAACCTGCTTCATGCTGGCATGTATATATATATATACAACACAGCACATCTGACAACTTCATAGACACATTATATATTCTCTGATGACTTCTAGCCAAGTTTTTTTTACTGAACCATTTTATTTTTATCATATTTATATGTATGTTTCTCTGCATGGGTATGCGCATGCGACATAGGGGTCAGAAGATGCTGTGGGAGCTAGAGCTACAGGCAATGATAACTGCCTCATGTGAGTGCTGGGAACTGATCTACGGGAACCTGCAAGAGCAGCCTGTGCTCCGAACTGCTGAGGCATCTCTGTAGCCCCTGTCTAAGATGGGTTTTAGTACTTAAAAAAGATGAAGCCTTAGCTTTCTGGAAAAAGTTGCTATTAAAAAAATCTTTAATAAATTAAAAAAAAGAAAGAAAACATGAGAAAGAAGAAAAGGTAAAAAAAAACATTTCCAGGGAATCCTACTGAAATTTTATGACCTGATTTTACTAATATAATTTAGAAATGTGGAAACTAAAGTATGTTTTTAGAATTCACATCAAGTTAAAAAATAAGGATTTTTAGGATTAATTCACTTAATTTAGAATATAAGTATTAACTCACTCTCAGGAAAGTGGATCTCCATCTCTCCTTTCAGGATTCTGCTGCAATGTAGGAAAAGCAGGTGTATGTGGAGGGTTGTGCTGACAGTGTAGGAACAGGAAACATCACATGACTAGAACCCTCCTTACAACACTGATTGGCAGGTGTTGGGGTCTATGTGCATATGTCTCTGGGGTCTTTTTACTGTGTAGCAAGAGCTGGCAAGAGATGATTTTGGTGTTTTAAAAATTCTGCTAACCGCCGGGCGATGGTGGCGCACGCCTTTAATCCCAGCACTCGGGAGGCAGAGGCAGGCGGATCTCTGTGACAAGAGCTAGTTCCAGGACAGGCTCCAAAGCCACAAAGAAACCCTGTCTTGAAACACCCCCCCCCCCAAAAAAAAATTCTGCTAACCTAGAAAAGAGGGTTTTGCATTTGGGAAGAGATTCTATTCTCAGACTGCTCTAACTTGAGATCGTGAGACCAAGACACTTTCAACCTGAGAAGCAACCTCTTGTTCAAGAATAGTGACCAATGCAAGGGAACCCCAGAAATAAAAAGTCAGTTTTTATAAAATTCCCCTAGACCAAAAACCTGCAGAAAATAATGCCTAACTCTGAGAAAAATCTCAGGAGAACTCTCTTTTTAGAACAAGACTTGATTGGAAAAAATTAAAGACAAAAGCTTATGTTTTGTGGAATGCATTAGTGACACATCCTGCTGCCGTGACAAACAGGAAAATAAAAGAAGGGATTATTGGGGCCCACAGTTCAAGGGTACAGTCCCTAGGAGGGATGGGTCCTAGAGCAGGACAGTGAGGCAGCTGCTCACAGTCTCCAGTCAGGAATGGGAGCATGCTGAATGCCCTGACGTAGCTTTCTCTTTTCCATTCAGTCTAAGACCAAAACCCACAGAATGGAGTGGTGAACACAGTTAATGTGGGGGTCCCCACCTCAATTAACACAAGGCAGAAACTGTTTAACGGCTCAGTCCAAGGGCGTGTCTCTTCAATGATTCGATCCTCTCAAGTTGACACTATTAGCCATCACTTAGAGAAGGACAGATGGAATCTCTGTGCTGCTATTTTCATTTCCTTAATGACAAGGGGTTGATCTTTGCTTTTTGCACAGTTGAACTCTAAATAATAAAAACTGGTCACTAGAATACTTCTTACAACAATGACAGATATGAACATATATGTTCTGTGTTTAAACTCTAAGACCCTTGTAAAATAGCAAATATCCCTTCTGTAGTAGAGATAGCTATGACAAAGGATTCACTTTGGAGTATTTACTTGTTTATGTGGACCATAGTGAATGCAGCTAACATTCAATGAATGAAGACTCATAAGAGAACCCCAGGTGAGCCATCTGGTCCCATTTCATAGCTTAAGAAGGCAATGAAGGCTGATGAGAAGCCAAGGACAATGGCACTAGGTTTCGATCCTAATACATGAACTGGCTTTGTGGGAGCCTAGCCTGTTTGGACGCTCACCTTCCTGGTCTTGGATAGAAGTGGGAGGACCTTGGACTTCCTGCAGGGCAGGGAATCTGGACTGCTCTTCATTCTCGAGAGGGAGGAGGAATGGAGTGGGGGGGGGGAGGGGGAGAGGGGGAAGGGAGTGGGGGGAGGGGGCGATTTGTGCGAGGAGGGGGAGGGAAATGGGAAATTTTTTTTTTGCAACAACTAAAAAAAATAAAATAAACAACAACAACAACAAAAACGAAGGCAAAGAGCTGCCTACATACTGGGCAAAGTCAACAGAACAAGGATGTGCCATTATTAGGCTGTCTAGATTTAGAGTCATTAAACTCTGAGATATGCTATTACCTATATAAGGCTATCATTTTCAATTAGACTCTTTGTAATTTCCCTTGAAATATAATTTGTAAATAATTAACCAGTGTACACTTAATAAATCATTCTGACTTTCCCATCCCCCATCCTGGCTACCAGTTTACAGTGTTAGTGGCTTTTCTACATGCTCAAGCGTGGAACTGGCCGGCATGACAAACTGAGCCTATGATTCCAACACCTCCGGAGGGAGTGCTCTCAGACCCAAGTCTTACCAGGGCCATTACTCTCTAATACATTCTTTTCGAATTGCTTGCCACATCTCCCTTCTCTGGTAAGGTCAAATTAATCACTAAGAGGTTGCCGGGCATGGGGCTATTTCATTCTCATATCTCTGGATGTTTTTTGCCTTTGGAATGATCTTCCCTCCTGGCGCTTGGACATGGGAGCTCTAGTTTAGCTTACAGAGCCTTGCTCAGGTTCTAAGAAGCCTCCTCCCCCAAACCGCACCTCGCCTCCCTGGGTTGACGTGGATGCTTCTGCCTCTCTACAGCCTCCATTAATAGCATGCTCATCTATGACTTTCCGTGCACACACTCCTTCTGTGTTTGCACTACTGAGAGAGTAAACTCTGGCTGGCAGGAAAGCAGTGCCCTGCAACAGCCCATGCCTGCCAGGGACTGGCATGGCATTTCAAAAAGCTAAGTGACTTTTGATGAAGCTTTTACAGCTTAATATTTGGTACAGTTACAAAACAAGTTTTTCATACGATCTCACAGAACTCATATGCCATCTTTTTCCTACTGTGAGAGATTCTAGCCTAAGACTTTCTGACTGTAGTTTATGCTTCCTGACTGTCAATCATGGCCCCACAAATTTAAGGAGGTTCTTTTTTTTTTCCCTGTGGAAGACGTAACGTTTAATCAAGGATGTAAAGGCGATGTAAAAGTCAGACGTAAGGCTATCTGTAGGATATATGCTCCAGAAATCTTCCAGGTAGAGGAAGGGCTGAGAACGGAACTACTTTGTTCTTTTTTTTTTTATTGATAAAAGAATAAAAAAAAAATTTCCACCTCCTCCGAGCCTCCCATTTCCCTCCCCCTCCTCCCATTCTTCTCCCCCTCCTCCCACCCTTCTCCCCCTCCCCCCACTCCTCTCCCCTTCCCTCTCCAGTCCAAAGAGCAGTCATGGTTCCCTGCCCAGTGGTAAGTCCTAGGTCCTCCCCCCTTTAAGGAGGTTCTTTACCATCATTGTGGGAGGTCTGTTTCTTAAGAAGTCCTTTCTGTAAATGGGGAAAAATGCTGGCTCGCTTAAGCCAAATATCTCCCCACTTTTCAGGAGGAAACCGAAATTTCCTGGGAGTGTTATACTCTTTTTGATTTACAACATACAGAAAATATCATCCCTAGTTCTTAAGTCGTAAAGTTCCAATCTTCACTGACGTTGCTATCAGAGTAGTGGATTTTCATATGTTCATGCATTTCTGGGCACAGCTATACATACACCACACATATTGGATGCACTTTCATAAGTAGAAGACGCTGTTTTCTCCTCTTCTAATTGTTTATGAAGAGAAATGTAGCATTTTGCACAGAACCTGTTTCAACAAAAGCTGGGGACTCTGGCGGGCCTGAGCCTATCCACACGCATACACTCATACACGGGGACCTGCTCTCAGCTGGCAGGTACTTAAGGAGGAAAAGGATGAGGAGTGGATGGGGCTGAGGGGGAAGGTGGAGGAAGCAAGAGGAGGGAAGGGAGTGAAAACAGGGATTGAAATGTAAAATGAGAAAAGATCATTATTTTAAAAAAATAATTAATAAGAAATACTATGGGATGAAAACTGTATTGTAAAGACATGTATGTCATTTTAAAAGAAAGTGCTGACACAGCCCCTTCTTGCTCATCAGCTCTTTCCTCTTATCTTTCTTCCTCACGGTCCACCTATGCACACAAGCACACATAAGTACAGATACCCTGTTCAAATGTTATTATTTACTTTTGTTTTGCTAATTGTCTATTTTTTCATGTTAATAGCTTTAATTGCACACAACTGTGACTATGGAGCTCATTTTAAAAACAAAGTCTCATCATTTAGAAAACTTTTAATATATTAAGTGACAAACTTTATGAAATGGAAAAATCATTTTCCAAAATAATACATTAATTTATAAAGCTTCTCAAACTGTATTAGGCTTACCCAAGTCTGGTAGTCTTGAGTTGTATAATTCAACTCCTATCCCCCCCCAATTCAATAAATGGAAAACGTCCGTTTCCTTATTTCAATGAGATTTGATGCTCTCCTGTGTGCTCCCTTAATGTTCTATACCATGTGACAAGATTGTATTTACTGGCACTGAATGAATTATGGGAATTATTTTTTACACTTTTCTATTAGAGTAAGTGATACACTATTTTATGTTATAATAAGCTCTCTGAATATTAATGCTGGTTGTCTTTATACCTTTTATATAGCTTCTTTTGGAAAAACTAGAAAGGAGAGAAGCCACTACATGAAATTTCCCATCTGCCTTTTACAGTAAGAAAAGTTGTTTGCTTATATATTAAAATACCAGGACATTATTACCTTAATATTAACACTAATTCTAAAATGAGTCAGCAGTAAGAGATTAAATTATTAAAGTGTCATGCTTTTCAATCATCAGTGCCTATCATCCATTTTCTCTGAGGAATGCAACCAGCCTCTGTCAGGAGTTCGAGAAAAATCTCTGAGGAATTATGTTGACAGCAAAGTTCAGTGTTTCACAGAGGGACAGAGAATCTGGTTTGCGTGTGTGTGGGAGGGTTGAGCTGGTCTGGCTGTGGGCCTCAGGGACAGCCTGCTTGCCATTTCCAAAACACAAGTTCCATTAGTGTTCCATAGGCAGCACCAGAAGCTGCCTGTTTGACCGAGGCCAGTTGCAGCATTCCAGAGCAAACTGTTTCTGGCTTTGTTTCTCAAACACAAACATTGTTTTATTCCTTTGCTTGCAGCAAAACCTTGTCTCAGCAATCTCAACTGCTGGCAATTTACAAGCAGGTTATGGGGCAGAGATGGAAAGCTATTTTGTCGTGACTGGAGTTTTTGTTTATATATACACATATACACACAAATTTTGTTTGTAAGTTAGGATTGTACACTGGTCTACAGGTTCTCATTTAACTGATCACATGTCTAATTAGAAGTGTTCAGTTATATAAAATTACTACTTTTCTAGAGGAAGACAACATGGTGCTCCATTTCTGAGGGCTGAGAACCTAGGGAGTCTCTCTACAACATGGGGGGATCTCTCAGGAAAAGCTCTGAGGCTGTGGTTCTCAGCCTTTGGGGCAAATGGCCCTTTCACAGGTGTCTCATATCAGATATTTACATTACAATTCATAACAGTAGCAAAACTACAGTTATAAAGTAGCAACGAAAAATAACTACGATTGGGGGTCATCGCAACATGAGGAACTGTATTAAAGGGTTGCAGCATTAGGAAGGTTGAGAACCACTGCTCTAGAGTGTATTTCATAGGTACAGACAGACACTTGCTTCTAGAACTTGTTACTGGATGGAAATCAAATGTGTTTGAGGAAGAAAATTTGTCTGGTCAGTTATTCTACATATCACATTATGGAATTCTGGAGGAAGTATGTCATCCCAGGACAGGAAAACAGTCATAAGCCAATGAGGACTCAGTTACTATTTACAATCTCATGGAACCACGAGCACAAATTCAAAACATAGTTGGCGTTCGCTACAAGCCCCAGAGCAAATAAGAAATACCACCTTTGGTTGCTTTGGGAACAGAGCCCATTAGTCATGTGGATGGTTCTTTAACAGGAGAAGGGGCGTTTTAATGAAATGCCCAGTGATCACAGGTAGAGATACTTGTGTCGGATGACTTCGTATGCTAACCAGGGACTGAGACCAGTGCCTCAGTACAGAGGACGTGGAGGAGTGCATGCAGCGGCCGTGCGAATTACGCATGAAATTCAGCAGTGGCCAGATGGTTTGCAGAATCCGTTCACTCTCCCTGTGGCTTGCTCACCATAAAGTAAATAAGCCAGTAGGTCCTTTCTGTGCTTTCTAATGGTATTGCCTGCACTGAGTGACACTTCTGATAGGCATAGGAGCAAGCAGGTCAGACAAACGCATTGGACGCCAGCAAAACTGAAAGCATAGCAGGCTGGAAGCTTGCATTGTGGAAATAACCTTTAGAAACAAAGCCATTCCTTCAGCAGTTGCAAATTAAAGCAACTTAAGGCAATTACCCCTGCTTGGCAGAATATATGGGCAATCCTTCATTTTACTGCATGGATAATAGCCCACCTCGTTTAAGTAATAAAGTATTGAACATTTTGCTCAGTTCCAACACTTCAAAACTTACCTCGAAAAGCACTAATATCCCCATAGTGAACTTGAAGGACAAAGTATTTACTTCCAGTTTCTCCTCCAACTCTGAATCCAACACCTAAATCATTATAAAACAAGCAAACCGTCATGACGGAAGCTGGGGCTTACATGCGTTACAGTCAGGAGTCATTTTGTGCTGCTGGTCATGAAACTCTCGGGGCACAAAATGACTTCCACCATATAAAATCAGCACACAGAAGATGAAAGAAGCTGCATTGGCCAGAGAATGTTTAACCAAAACTCTAAAAGAATCTATATTCTGAGTTCCCAATTTAGAACCAGAGGGGTCCTTGGTCCTTTAACCAAACAGACCACTCACTGGGAAAGAAACAGTGGGACAAAATTCTGTCCCTGTTGGCTGTTTAACAAACATATAAGAAGATTCTATTTCTGTTTAATAAACATTAATATTTACCTTTTTGAAGTGGTTGTAGGAAAGAGAATCTTAGAAGTATCTCAGAGTGGCTACTTTCCCTTCCACATGAAGACAGGGTCTTCAAAAGTGACACAGAGGAGACCAGCTAGGTCACACAATCCAGGCATTGGTGAATGGCCTTACTAGCTAGGTCACACAATCCAGGCGTCGGTGAATGCGCTTACTAGCTAGGTCACACAATCCAGGCATTGGTAAATGGCCTTACTAGCTAGGTCACACAATCCAGGCATTGGTGAATGGCCTTACTAGCTAGGTCACACAATCCAGGCATCAATGAATGCCCTTACTGTTCATGTGGAGGTTGTTAGCAACATGTTTAAAATATACCTACTATTCACAGGCTGAGAAAATGCATGTGCTCTCAAAATGTCATCACATCTGTGACAGACCTTCCAGGATGTTTAAGCCTGTTGGTGGCCACAAGGTAACGGCAGAGAGATTTCTCGCTGATTTGAAGCAATGCAATTAATGGTGACAGCATGAGCTAGGGAGGGAGGGAGGGTAGGGCGTGTGCATCTTAAAATCCACTTCTCACCACAGCACATGTATCCCATAGACAAACCGTGCACTCTTTTTAATATTCTGAAGCATTTTTGCAATAAGAGAGCATCTCACTATTCACTCAGACACCAGAGATGCTTCTATCAACAATTTACAGGTAAAGTCGGGAAGCTAGCTAAGTTTGACATTACATTAAATATCTAGGTTCCAGGACTTAAAACATATTATTGCTGCTGAAACAGCAATTTATTTAATTTCCAGGGCTCTCTTGGCTCAGGAAATGTTCCTGCTGTCAAGAGCCAATGTGCCTTAGGCCAAAGGTGACCTGAGGTACACGTGATTATTTTCTAATTCAATCCAAGCTGTTTCGAGAACAAACTACTTAGCAAAGAGGCGAGAAAAAGTGACCAGCTACCTTTCAGTACAAAGTAGGTGAGGCTGGCACTTTGATGAGACTGCAATGTGGCTCACAGGCATACGACCCTTTTAGAAAGGACCATTAATACGCTGATGAACACTAGTAAGACATACAAGACATTTCAGATGTACCTTTGGGGAGCCGGGTCGGGGGAGCATCTCTCGCCCAGGCATACAGAATGTTGGCTTTATCTGTACAGGTTCCTTCATCACAAAACCTGAAAAAAAAAAGGTAGCTGTCACACCTACTCAGACAAAGAAATATATAAACAGTTCCATGTTTGGGCAGGTATTTAAAGGTCAAACACATCAATATATATTCATTGTATTTTTAGGTTTAAGAACCTAATGTTGTTTGGAGCAAGTTCTGACTGGAAGAAGCGCCCAAAAAAGGGATGGGAAGCAATTGTTTGTTGTGGATATACAGCCTATGCCTGGATACATTCTTATGTGAAATGCCCTCTTTGCAATCAGGTAGACAGCCAGTCATAATGCTCAACACTGTACTGCATAAGCAAACCTAACGAAGCGGCTCTCCAGACAGACACTGACGACAGTGACATCTACGTTTTGCCTTTTGCCATCAGTGATGCTGTGAATACATTTTCGACCTTATCAACAAATACGAGTCTTCAGAAGGATAAACAAAATTTGTACATCATCTTAAAGGGCCTTTGACTATACTACGCACAAACACACATACATACACATAGGGATTTTTGATTATATTATATTATACACACACAGACACACATACACACACACACGCAGGACTTTAAAAAGATTATGGACACTGGCTTGCATTTATGAATTTTTCATGTGGCGCAAGTGCCACTTCGTGTTACTGCTTAGTGTTTTAGCTTTCTCCGTAAGGCAGGGATATTTACCTCTCGCAGCTATTCTGTAAATCAAATGAGAGATATAAATGGAAGACTCTTCACAAACCAAGGCGCTACATATTGTAATGCACTGTTTAATAAAATGCTCACTTATTAAAACATTACCCACTGTGCATAGACGTCAAGGTGAGGGGAGCACTCAAGTGCAGAACCTCTCTTCAGTTCCTGCCCTGGGTCCCCCAACAGTTGTGATTCTTGGGGGTATGAATCATCCCTTGAAAACCCAACAGCTTGTATACGTAAACCCCTTTTTCAGGGCCATAATAGTGACGTAAGTCAGGCAAATGTTATAGTCAGGACCTCTGGTAGAGCTAATTTAATATATGATAAGTTGATGGCAAATCATATTGTTTCTAACAACATTATAACCTTTGGTTTGTCCCATTATTGAATTAGATTTATTTAAAACATGGCCAGGCTACATTTTTTTATACTGCTTTATGTTTGTGTTTTGGAAAATTGGGGCCAAACAAGGTCAGAGGCAGGAAATAAAACAGACCATAAAGGTTGAAAACTATCAAGAAGAAAGACAAATACAGCTTCTTTGGTGGTAGCTGGCTCACAAAGATAAAAACATGGTCTGGAGAGATTGAACAGGCAGGATGTTGTGGCTTCTTAAACAGATCTGAGGCTCCAGATCTGAAAATACAGAGGTTACCTCTACAAAAACCATTGGCAAATCCGTCTCTCTTTCAAACTCAGGCAGGAACTCTTGCCCGATTTTCTGTTACAAACAGGGATAGGGTTGGGGAAAAGGACACCAGAATTAAGAACGAGAGACCCAGCACCAGGGTGTCCCAAACATTATGCAGAGCAAGTGTGCTTGCTTCTATAAATCAGGTTGCAGAGAGACTGTGCGATGTGTGTTGTAAAACCCACCAAGCAGTTGTTCCTTACTGCCCACTGTCAAGTACAATGCACTAAAGATGAAGGATCTCTACCATGTGAGGACTGTGTTTTGGAACAAATGTCTAAGACATCCTCAAGCCAAACGTGTTAAAGGGCTTTAGGGTGTTGGACAGTGCCCAGAAGCATAAACATTGTCTTGGCTTCTTTGTATAATAGTTAAATAAATGAGACTGTCAGAGGTGATGAACTATAATCTTACTTCTTGTAGGATATTAAAGCTTAAGGATTTCAGTGGCAATTTCCATACTTTACAACGACTACATAATATACCTTACACCCATGTGATGGCAGTGTTAAGATAATCACTTTCTCTGATATGGAAGTCAATTTTTTTTCCCTTGGGTTTTTTGAAACAGGGTTTTTCTGTAGCTTTGGAACCTGTCCTGGAGCTCTGTAGAGCAGGCTGGCCTCAAACTCATAGAGATCCGTCTGCCTCTGCCTCCTAAGCGCCAGGATTAAAGGCGTGCGCCACCAACACCCGTCATGGAAATTAATTTTCAACAGAGAAGCAGACGGACGTACAACCGAGAACATAGTAAGAATACACTCCACTTCCAGGCCAAGTTCTAGTTTTCCTTGTCAGGGAGGCCTCCTCTGACTCCATAAAAAATTTCTCTTCTTTAACTGTAGTACCACACCAAGCCTTGGCTTCACCATCCATCTCTTTAACCAGAACAGGAGCGCGAGTTTAGAGACAAAGCCTTCTGTCCTGTTTTCACAGAACCTGTGAGTCTGCCTGGCGGTTAGCAAAGAGGTGGGGCCGTTTGCTTCCTTCACTTTACATGTTCAGACGCTTCCTCGAGTTGACTAAAAGGATACTGCATTGTCACATGTGAAATAATAATTAAAAATTTACGGTAAAAGCAAAATACAAGCCCCAGCACATTTGAAACATTACTTGCCCGGCTGCTCTTCACTCTCTTAGGAATGCTGTAAACTGGCTCCCCTTTGAAACCCAGGGAGTCAGTCAGTTCAAGCGAGTGCAAAGGTCACACAACAAAGCCACAGAGCATAGTTCCAGCTGCCACTCTTTCTTTCATCACAACTCACGAGACTGATTTACAGGCAGAGACTATCTTAGGGAGATAAACGTTACTGATACCATCATACCTGAAGGGAAAATGTGGACATGCAGTTCTAAAATCAAATTTCAGGAGGAATAAACTGCTCTGACCCAGTCACAGCATCAAACAATTTCACGTTCTACTTTCGTCAGGTCTGACAGAATAACAACTTCCAAACCGTATCTTGGGACTACAGAGATGACCCAGTGGTTAGGAATACTTGCTGCTCTTCCACAAAAGCCTATGTTCAGTTCCTAGCACCCACACTGGGCTCATAGCCACTCATAATTCCAGTCCCAGCACACCTGACAAACTCTTCTGGCTTTCATGGGAACCCATGTGCGTGTCTGTGTGTGTATATAACCACACACACACACACACAGACACGCACAAACACACACACACACACACTTAGCTTGAGGCTGGAGAGATGGTTCACTGGTTAAGAGTGCTGACTTTTCTTCCAGAGGACCTGAGTTTGGTTCGCAGCATTTGCATGACAGCTCACAAATAGACTCCAGTTCCGGAGAATCTTACACCCTCTTCTCGCTTCTCTGCATACTGGAGGTTTCTCTCCTGCCTGCCAATTCCCAAATCTCTACTCTGAGGTTTAATATTAATTACAAACTGTTTGGCCAATGGCTCAGGTTTATTACCAACTAGCTTTTACAACTTAAATTAATCCATTTCTAGTAATTTATTTATTGCTGCGTGTCCGTGTTGTTACCTCACATCTTGCTTCTCTGGAGGTTGCTGGCATCTCCCTGACTCTGTCTTTTTTTCTCCCTGTATCTCTGCCTGGCTCAATTTTACTTGGCTATTGGCCAAATCAGCTTCTTTATTAATTAATAGTAATGAAACATATTTATAGCATACAGAGGGACATCCCACATCGTCTTTGAGCACTGCTCACAAGGGGTCCATGTACAGACAGGCATGCAGGCAAAAGACCCACACACATAATTGTTTTGAAATCTTAGCATAATTAAAAACAATGTCCATATATATTTTTAAAATGTATTCAATACATGACTAAGTGATGGTGACTCACAGAAAAACATCAAGATTCTGAAAATAATCTTAAACCTAACGACTGTGAGAACTAAATGAAGGAAGTAAATTGAGAGAGCAAGAAAGATGACTTTTGTTGATGGCACAAAACAGTTTTACATTCTATTAACAAAAAATGATATTGATAGTTTAAAGGGAGGGGGGAAACAGTTAACATTTAGTGAGATCATGTCCTTCCTATGGAGAGAGAAGACACAATTGCTCCTTTGGCAGCCATAGCAGGGGTACATTTATGGCCACCCTAAGAAGTAATAAGTGATCAAAACAGCAGCCGTTGCACACTGACATATGCAGAGGTTGGGACTGCATGTGGCTATGAATGATTCTATAAATATATTCCTATGAGTGTTTGCAATGACTGGCATAAAAAATATAAGTGAAAAATGTAGAGCTCAATAAATTCAATTTAAAAAAAAATAAAGAGAAGAAGGCTCTGGGTTCTTGGATCTTCCCTATGGAAACCTTTCACCTGTAAGCCATAAGGAAATCTTTCAGATGGCATGGAGGTGTTCTGATTGTGCCCAGCATTTAAGAGAGCAGTCTTGTCATGTTGAATTATCCCTATAAAGTATGAGTGACTATTAAAGCACTCCCTGGTTGTATCTGTTAAGGGCTACTTGAAACCTAAGGTTACTTAGGCAAGGTGGGAAAGGATACCTTATCATTTCTTTTGGATAAAATAATGAAACCCAAGATGTCAGGTATTGAAGTTAAATTTGCATAGTTTTATGAGGTTAGTGTATACTGTCAATGTGATGGGATCTGGAATTGCCTGGGAAGCAGCTTCCAGGCACAACTGTGTGGGCTTCTTGAGCCTCTGGGCATGCTAGCGAGGGACGATTTTGATCAGGTATACTGGCTCATTTTAGCTGCCATTTGCACCATATCTTAGGCAGGGGACTCACCATTCATCACTCTCCGCTTCTGATGTGACCAGAGGCTTCCAGCTCCTATTGCCTTGACTTCCCTGCCATATGGATATGCCCTGACCTGTGAGTTGGAATAAATCCCCTTCCCCTGAGATGCTTTTGTAACGGAATTTATTACTTCAAGAGGAAAAGAAACAAATAGAGGCAGGATGTAAATTCCAATTGCAATGCATTAGGTATCCAGTGCCCACAGCCAGAAAAGTTAACATCAGGCTGGAGGTGGGTTTCGTTTTTGTTTCTTTTATTTTTAGAAACACAACATAATAACCAATGGCATGGGTGGGATATTGTCACCTTTCAAAACTGCACTGGTCTGCGTTAAATATCCAAATATAACTAACTGCACTATAACCTATGGAATGTTTCTGCCAATTCAGATAATTCCATGTGAATGTTAGGGTAGTTATGCATTTGCACAGTAATTCAAAGAATACTTAATAAGCTAAATAAGAATGGGGCAGCTTGACGAACAACATCATAGGAACAGCCCCTGAGACCCCCTTCACTCCAGTGAGAAAGCCAATAAAGTCTGTAAGGCTAGAGTGAATGAAGCACAATTTCTCAGTGCAAACCAAGCCATCCTTCCATGGAGGCTCTACAACAAGAACTGTACACCACAGAGCTTACTCTTTCATAGTCCAATAAGGGAGGATTAGAAGCCCCGTTTAAGCAGGGTGTGGTGGTGCAGGCCTTTGATCTCTGGATAGGCAGGCAGGTGTCTGAGTTCAAGGCCAACCTAGTCTACAAACCGAGTTCCAGGATATTCAGGACTGTTACACAGAGAATTCCTGTCTTCAAAATGAAACAAAAAACGTCCAGGGACAACTACTAAGGAAAATTTGAACCCAAGATGCTCAGTAACATTTTATGGTATAATGTCACTACTTTGTTTAACTCGAATGCTGGTGTTGTAAGGAAAGATAATCAAAATCACACAGGGTGTTTTATTTAAAAGTATTTATTTTCTGTGTTTGGCTGTTTTGCGGTGTCAGTGTTGAAGAACATGTCTGATCCCTTGGAACTGAAGGCACTGAGAGTTGTGAGCTGCCATGTGCATGCTGGGAATTGAAGTCAGGTCCTCTGGAAGACCATCTAGTGCTCTTAACTGCTGAACCATCTCTCTAGCTCCCTCAATCTCTTTTTGAAACTGTCAAAAATGGTTGTAGTCATGGCACTAGTAACCCGAGTAAATGCTAAGGGGCTCCTTCCACCAACTCTATCACTTCAGTTATTAGCCAAGGAACATAAGCACTGTTCATTCAGAGTTAGAACAGATACCAACCGTGTTTTAACCAGTGGATATGTGTTTTCCATCCTCGTACAACTCAGTTACAATATTAAGGTAAAAGAAACGTGGTGGAAGAGGATAAGGATGCAGCTCAGTTGGTAGAGTAGGTACTTGCCTAGCTTGTAAGAGGGCAAAGATTCAATTCCTAAGTAACAAAAGCACAACTAGTGGTCTTAACCCTAGCACTCAAAAGATAGGAGTAAGAACCAGGGCAAGGTCAGCAAGGAGTAGAGACCCTGCCCAGATAAATAGATAAACAATGAATAAAGGGAGGCAGAGACAGTTGATTCCAGTCCAGGAAAATTTGTGACAAAAGATTGCAAGTAAATGCACATCATATAGTGCCTAACATGAAGTGGGTTTGGGAGGTTTGCTGTTTTCATTTTGCTGAGAGGGGTGCTCTATCTGTCAATTTTTTAGAAGTTTCAATGGCAGAAGAAACAAAGAAGGCACTGCGGGGAACACTTGGAATGCTGCTAGGAGGTGTTCAATGTACCCGGGATGCAGAGAAGCTGCAACAGGCGGTGTAGGCAAACCCTGCTCTCAAGAAATCCTTATGGTCTGGAGGCAAGCAGCAGAACTGGGGCCTTCCCTAGCAAACGTCCTCACTAAGGTAAAAAGACACTTGGTTACTGGTGAGTAACCAAGCAGAGTGTGCTACACACAGGCACATATGTGCTCTAGCTACTCGTGTTTCTTCCTCAGCATCCGCAACCCTGCGGAGAGGGTGGCATTTAAAAAGACACAGCAGGTGGTTAATAAATAGAAGCAGTTGAAAGGGATTTCAGCTAATACTTCAGAGGTTGGGGAAGCACTCTACTTCTTTAGCTGGAGAATGATGCTAAGTTAGAACAGCTTGAAATGGCCTCCTTTAGCCAGCTGGGACTCGCCTGTTTAAAAAAACATCAAACAACTTGTACAAGCCATCACTGACTCCCAAAGATGAGTTGGTCATAAGTATTACTAGGAGTAGTTTAAAAATTCATTATAAGAACTAAATATAGTTTTAGCTATGCACAGACAGCCATGCAGAAGGCTGGACATTAAAAGCCCACGAACTCTAGCGGCCTAACATTTTGGTGGGTTTGGTCACGTAGACAGTTTAACCGATGCAGAAATAACATAAAAGTGTTCATATCAGCAGAGTACTGTACAATAGTTGAAGTTCAAGTTGGGTGTTCACGTATGGATCCCCTCGAACACTCAAAACATTTATCAAACTTTTGGAACAAACCCTCTATCTTCTTGAAGTATAGAGCACATAATTATTACCTGCAGCCTCTCAGTATTGTTCCCTCAATATTCTGAAGACAAAAAAACATCTTAAATTGCCTTCAGTTGCTTAATCACCACACTTGGCACTCAACAGAACAGAAAATGTAGAACTCTATAATCACATATGTTTAAAAACAAACAAACCAACAAAAGGCATTCGAAGGTGCAGAGATGACTTGACAGTTAGCAGTACTTCCCACTCTTACAGAGCATCTGAGTTTGGTTCCTATCACCTACAGGGAAACTCACAGGCCTCTCTGTAACACTAGTCTCAAGGGATCCAACACTGTCTTCTGGCTTTCCGGGCATCATGCAGAAGCATGGTACACATGCATGCCTGCACGTGAATACAGGCACACCACATAAACATAAATAAATCTTTAAAAAAAATAGCTCTCTAAAGCTATTACCCCCAAAGCTAGTAACTCATTTAAATAAAAATTATTATATTTCTTCAAATCTTGAAACTCTCAGTGAACAACTACTTATTGACAAAATCACTAATATAAGAATGAAAGTGTAGTAATGAATTCACAGAATAGAACAATGCAAACTTTATTTTCCAAGACCTGCATATTTAGTAGTTATTAGTACAGGTCTGTACATTTAAATGCGTGAGTGCATGTAATCTACATTTTCTTTTTCATCCCTAAGAGCGGGGCTGGAGATGTGGCGAGTAGTGTACTTGCTTAGACTCATTCCCATGTTCCTGCTATTCCTCATTCTTGGTCTCTAAATATGGCTAATTGTCTTCCGTATTAACAGGCGGGCATCTGAAGGTATTAGATTACATGGGACAAATACTTCTGCCTTCTTGACATAGCTCGTCAGAGAGTTTGCTTTCCCATCAGCTGGTCCCTGTTTGCATCCTCCAGAGGTATGTTAATTTGGAATTGAGCATCAGGCCCACTAGAACCATAAAGAGACCACCCCACAGTATATTAAAAGGTTTGCATCAACGTATGCAATTTAAGCGTACATGCATATAATTAACTAGACACATTAACAGTGTGAGCTGCTAATTTGGAATGAGACACAAAAGACTAGAATGTGTGTGGAAGGGAAAAAAAACTTTAAAATTAAAATGACTCCATAATGAAAACTGCTTCATGCTGTGTCTACTATTTTCATGTAAACTTAATATAACTGTAAATATATTTTAATGAACAGTAGAAAGAGGCAATTACAAAGAGCAAAGGAGGGCAGCTCCACGGTGAAACATCAGAACGGCTCTCTGCCTCCGTATTAAAAGTGCTGCCTGAAGACAGAGGATGAATTATAACTTCATAATTTCAGGGGAAAAATGCTTTCTATATTAAAGATCCATTTGCCAGTGAGCTGGCAGTGCAAACAAAACCTCATGAGAAACGGGCACTGGGGAGGGAAGGACAGTACTGGATCTCAGGAGCAAACAGACAACAGGAAATACAAGCTTGACTGCTAGAAATTATACATATCTTATTAGGTGTTTACACTTTGTTAAAATAGCTTTGCGTTCCCTGAGGAATTTTCTAGCGCATAAACTGATGATCGATATTACTAAGCATCAAAAATCAGGACAGATATCACACTGAAAATCACCCGAGAGTTGGAGAGCCTTTATTTACATGCCTTCTGTCTTGGAAGAGTTGGATAACAGAATTGCAACTTAAAATGAATATGGTAAGTCTCATTGTTCAAATTTCAGAAAAGAATACAGAATTTTGGACCTGGACATATTTTGGGTGTTAGTGTGATCCAGATGGGAGCACAGGAGGGCAAACGATGGGAAAACACCACAGACCATCTCTAGTGCAGAGCCTGTGAGGCGGTGGGGGCGGGAGGCACAACGTCCTTTGAAGCCACCTACAAGTTCGGCCCATGAAGTGCCATGAATTCTAATTTTTTAAAGAGAGGAATGGAGCTTGCCAGACACTGGAGAGAAAATAATCTATATTAACTTTAAACGAACTGCAAGGCTAGACTGTAAAATCAGAGTGAGTAGGGCAGCTTTACTTAATGCATGTCTTCTACTTTGCATATTGAAAAGCTCCTATATCTACTATTAAATGTTAAATGAAGACTCTAGACTTGGCTAAAAGAAGATGAATAATAGTATCAATTATTTTCCTTGTTTTATGGTTACAGAGCCAATTATTACAAATATATAGATGAAATGAGAATGTGAACGACCAGGCAGATATTTTAAATTACATTTAAAATGATGCAGAATCAGTGTCCCACAAAATCCTAGTTACTCAGTGGTGCGTCATCCTGACAAGAGTCCACCTTTGCACACGACTCTAGCTTCTGGTGGTCTCGCCTTCCTCGGCAGATTCACAGAAGGTATGTTATGCCTACTTATAGAATTTTGAAACATTAGCATAAAAGAGGTTTTATGATTGACCTAACATTGATCTAAAAATCAATGAACCAAATAAGCTAAGAGGCCTCCGCAGGGCATCCAGCAATGGGTTTGCTGCTTCTTCATTCTTTTCTGTTGTCTTTCAAATATTAATTTTAATAAAACAACATACACAGTCACGGCGATCACCACACCATTCCACTTTCACTGGTATTTTCTTAACATCCCCCCCCAACCAAATCTGGAAGTCTTGGGTACCATATTTTATATATAAAGCTTCAAAATGGCATGTTTAAGAATACCAATAAATATTTAAAGGGCCAAAATAATATGACTGCTTTGGCATTTCCTTTATATGAGAACAGCAAACAGAAAACCTGCATCTTATATAAAGTTTTAGTGGTTAGCATCATAACATCATCCCTGCAGGCAAGATGAAGCCGAAGCACATACAAAGAGCTTACATTCTTTCTCGCTGGTTAATAAATCCCAATCTAAAAGACTATTCTGCTAATTACAAAAGGAATATTTTTTAAAGCACACAAAGGGTGCAATTTGTAGAAGACTCAGAAATGACTGTCAAAGAATAATCTTTCAATGTGGAATCTTACTTATAAAAATTTGCTAAAGAGATAAAATAAAAATGTTGCTATCAAAAGGCATTAGCTGCTATTTTTCTAATTCCAGTCAGAAATGACTGTCAAAGAATAATCTTCCAATGTGGGATCTTACTTACAAAAATTTGCTAAAGAGATAAAATAAAAAATGTTGCTATCAAAGGGCATTAGCGGCCATTTTTTCTAATTCCATTTTTTATATAAACCTAGTCACATGAGTTTGGTTCCTATGTGATATGCCCATTACATCAAATAACTTAAGCCTATTAACAAAAGCTTTGATGGCACTTGGTCCGTGGAGATTTCCACTAATTGCCTTGTGCTTTTCAAAGTTCCAAACACACATTACGATTGCTTATTATCAATATGACTAGAAAGCCGCTACCGCAAGCCTCACCCCAGACTAGTGACTATCAGGATACACTGAGAAAGGTTCTTTACTCTACATGATTGTGTAGGAGCAAGACATCAAAACAAACCCCTTCTCAGTGTACGGCCAAACAGGGCACTCACTCTGGACTGCTAAACACTTCACAGTGATTCCGATTGGCGGTGAAAAAACATAGGAGGCTTAGAATGCATTGGTATTTTCAGACTTCACAGATCGTCAATACACAATGAAGAACAAAATGGAACAGAGCACTGTGGTCCTTCCCCCACGTCATCTACCACCTTTCTGTGACTAGCATTTCATAACGGCTTACTGATAATCGTGGCGCAATAAGAAGACTCACCAGTGTGATTAAAATCATTCCTAAAACCGCAATAGCGCCATCAATAAACATCAAACAGCAAAGTCAAACTGAAAATATCAGGACTTTGGAATCGGACATTTTAAGACATGCCTGTACTCCAGGCAGCTGATTCCCTGAGTCAATTAGAAAACTTGACATTCCAGCTTCTTGTCTGTGAAGTGTGAATAAAAACGCTTGCTTTGCAGAGAAATTAGGGTAAAGGAAATGATACATACAGACGATGTGGCACAGTGCACGGGACACAAGAAATCACCATGAACAGAACTACCATGCTTTCGGGAGTGCAACCATGAACCGCACAAAAACTGATATCAGAGTATCAGTAATCTCAATTTCCATGCTCCATGGGGACATTTAATCAGTGACAAAGGCTGATATTCTCCACAGTGGACTGAATAATTCGGATAGCCACATGATGCCAACGAACAGGGGTATTCACGTGTTAATCAACTGCAAAGCCCTTACACGAATCCTTTACACTCTAGTGGGAGCCCACTAAGCCTTACCAGTAACTTCCCGTGGACGAAGGCATATTGCATCCAAAAAGTAGCATATGATGGACGGTATCCATGCTGGCACGTGGTTTGAAGTCAACTGTCATGAGAAAATGATACACAAGTGTGAATACAAGTTCTACATCGGTGTGGCACCCTCACAAGAGACTACGTCTTTGAACAGTTTGGATCGCTATATAACCATGATGCTTTGATGTGTCAATGGCCAAATGCCCCGATATTTGACATTCTTCAAGATGAGTATGAGTTAATAATTTGATGTAGGGATATAGTAAACTATGGCACATTAAAAAGAGAAAATAATAATTACCAGGCTGGCAAAGACTGCTATTAACACGCGCGTTTGAAAGTGAACGGTCCCATTTAATGCAGTGAGTGCATTACGCAGGCATAGTGTGAATGCTCCAGGCTATTTTCGCCACAATATATTTCCTTCCCACTTTCGGCCGAGTGCTATGTACCAGAAACACTGCACCGTGGTGTAGTCCAACAAAAGGTACAGAGAGCAGTGAAAACATGAGAACGATTCAGAACATATCTGTGTCACTTTAAATAGCAAGAGCCGTCATTGTGCAATGCAAAACACACACACACACACACAATTTCCTGCAGAAACAAAGATATGTGTGCAAATGTATCTTTATAAAGATATAGAAATACAATTTTATCCGAGATGAACTGAGTGCACTGGCTAAAATAATCCTGATATTTATGGAATGGGATGTCTCTTTTCCTTCCAGAATCAGCAGTGGAAGATACTACAATAAGAAAAAGGCAGTGCAGAATCCGGACATTTTCAAAGCTGTGTTACCAATGGCTGATAATGAACTCTGGCTCCCATCTGGAAGGGACTTGTCCTCGCTGACCATGCTACTGTGATGTAGCACTTATGTGTCACCAGTTCACACGAAAACCCTAAGTTGTCTAATGGCAAGTGTGTCTTAAGGTACCTTTTGCCTATTTTTATTTGACGCTGGGGAAAAAGAAATAAAGCATCATTTTTTGCTAAAATACATACAGAGGCATGAGTATTTATCGAATAAAAACATTCTGCATCAGACTGTGGCACCAGATTTTCTGGTAGGTCAGGAAGCACGGGACGCATACTCTGGGCCACCCAATTTACAGTTTTCACAAGAGATTGGAAGCATTTTATTTACTGCCCTGTAAACAAAAATTTAAAGCTTAAAAACCAAATCCTGGGGCTTTCACGGCACCACTTAAAACATAACAAAGAGGCTGCCTAGAACTCGGACTTAACTATCACCTGAGGCTCTGCTGTCGCTAAATAAAGAATACAATGGAACTGGGAGATTGAAGCTGTTTTGGACATAAAGAATAAATTGAAAGTTTCAACAGCTCGTAATTTGTCATAGTTTGCTAGCAAGAGAAGCAGAGGAGAGAAAAGGGTGTCTGCTTGTTCTGGCCACTCTCACATGAAGGACAATGCTTCCTTGCTCTCTTCCAGAATCTTCCCAGGAACCTCTCTGGTTCCTTTTTTGTCAGAAGCAAAACAAAAAAGCTTTAAGGTAGAAGCAGTTGTCATTATTTGTCTTTTATTCAACTTAAGTTTACGTTGGTATAATATATAATCAGTAATTTTATGTTTCATAATTCTCAAATGGTATCACTCTATGGACATCTATACTTTTAAAACCATCTATTTTTCTTTTCATTTGTGTGAGTCTAATGAATAGATGCCACGTGTTTTCAGTTGCCTACAAAGGCCAGTAGAGGGCGTGAGACTCCCTGAAACTGGACTTTCAGGTAAACTGCCCAACTTGGGTGCTGAGAAGGGAACTCAGGTCCCCTGAAAGAGCAATTGCTCTTCACTGATGGCTCTGTTCGTTTCTCCAGCCCCTTTTCTGCACTTATCCTCCCATCCAAAAAAAAAAATGTAGCCATGACAAACTGTGAATGGTTTTCAAAAATGAATCTCATTCCTGGTCTCTTGTATAACCTGTGTTGTTTTCATCCCCTTAGATTATTTTACTAGGGAGTAGCTAGTTTTCTTACCATTGAATCATTGCGAGACTTTGGTTAACAACCAACAAAACTATGTGTAGCTTATTCCAGGAATTAAGGTTTTAGATCCCTGACAATTTGAGATTCAGGCATCGGTTACACATTCAGGTGTACACAAGCAGCAGAGTTGGAACTGTGACTCTTGGGGACAGGCGGGCAGGGAGGGAGAGAGAAATCACTTTGTGGAAGTCACTTGCAGATGAAATGCAGAGCTGTGGGGCGGACAGAAGTAGGAACCTGGGAGAAGGCTTGGGACAAAGGGACAGAGAAAGCCCTGGGCAGTCAGGATTCCTTTAGAACACATCAGTTGAACTGTTTTATATTAATGTTATGAGGGCTTCCCTGAGAAACAAGGCGAGAACACCGCCCCACCTTTTTATGGAGAAAAAGGTGAGTCATCAGTAATTCTCCTAAAAAGATGCAGATGAGCAGGATCCTTTTATGAAGGCAGCAATAAGCTCTGCCTGGGCTTTTTACAAAGAGAAGGACAATGGGGGTGCCTAGGCATCTGCTTAAACCCCAGGGACTTCTGACCCCCTGTGTTCAGTAAAGGCATCTGCTTAAACCCCAGGACCTTCTGACACCGTGTGTTCAGTAAAGCACAAATTCTCCAGCCATCTCTTTTAAAACCTCAGCCTGACATACTTCTGTACATAGTACTTACTTGCTTTACACCAAAGCTTTACTAGCTGTAAGTATGGTTTTATTTCTAAAATGAGAAATGTCTATTATTAAGCAGTTGCAAAAGAAAATTCCACAGTTCCCACTTATAAAACTTATACTAAAACAAATAAAAAACACCCACCACAGCCTTATTCTTCCAGAGTCATAGATTCATCCTGAAATTCAAGATTTAATTTAAATGCTAAAGAAATTATGGGCACAAGGTGAAAAACATGAGGCCAGGCATCCTTTTTCATAGTCTAATGAAAAATATACCTAAGTATTTTTATAATTATAGCTCAAACTACAGTCCACTGCAAACTGAAATGAAAAATACCTCCAGCTGAAAGAAGTCATATTGAAATGTAAATCTCAAGCAAACAGCAGATGACTTACAATAATGTAGAGCTTATAAAATTCCACCTAAAGGCAACAAATGGGCAAAGAGAGTTTGACAGGTTCATTTCCAAGGCTGGTTTTATATATTTCTATAGTCCCTACTTCCTATAGAAATGCCAAGGCTCCACCCCCTGTGCATAGGGTTAACGTCCACTGAACAGAAGACATACACGTGATTTTGGAGATCTCAGCAGAACAAGAAACAAAGTTTACAAACATAAAATCCTATCTTCAGAGAAACCGCTCCCTTCCTCCTCATCCCCTGACGTCCTATCATATGCCAAAGAAAGAAAGGATGCCAGGGAAAAGGAGGAGGGAGTCAATAAAGAAAAAAGTGCCACGTGAGTGTACTCTTCCAGCAGGCAGAACAAACAAAACCTTGGAAGGGTGGCATCACTCAGAACACAGCCTCGTGGGAATGTAAGCGAGTCCTATAGCTGATTAGATAGCAACCACCATCAGTCTTCCAGGTGGGCAATAAGATAACAGTGGTTTACTGGGAAATGACGCTAACGGTGAAGGCCTCTTGATGTCTCTGAGCATGGAGAATTGTGTAGGTAAGCCCTGGGGACTAATCACCTTGGAAGGAAAAAGACTTCAAAGTAGTAACTCAGACCTATCAATGAAAGGAGGAAGTTGACAGGGAAATGAGCAGGTAGGAGGACTCCCCGAAGGGTGATGTCACCCCAACTGAAAGACAGTAGTATGTGTGGGAAGAACATTAAGACAGACAGACAATGAGCTCTATTTCTGGAGCTCCAAGCAAAGTCTGTTTTAACTGCATGAAGTTCCCGGGATTTACAGCCTCTTTTAGCTAACATCAGTTTGCAGCCGGGGCGGTACACATTTCCAAGACTGTGACCTGAGAGAAACTTTCATTGAACACTCAGTTTTCTCTCCATTTCTCCAAGTGGATTTCCAGGAGGTCTAGGCCTACATGTCAAACTGGATACATTGAACTCCTGACTTGGAAACGCCCTGAAGAACACACTCAGCCTTGAGGAGGAAGCAAGGACCTGGAAGATTTCCATGTACATATAAGCAACACTGTTCCAAATGGAAATGGCTACATTAGCTTTTTTTTTTTTTTGCTAAGGTTGTGCATTTGAGGAAAACGACCAACCTTAGATATTTATTTACCTATCGGACATAGTCGAGTATGTGTGTGTGTGTGTGTGTGTGTGTGCGTGCACATGTGTGTGCATGTGTGTGTAAAACTATTGGTATACCTCTTTTTTAAGTCTGTTTCTATTTCTTCCCAGTGGGATGATTAGGTATAAATAATTGGTTTTCGTATACTACGGATATTACTAGATGCTGTCAAATAATTTTGTTCAGCAATACTTTTCAGCCTGGGTTATAACTCAGAATTACCTAGGGAGTTTGCTAAAATAATGTAAGCTTGGGTTTTAGTCCCGGGGTAGAAGGTTTGTCTATCTTAGGTGATCCTAATTACAGTCACGCTTTTAGTAGCCGACTAAAACAGTGTATACATTTTCAGGTTTTGGTTAACTACTCTTAGCTCATTTTAGATTGCTTTTGTCTTTTAATTTTACAGAGTAAGGGTTCTCTGAGAATAAAATTGTAAAACAAGTTCTAAAGATGAAACCCGAGCTTTCCTAGTTATCCAAGTAAGACACTCCTACAGCTTTGTCCTAGATGGCGCCATGTTTCTGGAGGAGCAGTATGAAAACACACATGGAGTGGCTTTGGATTGAATCTGTAGCTACGTTAAAGAGCAGAGATACCGGACGTTGGTCACCAGCCAAAGGCGTTATCTGCCAAGCCTGACAAATTGCGTTTGGTGCCTAGAACCCACATGGTAAAAAGAGCTTCCAGAAGCTGCCCTCTGACCCCCACCCAGGCATCACAGTGTCTGCCCCCTCAAAAATAAAATAAGTAAGCATATGATTTATTATATTAATATTCTAGTGATTCAAGCCATGCTCACCAGAACTAGGGAAGTATACAGCCTAAGAAACTGAGCAATATGAGGTGTTATTGGAAAAGAAATCCCCCAGTTCTTAATATTACTCCCTTAAGCATTTCTTCACATGGACTAAATAAAGATTACACTTCAAAACTGCTGCAGGGAACTGAAGAGGGCTTGTTCTGAAGAGTAATTTAAACGTAGGAGCTGATGAACCTTAATGCCCATAATATTTCAGTTAAAAAAAAAAACCCACAGCTGTGAAAGTCTCGGCTCCACAGTTCTTTGATGGCGTGTGAGAGGCCTGAAGCGTACCTTAGCGGTCTTTTGTCGGCTACCCAATCACATAGGGCAATGCTACAAATCCTATACTAAAGGACTTTCCAATGGAAGACTTTTACACAGTAAGCTTAGTAGACAGTTGTCATTAATGCTTATCAAGAAGGACAATGATGTACGCTTTATAATAAATCTGTAACGTAGTTTATGGGGGCTGTCAGCTGCTGTTGGAGAATTCACCAAGAAACACATTGAACATAAACTGCAATTGCAATAATCCTGATGAATGAACAAGTCCAGTATAAAGAAGGAATTAAACTTCCATTCAAAACGGCCTTTAATGGTAACGGGAGAATGAACAAAAGAATCAACAAATAGATTTTATCAGCCAAGCTGTAAGACAGAAAATGGCATAAGCATCGTTAAGTTCTATTTTTGTATGTTATTGCTTTAGTGGTCCTTGATTTACTTCCTACAGAATGAAACCTATATTCCTATTCTAGCCTTCTAAGGACATTCGTAATACTGGGCCATTTCCTACCTCGGACTTGAGCACACTAACACTGTACACACCCTCTGCCCTCTGAAAGACAACCTAGCTCCCCAGCTGTTACACTTGCCAACATTCATCGTGTGGTACCCTTGCCAGACACACGCTTAGTTCTCATAAAGCAGTGGTTCTCAACCTGTGGGTCTTGACCAGTGGATGGGGGTCAAATGTTAGGTATCCTGCGTATCAGTTATTTACATCATGATGCACAACAGTGGCAAAAGTGCAGTTATGAAGCGGAAATGAAAATAACTTTATGGTTGGGGTCACTGCAACATGAGGAACTGTATTAAAGGCTGCAGCATCAGGAAGGTTGGGAACCACTGTCTCCTCAGCACTATGAGCGAAGTCTTTCCTCACAAATAGATGAGTCTTAAGTAGAGCCGTGTAGTAACTTGTCCCTCATCATGCAGTCAGAACATGGTGAAGCTGGCATTTGAAGGCAGCGGTCTAGCTGCCACTCACTTTTAACCACTTCAACACCGCTTCTCATAGCTGTGCTCAGTGAGTTCTTTGGTGCTCATTCTGGGTGGCCCCTGTGTTATTCCTCACCCCTGTATATAGGCCAATAGGCCAATTTTTCAGGCCCTGATCAAAACTTGCCTACTTTCCTCTTGGGAATTTCCCCAAGTGGACTACGCTATTATCTTTAAAGACTTCCCTACAGTTAGATTTATAAAATACAATCAACTGGTTCCTACTTCCAGTCTTATATTTCTTACTACCCGAGCGAAGTCTAAGAGCTATCAAGTATAGTCAGGTCAGAAACATGGCTGTTTTGGCAGCTAAAGGACTAAGGACATTCAAAAATATCCTGAGAAAAGGTTCAGCGACAATGTTCACTTCATAATTAAAACTGAAAAAGTGAGGCTCTATCCACTCACTTGAGACTGTTCGCATCCTTTGCTTTATTTGTGTTTTCAATGGTAGCTTTCACTAAAGAACACCAACAACAAGCTGGGAGACCTCCTGATGGTGCCCATTGGAAGGCTCTGAGTATTCGCCTGCGAGTCAGAAGGCTATGGACTTTATGTTGGATAAAATTCTAGTAAGGGAGGAGGAGATACCCAGCCACCTGTTTGGAATCAGAAGGTCATAAGGACATAGGTATGCACACACTCTTCTAGTTTACTGTTCTTAAAGCCAAAAATGTGCGTCTAAGCACTGCAGCTTGCTAGACCTTGGGTTTGCTGGCACAGCATCTGGTGGTTTTTGTACAGCACCATCCAAACCAGACCATTTCTGTAGTTTTCACCTCAGCGGAAATGCTGCTTAAGAAAACTCACATCTGGAAATATTCTATTCCAATAGTGCAATTCTGGAATAGGGGTTGCGTGACAATCAATGTAAGGGCCCAGGGAGAAGAGAAGCAATGATTCATTACGTATGCAATTTCGTTTATTTCGAAGCTCAGCAACGTTTTCCTCATTTGCACGGAGTTATCAGATGGGTAGGGACCTGCCATCATTCACTAAGGAAAAGACACATTTATTTACTGGTCACCCACGTGAAGGGCAGCAAGTGGATGAAGATGACAGTCAAATTTCCTGGCTGAGTGAGCAGCTGTCACAGCCGATTCCTCTGAGTGTCTGTGAAACGCCTCTCAGACAGCACCAGTCAGTGGTCAAATGCAGATTTACCCTAACTCTCTCGACGCACGTCTTTGACTTCTTTTTATAAACAAAAGCAACGTTTTAGAAAGAGGTCTAATTTTGTTCAAATATAAAACTCCATGTCATCGCTAGAGTAAGTACCTATTTTAATTCACACCTATTCTTTTAGAACGAGTCTAAAACTACGCCACAGACGTACATTAATTTCATGATGAAGGACATAGTATTTCTCAATAATTAAGTGCGCTTTTTAAAACTGAGTTAAGTAAGTCACAGAAACACAAATACTGAGAATTCTTTCTGTATAACAGTGCGTATACGCGTGTGTGGGGTGCTATGTGCATACACATGCATAGAGGGGGTGTTGTTCCCAGGAGCCATGAAACTTAAGAAGAGAAAGAGCAAACAGAACAAATAGCAAAATATGCTATAACCCATATTTTAAAAAAAGAAAACTAAAGAAGAAAATCCAACCTAGTGTTGCCAATGAGTTATATCAAGTCTTACTTATCAGAAGAGATAAATTCTGAGATTAAGAATCTGGAACAAGACACAAGAAAGTACAGAGATCGTCCGACATCAGACCTCATTAGAACGGGTTAGCTCCAGTAACACACAGCCACAATGACTACGCTGGGACTCTCAGATGGTACATCTAATCACCAGTCACCATGAAGTGTTGGCACCCAGCTCCTTCTATGACTTATGCCTTTGTAAAAATGGTCAGTTGGTGTTAAGAGTTGGCTTTTCACTTTATACTCTGAACGGGCTACTAATGAATGTTGGTGACAGGCTACCTGCTGGACTCACCTTGATAGAAATCATCATTTCCAACAGGTAAGAAAAATCTATATGCATGAGATCCTTCTAGTAATAAAAAAGGAAGAAATGCTAAAAAAAAATGTTAGAAGACTAGGTGACAGCCTTGAAACTGAAAGCAATTTAATCTTAAAAGAGAGATAGCTACTAAAATAAAGAAATGTTGGTAGCCTGGTTACAGCACAGAACTTCATGGATTGCCCATGAGTTCTCAGTTGCTTGAATGAATATACTTACTTGTGCTTCACAATTTTAAATTATGTGAAAGAAAGCACATTAATATCATGACAGCACTAACACATTCCAGGGCATATTTATAGTCTGAGAGTGACCAGCCCTGAAAACCACACGCTTCTCACAGCCTCCAAACACAAAGCACTAACTGTTAAGGTGAAACCCTTAATACTGCTGTGACCTACGTCAACTGTATTTACACAGGTGTGCGGGATAGCCGTCTCCATAAAGCAAGTGTGACAAGGAAGGAATGAAAACCATCCCTAAATTTAAAGAGAGCAAATGTAATACTGGTGAAGAAAAAAAAAATCCATTTTATAGGTAAATATTTTTCTCTCCTAGGCAGCCAACACGAGGATATGAATGAATATATTTTAAGTTACATTTGGGGTTATTCAAAAAACTATAATTAGGACCTTAAGTTGTTTTTCTATTTTTAAAGTTACTCAGTTTAGCCTTGGGGGAACACTGCCTTTCCTAAGCCTATTCTGGGCAATGTCCAACTACTACACCAAAAACCCTTCAGGCAATGTTCAGCCTGTCATGATGTTTTTCTCGGAGAGCAACTACTGAGCAATTCTGTACAGAGACTGTTTTTGCAGGGTTGTTTTCTGCCGTCGTTATTACAGCCAGGTCTATAATGGACATTCCTGCGGGAAGCACCTCATGAAAATTCATTCTCAGACGGCCTCATGGCTACACTGTCCACATTTTAGTAATCAGCCATTGCAGGCAGTCCGTGAGAAAATAAGTTGTATGGGACCAAAGCACAACTCTCATTACCATTAATGTCCGAACATCAACATTTTAAGCCAGAAAAGAGAAGGAGAAAACAAAAAGAAAAAGAAAAGAGCACTAATAATGTGTCAATCACTTGTTTTCACTAAATATTAAAAGTCTGACATAAGGGATCCTTAAGACCATCTATATGGGAAGATGGTGCTTTGTCACTTCTAGGTGACAGAAAGGCACATCTGGGAAGGACTGTCATTTAAGAGTCTCCTTAGCCAACAGTGTAAGTAAGAGAATGGACCCTCTTTCTCTATCTCCGATCTTCTCTTCCACGCTCTCTCCCTTCTTTCTTCTCTCTGCCCTCTCTTCTTTTCCTTTCTATTTTGTCCAGCTACGTGTCTGACCAGTAAAATATTACACTTCCCAACGTTGATTCTAAGTGTACTCTATTTATGACAAGGAACATCAGGTAAACAGTTTGGTTAAGAGCAGAGGAACTGAGAATCCAGCTACAGACAGAAAGCCAATACTGTACAAATGGGACCACACAGCACTGGTGACTATTGACATCTTCACGTAACTCCTTCGCTACCACCGCTCGTGAATCTCTCCGGATACAGTTTGTAATCTTGTCTCCAGCAGCTGCCTGTAGTTTCTTTTCGCATTAGGCATGATAAATGCATTTTGGAAACTGACAGGAGAAGATTAATACACTCATAAGCACCAAAGAGAACCTTTTACTGATTTCAAATTGCTGTTCTCCCGTCCCCCACTATCCAAAGAGTACTTACTCACGAAGGCTTCTTCCTCCACAGGCAGACGCATGGCCATGCAGAAGTATGTGTCAGACTGTTAAAAAGAGAAATAAACAAAATCCATTTTAAATGACTAAGAAGATTGAAATGATTACTACGGGATGCATGGCTTCTAAGACCCAAGGGGAAGCATTCACTCCAGCGAGGTGAGAATGCCTGGCGAAGACTGGGCAATACGTTCATAGAAAAGCTGAGTCTGAGTACCTTAGAGACACTAAAATGCTTTATACTGTGCTTTCATAAACAATTTTGAAGCCCACTTACAAGGGTCATCATCCTGAGTGATACTTCTAGCATGGTCACAGTTAAAAGGCAACATATTAGACACTTTTCTAAAAATATGTAAGACACATCTGAGTTAAAATCAGAACTACATCAGAGGTAGTTCTGACCATCTTCGCTATTCATCAAATTAAGTAATTTCCTATATCATCTTATATATGCCACAAACATTAATTACCACGCAGCTTAACAGCAAAAGTTGGTTTTAGATAGAACGTTGCATATGGTTATTCTCTTACTTTAAATGTTCATGTTATTCATTGAAGAAATCAACATAATCTCAAATTAGTCTTCCTTTCCCAGTAATTGTTCCTTTATCAAAATGATTACTCCTCCTCTTTTAATATTGTTTACAGTAGCATCAAATTCTTCAGTGAGCGAGGTGTGCCGGTGTATGCATATAGTCCCAACTACTCTGGAAACGCGCCAGGGGGACTGAGCCCAGAAATTCAAACCAGCCTGCATATCGTAGCAAGACCCTATTTCTAAACAAGAAAGAAGTGAAACGAGAAATCGAGTAATAAAAGCTTGAACTGGACAACAGCAGGCCTATGAAGAAGACCTAGCTGGAAATCTGTATGCATTGAAGTGTGTGTTATGGTTGATACAGACATAGCTGCACTCAGTCAATAATTCATCCTTCAGACATTACTGTTGCAAAGTGCCAGAATCAACAGACCCCAGCAACGTGGATGCAGATCATCTGAGTGTCTCAAACTGTACAGTTAGCAGCTAAAAATCGTGCATGTAACCTAATTTTTAACCCCTATCTTAGAAAACAAAGAGGTTGGAATACATAAAACAAGTATCATAAAATTTGGAAAATTATACAGATATGATTTGGTCATTGTTACTCCTTACTTTATGACATTTTTCAGTTGATAAAATAGTTTCACTTTTTAAACCTCTGCTAGAAAATGTGTGGTGAAATGTTACCAGTTGCACAAGACAGCCACAGAAATGTGGGAACAAGGAGCGTTGTACATAGATCCTGTGATACATACAGAGAAAACAGGGTCTAAGCATCTTAAAACCATGAACAATCATGCGTAAAATTATTTATAAATGTTATTATAATGTTCAAAACTGATATTATAAAATACTACTGTCTTAAAAACAGTAACCTTGGTGTTCTTTTTTTACCATCATGTGATTTTTGAAATTTAGAACCTACATTTTCTGTGACTCCTATAATCCCTGCTGCTACTTCTAGAGTTATGCTTTGATACCTGTGTATCAAGCACGAGTTAGTGTTTTCCTACTACTGTGCTGTTTAAAACAACGCAATAAGGTAGACAGACATGATCGCTCCACTTTAAACTGAGGGAGGCAGATCATGAGCATTTATTGAGGTCTTACTACGTGTCACCGTTTTTCATAATTGACTCATTTCAGCCTCCAAATGCACTGCTATATCATACGCACGATTACCCCCACTTTACAGACCGGGAAACTGAGGCAATTGAAGGTTTAAAATCTCTGAAAGGTATTCTATAGACAAGACTGTCCCTTTGATCAAATTCTAGTCATGCTCTTTGGAGACCTCTTCTCAAAGTCAGATTTAACCTTCAAAAGCTTCATAGTCTCAGTTCAAACCATGTTTCTGACCCCTCCATATAAATACACACAAGAGACTTGCTAAACCACCAACACAAGTTTCACAGCTTCCACCATATTTTAAGAGGCCTGTTTCACTCTGCAAACAAAAATTATTGTCTGTAACAGCCTAAAGGTAGTACACAGGGCTAGGTGCCTAGATGCCCATTACAGCAGTTACTTTGCAAAGGTTCCAATTCTGCTTCCTTCCTCTGCCTCTTAAGATGTAGTCTACTGTCTCTAATGGGCTTGTGACATTCGAGGAGTATTGCTCAGCTCCCGGTGCCCCACTCTGCCCCCACACTAAGACAGCCTGTCATAAAGATACAAAACTCCTGATTTTCCTTCCAGTTATGCCAATTAACAAACGCTGGTGGCCGAGGTCCAGAGGCAAACCCTTCTTATAATCATCAGCACACCCCAAACTTAAAAGGTTGCCTCCAGTTTTGTCCTGGAAAGGTTCATTTCATCCACAGTGGTTAAGTTACCCCAAGCAGAGTCCCAAATGAATAAAATCTATTCTTCACACTTGAGCCTGTATCAGGCCTTGGAAACCCATGAGTACAGTAGCTGCGATTGGAACACAGCTCATCTAACACATCACAGATAACCCAAAGTGATGTGACAAGTACCAATTCTAAAGCAAATATAGCAACAAGAGCATGTTAAAGAAGTTGAGCATGTACTTATAACTGAAAGCCCAAATGATTGGGATGAAATGCAAATGAAACCAAAATTCCTTTTAAAATTTGGGAAAAACTGTTCGTGTTTTACTCTTTTGCTGTAATCCAGTTCAAGCTTACTGCTGAAATAGGAAAGGTATTGAGTTAAAGGGACACATGAAATTGTGCAACCCCTATTCTCTTGATAAAAGCTAAATGCCAAAATGCAATGCATGAAGATTTTTATAGATATTAATATACAAAATATAGAAAACTACTGTTGATATCAGATTCATGGTGTGATTTATTCATCTTACCCTCTGCTCAATTTAAAATTAGAAAAACTTGGGAATGTCTTTCTTTTATAAATTTACATTCTTAGGCGATAACTTCTTTTGCCATGAAAATGCTTACATTTCAGCTGCTTATTTCCTAGGCTGCTAAAGTCAATCGCAAAGAAGATAAAGACAGGAAAGGAAATAAAAGTATAAGGGAAGAAGGGAAGAAGGAGAGACAGATGAAGAAAAGGAAGAGAAAAATGGAATGAGACAAGATAAGCATCTTAATTATTTTGGGAGAGCAAAGACTATAACGAGTTCAGCATCAGTGTCGACCATGAACCATCATAGTCTGATTTGCCATCTTACTTATAACCCCTTTTTGGGCTAAAGAGTAATTTCTGTATGAAGAGAAAAATATATGTCTTTTCCTTAAAATTGAGCTCATTTAAAAATACAGAATATGAAATCAATAATTTGCCTTCAGCTGAAAGCTCTGAAAACCACACAGTTCAATAAGATGGGGGAAAGACCTGTAATAAAAAAACAGAATGTTTTGGAATATACTGTTACCATGATATGTTACTTACAACTAAGGTAAGAAGAATCCAAAATCTACATAGAGAATGCATCATTTTCAGAGTGCAACTGGGCAGACGAATGGGAAAGGATGACTCATGGACATCTTCAGCGGTCTCAAGGTCGGCAGAACATGAGTGCACATATTCTTTGCAATGCTATTTGTTTTATTCTCATGAGTGCATTGTGAGAAGACTTAGCAGACTGTACATCACCTTATTTTCTAACAGAAAAGTCACTGTGCTAATCCATTTAAAGCCACCAAGGTAGTAAATGTTGGGATAGGATTACAAGTCTTCTAGTTCATGCCTGAAGAACATCGGAGATAATGGCGTATAGTTCTTGTCATTTTCATTGGGTTCAATTTCACTCTATTTAAATCTGTGATTGTGGCTAGCCTTAAAAAATCTCATGGTTCTCCTTTCTATAAAGATTAAATTGTATATTCGAATAAAATTAAATTTCTTCATAAGTAGATGAATAGTGGTTTTCTTTTTTATTCCTGAGATGTAATTTTTTGGAAAATAGGTTGGAAAATGGTATTTGTCAAACTCTTGAAGGATTATGTTGGTGATTATAATTTTTTACTGAAACACATTAATTTTAGAGTTTGTCACCAATAATGCGTATACTTTAAGCTGAAATCCCAGCTGTAAGAAATAATCCATCTGAAAAGTTAGTGTTATGGGTCTTCATGTACTAACTGTGAGAAATGCAGAGCAAGAAACTTTTGATGAGACAGCTCACTGCTGAAGGCAATGACGTCAAGGAAAGAATGCACTTGATTAAAGAAGGAAAGAGAGTGCCAAGAGGTGTGGTGGCGCATACTTGCTATCCTGCAATCATGATGCTGCAGATGAGAAGACAGCCAAGAGTGTGAGGCCATTCTGGCCCTAGTGAGTGACTTCTGGGATAGCCAGAATGAATAGCATAGCAAGATCCTTTCTCACAATATATGAACAAATGAATGAAAAACATCATCTCTGTGATGTAATAAATTATATCACTGGTATGGCCAACAAAGCCAATTACCTTTTTTAAAATGATGAACACTAAAAATACTGTTGGTAAACAATATCTTGAAATTACAGCTTTTACTGTCGAACAATTACTAAACATATTTCAAATAATTAGGGTTAAAGTGGTGGTTCAGTAGGGAAAAAGGTTCACTGTCAATCCTGACAACGTGAGTTCACTCCCCAGGAACCACCTAATGGAGACAGAGAGAGTTAACTGTCAAATATTGCTCTAACTTTGACAAGTTCAGTCTAGCACACACATAACCACACGATACACATGAGCATACATATACAAATATATAAAGGAAATGAAAACTTCAAATATTTTATGGGCTCTGTGATAATTTAGCTTATGCCACTTTGTAAAGGAGAAGCATCTATTGGCCTACTGCTTCATTTGAGACTTCTCCATCTCAGCGGTTTACCGAGATAACACCATCAGGCAGGTTAAGGACAGAATGTTCTTTAAGATGTAAAAAACTGAAACTAAGGAAGATGAACAACTTGATTGCAGGAAAAGCAATTATCTAGGCTTGACAAAATAAAATTCATATCTAGTTTACTAAAGCATTCTTCTTTACAGTATGGAAAAGTAAGCTAGGTGTGGTTGTGCATGCCTTTAATCTCAGCAGTCAGGAGACAGAGGCAGGCAGACCTCTGACTTTAGGGCCGTCCTGGTCTATGTAGTAAACTCCAGAATGGCAAAGCTTATACAGCGAGACCATGTCTCAAAATAAAAACAAAACAGATTAATAAGAAAAAGGCCAATTAAAAGGGTATTTTCAGATGCCTCTTACATTTGAAAAATATTATCAGTTCTAAAACACAACTTCAATCGTTTTTCTGATCAATGGAAGCCATAAGGAAATCAAAGACACATAAAAATTTAATAAGAAGCTTTAGTCCAAGTTCCCTAAATTTCCAATATCGCCTGCAAATGTTTCATAAAAAGCTTGGTGATAAGAGACAGAGAATCAGAGGAGAGCCACAGCCATTCTATTGTCACCATTTTGTTCCTGCAAAGTAAAGTTATTTGAATACATATTCATAACTCAAACCAATGATTCTAATACCTTTGCAAGACACAAATATAGTACATTCCTGCTCACTCTAACAGTCTTTTCATCTGAGCACACAGTCCTGGGAGAGACGCTTCCATCCCTCCGTCCAGATTGCCAGCACCACCCCCTCAAAATCTTCTATGCATCATGAAATGAAAGCCCATTTCCACTCCGGGGGAAGAAGACTATATCAGAGCTTGGTGCCGGGGGACTGTCTGCAAAGTCCTGCAAATTCCAACTCTTAGCATAAGGCTCAGATGTGCAAAAGGGAGAAATAACAGCAATCTAGATAGCAACATTTTCCAGTACTATCTGTTTTGGTTTATCAGCCAGCTCTGAGCCATGAGAGATAAGATACTGCTGATGTCTTTCTACTGTGGCTATGGGGAACTATATAAGAAAGCATTTTTTTTCCCCTAAAAATGGTATCCTAGAAATACAGGGTGAGTACTTTATTGCTTAGGAACTGTGGTGATATTCTATCACTAAATATTTTAAAGCATGAGTTCTTATACAGACAGTGGTTCAGTAACAGTCATTACTGTAAGGAACAATAGTCTTTGTTTTTATTTTTGTCCCTTTAAAAAAACTGAGATGCAATAGTTTCTATGGAAAATGAGGCTAATAAAGCCAACTGCTTGTTTAAATTATTATGGGACAAACAAAACCAGCTGTATACTATTACATGTGGAAGCTGTTGACATAAAACCAGTAATTTTTGTTTTGGGAAACCAAAGGTACCATTCACACTCTACTGTTGAAAGCTATGATTTGATCCTGATTGGATAATATCATTTTATTGTGCAGGCAGGAAGAATTCCCCAGACTGGCTTTACTGAGAAGACTAGAGAATGCGGTGACCAAAATAGGTTTCCAAATAGATAATATGGCTCAGATTTTCTGGCACTGCAATTGTCTGGTCTCTGGGAAAATATTCTGCTCTTTATAGTGTAGTTTCTGGTAACTTACCATAGTTGTCTGTTGTTGAATTACAAGAACTATCAAAAATAATGAGATTAAGAAGGAAGGTAGCGTATAAAATGCTTAACGGTGTGCGTGCGTGCATGCATGCTTGTGCATGTGTGTGTGTGTGGGCATACCAAAACATCCTGATGTACACCATAACAGAGGCCATGAAAAATAACACCCAACAAAAGTAGAACCATTTCATAACAGAACCTGATTTTGTGCTTCAGAATGAGCAGTTACTATGAAAGAGGGTCATAACCTCATTACCAACACCCAGCCACACACACAAAGCCCTACATGTTCTCCACACTCATTCTGGCTTTAAAAACCTATCACCCCACAGAGGTCATGAGAACCCCAGGGCATATGGGGCTCTGTCAGCCCAACACAGAAAAAGAACTGAAGGACACCAGGATTCTCTGACAAGAATTTTTATTACAAGAAAAAGAAGACACTTGGAAAATAATTGTTTGATATTTTTTAAATTTATCTAGATTGGTTTATTTTACACTCAACAGATAATGGGCAAGGTGGAGATGTGTGTATGTGTGTGTATGTATGTGTGTGTGTGGTCATAGAGGTCGGTCATCTGTGTGTTCCTCTGGATGAACTACGTATAGACAATGTGACAGAGTGTAATTCTATCAATTAAGGATTCAGAAAGAACAAAAGAAAAGATAAATTCGAGCCTTTTTCTTTCCTCCTTGCAGCTGGGATACATTCCTTGCAATTGGGCATCATAACCCCAGACTCCCAGACTCTGGCGCTGGTCTATAGGCCTAACAAGAGCTGCTCTCAGATTCTTGGGGCATTCAATCTGGTCTGAGCCATACAGGGCTCTTACCTTTCTTAGTCTTCATAATTATGGGACCCAATCACCTCATACATCCCCAGTTTATTTTAAGCTAGAGCATTTATACCAATATAAATTTGAGTATCTATGATCGGTTCGGTATCTCTAGAGAACTTTGACTAACATACAACACAAATAGGCAATGGAATAAAGCTGCTATTTCCCAAAATGACTTGAATATTTTCATAAAAACTGATTGTGCTGGCTAGTTTTTATGTCAAGTTGACAAAAACTAGTCATTTTAGATGATGGAATCTCAACTGAGAAAACGCCTCCATTAGACTGGCCTCTGGGCAAGCCTGTGGTGCCTTTTTTTTTTGATTGATGATTACTGAGGGAGGGCCCAGCTCACTCTGGGTAGTGCCCACCCCTGAACTTATGGTCTTGAATGCTATAAATCAAAAAGGCTGAGCAAGCCTTCAGAAACGGATTCATAAGTAGCATTTCTCCATAGCCTCTTCAGTTCCTGCTTCCAGGTTCCTGCTTTGAGTTCTTCTGCATTCCCTGGATAATGGCCTGACTCCACACTGTAAGCTAAAACAAGTTCTTCCCCAAGTCGATTGTGGTCATTGTGTTTTATCACAGCAATAGATTCTCTGGCTAAAATAGTGATGCTGACCTGGCTTGGAGAAATATATTCCTCTACCTCACTCTAGTGTAAAAAGAAGTCTGTGTGAAGGGACACCATTCGAAGATAAGATTTCCTGAAGCAAAACATTAAACTTAAGTAACTTTTTTCTTTCAAGTTAGAATTTAAAATCCTTCACTGAAGATGGCTAGAAAGATAGGTCATTTGATAAGTGCTTGCTCTCCAAACATGAGGATCTGACCTTGGATCTTCAGCACACACAAAAATACACTTATGGTGGCATGTCTATAGTACCCATGCTGGGGCTGAGCAGGAGGCAAGTGAAGTCCTGAGCATGGCAGAGAGCCAGTCAATCAAACTGGTAAACACCACATTGAGTAGAGATCCTGCCTCCAAAACTAAGGGAAATGACCAAAAAGAAAAAGCCTCCAAGCTTGGCTTTACTACGCGCTCGCGTGCGTGCGCGCACACACACACACACACACACACAGAGACAGAGAGAGAGAGAGAGAGAGAGAGAGAGAGAGAGAGAGAGAGAGAGAGAGAGAGAGAGAGAGAGAGATACTCTGGAGAGAGAGTGCTTCATTGCAGATGCAATTCCAGTATGTCACTTTTTCATGAAGCCTCATTCATCTTCCTTCATTTCAACTCTGGAAGTGAAAGCCATGACGAAGAGTTTATGTGGGGCCATATGAAGTGATTCTTCCTCCTGCTGCTCTTCCTCCTCCTCCTTCTCCTGCTCTTCCTCCTCCTCCTTCTCCTCCTCTTTTTCCTTCTCCTCCTCATTATGCCTAGCTCTACCCTACTGACAATACACAGTCATGCCAATCTAGAATGTAATCCTTTTGTCCCAAACTCATCAAACATCAGCCTTTAGAATACATGGCAAACACTGGGAGATCTAAATTTATTGTAGAAATCTCAACATGTAACCTTCTGTGGTATCAATAAATTAGTGTTTGAAGAAAGGCTGAACTGAAATTTGTATCGTAGATGCTCCTCCTTTAGGATTTTATAGAGAATCAAATTTTCATCGATTTTATCCTTAAGTTACTTCATTCTAGAATTCTGTTCTTTTATTTTTAGATTATATCTCACTGTGGTTGATAGTGATGGTTTCTCAATGCCAAGTATCTCAATGGAAGTAGCTTTCCTGGCAAGAACTCTTTGGGAATCACAAACTTGAATGAGTCAATGGTGGGAAAGGTATTTTCTTGGTGAAGGAAGAAACCAGTCAGAACCTTTCCACACTTTCATACTTTTCATTATAATGGGGTCTAGTTCATTGATTTTTGCCACAAGAAGGTTTTAAAAGTAGTAAAATGGCAATTGCATCTCTGTTGGTGGGGGGAAGTTATGTATGAGACAGAAACTCTACTGTCTGGAATAAGAGCTTTCCCAGCCAGAAGCTAGTGGCTTCTTACTTGTAATTAAGTTTCTCTGAAATATGCACAATCACAATTTTGAACTTCGTGGGAACATTACCTAGTTACATATCCTTCCCTCTAGTATGTAGACACACACACACACACACACACACACACACACACAAAACCTGGAAATCAAATGTACTTGTTTTGTGCACCTGAAAATGGTCCCATCATCTCTCCCCTAAACACAGTATTTCAATATCAAATGGCTTATCTGATCTGGCCCCGTGGCAATATATCTATCTTGTCACAGTCACATCACTTACACTTGGTTATTTTTAAATTTCTATTCCTATCACACAGACATTTATCCCTTTATGGCTATATTTTCTTAATTAAGTGACAAAACTGAACAGCTGAGCAAATCCCAGGAAGCAGATACTGTGCTACATACGCATGTACATGGACCATTTACATAGCATAGTTGATAGACTACAATTTTACAGGAAGTCATCACAGAGATAAATATTAAATTTTGTTCAAAGTGTTGCATAGTCAAAGTACTTGCAGCTACAAGAGATAGCTGTTCTGAGGAGATGGTCCTTAGGAGCAGAGCTGCCAATGGGTTAGCATAGGAAATGTCCTATCAAAGGTTCTGTAACTGGAGAGAACTTGATGTAATTGAGGAAATGGCACAGCACATGGCAGACCAGGACGTTTTTAGCCGGACTGAAAAAGCAGAGGTTTGTGATTTCTATGCTCCTTCTGGTTACTGCTGTAGACTTTAGCTATTTTGAATCTTTGGATAGTGACAGTAAACCATTGAAATTTCTCATAGAAATGTCAATGCAAGAATTAGATGAGCCTTGAGAATAGACATTTAGGTATTCAGAGAAATGAAGATAATTGTTTGAATCCAAGAGATGCTGGCAAAATAGGCAAGAAGAAGATGGATTTTGGAGATGGCTGAAAGGCAAAATATGACTTGGGTGTGTGCTTGAGTAGAAGTTAGAAGTGGGATGCAGAGTCGAGGATGGTTCATGTACTACTTAACATTATCTGTCAATTTTACAGATAGAAAGGATTCTAAACTGGAGAACTGATCAGATAACATAGTCCTATCAGCATGTGTGGGATATTGCCTTGATTGTTAATTGATACACTAAGGCCCAGTACCTTGTGGGCATCACCATTTCCTGGGTAAATGATGCTGAACTATATGCAAAACTTAGCTAAGCATGAAGTCTCAAGTGATGCATCAAGCAGTTTTGCTATGTGGTTTCTGCCTAAAGGTCCTACTTAAGTTCCTGCCCTGACTTCCCTCAATGATGGACCGTGACCTGATATGATAAGTCAAATGAATCATTTCCTTCCTTCCTTTATTTATTTATTTGCTTAGAGTATTTTTTATCACAGTCACAGAGATAAACTTAGAACAGTCTAGATACATGGTTTACATAACCCGTATATCTCTTTGAGATACAAAACACAAAAGACAAACTTGGAAATATCAAAGGTGACTGCTTTTAAAAAATCAGCACATAAGCTTCAAGGGCAGCTAGGTCACCTCTGTTCAGTGGAAAACTCTGACGTCAAGAAATAAGTGTGTAAAACAGAAATGTTGAATGGCAGTTGAATTGTGGATATAAACTAGGATTTTTCTTTGTGGGTATAAAGAGAATAAAAGATCAAAAGGAAGAGGAGGAGGAGAAGAAGAAAACCCAAAAGTATTAGCAACAGTATGCAATGGCCAAGCAACAAGAAACAACAGGACAAGGATGCAAAAAATAATGAGAAGCTTATACCAGAGAGCCAATGGAGGAGAATGTCTCCAGAATTAGACAGTACTGAACAAGAGCACTGGGCTAAATCCATGGTAGCAGCACCCTCAAAGATATATCAGAATACAATATTCATACTTGGGCAGCTAATCCCTAATGTATTTTAAAGAACATACACTTCCCTAAGTATCCCCGTCAAAGGACTGTGACTACTGACTATTGTCTAGATTTACACCCTTCTCAAAGTCAGGTGAGGTCAGTCCCAGCCGCATTCACTGTCCCCATGGCTTCCCCCAACCCTTCTAGCCCTGTTTTGTGCACTGTCCCCAAGCAAAGCAATGCCCGCAATAATGGTATATGGCAGTCACCATGAGCTTTTCTCACTTACCTTCCCCAGTGATGGCCACATGGCCAAGGGTGACATGGAAAATGGGGATAAAAGAATATAATGAAAAAACTCAGAAAAAATAAAAACAGCAATACTAGTAACAAAAATTAAACAGATTTAGAAGACTGAAGGAAAAGGATGAGTCAATAGATTATTTAAAAATTTTAAATATTCAAAACAGAAATGCAAAGACAAAAATTGAAATAATACTGATTTTGAAATAATTTTGAATAAGAAGAATATACGTAGCAGAATATACTGCCTCAGGGGTATCACTCAATGGATACCAGTTGATTTCAACTAGGAAACTCTTCCTACTCATAGACTAATGGGCTAGTTCCATGCATCTTAGAATCTGAATGCTGGATTCTTCCAATACACAATGATTTAAATGTATTATTATCTATAAGAACTAATGAAGAAATGTATTATAAAAGTGAACACATTTTCAAATGAAAGGGTAAAGAAAAACACAAATTACAAGATTAAAATGAACAACTTGAAGTAACAATCCAATAGGCTTCAATGTATTTATACTAATCTGACAGCTCTGGGCAAGGCTTCACTTCTACTGACAGGATGTATTCGTGAGAGAACTAATATTCTCAAAACATTAAACTGCTATAGTCAAATTCCTCTCTGAAACAAATCATATTTTGCTCTCTTGCAGCCATGTCATTATGGCCTTGAAGATGGAATCAGAAAGAAATGTGGCAGAGATGTTTAAAACAAAGTCACCTGAACAAAGAAAGAGTAATTCCACAGTTACAGCTTCCAGAGTTGATATCAACTGAGGGATGACAGCCACACTATTCATTTGAGACTTTCTTGCTCAAGGCCATTCATAAAATGCCCAAGGCCATTCTTTCCAAATTCCCAGATGCCATACTGACAAATAAAAAGGGGAAGAGAGGGGAAACAACTCAATAAATAGTTGTTCTGACTCTTTGAACCTGATGATACGGGGGTAACTTATTAGTAACGTAAGGTATTTCTCCCCTTGTTATGAGATCAGGAGCTCAAAGTGCTGATTTAAAGCTGGTGCTTAAACCCCAGTGCTTAGGAAACCAAGGCTCTTTAAGTTCAAGGCCAGCATGGGTGGACTATATAGTGAAATTACAATCCTAATTTTCATCATACATTTTGATAGTGCATGAATTGTAATTGTTACATATATGTGCCCATGAAAATTTACACAGTAGTGTATACCACTTAGACTAGAGAGTGACTACTGGAATCTGAATACTATTCTACTTCCTGACAGACTGTCTCCTAAGTTCAAATATATGTACTGATACATAGCAATTATTAGCAGAATGTTTCACTTGAAGCTATCCATTTCGATTTTTTTTTTGTACATGGCACTGAAAATTGGCACACTGACTAAGCACAAAATGGCAGCGCAGTTCAGCTATGAAGTGTTTCTTCCTAGAACCTGTAAGCACAGTCTTTTGCAACAGAATCAGGAAGACGGAACTAATGCAAAGAGCAAATATGGCATCGCCTCCACATGTCAGAAGGCTGAGAATGAATCGTCAGCGGAATGAATGCATTTGGGGCAGATCCTGGAGCATTATTCCAACCAGCCAATCAACAGGGCCATCAAGGAATTAGGTTACTTCAGTTTTCAGAGTTGCCTTCTTTGGTCCTTTGTCTCCAGGGCTATCTTTTCATAACATGATGGATGCGGTCATACAGCAAGGCCCAGGCGTCATACCCGCATGGTGATACTTTTGAGGCCAGCAGAAGGAGAGTCTTTCCCACATGGCCCCTTTCAAGCACACAACTATTCCAAGAGCACTTCGGCTCCAGAAGACCTTTCTTTACAGCTCAATACCCAGCTCTACCCCAATCATCAATAAGGAAAAGGCACAGAACACAACTGTCTTTGTCACGTCCAGATTGAATGGAACTAAAGAAGGCAAATACTGGAACGAAAGCCGGGTAAATATAAGCCAGCATGAAGGAGTCATCCAACCGAAAGGTCAGGACAGCACATTTGTGAAATCAAAACCAAATCCTCGTAAGTCTAATTTTAATCTTTGGACAACTGAGCTCATTTTAGTTCACTGGCTTAGAATGTTCAGACTTTTCGGGAACCTTTTTGCTTCGGGCTAGAGAAGCAACAAAGTTAATTCAATATACACATCTAGACCTTCCCAGCTGCAGCTCTTAATTAGTGACTAAGGGAACCGGGAACAGAAGACACCCAATGCCCATGCCTGGGTCAGTGACACTGAGGCTCTTCAGGGTATAAAAGATGGAGAGACAATGCGTCCAAGTTAGGGTACGGCACCTAAAAATTGAGGTATTTCTTTCCAAAGAAGTGGAACAACACGTATGGGGTACTTAGACTTCATGAGGGTGTCACATGGTGTCATACATTTAACTATAGCAGTCAAGGGCAAAGTCATTCTGTTTGTCCCTAGCTTTCTCCAATGACATGTTCATTGTTCTGAGACTTCCACCCATAGAGAAACACTTCATCCAACTTGCATCCTTTTCCTTGAACTTTTAAGAGGAACTATAAAGTCAAACATAAAAACATCCTTTGGACCGCTCTCTGATTTTCCTCTGCACGAAATCAACATCTCTATTTTAGCAACGGTCAGTTTACAACAAAGCTCTTCCTGCCAGCCTGTTTCCAGGTACAGGGCTGTACTTTCAGGGCTGAAGCCTTGGTTAATTCTTCATTGTGCTCAGGGACCAACTGGCATCGGAACTGTGGGCCGTATTAGTTTGTTGATCTTGTTAGGCACATGACTAGCTGCCTTTTAAAAAGGGCTTATGGCTCCAAAAATAGTTTCTGGGCATTGGATCATTTTTTTCCTTTAGCATTTTTATTTGTGCTTTTTTTTTTTTTAAAAAAGGCCATCAAATCAAATTTACCTCACTGTAATTTTCCAACTTCAAAGCAATATTAGTAGTTCAGTAGAAGGAAAACTGTAAAATATATTCCTCTAAATTATGAGGGATAGGCATACTCCTCATGTTACTTAGATACTGTAGTTACCATGAGCCAAGGAGATTTGGAAACTGTAAATTTCAATTTTTCCAGATATGTTTTCAGTTGTCACCAGCTCACCTGACGTCATAAATATAAATATAAATACTCCATTTACTTCAGTAGGCACTCCTTTTGTCTGATAGCTTAGAAATTTGCTAATTAAATAAACAAACTAATGAAATTTGATGCTTTAAATAAGGTTTGCTTTTCTTTTGTTTTCCCAGGCTTACACATGCATGGATATACACAGTATGCTGATTAAAACAAACTTAAATTATTGTTGTTACATAATTAAGTTTCCTTTGTGGCTTCAGAAATCATTTAAAGAAAACTACAAACTGGGATTATTGGTCGTTGGGCACCAATAATCCCAGCTCCTTGTGAGGCTGTAGGAAGGAGATTGCTGGTGCCAAGTTTTGGAGATATGCTTTGGCAATACAAATCTTTTTTTTTTCACCAAAAATCAACTTGTAAATCAATTTAAAAGAAAGACAAAATTGTCTCTTCTATTTTAAATATCTAGCAGCCAATACCACTAGAGCTTAATTGTTATAAACAACATATACTGAATTTAGAAGTGATTAACTAGTTTATGAGGGAAACCTTTCTTATACGTAAGTATTTCCACTGACAAATTAGTAAACAGGAGTGAAATACTTGTCATTTGTAACCTCTAATAAAGTTAGACAGTGGCAGTCATCGGTTCCTACTTAATCCCAACTAAAGCTCGTGAGTGAGAGCTGGTAGGAGACTGTATACATGACAGGCTAATCAACCCCGCAATCATTAAAGCAGACGACAGTATCGTAAGAACAGAGACAGTCAGACATCAGGCTAATCAACCCTGCAATCATTAAAGTAGACGACAGTATCGTAAGAACAGAGACAGTCAGACATCAGGCTAATCAACCCTGCAATCATTAAAGCAGACGACAGTATCGTAAGAACAGAGACAGTCAGACATCAGGCTAATCAACCCTGCAATCATTAAAGTAGACGACAGTATCGTAAGAACAGAGACAGTCAGACATCATGCATCTACTGCTGGTAGTACATATTACCACCTATGAAATATTCCTGCAGAATAACCAACCTAAATGAGTCAAGCATTTAGTAGTGACAGAAGGAGGAACACAAAGATGGGGGGTACAAAGGATGGGTACCGTGGTGATACAGGCAGCAAAACATAGAACACAGACAAACACCTTGGGTATTTTCGTTCACAGACACATTACAAGGAAGAGGAGAAAACAGAATACTTAAAATCCTTGAGACATCTTAGTAGCATTTGCCATCTGTAACACATTAAAAGCCTAATGAAAACTAGTATTCAATCAATACCAAAGTCAGAGACATGTGGCAACAAGTATATTTGACAATACTAATGAAAATTGTGGTTATTTTATAAATTAGGGGTCTTATTTTAAAAAGGAACCCTTTGAAACAAACCCTCATGACTTATGGCAAATGACTTCAAAGTAATTCAAGGTGTGCTGAGGAACAATGAAGTGGAAGAATACAAACAGCTGAGACACTGAAGCTCAGCACTCAAGTCTTTCAGTGCTACACAGATCAGAAAAAGCATTCCATTTTTAAAATAAAAATATACAGTTTTTCCCCAAAATTGTTGCTTTTTTTTAAAAAAAAAACCAACAAACCATCAAAGCCTACAAATTGAACAACAATATTTACTGATGTAAATTTCTAAGACCTCATAGTCCCCCAGCGGGGGCAAAGGGCACCATGAGGAAAGATGAATCTCAAAGGACTATAAGCATGATAGGGATTCAGGATACTAGGGATTGCGTGGTCCCAGACAGAAGTCACCAGAGATAAAGGAGGATACCTTCTCAACCAGATCTGCTACTCACAGAGGCCATGTCACTTCACAAGATTATACAGGGTAAGAGAGCAACAAAGGGACTGAAAGAAATTCTCCCCCAAGCTTCACCTTCTAACCAGGCCACAGCACTCGCAATTGCACACTGAGCTCGTGTATTTTCCTGACCCTGTGAGCAGAATTTTTACACCCAATCACTTTAGGATGAGAACATTAACATGGTACACTTAACCTTTAAACAACCTGACCAACTCTCTCTTAGGAAAGGGAAGGTACAAATCAATGGTGCAACTGAAGAGAAAGTAACCAAGGAAACAAACACAAACATATGGTTAGGTTAAGGGAAGCAGCTAAAGGATGTCAAAACATCTCAGGGACAAAAAAAAAAAAGCAGCAAACTATTCCTATATGATCCTGTGAGGCAAGAAGAGGAAGGATTGCTCAAAGTAGAAACTGCCATGGCCACTGGACCCTCAGAATGAAGTCAATAAGGAAATTGGGGAACAGGGAAACTCAATGACACACCCACAAAGGTTGCTCCTTATAGCTTAGAGTAGGAAGGAAAAATCCATCTGGATAAACCAATGGAGAACATCCTGCATACAACAGACATGACTGTGTTTGTTTGTTTTTGCTTTTTCAAGAAAGGGTTTCTCTGTGTAGCCTTGGTTGTTATGGAACTCGTTCTAAGAACAGGCTGGCCTCTAACTCACAGAGATCGGCCTGCCTTTGCCTCCCAAGTGCTGGGATTAAAGGCACGTGCCACAATCGGTCAGTGACATCTGCTTTTAAAAATTATAAAATTTAAGCCTCAAAACCAAAAAAAGAGAAGTGGCCCAGGTTCTCTCAGCTCTTGGGGTTTCTGAACTGAGATTCTGAGCTGTAATACTGAAGAGAAAAATTTAGATAAAGAAGCTGAGAAAGACTTTCTACACTACAGAATTAATTGGAACAGAACCACAAGGTAGAGGCAGACACTGATGGCTACTAATTGCACAGAAATCACAGCTCTGGAAATTCCGGGAATACAAGCTGCAAAGACAGAAGAAAGCTACGTAAAAGGGGGTGGGAGACGGGGAGGATTCAGATTTGATTAGACTAGGTCTTCTCATTTTAGTGAGAGAGTTTTAATTTGGTCTAAATTTGAATTTAGATATACCGGATGTCGTGCTGGTTGTGGGGAGTATGTGAGGCATGTGTCTGAGTCATGAGCACATTTTCGTCATCAGACATCTTGGAGGAAACCAAGGAGACGCAATGAAGGCGCAAGGAGAAAGGGAGACAGACCAGGAATCATTAACATCAATCTGAGTTAAGACTTTAGCTAGACAGTGGCAGTGGAGACTCTTTCATTTATTAACTCTGTGTTCCATATGCCTGACTACTGATTATGGAACAGTCTCATATTGACATACAATAGTCAAGAGCCATACAACAATGATCAAAACTAGACATGTCTTCCTGTCCTTGTCTACTGAAAAAATACAGGCACCTAATTGTCATCAGAGAGCCTTCAACCAATAATGGATGGAGGCAGAAGCAGAGATACACAGCCAAGTACTGGGCTAAGCTTGGGAGTCCTGTTGAAGAGAGGGAGGAGGCATTCTACAAGTGGGGGTGGTCAAAGTCACGACAGAGGAACTCACAGACAGCTGACGTGAGCTCATGGGAGTTCACTGACTCTGGAACAACAGCTAGGGAGTCTGCAAGGGACTGACCTAGGTCGTCTACATGTGTGTGACAGTTGGGTAGCTTGGTCTGTTCATGTGGCTCCTAGCAGTGAGATCAGTGTTGGAAATCAGCTTGAAGGCGGGGCTGCACTTTGGTCCTCCATGTCCTGGAGCAGCCTGAAGGTGCCTGCCGGTATGTAGCCAGTGTGTGTGTGTGAATATAATATTTACAAAATCTAAAAATCTCTGCATTTGTTTCTGCTCCACTTCTGTTCCTCTAGTTATCAAAATACATCCAAGCAACTGTACAGATAGTTGAATACTATTTTCTTGTCCCATATCTAAAATTTTTTTTTTTACAAATTATACTTCTGATATTTTCTGCCTTGTCTTTCTCTTTCCTTTTCTAAAAAAAATATATATTTATTTTTATTTATTACCTAGCATTCACTTCTCACTTCTAAACCTGCGGTACAATTTTATTCATGAGGGATCCCACACGTTTCTCCCCTGTACTGCTATCCACATGTCCATGTGTTTCAGGGTTCACCTGTCACCCCACATTGGATACCATTTGTTAGAGACCAGCTTCAACAACGATACCATTTATCACGGTAGGGGCATAAGGATTAGAAAAATAAGTAAAAAGAAGGAAGAAGCAAGTAAAAATAATAAATAGAAGTATAGGATAGCATCAGGAGGGAGTTGCAGTGAATACTGAAAATTGTTGTGTTTAATTTCCATTTGCTTAAATACCGAAACCCTAAAAGGTAGAAGATAAAAAAAAAACTGCATTAGCATGACCTAAGGAATGAACAGACCAGTTGCATTCATAGTTAAACATTCTGTTGCTAGAACAAAACAAGTAACATTCATACCCTAGATCAAAATGTTCTGTAAGCAAACCATTCCTTGGGTGGAATTCATTGCTATCTCCCTAATGGAGTAGGAAACTGGTTAGATCCTTAGACTTTTGTTTGAGGTAGAAACAGATCCACTCCTTAATACCTGAAATATCAGGTCTGGACATTAGCCACACCTGTTGTCTGAACTGTTGACAATATCTTTGAGGGAACAGAACTCTCTGGTCTAAATCAGGGTAGAATAGAACCTTGACCTTTGCTTGAGGTAGAAACAGATCTAGTTCTTAATACCTGTTATAACAGGTCTGGTCGTTAGCCAGACCTGTTATTTGAACTGTTGACAATAACCTTGAAGAGACAGAAGTAAGTTAGAACTCTCTGACCTTTATTTTAGTTAAGGTAGAATGGACACATACCTATGGGCCCTGTAAGATCAGTACCTGTCCCTGGCACTTGAGCTGACTTTTGGGAACCCATTCCCCATGCTAGGTTGCCTTGCCTCGCTTTGACGGAGGGGGAGAAACTTGATTCTGCCTCATATTGATGTGCTATGCTTTGTTGATGTTCATAAGAGGTCTTTCCCACTCTGAATGTAGACAGAAGAGAAGTTCATGCGGTATATGGGAGGCAGGAGCAGGGAGGAAGGAATGGGAGGAGAAGAGGGAGGGGAAACTGTGTTCGGTATGCAAAATAAATGAAATAAATGAAAAAATTAATTAATAAAAAATAATTTTTCCTGCAGTTGTGAGTGGTACCCCGAAGAAGTACAGGGTACTGAGAGGAGGTAACTCTTTTAAAATGAGGACGTGGAGGGGAGTAGAAGGGCTTTCTCTAAGAAAGTGATATTTCTCTCTGAGGAAGTGATGTCTTGGCTGAGATCTGAAAGCTAAGAATGTATGAACCAGGTTAATCAGGAGAGAAGATGCTGGGGAGGTATGTATGCCTGCACTCCCTGACCTCAGGAGGCAGAGGCTAGGTCATCTCGTGAGCACAGGAACTGAAAACTAATTTGGGCAACAATAAGACGATGTCTTAAAAGAACAGTTTTTTAAAAGGTGAGTGGTGGCGGCAGTGTGGCACACAAAAGCTCAGGAAGAATAGAGCCTGGACAGGAGTCTTGGAAATGCATACAGTAAGCACAGGGAAACAATCAGAAAAGGGATAGGTTTTATGAGCTTTCAAAGAAGACCTATATTTAGTCACAAAGGCACTAAACAGTCTGATGTGGTTCCAACGAGTTTAACCAAAGAGACAGTCTGCATACCAAGCCACAAATTCCTTTGAAATCCAGTGGCCTAATCAATCTAGATTTGCTAATATGCTTTGTGCATTGACCAAAGAACACAACCAATAAATGGTCATTCTTTTGGTATGTCTGCATGCAATTAGAGACCAGAAATCAAAATCTAGGTAGCTGTCTTCCTTGGCCATTTCTCACGTTGCTTGAGACAGGCTCTCTCACTAAGCCAGAGGCTCATCAATTCAACTAGACCAGCAGACATGAAAGTGCCAGAGGTCTTTTTGATCTTGCCACCCCAGTGCTGGGATTCTACAAATGGACTGCCGAGACTGACTTTTCACATGGGTGTTGGGGATCAAACTCAAGTCCTCATGTTCACACAACACTTTACAAACAGCCGTCTCACCGGCCCAGTGCATAACAACCTTAAGAAGTACCTGGTGGTGCATACTAAGTATCAAACGCTTTCCAAAGCACTGGGGATGTGGCTCTAATGACACCGACAATTCTTACTGGGCCTTGAGCCAACTTCCTACACAGTACAAAGAAATACGTAAGCAGCATCCTCAGAAGGACTGGTAGGAAGGAACAGATTCTTTTTAAATAGAGATAGAGATTGTTTGTTCAGTAGGAGCACATACTGACATACTTCAAACTAAGAGGAATAATATGCCACCAGGGCTTTTGGGACTCTTTATTTAGTGTGAGAAGTTTAAAAGATAGAAAGTCACTGTCCACCAGGGACAACGTAAGACACTTTAAGAGTAGCATAAATTATAACACATATCTTAGCTGGAGACTCTGGAGGGTTCAGAGGCAAAGACGCTCAGATTATAATTTGATGGGAAATGGTCTCCACAGGTGAAAATGTGAGGAACACAAAAATGCCCAAGGTTATCAAGATTTTTACAGCCAACTGCTTATAAGGATGATACATGTGGCTGAGCGGTTGGGGCACATGCCTTTAATTCTAGCACTCCGGAGGCAGAAGCAGGCAGACCTGTGAGTTTGAGACTAGCCTGGTCTACATAGTGAGTTCCATGACAGGCACCAAAGCTACAGAGAGAAACCGTATCTCATAAAACCCAAAACAAATAAACGAACAAATAAACAAAAAAACAAATAAAAAGAATTAAAAAGATTAACAAATGTGGGGCTAGAGCAATGGCTTAATGGTTAAGAACACTCACTGTTCTTTCAGAGGACGTGGGTGTGGTTCCCAGCCCCTACATGACATCTCATCACTGCGCACAACTTTAGTTCCAAGGTCTGGAACCTTCTTCTGGCCTCGCTGGGCACCAGGCACAGATGCCGTACAAATACATACATATAAAATAATAAACAACATTTAAACAAAAAGAATAACAAATGCACTAAATATGGTAGAAAACAGGGATAAAGGGAAGAATAAATGGGATGTTCTAAAAGTGTTACATGTGAATAGGGCAATATGGCAGAGAGATTAATGCCACATCGTTACAGGAAATGCATTTGGTCAAAATGAAGAATCCATAAAGATTTTTGACTTGGAAAGTAACATCGGAGAGTATTAAGGCAAATATTTTGACCCCAAACCATGTAATGCAATGATTAAAAGCACATGCCCTGGAGACAGCTGCAGTTAGAACCCAGCTTCCCCCGCAAGCACTCATCCAAATGGAAAGGTACAAAGGACCTTGGTTACTTCTTCCAGATGAATCAGGACCTTTGGAAGAGCTCAGTGATTAAGAGCATTGCCTGCTCTTCCAAAGGTCCTGAGTTCAATTCGCAGCAACCACATGGTGGCTCACAACCATCTGTAGAGGGGTCTGGTGCCCTCTTCTGGCCTGCAGACATACACACAGATAGACTATTGTATACATAACAAATCAATAAATAAATATTTAAAAAAAAAAAGAAAGAAAGATAGACGTGCAGGTATGTCAATGAGGAGACATGAAATGGAGATGCCCCAGAGCAATACACATAGAGACTCAGGCTTCTTTCTGCTTCTCTAGCAAAGGCAATATTACAAATAATGCCTAGCTAGCAAGATTACTATAGTCATCACAATACATAATATGTTAAATGCATGACAATGAGTGACGTGTAAATACCAAGAAGGGAATGTAAGACACAATGATGACAAGATATCAAAAGGATGGGGAGGGGACAAGAAGTAGCCTGGATCTTGAGGTAGATTGATTCCTAGTTTCCAGGCTATTTCTTAGCCCCTCCCAGCTTTTCAATATCTTGTCATCATTTCTTACATTCCCTTACCAGTATTTAAATGTCACTCATTGTCATCCTAACCATAGTGGAGAGGATGCCTGAACCTGCCTTCTTCTGTAATCAGATTGATGACTACCCTAATTGTCAGCATAGAGCCTTTGTCTGCTTCGACGGAAGCAGATACAGAGATCCACAGCCAAGCACTGGGTCTAGCTCGGGGAGTCTAGTCGAAGAGAGGGAGGACTGATTAAATGAGCAATGGGCGGGGGCAAGATCATGATGGGGAAACCCCAGAGACAGCTGACCTGAGTTAGTGGGAGTTCATGGACTCTGGACTGATACCTGGGGAGCCGGCATGAGAAAGAACTAGTCCCTCTGAGCTACGAGGCTTAATCTATTTGTGGGACTCCTGGCAGTGAAACCAGGATTTATCCCTGGTGAATGAACTGGCTCCATGGAGTCCACTTTTTTTTGCTCAGCCTTGATGCAGTGGTAAGGGACTTGGTCCGGCCTCAACTTGATATGCCAGGATTAGTTGACTCCCCATGGGTGGGCTTACCCTCTCTGAGGAGTGGATAGGGGTGGAGTGGAGGAGGTGTGAGCAGGAGCTGGGTGGGGGGGACTGTGGTTAGTAGGTAAAATGAATAAGAATAAATAAACAAAATAAAATGAACCCTCTAAAAAAAGTAGCCTGGAAGGCTGCTATTTAGTTAGAAAATATTTTAAAAAACAATTTTGCTTATAATTCCAGCGCTCTGGCAAAAATGACTTTAGAAACTCCTGGGTTGTAGACATAGGTCAGTAATAGAGTACTTGTCTAAGGTGAAGCCCTGAGTTGTATCCCCCAGTATCTCATAAAGGCTGGGGTGTGTGCCCAAATGGACTGAATACTAACACCCATGCTGAGATTTCACTAGGTTTCAACTCACCTTGCAGAAGAAGCTCCTCCTCAATGATGTCCTAAACTGACTGACATGAAGAGACAGCATCCTTCTTAACTAAATTAACATTCTTTGTAACAAATGAAAATGGGACAGAGGGAAATAGATTTGCAATTCTCCCTTGTCTTAGAAGACTGTGGGGCCACTGGCAGTGAGACCAGGATTTATCCCTACTGCTTGTACTGGCTTTTTGGAACCCATTCTCTTTAGAGGGTTACTCTGCTCAGTCTAGACATAGTGGGGAGGACCTTGGCCCTGTCTCAAAGCAATGTGCTAGACTTTGTTGACTCCCCATGGGAAGCCTTAACCACGGGGTGTGGGGTAGGGGCAAGGTAGAGTGAATAGGAGGAGGGGAGGGAGTGGGAAATGGATTTGTATGAAAAATGAGAAAATAATAGCTTTCTTAAATAAATAGAACAATTCTCATCTACAATATATCTATCTATCTATATATATATTTATACATATATTTGAGAGAGGGTTCATTTTTTTTTACAAGTAAGAAAACCATCTTATATTTACACATCTCTAAGTTTCTTGATAGCTGACACTCTTGGATCTTGGGGAGAACACCCTGTGGACAGACAGAAGTGAGGAAAGAAGGGTAGCAGATCCTCTCATGAACTAGAAATTTCCACAGGGCAGCAGACTCCGCAGCATTTAAACAGCATAGACTGGCTTTTTACCTGGTTCGGTGGTCCTTCAAAGTTTTTGGTTACCTGAGGCTTTTGTTTTGCTTTGTTTCCTTTCAGGTCATCACACACCAATGGAAAAGAGACTAAATGCTATGGGCAGCAATCATAGGAAATGCCTTATTTATTTCAACTGACTCCCCACCACAGTCGATTGACGGGCTACAAGTCCTGCATACTCAACATCTGTAGGTTTCCAAACTCAAGCTCACTGTGCTGATGAGATAAATGATAGGTAGGAGGTAGAGCAATGTTTACCTCTGGCAGAGACAGAAATTTCATGTTGAGTAAGAAAAATTTTTGCTCTTAAGTCTAGACTATTTAGGGCAGAACTTAATTTCCTGACTCCTGGGCACAATTTTCTCCTGTTGGTACTGTGGAGTGGTTATAACAGCAGAAAAACAACATAGCTACTATTTGTTAACTTCTAAATTTGTTTGACCCTACTACAGTCCCCTCTCTAATACCTACACTTACCTAGGATAACAATCTATCTTCTTTCTTGTCAGAACTGCTGTGATATGCTTCCTCCAATAAATAAAACTATACCAGGAAAATACCTGTGAAAAGTGCTATGTCGTTTATGAAGAATACATTAGGAAGACAAAATTAATATTTAACACATCTACAGTGTCAAAACTGAACATTATAGCTGATATAATCAATTGTGGAAGCTGAAGTGAACAGAATTTACATTTCCACAGCAAAATGATCATTCGGTTGGAAGCAAATGATTTCACCCTAGTACAGTAGACTTAATGCACAAAACATTCATTTCCATAAATATTGAAGGCTGAAATACTTCAGTGGTATTTTTCTGTTTGTATTTCACATGATACCAGTTCTTGTTATAGGTTTATTTTTCATAGTTCTATTTCCAAACTGCAACTTCTAAACTTAATCAGGTAATGCCTCTTCAGTTATCGATAAAAATCACTAAATACGGTTGTTGAAGAGTTAACTGTGTGCTTAGGAGAGCTATGGAAAGAAACAATTGAATCACTCAGAAGCATCACTTGCCCTTTGTAAATCAATGTTGCCATGGCAAATGTTTTCCTTTACTACTGGATTAGCTGGAGGTAGGAGTGAGACACACTGTACAACAGAAATGTACCCTCTATTTTTATATATGTTGCTCTCCCATAGTGTTCTGGGGGTTGCTGGATGGGGCAACTATTGCTTGTGAAGATCTAGCTATCCCTGTAATATACACATCTGATTCATTTCCCAATATACAAACAGCCAAGTACAGTACAGCATCTGTGAAGAAGAGCGACCCTTGCTTTGAAAGAGCACACTATGGACTTCCTTTTGCTCCAAGAATGTGACAACCATGCAGAACGGCTCCAGAGGTATTCCTTGAATAGGGTCAGTGAAATATTAATTCAGACTACGTCAAGCTGAAAACAAGTGAAACGAAAGGAATCTTCCGGGTAGCTAATAAGGGCAAAGAGGATCACTTTCCTTGTTAATGTAGAAAGGGATGCATGGCTGCCCTTCCACAAGTACCTGCAGACGGAATATAATAGAAAAAAGGACCCCCTGCAAATCCGCCTCTATTTGCTTCTAAGCATGCACCAAATACCCTAAATTCTTTAATTAATCAGAGTCTCCTAATGGCACTGTTGCAAAGCAGAGGGATAGGAATTAAAAATTTATCAATTAGAGGCATTGATGGAAAAAAAACCCCTGTAGATATTTCTAAACATTAGGGGTCTATATGAGAGAAACACAAGACCCAGCTGCACTGTTTTCAGTGGGGACGGTGTGTATTTCATTATTTTTTTAAAACAATTTTACAATTAATATCGTAAAAGAATAGATTGTCATTTTTAGCGATAGAATAGATAAATTAAAAAAAAATTGCTGTCACCCTCCTCCATTGTTCCTTCTCTGAGAAAACAAAGAAAAGACTCAGATACCTCTTCCCATATCCACAGTGCCTGGGGGAAAATATATAAACAAATGGATATGAGAAGCATCTAATCAAATGGACATGAGTCTATCAGGATTTTGTGTTAAATTAGCTTAAGATGGAATCGAATTTTACAAACATTTTTATGTGTACACATACACATGTGTACAGTGCAAGCACACAGGCTTGTGTTGGGTGTTCGGCTCTCTTGTTCTGCTTCTCCATTCTTTTAAGTCAGGCTCTCTTATCGACCCTGGAGTTCGGACGGCAGCTATCAAGCCCACACAATCTTCCTGTCTCTGTACCCCCACAGCATTGGGATTACAGGTCAGTGAGTGCCAGCCATACAGGCTGTTTTCCGTTTTGCTAGGATGCAGACTTAGCACTCCCACCCACTGAGCCACATCCCTAGCTTTGTGCATGGGTGCTGGTGATCTGAGCTCAGGTCCTCACGGTGAGTTTGTGTCAACTCCGCTGATGATATCATCACTCTAGCGCTCACATGCAGCTTCCTTACTGTACTTGAATTAAGTTTGCTTTGCATATTTTACATATTTGAGATGATGCTCTGGTACTTGTGGTATACAGCTGTTTTACTATTGGATAAATTGACCCTTTAACTATTAGTAGATTTTTTTCCTTAAAGATTAAATGATGAAGGGTATATTTCCAGCTGCTCGTCTGTTCATAGCCTATTTCTAGAGCTATCTCTATAGACATGCTAAATGTTTGTTTCCAATTATGTTTCCTTACCTCATTTTCCAACTTTTGCTGTTTCCATAGCTATTTCCCTAGGGCAGTGCGAGAGATGAAGATCCTAAGCTGCTTCTACAACGTGTTGTAGAAACAAACTTTTGACTATGATCCTGCTAACTAACGAGGCACTGTAATCTTGTTCTTGATGCTCAAGAAGACTCCCACTGCTAATTTCAACAATTCCAGGGTGCTCACTGTCCATAACTTTCACTTCTGTTAAATACCTGACAGTGTGCCTTCACTTATCCATCACAATGTTCTTCGGAGCAGAAATAATAACAACACTTATTGAGCTTTATCCATATGAATGGATTTATCCACAATTCCATCAGAAACTATCATTCCTGTTACACAAACGAAGCAATTGAAGTATCTCATCCAGGATGCTGCAACTAGCCCTGTATCAGAAACCACAAATCAAGCGGGGCTCTTCCAAGCTGCCTTCTTGACTAGGCTTCCGCTCCCCTCCTAGGGACTTAAACAAAAACCGACAGTGCTTCTCAGCTCAAGTCTACGTCCCTAAGATGAACCGTGCCCCTGTCTGGGCTAACAAATTTGCTATCTATCTCAGTCACACCTGAGAAAACAAATCCCCTGGCTCCCAGACCCTGCAGCCGGCCAGAGCAACAACTTTGGTCATTGCCAGCAAGCAGACACATCTGGTTTAATCACATCTATCCCGACGAGCCCTTGTAATTTCTCACTTCCCTGACTTTACTGAGTCCCTGGTTGTTTACTACATCTCTGCACTCCCTAATTCTCCCATTACAGCTCTCAGCCACTTCAGGAGAAATTGCAGTTTTGTGCAGTTCACGCTGGATTTGAGGTCTTACTGCAACAGCTATTACTGTCCAAAATGTGTCCCGCTACTTCACAAGAGCTTCATTTGCCTTTGACATGCCTTCTAACACAGGCACGAGGGTTAAGAGACAAGAACGGGAAATGTATCTGGAGAAAGGAAGGGCTGTGGAGGTCATGTTAAAGGACTTGCTTTCACGTGTGAGTGGTGCTGGCAACGCTGGAAGTGTTCAGAAGGGTGATGGAGCCTAACTTCTGCTCTAATGGGATCCCCAAGGCTGCTGTGCGGAGCACATCTGGGAACGCATAGGTACAAAGCTGGCCAGTTAGAGATGATGCATCATAATAGTGCAGAAAGGACACACTGTTCTCTGACCGGAATGGGAAGATGGCTGGGGTGACAGAAAGCCTGAATGCTGCTATATTTGGTGATAACACTAACAGGATGCACTGGCATATTGCTTATAAGCCATGAGAGAGAACGACATGTTGATAAAGATGCTCGTGTATTTTACCTAGAAAAATTCTATGACAGGGATTGCTACTTCCTGGGATGATGAAGTAATGAAAGCAATGTTCCAAATAAAAGAACTCAGGTTTACAATCACTTAGACATAAATACTGACTAGGTAACTAAGAAACTAAGGTTAAGTCACTGTTAATCTTGTATTGATACTTTTATTCCTCAGGTCCCTTAAGTCAGACACAGTTCACGCGATGCCAAAGGTTAAATCCATTGATTAGCGTAAATGACGTGTGCAGTTGCTTCGATCAGGCAGAGAGAAACTACAGCCAGTGTGCTGGCTGCCTGCTTCAGCAGATACAATTCCACATTGGAACCCAGCCAAGCCATACATTTCTATACTTTCCATAGCTGCTTTCTAACTACAGCCGTCAAGAGACTGCATGCCACACAAGCGGAAAGCGCTTGGGCTACAACAGCTCAAGAAACAGTTTCCTAGACTATGGGTTACATGTAGATAGGAATGATGAAAAATTCGGGTTAAAATAAGGTAAACTTGTTTGTACTGTGTCTTTTAACAATCAGGAATTGAGAAATGATTTAAGGAATTCACATCGGCAGCAAGAAGGAGTTCCTGCATGAGGGGTGTTCAGAAAGCTTATTCTCGGATTTAAGGTGGAGTCAGTCATCTGTACTTTGCTTAACAAAAATAATTATAAATATTTTGCAAGTATACATAATTAAAAGTACATGTTTATATAAAATACACACAGCAACATTCTCTCCTACTATATATTATTTATTATGTATGTGTGGCAGTCATGGCTCTTGGCATCCAAAGTGTACAGTTACTTGGTCTTGATCATTGATAATATCTAAATTTCTCCTCGAATTATCATTAACAGATTTGCAGGACAGAATTATGAAATAAGAATGAGTGTCAGATTCAAGTTAAAATAAATTTAACGCTGTGTTCTATTTCCTGGCAATTTGGCTATGGGCAGGCTATTTTAATTTCTCCTAGACTCAATTTCTTGTGCAAAAAGATAAATATAACAAGACCTTGAGTAGTTTTTTATGCTAATTAAAGAGACAATGGTTGTAAAGTGTCCTATAATGAATCCTCAAATACACATTCTCTCCTCGAAAATGCTTAACAGGAACAGAAATGGTAAAAGGAACCCAAATGGACTGAGAAAACAGATGTTCACAAGGTACTCCTCTACCCCACAGATGGGTCCCTGAGATTCACTAAGGCATGAGATGAAATAAAAAATACAAAAACTAATTTTAAAAATTTTGCTTTCTTTTAAAAACCTACATCAATTTTAGTCTCTCTCTCTCTCTCTCTCTCTCTCTCTCTCTCTCTCTCTCTCTCTCTCTCTCTCTCTGTGTGTGTGTGTGTGTGTGTGTGTGTGCTCACATATGCCACATGGACATGTGGGAAGTCAGAGGAAAGACTTGTAGGAACCAGTAATCTACTTCTATCATACAGGTCTCAGGGATTGAATGCAGGTCATCGGGCCCGGCAGCAAGGAGCCTCTCCTTTGGAGTCCTATCTCTTGGCCCAATGTGTTTTTCTTCTGCTTATTTTTTGAGTAATAATAAAAAAGAATGGGGAGAAGGTTCAGCATGTCCTTCTATGTGCAGTCCCAAATGCAAATATGAAATAACAAAGAAAACACTGTGGACCTGGTCTTTCTTGATGAGGCATTAAAGAGGTTTCCATCAAAACATCATAATTTAATCTTAAACAGTTAAAAACAAGCTATAGACCACTTTAATTTGTAGTTTACAAGAACCTTTTAATATTTTTGTATTTTATTTAATTGATATAATTAGTTTTCACTAATGAGGCAAGACCTCGATACACAAATCAATTAATTTGTGAATTTGGCACATAACACCAATCTTAAACTTTCAAACCTAAAATGGATACAGAATCTCATAACAATTTAAGGACAGGAAGATAAACAGTCAAAGCTAGAGCATGTACACTGATCACTTTGATCTTTTGATCACTCTGGGTCCATCTCTGTTGACTTGGCCATTAGTAATAGTAACATAGAGGACCAATGTTTATTGAAAAGTAACTAAATTCTATGTAACTAGGATTTGAAAGAACTTCTAATAGGAATGAGTGGGTCTTCGTTGTCATTTGGTTGTTTCACAAGGTCAGTGTTCCAAGTCCTCAGAAGAGTCGCTGAAGAAACCTCAAGCGAAGACACTTACTATTATTAAAGTATATATTAGATCTCTACTGATATCATCATCTCTTCTTTGAAAATTTTCCTTGCAAGGACTTCAACGTGTAAAGCACACGGAACGGATGTTCTCAGTTCCCCAGGCCTCTCTGATCACACAGCCACTGCCTCTGAACCCCCTGTAGTGACTGGTCACCCTGAACATGTTTGCCTCTTCTCACTTTTCTTTACCCAGCTTTCCCTTGCCCAGGTTCTTGCGTTCTGCCTTGTTTCACTTGGCTGCCTTTCCTCACCTTCATAACCCATATGTTGTCTCACTTTCTCCATGGAGTCATGATAGAAAGTCCATTCTTCACTTTAAAACTCATCCTCGGGTCCTTGAACACACACGCTGCCAGAAACAGTACTCATGCACACATTCTCATCACTCACAAGTGTGGGCAACTAAGCTGAAGTGAACGAGCTACTGGTCTTCCCACTCCGCAGAATGCCCTTGGTCAGGTAAACATCCATTCTTTAGGCAGGTGGAGGGACAGGAGGAAGTAACCATAGAGCCAAGAAGCATGGCTGAATTGGCACTTTAAGATCTGGGGCAAGGCCACTGCCAGCCTAGCTCAAGAGGCTAGGTTCTAACTACAGGATTTGACTTACTTTCGAAAAGAAACTATATAAAAAGTTATTTGTAATTATGCCTCACTTATTTTATTCAAGCCAAGCATCCATGGGGTAGTTAGCTCACAAAACTGATATGCTTTATGATACTGAGATTATAAAGGAACAGGCAGTTTATCACACTGTTTTCTTTGTCGATGTGAGAGTTGGCCACAGCAATAGTTCATTGTCCCAGATGACTAAGGGGTCCAGTAGACAGCACCAAATGAGCAATCTGGTTTTTTTTTTTTTTCGTTTGCTTGTTTTTGTTCTTTTTTTTTTTTTTTTTGAGACAGAGTTTCTCTGTAGGTTTGGAGCCTGCCCTGGAACTAGCTCTTGTAGACTAGACTGGCCTCAAACTCAGAGACCCTCCTGCCTCTGCCACTTCCTAGATCTGCTGTTTGAAATGATGGTACTGGACATCAGGGCCTTACTAAACCTCTACAAGTGGCCGTGTTAACGTTGCTATTCTCCCTGTCATTTTCTCAAATCTAAAAACAACAAATAAATAAATCCCCAAATATTCATGCCTTGGAAATGAATAAAAGAGTAGGAAGTACATAAAATTTTCCATGTCAGAGTAAGTTTGACTGAGTGTATAACCAAAGCCGTAGATCTTCTCCTATACTATTATTCTCATAAGAAGATAAGATGGCATGCCGTATGATTATACAGAAAAGTCTGCTTTCATAACCCTACCGTTTGAATCTCGTTGCACTGATATTTCTAATAAAGGTTCTTGAGGATACATACAGAGATTTTCAGAACTGGATAGCGTTATACTAGTGGTAGTTGTATCTTCAATTTTTGCCTCCATTTTCCAAGTTGCTTTACATGAAAGATTTAGAACTTCTGTGATTTTCACTATCTAGTTATTCAATATGTAAAAAGGAAGACTGGATACTTAGTTCTCTTTTTAATTAAGCTGTTAGGTCAAAAACCTGTTGAATTCCTTTAGCTTTTGACTGCTTTGTTGACTGTGAGTTTCAGAAATAGGTGCTGAAAAGTCTTTTCTATTATCTGTTTACTTAATATTGTTACATTTTTCTATTTTTTTTTTACTTTTTGAGAATATATCATTTTCCCCTTTCCTTTTCCTCCCTCCAAGCCCTCTCATCCATGTAACCCTCCTTGATCTCTTCTAAATTCATGCCCCCCCTTATTTCTTTAATTTCTGTTGTTGTTGTTGGTGGTGGTGTGTGTGTGTGTGTGTGTGTGTGTGTGTGTGTGTGTGTTCCTGAGTATATAAATACAATCTACTTAGACTGTATAAAGTTACTTTATGATTTCAGGACTGACCATTGGGTACAAGATCACCAATTGGTGCTTTTCCCTGGGGAAAACGTTCCTCGTGCTCTCAGCATTCATTAGTTCTTTGTATACAGGTTTGTTGTTGTTTGGTTTTGATATTTGTTACTGAAGATTGAGCACAGTACCAGGTGAACACCGAGCACACGATCCACTGATCACCTAAACCCTTGAATCTATTTGAAGAGTTTTGTGTTGATGATATGAAGACCATTAAAGTCTAAAACATAAAAAGAATTTTTTTTCTATTGTAGGTTGTTGAGGTAAAGGGTGCTTGCCTTACAAACCTGACAATGAGTTGTAGTCCCAGAACCACAGTGGAAGGAAAACACTAATTCCTAAAAGCTGTGCTCTGACTCCTACACACATGCATTTGTCTCTTCTCTTCTCTTCTCTTCTCTTCTCTTCTCTTCTCTTCTCTTCTCTTCTCTTCTCTTCTCTTCTCTTCTCTTCTCTTCCCTTCCCTTCCCTTCCCTTCCCTTCCCTTCCCTTCCCTTCCCTTTTCTCTTCTCTTCTCTTTTCTCTTCCCCTCCCTCTCTTCTCTTCCCCATCCCTTCCCTTCCCTTCTCTTCCTCTCCTCTTTCTCTTTTTCCCTAACTCCTTCCATCTCTCCCTCCTCTTTCATACACATACTAACAATTATAGATGAAACAAAATTTTTAAAAGAATGATATTGTAGTAGAGTCTTAGATACTTTTCCTAAACAAACCAGTTCAGGTCAGGTTTAATTGAGTAATTTTTAATGACCATTCTGTACTCCTGTAGTATCAGGGAGAACCA